>NC_062560.1:63159451-64359451 GCF_016906955.1 Phacochoerus africanus | reverse complement strand
ACTAAATATATTATTGTAAATCAACTATACTTCCATTTTAAAAAAAGAAAAGAATTAAAGATGGTTTCACTCTTTAAAGCTGGGCCCTTTAGCTAGCAGTTGTAGCAACTGAAAGTGGCTGGGAGCAGAATCTTTGGTTTGGCAAAGTGGAGTCTCTAGCTTTGGGAAAGGAGATGCTAATTACAATGGGTGCTAATTGTTTCTATTTGAAAATTCTCGTAGCAGGTTTTCTGAAAACACTTACATTAAGTAAGCATTAGGTGAGTAACTAAGTCGCTGCCAGGAAAGAATCTTCTCTACAACTTGTGGGTGAAAACTCAGTTACATAATGAAATGAGCTTGGTGCCTCCCCTTCTGTATTACTCTTCTTGGATGCTGATAACTGGAAATGTTTTGAAAGAGAAGATAGTAATTAGGACTTAGGGGATTTGGTGTATAGTTTTATTCTCCTTTTTATTGTTTATTTTTAAGGCAAATTATGACTCACTTTTAGGAGAGAAGACTTGATTTTTGTCAGTTGTCCCCTTGAATTCTTGAATTACATCATAAGTGAGTTTGTATGATGTTGGAATAGCACTATGTATACTGGAAACATTACGTATACTTGGTTCACTTGTTTGCTGACTGGCCATTTAGGCCAATATGCTTAGCATCTTCACTTTTCCTTTATCTCTTGCTGTCTCCTTCATTCTCCACTCTGTCAATATACCTTGAGCTTTTGATCTACACTACCATGCTTGAGTATTTTTTATCCTCATCCACAGCATGCAGAAGTTCCCCAGGCCAGGGACTGAACCTATGCCATAGCTGCAACTGGAGCCACAGCAGTGACACCAGATCCTTAACCCACTGAGCCACCAGGGAATTCCCCATGCTTGAATCTCTTAATTGGGGTTTCCAGCTCTCTCCCCAAACAAGGATGTAGAATGTGAATTATTTGAACAGTGTGTCAATTGAAAATTTGCCTATTTTTTTTTAAAGAAACAGCACTTTGATTTTTGTTTATTAAAATATAGTTCATTTACAATGTTGTGCCAATTTCTGCTGTACAGCAAAGGATTTTTGTTTATTTTTGATCCGTGTATATCCTCACAGATTGTCCATTTCCTGAAGGAGGGAAATGAGGCGTAGGATATCAGTGGTAGGGCAAGGAGTGTGGCATCTATTTTATACCATAGGGAAAATTATGATTCAATCATCCTTATTGATCATGACATCTACTTCTCTGTAATTCCTCTTCATCAGTACCAAATACCTAGTCATGCACATAGTAGATACTCAAATAAGATCAATTCAGGGATCCTATTTCTTGGAGCTACAGAGCACTTAATCACTTAATAGTTAACACTAGTTAATAATAGATGACCATTAGTTATCTTTACAAGTAGCTACCCTGGTGGGGTTTATTTATTTATTTATTTAATTTATATAGCTACCCCAAGTGCTATATCTGCCAATCTCCAACCAGTCAGGGCAAGCCCTGGCTCATTTAAAACATTCATGTCCAACTGATTTTGCTGAAAAAATGGTGGAGGGTATATTAGTAGATACAGTTAAGGTGCCATCTTAATCTCTCTTTGCATTTCTTCTTGCCTCTCCTTGTACATAGGAGGCATTCCAGAAATGCTTGTTGAATTATTGAGTTGAATCATGGATTTAATAACTATCAAATCATTAGCAGCACCTCTTCCAAAATGTTTTGGAGCTTTGCAAAATTATAGGGAAGACCGATTATTTTGGTTTAGAGGAGTCACCAAGTCTCGTTAGCTCACCTAAAGAGAAACCAAGAGGAGTTCCCATTCTGACTAGTATCCATGAGGATGCAGGTTCTATCCCTGGCCTTGCTCAGTGGGTTAAGGATCCGGCATTGTGGTGAGTTGTGGTGTGGGCCATAGCTGCAGCTCTGATTCAACCCCTAGCCTGGGAATCTCCGTATGCCATGGGTATGGCCCTAAAAGAGACAAAAAAAAAAAAAAAAGAGAGAGAGAGAGAGAAATCAAGAAATCAAGCAAGTCATCTGTGGATGAGAAATCTCCTCAGTCTCTCCTCTCTAGTTCCCCTGTATTAGGTGTTCATGAGGCTGGCCAGGGGAGTTGAGGAGGTTTACTGCAAGCAACTGTTCTTTGTTCTCTTGAGGTAAGTGGTGACACGAGGAGGGAGACTTAGGAGGTAGGGGAAAGTACTGAAAGCCCAAAACAGGATCCATTGGTTTTGAGAGCATTCATTAGTGATGATAATTTAAAATCCCACATAGAGCAATGAAAAGTGCTACAGAGTTATAGTTAGAAGGCTTCCTCGGTTATACTGCCCAAAGAAAATTCTGGAGCTGGAGTAGTTTTGGCAGGTCTCTCCTAGAGAATGGGGAATTCTTATGTCGGTCATTCTTAAGTAGGCATTGAATACCTACTATGTGAAAAGCTCTGTGGGGAATGCAGAAATAAACAGGATCCCACCCCCTTGCCACCACCCAGTTTTAAGTCTAATTAGATTAAGAGAAATAACAATGCGAGGCAAAATTATGTCAACTCTTCTAAATGGCACAAGGTGCTGAGAAGAGATAAGAATGAACTATAATAATTCAGTGAGTGAGATTATCGTAGGATATGGAATACATGTTTATTTTTTCAGGATAATTATGTTTAACGACAACTGGACTTAGTTCATAGTGACAATAGACTGCACTCCTTTGAGAAAATAAGGATGATTATTTATATCCTAAATAAGGATTGAGCCAGGTTACTAGAATTTTATCACGAAACTAAATAGAAGAATACATTTATAGGTTTATACTCATACATATTTGCAGGGTTATTTATTTATTTATTTATTTATTTATTTATTTATTATTTTTTAGGGCCGCACCCACAGCATATGGAGATTCCCAGGCTCGGGGTCAAATTGGAGCTACAGCTGCCTGCCTACACCAGAGCCACAGCAACACCAGATCCGAGCCACATCTGCAACCTACACCACAGCTCAAGGCAACGCTGGATCCTTAACCCACTGAGCAAGGCCTGGGATCAAACCCGCAAACTCATGGTTCTTTGTCGGATTTGTTTCCACTGCGCCATGATGGGAACTCCCATATTTGCAGGTTTTTATTAAGTTTTTGCCGTCCATGTTCTCTTTATACCAAATTATATATGGGGATGATACTAAATAATGTATGAAAACCCTGCTTCCTTTATATCCAGGTACGGTAGGATGCAGTTTCATGGGGAGAGCTCTTTAGGATCAGCATGACTGAGAGCTTAAGGCAGACCTTTACAAACCCAGCAGTTTAAATACAAGTAAGGATTCTGGAAAAGAGCAAAAGTTGTGTTCACTCTCTGGAGCTTTCAAAGGGCTCTCATGTATTGTTGCCATGTGTTGTTAATAGCGTCTATCCAGAGAACAGCCCATTGACAAACTGGCTAATGAGGGTGACCACTTTAGCTATAGAGAAATCTTTAGGACCATAAGAAAATGCTAATATGAAGATATTATTATGGAGTTCCCATCATGACGCAGCGGAAATGAATCCGACTAGGAACCATGAAGTTTCAGGTTTGATCCCTGGCCTCACTCAGTGGGTTAAGGATCCACTGTTGCTGTGAGCTGTGGTGTAGGTCACAGACACAACTGAGATCTGGTGTAGCTGTGGCTGTGGTGTAGGCTGGCAGCTGTAGCTCTGATTAGACCCCAAGCCTGGGAACCTCCATATGCCACAGGTGTTGCCCTAAAAAGCAAAGCAAAAAAAAAAAAAAAAAGATATTACTACATGTTTTCAAAACTTGCTTTGAAAAACAAATTTAAGGTAAAATTATTCAACTTTGATTCTATTGTTTTAAACTAATTTTCTATTCAATTTAATATCTACTATCATAGATTTTTCTTTTTAAAAAACTCACTTTAAGATACCTTTTAAGGAGCTCCCGTTGTGGCGCAGTTGTTAACGAATCCGACTAGGAACCATGAGGTTACGGTTCGATCCCTGGCCTTGCTCAGTGGGTTAAGGATCCAGCGTTTCCGTGAGCTGTGGTGTAGATTGCAGATGCGGCTGGGATCCCGCGTTGCTGTGGCTCTGGTGTAGGCTGGCAGCTACAGCTCCGATTAGACCCCTAGCCTGGGAACCTCCATATGTTGCGGAAGCGGCCCAAGAAATGGCAAAAAGACAAAAAATAAAAAAATAATAAAATAAAATACCTTTTAAGAGAGAGACAAAAACCATATGATATCATTTATATCTGGAATCTAATATAAGGCACAAAAGAACCTTTCCACAGAAAAGAAAATCGTGGACTTGGAGAATAGACTTGTGGTTGCCAAGGAGAAGGGGGAGGGAGTGGGGTGGTCGGGGAGCTTGGGGTTAATAGATACAAACTATTGCCTTTGGAATGGATTAGCAATGAGATCCTGCTGTGTAGCACTGGGAACTATGTCTAGTCACTTATGATGGAGCATTATAATGGAAGAAAAAAGAATGTGTCATATGTATGTGTAACTGGGTCACCATGCTGTACAGTAGAAAAAAAAGGGTACTGGGGAAATAACTATTTAAAAAATAAAAATAAAAAAATAAAATACCTTTTAAAATTGCACCCCAAAAATCAAATACCTGAGAATACACCTGACCAAGGAGGTAAAAGACTTATATGCTGAGAACTAGAAAACATTAATGAAGGAAATTAAAGAAGATGTAAAGAAATGGAAAGATATTCCATGTTCCTTCCTGGGTTGGATAAATTAATATTGTAAAAATGGCCATACTACCCAAAGCAATCTACAGATTCAATGCAATCCCTATCAAATTACCCATGACATTTTTCACAGAACTAGAACAAACAACCTAAAAATTTATATGGAACCACAAAAGACCCAGAATTGCCAAAGCAATTCTGAGGAACAAAAACCAAGCAGGAGGCATAATTCTTTCAGACTTCAGGCAATATTACAAAGCCACAGTCATCAAGACAGTGTGGTACTGGTACCAAAACAGACAGACAGACCAATGGAACAGAATAGAGAACCCAGAAATAAACCCAGACACCTAGGGTCAATTAATCTTTGACAAAGGAGGCAAGAACATAAAATGGGAAAAACAAAAAGTCTTTTCAGCAAGTGTTGCTGGGAAACCTGGACAGCTGCATGCAAATCAATGAAAATAAACTCAAAATTGCTTAAAGACTTAAATGTAAGACAAGACACCATCAAACTCCTGGAAGAGAACATAGGTAAAACATTCTCTGACATCAACCTTACAAATGTTTTCTCAGGTCAGTCTCCCAAAGCAACAGAAGTAAAAGCAAAAATAAACCAGTGGGACCTAATCAAACTGACAAGATTTTGCACAGCAAAGGAAACCCAAAAGAAAACAAAAAGACAACTTACAGAATGGGAGAAAATAGTTTCAAATGATGCAACGGACAAGGGCTTAATCTCTAAAATATGCAAACAACTTATACAACTTGACAGCAAAAAAGTCAACAACTCAATTGAAAAATGGGCAAAAGATCTGAATAGACATTTCTCCAAGGAAGATATACAGATGGCCAACAAGCACATGAAAAAATGCTCAACATCCCTGATTATTAGAGAAATGAAAATCAAAGCTATCATGAGATACCACCTCACACCAGTCAGAATGGCCATCATTAATACGTCCACAAATAACAAATGCTGGAGGGGGTGTGGAGAAGAGGGAACCCTCCTGCATTGTTGGTGGGTATGTAAGCTGGTACAGCCACTATGAAGAACAGTTTGGAAATACCTTAGACAACTACACATAGAACTACCATATGACCCAGCAATCCCACTCTTGGGCATATATCCAGACAAAACTTTCCTTGAAAAAGACACATGCACCCACATGTTCATTGCAGATCTCTTCACAATAGCCAGGACATGGAAACAACCCAAATGTCCATTGACAGATGATTGGATTAGGAAGATGTGGTATATATACACAATGGAATCCTACTCAGCCATAAGAAAGAACAAAATAATGCCATTTGCAGCAACATGGATGGAACTAGAGACTCTCATCCTGAGTGAAGTAAGGCAGAAAGACAAAGACAAATACCATATGATATCCCTTATATCTGGAACCTAATATATGGCACAAATGAACCTTTCCACAGAGAAGAAAATCATGGACTTGGAGAATAGACTTGTGGTTGCCAAGGGGGAGGGGGAGGGAGTGGGATGGCTCGGGAACTTGGGGTTAATAGATGCAGACTATTGCCTTTGGAATGGATTAGCAATGAGATCCTGCTGTGTAGCACTGGGAACTATGTCTAGTCACTTATGATGGGAGGAAAAATAGTGTATACATGTATGTGTAACTGGGTCACCATGCTGTACAGTAGAAAATTGACAGAGCACTGTAAACCAGCCATAATGGAAAAAAATAAAAATCATAAAAAATAAAATGAAATAAAATGCTTTTCAATAGGAGTTTCCTTTGTGGTGCAGTGGAAATGAATCTGACTAGAACCATGAGGTTGCGGTTCGATCCCTGGCCTTGCTCAGTGGGTTAAGGATCCGGCGTTGTGATGAGCTGTGGTGTTGGTTGCAGATGTGGCTCAGATCTGGCCTTGCTGTGGCTATGGCATAGGCTGGCAGCTGTAGCTTCCATTAGACCCCTAGCCTGGGAATCTCCATATGCTGTAGGTGTGGCCCTAAAAACCAAAAAATAAAAAATAAAAAAATTAAAAATTAAAAATTAAAATGCTTTTCAATAAAAAATCAGGGTTTCTATTAGCTTTTGCTTCCCCATGTTCAGTTAGAATTATCACCCATACTGCAGGGACAATGTTCATACATATACAGGTTTTAGCACATTGTGCATACACATTCACCTACATCAAAACATAATGGATTTCTGGGTTCCACTTGTTATTATTTTTAAAAAATTTTATTGGCATATAGTTGACTTACAATGTTTTATTAGTTTCAGGTGTACAGCAAAGTGAATCAATTATACATATATGTGTATCCATTTTTTTTCCTGTATGGGTTATTAAGACTATTGAGTAGATTTCCCTGTGCTATACAGTAGGTTCTTCTTAATTATCTATTTTATATACAATAGTGTGTATATGTTATTCCCATCCTCCTAATTTATCCCTCCCCCACATGGTTTCCCCTATGGTAACCATGGGTTTGATTTTGAAATCTATAAGTTTGTTTTTGTATATAAATAAGTTCTTTTGTATCATTTTTATTAGATTCCACATATAAGTGATATCATGATATGCTCTGTCTGACTTCAGTTAAAATTTATACTTACTGAGATAGCAGTTTATTCTGGACTGAACTCCTTGCTTTCAGGTCCAAGGCTTGTTAAGTCCATGGCATTTGCTATGTGGGACCTGTTTTGATTACTTCTTCCATTTACAATGGCTATCACTCCCTTCTTTTTCACCAGTCATTTGGAAAACACACACACATATATACATAAATACTCAATATACATATTTATAGATGGATAACTGTGTGCTATGGCATTTAAATAAGAAATTGCTATGGCTTTCTCATGAGCTCAGGGTTTATTTTTTTTCCTTTCAATGTCTTATTTATTCCTTCTGCTTATAAAAAACCTTGTTATATGGATGGTTACATATAATCATTGTCCCCATGGATGACTACTCTCTGATAACCTGACCCTTTCATTTTTTTCAGACTTGCACTGCTACTATTGTTTTGCTTTCTTCACAATAATCTGCACAGCCCTTTTCTGCTGTTTTCATTTTTACCTTTGTAGATAAAAAAATACTTTTGAAAAAAATGCAGAAATGGTAGCAAAAAAGAGGGACAAGACAAGACAGTGAAAAAAATTCTTCCGTTCATTCCTTTTCTCTTAGATTGGCGGAACTGTGGAATGTGACAAAAGCGGAAACAAAAAAATTATAATTGTATAGTCTGTTTATGTAAGGAGGTAATTGATATGTACCTCTCTCTTAAGTAGCCAAAATGAGAATCTGGCCAGTGTAAGGGAGATTAACTGGCATATACGACTATTGGAATGTGTAAAAGATTTGGGGGGGATTAATTTCTGTCCTGTCTAGACCTATCATGTGTTCCCTTTCCTAGATAATTGCGGCAATGTGGATTCTCAGTATGTGCAGGTGTTATGATTCATGAGCTGTTTTAGTTTTAGATGCATGGGAGAAAATATGGCCCCTAATGGGGATTGTTGGCTAATGACTCCATAGCACAGTTGAGGAAAGGAGATTAGATGGGGGAAATTTTCAGGGGCTGTAGTAAAGATGAGATTTTCTGCTTCTTTTTAAGGCTAGGATGACAAAAACCTTAAAGTAACACCACTTTTCCTACAGTGACTTCAGCTTAATTTATCATCTCACAGTTGCCTGGTAGGCAAGAGGACCACTGAAACCAGAAACAATCATAAACCATTTTATCTGTGAGATATAAAGTATTGCCGTTATTTAAAGTCTGGTATTTTTGAGAAGAAATCAGATATCAAGAAGCAAGAGACTAACCTGAAATTAACACAGCAAGTTGGTAGCATTCATTTTATGATAATACCAATCTAGACTTCCATTTCTTTCCTACTCTTGAAAGCCCAGAGTGAGTTGGTTAGTTATATGGTCAATCATATGGTAATCAGCATGACTGTTTTAACTTCTATTGGATACCTGTAACACAGCAAGAGAATGGGAGTCTGAAATGATGTAGTACTTAGAACTTTGCATGGTGCATACTGTATTCCTACACTCTGTCATCTATTCCAACATAGTATCTCAAATAGCTTCCACTGCAGTTTAAGCCTTACTTTCTTTTTCTATCCTCATTGGTGATTATTAGCTAGTCATACTCCTCCTCCTCCTTTTATCTTATACAAAACAGGTTAAAAACTTTTCCTATTAAAGAATGATTTTTCTTTTACAAACCCACCCACCTTCTTTCTCTACTCTACAACCTTTTCTTTTACAAGCTGGAAGATCCAAATAATTTAAACCTGTCTCCAACACTTGTTTTTATCATTGTATTTGTGGTTTTCTTTCTCTGATCTTAACTCATCACTGAATATGTGGTATTTGACATACTGTTTTCTCCACTACATAATTAAGAGACTGTATGCACCAATTGTATTGGATATCTCTTTGTTTTACTCTGCCTCTTGTGCTATCTACTCATGTTGGCAACAAGACAACATATCTACATATCTTGGGAATAGCTTTCTTTCCCCTGGGAATAGAGCAGGGTAGAGGGGTATCTGTTCTCATTTATTTCTAGCCTGTATCCAGTGGTGTATTGGAGTTGGCTTGCATCAGCTCAGGATAATCGGTTGTGCACATCACCCCATCTCCAAGCTTATGTTCAATGACAAGTTCATGTAGTTATTAGTAGCTTGAAATTAGACATGGTGGGAGTATTTATCCCATGGAAATCAGGAAAGGCAACAAATTAGGACTCCCCACCCCTCAGTCTGGTTGTTAAACATTTGCCAGCATATGATACCTGTTTCTAATCATTCTTGATTTTAAAAAGTTTATCTGATTACCTGTCTGCCTCTAGTACTTTGTGAACATACTCAAAAAGTTACCAGAAGACATATGTCAATATCTATATATCTACCTATTTGAAGATTTGAGTCTGGAATATATAAAACCAGCCCTAAGAAGTCAGGCAATTAAGAATTATAATGCAAGCTGGCAGGGTCATCTGCAACTCTGACACTTTATCTTTAAAAATATGTTAGTAGTTTCAGTGCACTCAGGATAGCTGCTATTTAATTGAGCAGGTAGATATTAGATACTGAGAATGAGTTAGATGTTTACAAGAGCCTTTTTTAAGGTAAATGAGCCATTTGAGGTGCTCCATATTTGGATATAAAGGGCAACACTTGAAAGAATGAAACTGATTCTATTTTGACAGCATTTATCTTCAAACTGCAGATTATGCATGACAGGCAACATGTCCAGAACACTTTCTTATTCTGATGTTTGTGTTATTGTGTCGCTGACATTCCTATAAACAGCTCCTCTGCAAACAATTTCAGGTTGCTACAGTATCTCCAGAGCAAATCACTTATTTTTTTCTTCCAGTTTTATTGAGATATAATTGATGTTTAATGTTGTATAAGTTTAAGGTGTGTGATGTGATGATTTGATACACATACATATTACAAAATGATTGCCACAATAAGGTTAATTAATACATCTATCACCTCATATAACTACCATTTCTTTTATGTGATGAGAACATTTAAGATCTACTCTCTTAGCAACTTTCAAGTATATAATACAGTATCATTAACTATAATTGCCATGCTGTGTATTTGCTCTCTAGAACTTATTCATCTTATATAACATTTAGTTTATACCTTTAACCAACATATCCCCATTTTCCCCACCCCCTAGCCTCTGGCAACCATCATTCTACTCTGTAATTTTATGAATTCGACTTTTTCAGATTCCAGATATAAGTACCCCATAAAACCTACACAAGGACAAACTCACTGGATTTTTAAAATTTAGAACAAGTCAAAATAAATATCACAAATAATTTAAACGTCCTTCACTTTTATATGATGGCCAGTTAAAGAATAGAGAAATAGGGAAGCAGAGAAAGAAGTTAATTAATGTTTGGAGAGGAGTGAGGGAGGTATACGAAGAGATAGCAGAAAAGGGTTCTTCTTAAAAGAAGCAGTTGTTTTCTACTAAAGCACAGAGATTAAAGTTACCATTAGGGCTGTTATTGTTAAGAACATGGAGTTGTAAAAAAGATTAAAGGAGTAGGGTTGCTTTCCCTAAAAAAAAAAAAAAAGCTTAAAAGAGGAATTAGACGGCTATTATATGGCAGAAGCTATAGGGAAAGAAAGTTTGTCTCAACATAGGTGAGTATGGAATATGATGACTACTTTCAGAAGGTAGTGAGTGTATTTTTCAATGGAAGTACTTCAGAATCATATGGGGCTTTAATTTAGGTAATTTTTAAGGTCTACCTGACCCAGTGGTATATGGAGTTAAAGGAATCTGTTATATTTTCTTTCATTACTCATAAAAGATGGTGTGGGAAGCTTTTGCTGTTTTTCCTTAATCTTCTGGAATGTGGACCATGATGTTATATGAACTGTGTGATGACTAGTGTAATGTGAGGCTTCTTCGGTAGGACCTGGTAGTTTAAGACTGGCCACAGCATTGATGTTATGGTGATCTTCCATTTTTTTGAGTCCATTTGTAATAGCTAAAGACTAGGAATAAAAATAGCAAATTCACGTATTGAATTTCTGTTTAGCTTTCTATTCCCAATGTTAATTATTTGTTTCACTGAGGGCTTTTGCCTAGATTAGAAACCTAACTAAATAAAACATCTCTGAATCTCTCAAGTACTTTTATTTCGACACCAGTGAATGAAATATACTTTCATATTCTAATGGTACAAATGAAGACAGAACAGGATGAATAAGAATAATTTAGGTGGAGAAATCAGATTTTAAACTGTACTCTAAAGTGTACTGAAATGTGTAAGAAATCTATATAAAATACATTTTAATATGTTAATGCTTACAGATTTCACTATATTATCATTTAAGTTGTTGGGAGAGTTTACTTATAGATTACAACAGATGCTATGCTACCTCAAATGCATTTTCTTACCAAGTCCTAGACTGCTAGAGAAAAAGAATTCCTTGTAATATGAATACTTTGCTGTCATCCCTTCATATAAAAGTAAGAAAATTCAGGGTTAGGGATAACTCATTCAGGAATCTATGTTTACTGATGAGGTTTTAAAGAAAGTCATACCAAGTGGAGGGGGACGCACTTAAGCAGGAGGATTATCACAAACCATTAAAATGTTAATCTAGCTTTTAAAAGGAATGCTTTTATCTCTAAGTGTAAAGAGAGTGTTTGCTTTTTCATTATCTATTCATTCTAAATAGAATAAATCATTTGGGAATTAAAAAAGCAGGAACTCATCTTTTCCAATCTATAAAGGAAATGGCTGAATAAATTAGCTACGAAGGCCAATATTTTAGTTTCTTTTCATATTGGCAGGGCTTGAATTTCTTTAAAAAAAAAAAAAACCTTACCTTAGATTTGTAAGATTCAAAGATAAACAAATCTAAAGTAATGTTTTTTATGTAAGTAATTAACACATAGATAATTTTGCTCTAAGTGAAAATAGCATAAATGCTCATTATTTTTGGTGAGAAACGATCAACAGTATGAAAAGGCTACCTACAGAATGGGAGAAAATATTGGCAAATCACATATATGATAATGGATTAAACCCCAAAATACATAAGGAACTCAACACAACTCAATAGCAAAAAAAAAAAAAAAAAAAGTCCAATTTAAAAATAGGCAAAAGGGAGTTCCCGTCGTGGCGCAGTGGTTAACGAATCCGACTAGGAACCTTGAGGTTGCAGGTTCGATCCCTGGCCTTGCTCAGTGGGTTAAGGATCCAGCGTTGCCCTGGGCTGTGGTGTAGGTTGCAGACGCGGCTCGGATCTGGTGTTGCTGTGGCTCTGGCATAGGCCGGCAGCTACAGCTCCGATTCAACCCTAGCCTGGGAACTTCCATATGCCACAGGAGCGGCCCAAGAAATAGCAAAAAAAAAAAAAAAAAATAGGCAAAAGAACTGAATAGACCTTTTTCCAGACGTGTGAATGGCCAATAGATACATGAAAACATGCTCAACATCACTAATCATCAGAGAAATGCAAATCAAAACCACAGGGAGATGCCACCTCACACCTGTTAGAATGGCTATCATCAAAAAGACAAGAATTAACAACTGTTGGTGAGGATGTGGAGATAAGGGAACCGATGCATATTGCTGGTGGGAAAGTAAATTGGTTCAACCACTATGGAAAACAGTATTAATTACCCTTTGTGGAGTTCCCGTGTGGCTCAGCAGTAACGAATCCAACTAGTATCCATGAGGATGTGGTTCGACTCCTGACTTCACTCAGTGGGTTAAGGATCAGGCATTGTGGTGAGCTGCGGTGTAGGTTGCAGACGCGGCTTGGACCTGGCATTGCTGTGGCTGTGGCTTAGGCTACAGCTCCAGTTAGACTCCTAGCCTGGGAACTTCCATATGCCAGGGGTGCAGCCCTGAAAAGACAAAAAAAAAAAAAAAGAATTACCTTTTGATCCAACAATCCACTTCTGCATATATAGACAAAGGAAATAAAATTAGGGTCTCATCTGCATTCCTATGTTCATTGCGGTATTATTCACAATAGCCAAGATATAGATAAGTGTTATTGGATGAATAGATAAGAAGAGTTGGTATATATAGGTAGATAGATAGATAGATAGATAGATAGATAGATAGATAGATAGATAGATAGAAAGAATTCAACAATGAGAAAGAAGTAAATTCTGCCATTTGGGATGTCATGGGTGGACCTTGAGGGCATTATGCTAAGTGAAATAAGTCAGACAAAGAAATACACTGTATCATATGACTTTTGTGGAATCTAACAAAGATAAACTCATAGAAACAGAGAGTAGAATGGTGGTTGTGGTGGAGGAGGGAAGATGTTAGTCAAAGCATAAAAACTTCCAGTTATAAGATGAATAATGTCTGGAGATCTAATATACAGCATGGTGATTATAGTTAAGGATACCATATTATACACTTGAATTTTTCTAAGAGAGTAGATCTTCAATGTTCTCACCATAAAAAGTAAATGGTAGTTATGTGAGGTGTTAACTAATACTACTGTGGTAATCATTTCACGGTATAAAGGTGCATCAAATCAACATGTTGAACACCTTAAGCTTACATAATGTTGCATGTCAATTATGTCTCAATAAATCCGGAAAATTTTTAAAATAAATACATTTAAAAAGGAAGAAAGACCCAGTCATACTATGCTGTACAGCAGAAATTGGCACAATACTGGAAATCAACTATAATTTTAAAATATTAAAAAATAATACAAAAAAGAAAAAGGAAGAAAGAGGTCATTGTGAGCTAAAGTAGTTGAATAAACTTTGAAAAAGACAGGACTTGAACATGATGGTGAAGGAAAACTAGAACTCAAGGTAAAGAATAGAATTCTTTATGTTATTAATAAATGGTGTTAAGGTACAGAGACAGAAATGGAAATACTATATATGAGGGAGGCAATAAGTACAATGGTTTGTTTAGGGGGCAGTAATTCATATTAGGGAGTAGTGGTTGAGAATGTTGAAATACACTATCTTCAGATCACAAAGCTCCTTAATACTAAATAATACTTCATACTAAAATAAATAATCTTTAATACTAACACCACCGTGAGCAGTGAGGAACCACTGATGGTTTTTGAGTGGGGAGATGAGGATATGAACAAAGGGATATTTTTCAAGAGAGTTTTTCTAGCAGTGTAGAAAATGTTTTAGAGGTAGAGTAGCTAAAAAGCTCTTGCCTTAACTGTGAGGCAACAAGGTTCTAGCATGAGACACTATTAGTACTGCAGAAACATGCAATAGAAATTAGATTTGGGGATTCCTGATAGATTTTAGAACATAGGAATGGCTCTCAATCACTCATATTTGAAACCCTGAAATGATCATGTCTTTTACAGAAATAAAATAGTGACCTTAGTTCTAGATATTTCCAAGTGATCATGAAAATGTTTATTTCAGTTCACTTTGATACATAAAATAAAAAATTCATTATTCAGTTTCATGATGCAGCTGAATATTAATCTTAAAAATGTAAAATATAAATCACTACTTTAATTGTATACATACATATCTTCTAAAAATAAGTCCTAAGTCTGAGTTGTAAAGAATATGTATTATGTATTAAGGTTAAATCAAACAAGTATGCATGCTTTATAGAAATATTGATTAAACTGACTCTTCCTGATTAGTGATTTAAATTGACATGATTTATTCCATTGATGCAAAGATTCTGTGCCCTCTAGGGTTCTCTCTAGAAAGACAAGGCAGCTCACAGTCAGAGAGGACTGGAACATTGCCAGGCCATCCCAGAGCTCAGCCCACTTTGTCTAGAAATTAAGCAAATAGAAAGTTTCCTGAGGCTTCATGACAACACAAAAATGTCATTTATGAACCAACACGGAGTTAAAAAGCAGGAAGTCAATTATATATTTAGCCTCAATTGTTCTGTAATTGTTTCATGTCAATTATATATTCAGTCGTGTATTGTTGGCTAATTGGTTTGTGTCAGTTAAATATTCTACCTTATATTATTTTCAAATTGTGTTTCACATGTATTAGACACAACAGTCCTGGATAAACTGGAAGCTCCCCAGGAACAGGGACTCTGCTTCTTTTTTGTTCCCCTCAGTCAAAAGCATGAGACTTTGGCACATGGCCAAGTATTGAAGTAGAATAGAGTATTTCAGGATATTTAAGCCTGGATCTATATACTATTGTGAATCTCTATAACACTTTGGATTCCACAACAGTACTGTAAATGTTGACTTACATAAGCAATATGACTTTATGTTCATTTTAGAGTTCCCAGAGATACCATTAATGTATAATCATACAGGATACAAAGTAGAAATATATACTTATCTGTAAAATGAGAGGATCTGACTGATTAGTGGTCAGTTCTTGGCTTTTCCATTTAGGTCTGCCAATTAAACTTGATGAGCTCGAAGTTTTCCTATCTGCAAAATAGGACAATAATCCCTGCCTTGGAAACTGGTTGTGATGATTAAACACAAAAACATGTCAATATCCTGGCAGTACTAGTTCCTTTGAATAAAAACAGGTAACTCATTGTCCATCTTTTTGAGATGTGCTACTGGGATGACAGTAAATCTCTCTTTATGACAAATCAACTCAGAAATTCTGCTTGGAGTAGCAGTATCCATGATCTAATACTAAGGTACTGTTATTCTCTGAAATGTTGTGGTTATAATTCTCAAGATCATTTTTTTTTTGTTTTTGGCTGTACCTGCAGAATATGGAAGTTTCCATGTCAGGGATTGAATCCAGCACACAGCCACAACCTTTGCCACAGCTATGGCAATGCTGGATCCTTTACCTGCTATGCCACAGTGGGGACTCCTCATGATCATTTTTTAAGTATATTGTCATTTATAAACAAAATGTTTTCACAACAGAAATAAATACATTAAAAGGATTAACTTCTTTATTGAAGTTAATACATACTAAATGAATACATGTTCTCAATAAAACCACTAAATACTGGTGATGCTGGTAATACATCAGTGAAAATACAGATGTACAGATGAAAATTCCTGCTGTCATAGAACTCACATTCTGGTGAATTGAATTCTCAGTGAAGAAACCTGTCTTCTAGTTCTGATATAGCTACTAGGTCACTAGTTGTGAGCGAAAAATAAATGCGTTTATATTCATGTATGCCCATGTTCTTACCTAGATGCTTTCAAAAGACCCTTATTGTCTCTAATAGAATACTGCTTTAATCCCACCTATTGTCAAAGTTTACAAAATTTGTCTTTTGAATGCATAGAATTTCTCTAGTTTCTGGTGGCCCCTTGGTAAGCACCTCGTTTCGAGGAGGGACATGGGAACAATTATTTACAGTGTGGGTTTTTTCAGCATGTTATTTTAGACATCTGCCTTTCATTTTGCTTTTTGTTTTGTTTAAATTTTGAATTTAATGCTGAGTAGTGTGGAGGCTCTGAATTGTTTGCTTTCTGTCTTTCTGTTTAATTAAGGCTGTGCCATCTAATTATTACAGCTCCTTAAATAATCTGAATTGAATGAAATAATTCTTTTCTAAGTGTTTTCTCACCTCTTCTTTAGCCTCACATCCTCCCTAGAAATTTTGGACCTGTTATAATGATTGCTGTTTGACAGCAGGAGAAAACAAAGGTATAAAGAAAATAAATAGGTAGGCCAATATTCTCTGGGATTAAAAAGTGGCAAGTGTTACTCTTAGACTTGTGATTTATGGACTACAATTTTCCCAAGTCCACAAGCAGAGATCCACCACACCAGGAGAAAAACCTACGGTTGTAATGCACTTGGAGTCAAAAGACTTGGCCTCTGGTCCTAGTTTTGCCTCTTTTATGACCTTGGACAAGCAGTTAAGCTCTCTGGGTTTCTGAAAAAAAAGGGAATAAATGATAAGCTTTTCTTGAAACTCTTTCTCTTTAGATATGTTTTTCTAATCTTATCTTCTTTCCTTTGATTTTCTTTTACTCTCAACTTTTCTTACTCCTATTTCTTGTCCTCCTGAGACTTGTCTCTTTTGTAGCCCTGACCCTGATCTTTAGCCTTCCCCTCCTTCCCCTTGGTGTCACATTACCTATGCAATATTTAGCTGATTCCTTTCTTGCATCATCTTTGAATAAAGAGAAAATGAGCCTGATTTGGCATCTTAAAAAAGGATACAATATCTTAATTCATTACTTGTCAAAAGAATATGAAATATTAAACACAATGACGATTAAAGATCGTAAATAATCTGGTAAAGAGGCTATTGAACTAGGGAAACTATATATTAATTTGGTGTGGGGGATGCATGTATGTGTGTGTATATAATTTTAATTAAGTTTAAATATTTTTTTGGATCCTACATGTAAATTGTCTGTACCAAATGAGTTATTGTTAGTGATTAATAGTGAATAGAATAGCTTCTGAGATGTGTTAGTCACTATTTACTGAGGCAGAATGCTAGAAATAGGGATAGCATGAACCTCTACCTCCTAGTTATTCCCAGGGTCCAATTCTACCATCTTTCTAATCTTCAGTAAATCATAGCAACATATTTTTCAGCAAATTATGATTTAGATACCTGGTTGGAAGGGGAAGGGTCAGTTGAACTGTGTAAATGTTCTCTTTGAAGCTAGAGTTTTCTTTCTCTTATGTTCAGATGGGAATTTATCATAACAACCTAATGCCCTTACTTACAGATTTTTCTTAATGCCTGGAAGGCAAGGACAAATAGTACAGAAGCTTTCTTTTTACCTAACTCAGGAGTTTAACATCCTGGGAACCAAGGAAGAAAATGAGAATCCTGTTCCTGTGATGTGTATAGCCAAGAAAGTGGGAAGCATCTCCAAGTTTTTTAAGGGGGTGGGTTCGAATAATCTAACTAGCCTACAGAGAAATGGCTAGGTAAAACTAATTACCTTGTTTAGAGGAGTGGATGACTTTTGCCAATATGTGAACTCACAATCTTACCCCTAACTGCTAATCTCATTAATCTAGGCTATGTTGCAACTGCTACTAGCTAAGGAAAATAGCTGTAAGGGATTCCTGGAACTGATGGAGTGTTTGGATTTGTCTATTAGATTACTATGCTAAATATGCAAATTCAAGTTTTTAACACCAGTTATAAGGGAATGTTATCAACAATGAAACCCTGAAATGGAGACAGCTTCTACTTCTACTTGATACTTGCTTATGCACTTATGGGAAAGAACCAGTCCAATGGCTATCTATGTAGGCTATTGGTGACAAATGGAAGGAAAGGGAAAATGAAAGGGGAAGTGACATTGGAAAGGTAAACAGTGTAAGTCTTATCTTGGAAGACTGTGAATGCCAGGCTGAGGGATCTAAAATATACAATTAATGCAAATCTTATTATGATCTGAACTATATGGGGGTAGAAGAGTATATCCTTGGGGTTTAAACAAACCTAGCTTTGAATTCCTCTTTCACTGTGAGTAAACAGTATAGGACCTTTGTGTTGCTACTTCTTTCATGTGCCTCACTTTTCTCCTTTGTAGAATATGGATAATAGTAATTTATCTTGCACAGTTGTTAATATAAAATGTTGTAAGTATTTCATGAGATAATGTATATAAAGTTCAGTGCCTAGCATTTGTAGGTCCTCAATAAATGGTAGCTGCTATGAATAATCCTTGGACTTTATGCTACATCCCTTTGATTCCAGTTTAGTAATAGACATTTGGAAGAAGTAAATGAGATAGCCCTGTTTAGCCATTATATCACTTCTAATTTATAGAAAAGTTGATAAACTTCATTTGATATTCACAATGACCCTTACAAGTTTTTAGGACCATTTGACACATGAGAAAACTAAGGCCTAGAGGAGAAATGAATTGCCTAAGATGACATAAGAATGTCAGAAATAGGACTAAAACCCAGATCTCCTAATGTTCAACTCAGTGCCCTTTTCATTGTACTATATCCCCTAAACTAGAGCTTAGGTTACTTTTACTTGGATTTGTTTCTGCCAAGGCTGTGGTAGACCATATTGCATAGGTTTTAAAGTTAGAGCTATATAATTGGCACAAGATTAAGCAAGAACAGTAATTTGCATACTAATGTATGTCATTTAATGTAAACCCACTAGAGAGCCTCCACCTCCACACCTCTGCCCATTTTATCCTTGAAGTATAGTATTTATTAAAAATTAAAATAAACAAAAGGCCTCATACTTGAGACAAGCATTCTGTAATTGTAATTTTTTAAAAAATCCTAATTACAAAAGAAATGAAGCTTTAAAGTAGTACAAGGATGATTCGGTTTATAACTTGCAATAGAAGAAAACACACTAAAATTTTCTTTTCAAAAACACCAAAGCCATGTTGATATATTTTCTTTCTTCTTCTTGATAGAACCTTTTCTCATAGAATTATTTTGTAATCCTGTTTAAAAGCTAATTCCATCAATCACTGACTTTGAGTTTCTGGAGTTCCAATGTTTATTACTCCTCTCTCTTATTTCTGCTCTTTCACAGGCAGTAAACTGAACACTCTCATGATTCAGCCAAATAATGAGTACCTACACTGTGCTAAACACTGCATGAGATGCAAGTGTGATTTATACTGGAAAGTCTTGAAACTCAGGCACTGTGTGTATGGGTGTTAGAGGTTGGCAAGGGGTGCTGCAAAAGTGGTGTGTATTATAGTATAGTAGAAAGAATGATGGATTTGGTATCCAGAAACCTGAGTTCAAGTTTCAGCATGTCATATAAATCAGTTTCTTCATCTGTTAAATGAGACCACTGAACTAATGTCTCTGCTTAGTGTTCTTTGGTCTAGTGTTGGCCTCAAATTCCTGGTTGAATATTTTAGGCTATTAAACTAAATTTTGGAGTCGGAACCCGACTTCTCTGAGGGTTCCATAAATAAAGAAAAATAATGCAAATACAGTTCTCTGAGTTTTCTGGTGATTTTATGTTCAGATTTATATTTTATATGAAACAGTGTTTCATGTTTCACAGATTCCAAGTCACACACACTGAAGTGAACAGTTGTCTTTGCCCCATCTGGGCACAGGAGTGGTCCTACAATTATAATTATATTAAGACTTTTATTTTTGTTTTTTATTCCTAGTAGAAATAATGTTCTGGATGTGACAGGGAAGCATTAGAACTTTTTTTTTAAGGCAGAAATGTACTCCCTCCTCCAACACCAAAGAAAAAAAGTTCCTTTCCATTTCCATTATAATTTGAAGGGATCATTTGTGTTTAGAGATTAGAGAGCTTTGGAAAACTCTATATAAAAGCTAATAGGCCCTATAATAGCTATGAAGAAAAATGAATCAATAATTAACCTTCCCAAACAGAAAGCACCAGGTCCAGATTGGTTCACTGGTGAATTCAACCAAATATTTAAGGACGAAATTGGACAATCACTTCCAGAAAACTGAAGTAGAAGGAATACTTCCTAATCTATTTTATAAGGCCAGCATTACTCTAATACCAAAACCAGACAAAGACCAAGAATGGAAAGCTCCATACATTCATACATATAAACAAGGATGCACAAATCCTCAAAAAACATTAGCAAGTCAATCCAATGATGTATAAAAAGAGTTATAGAGCACACCCAAGTGGAATTTATTCCACCTCTGCAGGACTTGTTCAGCATTTGAAATACAGTTAATGTAATCCATCACATGAAGAGGTAGAGAGGACAAAAATCATATGATAATATCAATAGGTGAAGAAAAAGGATTTGGCAAAATCTACCCCCCTTTTCTGATTACAAAAAAAAAAAAAAAACCTCTAAGAAACTTAGAGGGAAAATTTCTCAATTTGATAAGTAACAACTATCAAAAGCCCTACAGCTAACATCATAGCTAATGATGACAAAGTTTCCTGCTAAGGTAGGGAGCGAGCCAAGCATGTCCACTCTCACCACTTCTATTAAACATAGTACTGGAACGTCCTGGATAATGCATGAAGACAAGAAAAGGAAATAAAAGGTGTTAGGAAGGAAGAAATAAAACTATATTTGTTCTCAGTTGATCTGATTGTTTATGTAGAAAGTCCCAAAGAATCAAAAAAGACAAAAAAAAACTCTCTTGGAAATAGTGAATGATTATTGCATGGTTGTAGGCAACAAGGTTAATATACAAAAGTTAATTTCTTTTTTTTTTGGCCACACCTGTGGCATATGGAAATTCCCAGGCTAGGGGTGTAATTGGAGCTACAGCTGCCAGCCATAGCCACAGCAACACCAGATCTGAGCCACATCTGTGACCTACACCACAGCTCACAGCAATGCTGGATCCTTAACCCACTGAGCAAGGCCAGGGATTAAACCCGTGTCCTCATGGATACTGGTCAGATTTAATTCCACTGAGACACAAGAGGAATTCCTAATTACATACTTATTTACCAACAATAAAAAATTAGAACTTGAAATTTAAAACACTATACAATTTAATCAGCATCATAAACTAAATACTTAAGTATAAACGTAGCAAAATATATATAGTGTACAAAAATACAATCTACATGAGGAAAAAAACAAAAATCTTATGAAAGAAATCAAAGAAGATCTAAATAAATGGAGATATATTCCATGTACATGTACAGAAAGACTCAAGATTGTCAAGGCATCAGTTCTTCCCAACTTGATCTGTAGAGTTAACCCAATCTCAAAAAAATCCAAGTAAATTATTTGGTGGATAGAAATAAACATTCTAAAGTTGAGATGGGAAGGTAAAAAATGCAGAATAGCCAACACAAATTTAAAAAAGAAGAACAGAGCTGGAGGACTGACACTATACAAATTCAAGACCTACTGTAAAGCTACAGTAGTCAAAACATTGTGGTATTGGTAAAAGAATACACAAATAGATCAGTGGAATAGAACAAACCCACACAAATTAGCCAACTGATTTTTACAATGGAACAATAGCAACTCAGTGAAAAAAGACAGTCTTTACAATAAATACTAGTGGAACAACTGGACATCCATGTGCAAAAAAGTGAATCTAGACCCAGGTATTACATCTTTTAAAAAAATTAACTCAAAATGTATCATAGACCAAAATGTACAATGCAAACTATTAAAAGCCCAGATGATTACATGGGAGAAAATCTAGATGACATATGATTTGGTGATGACTTTTTAGATACAACACAAAAAGCATGAACCATTAAAGAAAAACTGGTAAGTTGGACTTCACTAAAATTTAGAACTTATACTCTGTGGAAGACACCATTAAAATAATAAAAAGACAAACCACAGACTGGGAGAACTTCAGCCACAAGAGGGGTAGACATCAGAAACAAAAGAGGCCACAACACTATTGTCTGCATAAAGGAGACTACACTAAAAATCTATACAAAATGAGAAGGCACAGAATTATGACTCAGATAAAAAAAAAAAAAACAAGGAAAACCCCCCAGAAAAACAGCTAAGTGATCTGGAGATTACCAACCTCCATGAAAAAGACTTTAGACTAATGGTAGTAACGATGATTCAAGATATTGGAAATAAACTGGAGGCAAAGATTGATAAATTACAAGAACCATCAAACAAAGAAGATGTAGAGATTAAGCAAGTAGAGATGCAAAATATAGTAACTGAAATGAAAAATTCACTAGAAGGAACCAACAGCAGGATACAGGAGGCAGAAGAATGAATAAGTGAGGTGGAAGAAAGACTGGTGGAAATCACTGACACAGAACAGAAAAGAGAAAAAATATTGAAAAGAAATGAAGACAGTCTACGAAAACTCGGGGAAAACTGTAAATATACCAACATCTGTACTATAGGGATGCCAAAAGGAGAAGAGAGAAAGGGCCAGAGAAAATATTTTATGAGATAATAGCCAAAAACTTCCCAAACATTGGGAAGGAATACTTACTCAAATCCAGGAAACACAGCAAATACCGTATAAAATAAACCCAAGGAAGAAAACAGAGAGACACATATTAATCAAACTGATCAAAATTAAAGATAGAGAATAACTCAACAAATCCAAAACAAATAATAAAATGGCAATAAGAATATACAAACCAAGAATTACCTTAAATGTAAATGGACTAAATGCCCCAACCAAAAGACATAGACTGGCTGAATGGATACAAAAACAAGACCCATATATATATTATCTTTAAGAGACCCACCTCAGTTCTAAGGACACATACAAATTGAAAGTGAGAGTTTGGAAGAAAATATTCCATGCAAACAGGAATCAGAAAGCTGGAGTAGAAATACTCATCAGGCAAAATAAACGTTAAAATAAAGAATATTATAAGAGACAAAGACATTACACAATGATCAAAGGATGAATCCAAGAAGAATATATAACAACTGCAAATATATATACACCTAATATAGTATCACCTCAATATAGAAGGCAACTGGTAACAACCTTAAAAGGAGAAATTGACAATAATTGCAGAGGACATTAATACCCCACTTACAGCAATGGACAGATCATCCAGACAGAGAACCAACAAGGAAACACAGGCCCTAAATGATGGATTAAACCAAATTGACTTAATAGATATTATATTCTATCCAAATGCAGCAGAATACTCATTCTTCTCAAGTGCACATGGAACATTCTCTAGGCTAGATGACATTCTCGGCCACAAATCAAGCCTTGGTCAATTTAAGAAAATTGAAATCCTATCAAGCTTATTTTCTGACCACAATACTGTAAGGCTAGAAATCAACAACAATAAAAAAAAACCCACAAAAAACACAAACACGTGGAGACTAAACAACATGCTAATAAACAACCAATGGATGACTGAAGTCAAAGAGGAAATTTAAAAATATCTAGAAGAAAATGACAAAAGACACAAAAATCCAAAACCTATGGGATGCAGCAAAAGCAGTTCTAAGAGGGAAGTTTATAGCAATACAATACCTCAGGAAACAAGAAAAAGCTCAAATAAACAACCTAACTTTACACCTAAAGCAACCAGAGGAAGAAAAACAGACAAGGCTCAAAAGTTAGCAGAAGGGAAGAAGTCATAAAGATCAGAGCAGAAATCAATGAAATAGAAACAAAAAAACCATAGAAAAGATCAATGAAACTAAAACCTGGTTCTTTGAAAAGATCAAAAAATTGATAAATTCTCGACCAGACTCATCAAGAAAAAAAAGAGGATTCAAATCAATAAAATTGGAAATGAAAAATAAGTTACAACAGACATCACAGAAATACAAAGGATCATAAGAGACTACTATAGGCAGCTATATGCCACTAAAATGGACAACCAAGAAGAAATGGACAAATTCTTAGAAAAATACAACCTTGTAAGACTAAACCAAGATGGAATAGAAAAGATGAATGGACAAATCACAAATACTGAAATTGTAATTGTGATTTAAAAACTTCCAACAAACAAAGTTCAGACCAGATGGCTTCGCAGGAGAATTCTTTTTTTTTTTTTTTTTTTGCCTTTTTGCCATTTCTTGGGCTGCTCCCACGGCACATGGAGGTTCCCAGGCTAGGTGTCTAATTGGAGCTGTAGCCACCAGCCTACGCCAGAGCCACAGCAACACGGGATCTGAGCTGCATCTGAGACCTACACTACAGCTCACAGCAACGCCAGATCCTTAACCCACTGAGCGAGGCCAGGGATCGAACCCACAACCTCATGGTTCCTAGTTGGATTCGTTAACCACTGAGCCATGATGGGAACTGCGTCACAGGTGAATTCTATCAAACATTTAGAGAAGTGTTAACAACTATCCTTCTGAAATTATTCCAAAAAGTTGCAGAGGAGGAACACTCCCAAACTCAGGCCACCATCACCCTCATACCAAAACCAAAGATACCACACAAAAAAAGAAAATTACAGACCAATAATAGCACTGATGAACATAGATGCAAAAATCCTCAACAAAAAACTAACAAATCAAATCCAGCAATACATTAAAAGTATCATACACCATGATCAAATGGGATTTATACCAGGGATGCAAGGATGTTTCAATATCCACAAATCAATTGCTGTGATATACCACAGATAAAAACTATGTGATTATCTCAATAGATGCAGAAAAAGCTTTTAACAAAATACAACACCAATTTCTGAGAAAAACCCTTCAGAAAGTGGGCATAGAGGGAACCTAGCTCAACATAATAAAGGCCATATATGACAAACCCACAGCTAACATCACTCTCAGTGGTAAAAAGCTGAAAGAATTCCTGCTAAGATCAGGAACAAGATAAGGATGTTTGCTCTCACCACATCTACTCAACATAGTTTTGGAAGTCCTGGGCATGGCAATCAGAGAAGAAAAAGAAATAAAAGGAATCCAAATTGGAAAGGAAGGGGTAAAACTATCACTGTTTGTAGATGACATGATACTATACCTAGAAAATCCTAAAGACACTACCAGAGAACTGTTAGAGCTTATCAATGAATTTGGTAAAGTTGCAGGATACAAAATTAATACACAGAAATTGACTCCATTTGTATATACTTATACGGAAAGACCAAAAAGAGAAAATTAGGGAAACAATCCCATTTACCATAGCATTGGAAAGAATAAAATATCTAGGAATAAACCTACCTTGAGAGACTAAAGACCTGTACTCTGAAAAACCATAGAATGCTGATGAAAGAAATCAAGGATGACACAAACAGATGGAAAGATATACCATGCCCTTGGATTGGGAGAATCAATATTATCAAAATGACTACACTACCCAAGGAAGTCTACAGATTCAATGCAATCTCTATCAAATTACCAAGGACATATTTCATAGAACTAGAGCAAAATATTTTAATGTTTGGAAGCACAAAAGACTCAGAATGGCCAAAGCCATCTTGATGAAACAAAATGGAGCTGGAGAAATCAGGCCACCTAACATCAGACTACACTACAAAGCTAGAGTTATCAAAACCATATGGTCCTGGCACAAAAACAGAAGTTAGATCAGTTGAACAGTCTAGAAAGCCCAGAATTAAATCTACGCACCTATGGTTAACTAATCTATAACAAAGGAGGCAAGAATATACAATGGAGAAAAGACAGCCCCTTCAATAAGTGGTACTGGAAAACTGGACAGCCACATGTAAAAGAATGAAATTAGAACACTTCCTAATACCATATACCAAAATAAACTCAAAATGGATTAAAGACCTAAATGTAAGCCCGGATACTATAAAACTCTTCGAGGAAAACATAGGGCAAACCCTCTTCAACATAAACCACAGTAACATCTTCTCAGATCCTCATCCTAGAGTAATGACAATAAAAACAAAAATAAACAAATGGGACTTAATTAACCTTAAAAGTTTCTGCACAGCAAAGGAAACCCTAACCAAAACGAAAAGACAACCCACAGAATGGCAGAAAATCTTTGCACATGAATCGACTGACAAGGGATTCATCTCCCAAATTTATAAACACCTTCTTCAGCTCCATACCAAAAAAAACAAACAACCCCATCAAAACATGGGCAGAAGATCTAAACAGACAGTTCTCCAAAGAACAACTACAGGTGGCCAAAAAAATGATATAAAAAGATGTTCAACCTCACTCATAATTAGAGGAATGCAAATCAAAACTACTATGAGGTATACTCATAGTGTACCTCACTGGCCAGAATGGCCATCATCAAAACGTCTACAAACAATAAATGCTGGAGAGGGTGTGGGGGAAAGGGAGCCCTATTACGCTGCTGGTGGGAATGTAAATTGGTGCAACCACTGTGGAAAACAGTATGGAGATTACTCAGAATACTAAAACTAGAATTACCATTTGATTTAGCAATCCCACTCCTGGGCATCTATCCAGAGAAAACCATGACTCAAAAGGATACATATACTCCAATGTTCATTGCAGCACTATATACAATAGCCAAGACATAAGAACAATCTAAATGTCCATCAACAGAGGAGTCGATCAAGAAGATGTACATATACACAATGGAATATTACTCAGCCATTAAAAGGAAAGAAATAACAGCATTTGCAGCAACATGGACGGACCTAGAAATTATCATGCGAAATGAAGTTAGACAGTGAGACACCAACATCATATGCTATCACTTACATGTGGAATGTAACAAAAGGATACAATGAACTTCTTTTCAGAACAGATGTTGACTCACAGACTTTGAAAAACTCATGGTTTCCAAATGAGACAGGTTGGTTTGGTGGGGGGGGAAATGCACCAAGGGGTTGGGATAGAAATGCTATAAAATTGAGTTGTGATGATCGTTGTACAGCTATAAATGTAATAAAATTCATTTAAAAAATAAAACATTTTTTTAAATTAAAAATCATAGGCCAAACAATCTCTGACATCAGTATCTTCTCAGATCCACCTCCTAAAGTAATGACAATAGAAACAAAAATAAACAAATGGGACCTAATTAACCTTAAAAGTTTCTGCACAGCAAAGGAATCCCTAAACAAAATGAAAAGATAATAACCCACAGAATGGGAGAAAATATTTGCAAATGAAGCAACTAACAAGGGTTTAATCTTCAAAATTTATAAACATCTCCTGCAGCTGAATACTAAAAAAGCAAACAACCTTATCAAAAAATGGGCAGAAGATCTAAACAGACAATTCTCCAGTGAACACTTACAGATGGCCAAAATGCACATGAAAAGATGCACAATATCGCTAATTATTAGAGGAAAGCAAATCAAAACCACGATGAGGTACCACCTTACACCAGCCAGAATGGCCATTTTCAAAAAGTCTACAAACAGTAAATGCCAGATAGGGTGTGGAGAAAAGGGAACCCTCTCACACTGTTGGTGGAAATGTAAATTGGTACAACCACTATGGAAAACAGTATGGAAACTCCTAAAAAAAACTAAACATAGAACTACCATTTGATTCAGCAATCCCACTCCTGGGCATCTATTCAGAGAAAACCATGACTTGAGAAGATACATGTACCCCAGTGTTCAATGCAACACTGCATACAATAGCCAAGATATGGGAGCAACCTAACTGTCTATCGACAGAGCAGTGGATAAAGAAGATGTGGTATATATACACAATGGAATATTATTAAGCCATTAAAAGGAATGAAATAATGGCATTTGCAACAACAAGGATGGACCTAAATATTATCATACTAAGTGAAGTTAATGAGTGAGAAACAAACATCATATGCTATCACTTATATGTGGAATCTAAAAAAAGGATACAAGTGAACTTCTTTGCAGAAGAGAAACTGACTCACAGACTTTGAAAAACTTATGGTTACCAAAGGAGACAGGTTGGGATTTGGAGGGATGCACTGGGGTTTGGGATGCAAATGCTATAAAACTGGGTTGTGATGATGGTTGTACAACTATAAGTATAATAAAGTTCATGAATTTAAAATAAATTAAAACATATCTATTAAAGGATTGGTGTTTGAAATATATAAAAGAATTTTAAATTTTAAAATTAATAAGAAAACAAACAGCTTAATTTAAAAATGGGTAAGGAATTCCCACTGTGGCACAGCAGAAACAAACATGACTAGGAACCATGAGGTTGAGGATTTGATCCCTGGCCTTGCTCAATGGGTTAAGGATCCAGCATGGTCATGAGCTGTGGTGGAGGTCCCAGATGCGGCTTGGATCCAGTGTTGCTGTCGCTGTGGCATAAGCTGGTGGCTACAGTTCCGATTAGACCCCTAGCCTAGGAACTACACTGAGTTACCAGTGTACAATATAATAGATACACCTACTAGAATGGCAAGAATCCCAAACACTGACAACACCAAATGTTGGTGAGGATGTGGAGCAATAGGAACTCATTGCTGGTGGGACTGAAAAATGGCACAACCACTTTGGAAGATATTTTGACAGTTTCTTACACAACTAAACATATTCTAACCATGTGATCCAGTAATTGTGCTCCTTTGTATTTATCCAAGTGAGCTGAAAACTTATGTCCACACTAAAACCTTCACAACAAGTGTTTATAGCATATTTATTTGTAATTGCCAAAACTTAGAATTAACCACATCATCCCTCAATAGGTACAGCCACAAAATAGAATATTATTCATCAGTAAAAGAAATGCGCCATCAAGCCATGAAAGTTACTCAATATCAGATTAAAGAATAAAAGAAGAACCTATGGAAAATAATAGAGAGAGAAAAATAAGAATCATTAACTGAGGATTTGATGATCTCAAAAGAAGAAACCTTTCTGATGACACTTATACAAGCTGGCTGCTTGATATTTGCTCATCAGATCTGTATGGAAGACTCATAAATGCCTCAACAAACCCCTTAAATGCATATTGCTAAGCGAAAGAAGGCAATCTAAAAAAGGCTACATACTCTAAGATTCCAACTATATGACATTATGGAAAAGTCAAAACTATGGAGACAGTTAAAAGATCAATGATTTCCAAAAATTTAAAGGAAGGAAGGGAGGAACAAACAGGTGGAGCACAGGGTATTTTGGGGGCAGTAAAACTATTTTGTATGATACTGTAATGGTGGATCCACATCTTTATACATTTGTCAAAACCCACAGAATGTACAGAACAGAGAGTAAACCCTAAAGTAAACTCTGAACTTTAGTTAATAATGTATCAGCATTGACTCATAATAAAGAAGAAAAACTACATTAAAATATTATTTACCTTTGAAAAATCATAGTACTGGCCCTACTTACCTGTCATGTTGTGGAGAAGTACTAATGAGATTGAGAACACTGTGTTAGCTTTGAGTTTGAATGCTTTTTGTGCTGTGTATTAGCTGTGTAATTTGGGCAAGTTATTTAACTTCTCTGAGATGTGGGGGTTTTTAATGATTTTTATTTTTTTCCGTTATAGCTGGTTCACAGTGTTCTGTCAGTTTTCTACTGTACAGCATGGTGACCCAGTTAAAAAAATGGAGTAAATTGTGGCTACCTTGCAATGTTATTGGGAAGATTATAAACAGGAATGATAAAAGAGATTTAGCATGGGGCCTGGTATAGAGTAAGTGTTCAGTATCTGATAGCCTTTGAAGCACAAGATTGGAAACAACTGAACTGTCCATCAGTAGGAGACCAGCTAAATAAATTCTACAGTATTATCTATCCATGCAATAAACATTTTGCAGCCATAAAAAGGATGGGATATTTTGAAAAAGACAAATATATAGGGACAGAAAACAGATCAGTTGTTACCAGGGTCTTGGGGAAGGACTGACTCCAGAGGAAGAGCACAAGGCAATTTCTGGGGTGATGGAACTGTTCTGAATCTTAATTGTTGTGGTAGTGGGTGTACCACTGTGTGTATTTATCAAAACTCATAGAACTGTACAAGAAAAGTGATTTTTTTTCACTGTTATAATTTTAAAAAGTAAATAAGAACAGGAAGAGAATTTTTTTAAGTTTTAAGAAAAGCTAATAATAGCCTTACAATTGTGAAAGTTCTCAGAGCACTTAAGGGTATTGCTTTCAGTGAACAAATGTTTCGCTTGCAATCAAATTTTTCATGATAGAAGGGTCCTTAAAGGTCACTAAGCTCCCCTCCTCCACATACACTCTCATTTTACAGGAGAAACTGGGGGCCAGAAAGAAGGGGTTTTCTCAAAGTCACATAAAAATTAGTGGCAAGCTAGGAATGGAACTTAGATTCTCCTCACTCCTAGTTCAGGACGCTTTCTCCTACTTTTTTTTCTTTTGGGGGCATCATATGTGGCATATGGAAATTCCCAGGCTACGGGTCAAATTGGAGCTGCAGCTGCCAGCCACAACCACAGCAACGCTGGATCCGAGCTGCAGCTGCGACCTACACCACAGCTCATGGCAATGCCGGATCCTTAAACCATTGAGCAAGGCCAGGGATCAAACCCACATCCTCATGGATACTAGTTGGGTTCCTAATCCGCTGAACCACAGTGGGAACTCCTCAATTTAAAAAAAGTATATAGTTCAGTGGTAGTACATTCACAATGTTGTGCAACCATCACCACTTTCTAGTTCTAGATTTTTTTATCACACCCAAATAAAACCCCATACCCCTTAAGCAGTCACTCCTCATTTCCTCTTCCCCTCAGCCCCTGGTAATCACCAATCTGCTTTCTGTCTCTGGATTTCCATATTTCAGATATTTCGTATTGATGGAATTATATTACACATGGCCTTTTGTGGGTCACTTCTTTCACTTAGCAGAATGTTTTGAAGGTTTATTCATGTTAAAGCATGTATCAGTACTTCATTCCTTTTTATGGCTAAATGATATTCCATCGTATGGATATACCATACAAATGGATACTAGGTATATCCATTTATTAATTGAAGAACATTGATGTTATTTTCACCTTTTGGCTATTGTGAATAATGCTGTTATGAATATTTGTGTACAAGTTTTTATTTCAACATTGACTTTTAATTCTTTTGGGTATACCCCTAAGAGTGGAATTTTAGGATTGTATGCTAGTTCTATATTTAACTTTTTGAGGAACCATCAAACTGTTTTGTACAGAGGCTGCATCATTTTACATTCCCATCAGCAATGTGTCAGTGTTCTAATTGATCTTCGTTCTCACCAACACTTATTTCCTTTTAAAAAAAAAATATAGCCTAGTGGATTTGAAGTGGTATCTCATTGTAGTTTTGATTTGCATTACTCTAATGACTAATGACATTGAGCATCTTTTCATTTGCTTGTTGGCCATTTATATTTCTTCTTTGGAAAAATGTCTATTCAGGTCCTTTGTCCAAGGTTGTTTGTCTTTTTGTTGTTTAATTTAAGAGTTTCTTATATATTCTGGATACCAAACTTGATAATTTGCAGATATTTCTTCACATAATGTTAATGGTATTTTCACTTACATTTAAGTTTTTGATCCATTTTCATTAAAAACTTTATATGATATAAGGTAAAGGTAAATCTTCATTTTTTGTATGTTGCTCTCCAGTTGTCCCAGCAACATTTGTTGAAGAGGCTATTCTTTTCCCTTTGAATGGCCCTAGCCTCCTTGTTGAATTCTAACCATAGATGTATGGGTTTATTTCTGAAATCTAATTGTGTTCAATTAATATATATTTATTTCCCCTTGCAGTACCACACTGTTTGTGTACTATAGCTTTGCAGTAAATTTAGAAATTGGGAAGTGTGAATCTTCCAAATTTGTTCTTTTTTAAGATTATTTTGGCCATTGAAATTCCCATCATGGCTCAGTGGTTAACCAGCCCGACTAGCATTCATGAGGATGTGGGTTTGATCCCTGGCCTCGTTCAGTGGGTTAAGGACCCAGTGCTGCCATGAGCTGTGGTGTAGGTCACAGAGGTGGCTCAGATCCCACGTTGCTGTGGCTGTGGCTTAGGCCGGTGGCTACAGTTCCAATTGGACCCCTAGCCTGGGAACCTCCATATGCCGTGGGTGCAGCCATAAAAAGATGAAAAAAAGACAAAAAAGAGAGATTATTTTGACCATTATGTCACCTCTAATTTGTAGAAAAGCTGACAAACTTCATTTTTTAATTTAACTTGATCTTCACAATGACACTAAGACGTTGTTGGGACCATTTTACACATGAGAAAACTAAGGGCTAGAGGAGAAACGAGTTGCCTAAGCTGACATAATAATGTCAGAGACAGAACTAGAACCCAGATTTCCTAATGCCCAGTTTAGGGCTGTTATTTTAGTGTATCTAAGATTTTGCACTTATCAATATCTGAAAAGCTTTACCTCCTAAGAGCTTTCCCTCATTAAATTATATAGAAAAAAATCTATCCTTTGTAGAAACTACTAGGAATTGCTCCATTTTATCTAGCTTATCTACTCTTTTGGCATACAATTGTTCATAATATTTGTTTTAATATTTTTATTTCTGTAAGGGTGGTAGGAATGCCTCCACTCTCATTTCTGATTTGGGTCTTAGATTTTTTTATTTAATCAGTTTAGCCAATGGTTTGTACACCTTGTTGATTTTTTTCAATGAACCAACTTATAATTTCATCGATTCTCTTTCTTTTTCTATTCTCTGTTTCATTTACCTGAACTCTGATGTTTATTATTTCCTTCATTCTTCTCTCTCTGGGCTTAGTTTGCTATTCTTTTTCTAGTTCCTTAAGTTATATATTTGGGTTATTGATTTGAGATGTTTCTTATTTTTACATATAGGCATATGCAGCTATAAATTTCCCTCTGAGCACTGCTTTCACTGCATTCCATTACTTTTGGTATGTTATGTTTTTTTTTTCACCTCAGTATTTTCTGATTTCTCTTGTGATTTCTTCTTTGATCTATTGGTTGAGTGTGTTGTTTAATATCCACTTTGTTTCTAGTTTCTATTTTTGATTTATAGTTTGGAAAAGATACTTTATGTGATTTCAGTCTTTTTGAGTTTGTAAAAGCTTATTTTGTGGCCTAACATATAGCCTAGGCTGGAGAGTGTTCCATGTGCACTTGAGAAAAATGTGTCTTCTGCTCTTGTTGAGTCTAGTGTTCTCTATATTTCTGTTAGGTCTTAATAGTTTTCTGGTTTGTTCAAGTCCTCTATTTCCTCATTGATATTCTATTTAGGTGCTATACCATTATTGAAAGTGGGATATTGAAGTCTTCAACTATTATCATAGAACTGTGTATTTCTCCCCTCAATTCTGTCAGTTTTTGCTTCATACATTTTGAGGCTCTAATGTTAGATGTGTATATAAAATTATATTTTCTTGATGAATAGATTCTTCTATCAACATGTAATGTTCTTTCACTGGGTTTTAGGAGTTTGTTATTGTTTTGGGACAGCTAAATCCCCAGATTTGAGGAAGTGTGTGTGTGTGTGCGTGTGCCTGTGCGCACGTGCGCGCGCACATGCGCACATGTGTACATGCGCATGAGCTACTGGCCAGTGGGGTAAATAACAAGGGGAGAGGGGGCTGCTTGATCTTTAATTCCATGAGAAATTAGAAGCATTTTTTTGGCTACACCCGCAGCATGTGGAAGTTCCCAGACCTGGGATTGAACCTGAGCCGCAGCTCCAGCCTGTGACACAGCTGTGGCAATGTCGAATCCTTAACCCACTGCACCAGGTCAGGGATTGAAGCTGTACCTCAGTAGTGACCCAAGCCACTGCAGCCGGATCCTTAACCCACTGTGCCACATCAGGAACTCCTCCTTCTTTCCTTATTTCTTCTCTACTTCTTCTTTTCTCTGCCCTTCTCTCCCATGCAACTTTCTCTCTGATTTCTCCTTTTCTCTATTATTCCATTTATCCTGTGACTGTTTCATTGTTGAACACTGGCCATGAAGCTAAATATTTTAAGTTAGCATCAATAAGGATATGCTAATCAAAGGAACAACCATAATTTTGTTTGTGGGAAAAAGTGTAGAAATTAAAATAAGAAATGTATACATACACTGTTGCCATCTAAATTGGCACTTCTGTGTTGACAGCAAATATACTGGGGGGGGGAGTTTAAAAAATTTTTTTAACCTAGTAAGAAAATTATAGTAACAGGGCCCAAATGTTCACATTGCACTTTATGAAAATTACCTAAATACGAAGAAGGAAGCAAGACTTTGCCCTAAAAACACCTTCTGCAGAAAGCCCCTTTGGCTTCAAAGCCATGAATTTTAGGCAAAAGCCAGAATTTCTCAGGTTGTCTGTCACAGTGACAGTTGGGCTTCTTGAAAGTCCTGATTGAGGGAGAATGAAATATAAAAGCAGCTTTTAGGTTTCAGCAGAGCTAAATCTAGTGGTAGAAGAATAGCCTTGTATTCCTTTCTGAGTGAGGCACTCTTTAATTCTCTTGCAGGTTGATAAGATTTGGAAATCTCCATTGAATTTTGGGTTTATTTTCCATCTCTTATTTTTAAAAGGGAAAAATAATTTTCAGTTTATTAAAAATATAATCCAGTAAAGGAAGCAGAGGCAAATGCAGTCACTTGCACTCCTCCCCAGTCACACAACAGAGGTGGCAGGGCTGGTATCCAGGACCCTTATCTTCTCTGCCATCTCAACAATAATACTTATTTTTGTCAGTAATGGAAAGCTGGTGTGTCACTCATTAGGGAGCCAGGGCCATGATGGAGGATGGCTTCTCGTTGCCTTTGTTCAAGTAAGCTCTGTGGGTCCTGTTTCTCAATTGTTTTGTTTCCTCACTCTCAGCCCCTTCTCATGGCCCATCCCCCTTCCTATATTTAATCACACACATCTCTGTGAGAATTCTAAGGCTTTATTACAAATGGAGTGGACTGATTAGGAACCCCCTCTTAATCTTTCTTTTCTACCCTCTTCCTCTCAGTACATCCCTCCAGGGCAGGTCACTAGGCCATTAGAGAAAAGGAATCTGGGGAGAGGGAAAAGAGCAATGCTTTCTCCATAGTCCTCTGAAATGGCCATCGAGTCCTCCTGGCTCCAGCTGAGAATCTTTTGGTGTGAGAGGTGTGAAATTTAGCTTTCATTGTCAAGGACCTCCACATGTACATCCTGGCGGGGGGGGGTGGCTTTTGTCTTCTTTTTCAAATTTGGTTGTGGCTCTGTTGTCTTGACTGGCTTGTAGGAGGCTTCCACTCCATTGGTGCTTTCTCTTTCTAGGTAAGCCAGATCTGCTGGAGGAGTTTTTTGCACTTCTTCCCAGACAAAGTAATGTTGGCACATTCACTGGATGCCCACTTCTTGAAGTGGTGCCGTGTGATCAGCCCTTCATCTATCGCAGCCCCAACCACGTGGTGCTTTGGTCGCCGCCCTCAGCTCAACACCCACCACCTCTTGAAACAGCTTCTCCTTTAGCTCTGTTCGGGCCGATTAATCTTTCTGCCTGGGGCACCTGTGGCTGTGCTGCCAGCTCCTGGTCCACATTTCTGTTCTTCATACATATTACTTTAATCTTTCCTTAGGCTGTAGATAGGCTGGAATGGGCTAGGAAGACTTTTGGCAATTTAAATCCTTTATGAGATGGTGATCTAAGTCCTTTCGTTTCGAGGTTGGTATACTGTGAGTATTTATTTATTTATTTATTTATTTATCACACACAGTAACTATCTTCGAAAGTGAAGTGAGGGTGCACATCTTTCTCAACTATCTCTTTCCTACAAAGCCATTGAAGTAATGTCAAGGTCTTAGCTAGTTCATTCTGGTTCTAGACAGTCAAGCATTATTTCCTTGAAGGGTTTGGCCTGACAAAAGACCTTCAAGAGTAAAGAGTGATAATAGTGTGATTACCTTGAGTGGCCCCAACTCTCCTCTGGGAGGTAGGCATTACTCGATCTCAAATATTACTTCTCCGTATCTAGTGACCAGGAAGAATGATATTTTGAAGGCACTTTGGTTTATTGACAATGTGTCCTTCTTAGCAGTGTGGTTGAGTGGCCATGGTTTACCAAGAAGAAACATGTATCTTAACCATAGAAATGCAAGTTTTGGTTCATTCTCTATTCTTTTTTAAATGCTACCTATATATGGTTTTCATATTGCCCTCATTTCTTGTACAACACAGAACTCTGCCCAGGAAGGAGGCTTATATCATGAAAGTTCCATCATGCTTCTTACTGAACCCATCTCTCTGGGATTGCTGGCAATTGTAACTCACATGGAACATTCCTCTTTGAGCTTGTGTTGGTAAAACAGCTGGTATTGTTAAGCAAACCCAAGGGAAGCTTTCGGACTCTGTCCTTGCCTCCCACACAGCTAAAACAGGAGCTCATAATGGGTAGCTCTGAAAGGGCCTTTGGAGACCATCTGGTTCAATCCCTCATTGTACAGACAGAAAATTCGAGCCCAGAGTTTAAAAAAAGAACTTCCTCAAGGTCACACAGTCAGATAATGGTGGACCTCTACCTTTAGAATGCTGTTCTTCCTCCCCAGGTGGATGTTAAGGTGGAATCTGACAGATATATTTGGTTAAAATAATTCTCTATGTGTGAACATTTTCACATATTCCATATGGTTTGACTTTTAAAACTGTATTTTGAATTAATCGTGTATTTACATAAAAGTTTTGAAAATAGTACGGAGAGTTCCCATACACTCCTCACCCAGTTTCCACTAATATTATCATCTTATATTGCTAAGGTACATTTATCAAAACCAACATTGCTATATTACCATTAGCTAAACTCCAAACTCCACTCAGTTATTACTACTTTTTCCATTAATGTTCATTTTTTTTAATGCTAGGATCCAATCCAACATTGCATTTAATCATCATGTGTCCTTGGACTGCTCTGTGGCAGATTCCCGGTTTTTGCTTGTTTTTAATAACTTTAACATTTTTGTAGAATACTGCTTAGATGTTTGTGGAATGTCCCTCAATTTGTGTTAGTCTGTTTTTCTCATGATCACACTGGGGTTACTAGTTTTGGGGAAGAATACCGCAGAAATAAAGGACCATTTTCATCACGTTTCATCAAGGGTTACATAACATCAGCAAGACTTATCACTAGTAAATGTCACTACTTAACTTTGATTACTTCATTAACACAATGTTCATCATATTTGTTCACAGTGAAGTTACTGTTTTTTGCCTTTCCATTCTCTATTCTTTGGAAATAACTCACTAAATTCAGGCCACACTCAAGCTTGCCATTCTGGAATGGGGAGTAAATATATGTATTATTTGGAATCATCTGTAAGGAATATCTGTCTCTTTTCCACCTTTTATTTATTTATTCAATCATTCATTTATATGTGTATGGACTCACATTTTTTTAATACTTTGAGTTTTAACCCAGTACTACCTCATTTATTTCGTTGCTCAGAATTGTCACAGCTTGACCATTGGGAAGTCTTTCAGGTTTGCCTCTGTGTTGCTTGAAATGCCCCCTTCCTTTTATCTTTTCAGTATTTCCTTATTTTCTTGTACTACAAGATACTTTAGACTCATCTCATATTTTCCCATCCCTAGTCCTAGAATTAGCCATTTCTCCAAAGAACACTAGTTCCTTTTATTAGAAAATTGTATTTAGAATGAAGATCTGGGAGCCAAAGCAATCTTAAGAAAGAACAAAGCTGCCCCCTGATTTCAGACTGTACTACAAAGCTACGGTAATCAAAACAGTATGATACTGGCACAAAAAAAGACACATAAATCAATGAACAGAATAGAGAGCCCAGAAATAAACCCAAGGTTATATGGTCAATTAATAGATGATGAAAGATATATATATATATATATAATATATTTACATATTATATATATAAGATAAATGATACATATTCTTTTTCATGCAGCTTTCCAGTTTTCCCAAAACCATTTAAAATAATTATAATATAATTATATATGATATATATGTATTATATGTATTATATATATCATATATAATTATCTTAAATAAATGTGCTGGGAAGACTGGGCAGCTGCATGAAAAAGAATCAAACTGGATTACTTTCTCACACCATACAGAAAAATAAACTCAAAATGAATTAAACTTAAATATAAGACCTGAAACTGTAAAGCTCCTATAAGAAAACATAGGCAGTACATTCTTTGACATCAGTCTTAGCAATATTTTTTTGAATCTGTCTCCTCAGGCCAGGGCAACAAAAGCAAGAATAAATAATTGGGACTACATCAAACTATAAAGCTTTTTCACAGTGAAGGAAACTATTAACAAAATGAAAGGCAGCCTACTGAATGGGAGAAGATATTTGCAAATAATCTATCTTTTAAAGGGTTAGTGTCCAAAATACACAAGGAGCTCATGAAACTCAACATGAGAAAACAAACAACTTGATTTAAAAAATGGGAAAAGGACCTGAATAAACATTTTTTTTCAAAGAAGACATACAAATGGCCAAGAGACACATGAAAATATGTTCAACATCACTAATCATCAGGGAAATGCAAATCAAAACCACAGTGAGATATCACTTCACACCGATCAGATTGGATATTGTCAAAAACACAATAAATAACAAGTGTTGGTGAGGACATGGAGAAAAGAGAACCCTCATGCACTGTAGGTAGGATTGTAAATTGTTGCAGCCACTGTGGAAAACTGTATGGAGGTTCTTCAAAAAATGAAAACTAGAACTGCCATAGGATTCAGCAATTTCACTTCTGGATATTTACCTCAAGAAAACAAAAAGACTAATTTGTAAATATATCTGCACACCAGTGTTTATAGAAGCATTACTTATGATAGCCAAGGTATGGAATCAACCCAGTATTCATTGATAGATGAAAGAGTACAGAAGGTATAATATATATATATATATGCACATATATGCATATATATATATATGCATGCACAATGGAATATTACTCAGCCATAACAAAAAATGAAACCTTGTCATTTGTGATAGCATGAATATATCTAGAGGTTTTTGTGCTAAGTGAAATAAATCAGACAGAGGAAGAAAATAATGTATGCTCTCACTTATATGTGGAATCTAAAAAACAGAAAAAAGAAAGCAAAATGAAAACAGACTCATAGATATAGAGAACAAATTGGTTGTTGCCAGAAATGAGGGGAGTGTGGAGGTGTGTGTGAAACTTTAAGAAGCACAAACTCCAGTTATAAAATAAATGAGACACATGGATGTAATATACAGCATACAGAATATGGTTAATAGTAGTGTAATAACTTTGTGTGGGAACAGATGGTTACTAGACTTATCATGATGATCATTTCATAATGTACAAAAATGTCAAATCACTATGTAGTAACACCAGAAACTAACAATATTGCATGTCAACTATATTTCAATTAATTTAAAAAAATAAATCAAAATCTGCAGTGATCATTATTATTGAGTTGTCATTGCTTCTAGGCTTTCTTGGTTGACAGGGCTAGGGAATATTTGTTTGGATACTTAAGCCTGTATACATGCATATCTATAATTGTTTCTGTTTCTTCTATCTGCACATTTGTATGTATATTAAGCTAAACATAAGTTCATACTGATGTCTTCAACTCTAGTACAGGGTTCATTCTAGCCTTTCTTTCTTATCTATAACTTCCTCTCTTAACAGGAAGCAACCTGGCTTTCACTATCTACCATCCATTTATTTGTTCAACCCTAGTATATATGCAAAGTAGTTTCAGAATTGTTTACTCATACCTCATAAGAAACAAATTTACCAACCAGAGTACAGTGTTTTTTATGGTTCTTTTGTCTTTACCGTTATAATTTCCAGTCAAAACACAATTTTCCAAAGTTAAATCAACTTTATATCTGCACCCACCATACCTATGTCACACATTTATAACACAGTTAGATTTATTTGTCATAGTCTGCATTCCATCTTGACATCCTGGTTGATTTTTAGGATTGGGAGGGTGGGGTTAATAGAGGTAGACTATTGCCTTTGGAATGGATTAGCTATAAGATCCTGCTGTGAGGCACTGGGAACTATATCCAGTCACTTATGATGGAGCATGATAATTGGAGAAAAAAGAATGTATACATGCATGTGTAAATGGGTCACCAGGCTGTACAGTAGAAAAAAAAATAATGTATTGGGGAAATAAAAAAATAAAGCTATCATCAAACTTCATTAAAAAATAATAATAAAATAAATTTCCATACACAAAGGCTCACTCAATGTGTGTTATATATAGCTCTATAGGTTTTGACAAATGCATAAGTATCATGTATTCACCACCCCAGAACCATAATGAAGAGTTCTATCACTCTCAAAATTCTTCTGTGTATCCCCTTTGTTATCAACACATGGAAACTAGTGGTGGGAATCCCATCCCTATAATTTTTACCATTTCCAAAGTGTCATAATGAATAGAATCATACAATATTTACCCTTTTGTGTAGGTCTTCTGTCTCTTAGCAAAATGCACTTAAGGATTATCCATGTTGTTGTGTGAATCAGTAGTTATTTCAAATAGTTCCTTTTTGTCACTGAATAATATTCCATTGTAAATACTACTCAGCCATAAAAAAAGATAAACTAATGACATTTTCAGGAACATGGTTAGAACTAGAGATTCTCATATTAAGTGAAGCAAGCCAGAAATAAAAAGACAAATGTAATATGATATCACTTCTTTGTGGAATCTAAAATATGGCATAGATGATCCTGTCTACAAAACAGAAACAGATCATAGCCAAGGAGAGCAGACATGTGGTTCCCAGGGAGGTGGGGAGGGAATGGGATGGACAGGCAGTTTTTTTAAAATTTTGTATTACAGTTGATATACAATGTCCTTTCAATTTCTGCTGTCCAGCAAAGTGACCCAGTCCTATATATATATATATATATATATATATATATATATATATATATATATATATATATATCTTTTTCTCACATCATGCTCCATCATGTTCCATCACAAGTGACTAGATATGGTTCTCGGTGCTATACAGCAGGATCTCATTGCTTATCCACTCCAAATGCAAAACTTTGCATCTACTCATCCAAAACTCCCAGTCCATCACACTCTCTCCCCCACCTTGGCAACCATAAGTCTGTTCTCTATGTCCATGACATTTTTTTTTTCTTTTCTGTAGATAGTTTGGGGTTTCTTGATGCAAACTGTTATATTTGGAATAGAAGGACAGTGGGCCCCTCCCGTACAGCACAGGGAACTGTGTATGATTGGGTGACTTTGCTGTACAACAGAAATTGGAGAAACATTGTAAATCAACTATAATTAAAAAATGAAAAAGTTTTTTTAAAAAACCCCAAAACAAAAAAAATAACCCCCAAATCACGTTCATTAAAAAAATAAGAATATTCCATTGTAAAGATGTTTATCCATTCTCTTATTAAAATACATCTGGATCATTTATAACTTTTAGAAATTATGAATAAAATTTCTATAAACATCACTTTCAGGGTTTTGTGTGGGTATGTTCAGTTCACTTGGGTATATACCTTGGAGTGTACTTGCTGCTGTGATTAGAATACTTTTAATACAATACCTTTCCAAGAAGTCTGACTAGAGGGTTTGTGTATGGTGCAGTGGGATATCTGCTGCTGAGCTTGATTGGAATAGTGATTACTTTCATACCATATTCCATACTGATGGAAGATAGAATATCCACAGGGTATTTCCTCCCATGGATACCAGAAAGATGAAATTTCAGCAAATGACCATTAGATGGCAGGGTGCTTGCTGGCCCCTTTGTGAGCTGGAAATCTTTGGAAGATTCTGGGAGGCTTAAAATTTTATCATCGTCTTCTCTTTTCTTGGTGAAAGGATATATGAGCCAAAATCAGGAAACATAATCAAGATTTATGACTCTTAGCATGTACCTCACTGCTAAATTCAGTAAGTTGGGCTTGGATTTGATGTTGACAAGCATTTCAATAGATAACCTTGTGTAATAATAAACTTTGGGTTAGATAAAAAGTTTTGACCTGGAATGGGGTATGCAGCATCACATCATGTTTGTGTCCCTTTTTTGGCCTCTCTGCAAAGCAGAGGGAGCTTGGAACCTTGGTGCCTGGTTACTAATGCCAGCTATCTAGTGCCCAACCTCTCTTAGCCTCCTATTCATCATCTGTAAAATGAGACTAAAGCCTGCCCATTCACACTCACAGCATTGTTGATAGGGATCAACATATGATACATAATGTGAAATATACTAAAGTACTTTATAAATTTAATATCACACAAATGTGAATTATTAAGTATTAGTAGTCAGATGAGACAATATAAAATGCTACACATGTTAAGTGGTATCATACATTTAAAAATCAGTCTTGAAGATACAATGTTTTCCCGCCATCAGGAGAGGTAGATATTTAGTTCTTAAAGTGTCACAATATTTCCCTCAGAATTTAGTGGATGGGTAGGTTTTTCTTTTTGTTCTAGTACTTTTAGAAAATACATCATCTTCATTACAGAGTGAACTAATTTTATAGGGTATGTCCCTATCCCCATAAAATCCACATTATTTCAGTTTACCAAATAAACACAGGCACATTCAGTAAAAGTTACTATCTGGGGTTCCATTTGGAATTCTTGGCTGACTTTGGTGCTCATGGCCCTGGTTATCCCCTTACGTTTGGTGTGTACCAGGGTCCAGCAAACCCCATCTTTAGCTGTGTCCTCATCTTTAGCCTAGAAAGCATCTGTAGTTTCTTTGGCTCAAAGCTCGGAGAAAGGTTTGGCCTCTTAAGGAAGAGGAGGAGGAGTGTACTCTTTCTCTTCACAGCAGTACAGAAACCAGCAGTCATCAAAGCACTGTCATAACTATGCTCAAATTCTTTTAGACCTTACCATTGTAGCTCAGCATTCCTCTCTCCCTAAAAAGAGGCAAATTGAGAGAAAGAGCATGTACTTATTATAATCTTCTCAGCTTATTTATTTGCATCTGGGAAAGCTTTGACCCTTGAACTTCCTTGCCTTTCTGAGCCAAGAAGAAGATTCTCATATGTATATGTGGGCATGTATATAAGAAGTAAGGCTTGAAAGCATCTTTGACATTTATCTTGTGGCCTGTGACACATGCAGTTATTTGTAATAAAGTCAAACAGCCATAGGATGTTAGCTGATTTGGGAGTTCAAGTTCTGTCCCTTCATTTTACAATTGGCAATAGTGAGACCTAGACCAAAAATAGGTCTAAGTTGCTAGGCAGGTCTCACTTTATTATTGGTCACATTGAGTGACTCTTAACAGGAGTCAGAGTAGATATTGGGCAAGTAGAGAAGGCACTCTGAAATGCCCATTGTTCCAATCTTTATCTTCCTCTAGTGAAAGTGGCATAGCTTAACTGCAAATGGCTGATGCAATATAGAGCACAGGAAGGATGGCTCTGTGTGTGTGCAAACAATCTTGTTTTCAATTACCCACTTTCATTTTGCCTAAGTTCTTCATTCTCCCCCCCCCACCTCCTGTCAGAACCATTTAGTAAATATGTGCTTTTTTGCGGGATTTTTTTTTTGTCTTTTTGCCATTTCTTGGGCCGCTTCCGCGACATATGGAGGTTCCCAGGCTAGGGGTTGAATCGGAGCTGTAGCTGCCAGCCTACGCCAGAGCCACAGCAACGTGGGATCCGAGCTGTGTCTGCGACCTACACCACAGCTAACGGCAACGCCGGATCATTAACCCACTGAGCAAGGTAGGGACCGAACCCACAACCTCGTGGTTCCTAGTCGGATTCGTTAACCACTGCGCCACGACGGGAACTCCTTTTTTGCGGGTTTGTAAATGAAGGCAGAGTTAAAGAATATCCTTAGTCTAGGAATATTGTGTGCTTATCTGGCTAGGTGTGTATAGTTATATATGGGAGAAGTTGCTGGATTCAGGGTAATAATAGTTTCTCAAAACTGGAGCTTTTTAATAAGAGGAAATGATCTACCTTTTGTCTGCTAGTACCCAGTTTTATTAACGGATATGAGATGCTGTGTGCCAGTATATACCTGAAAATATCTTTATAAGTAATTGGGCTGCATCTTCCTCTTTTCTCCCCAAATATTCCCTTCTGTATATGATGAAAACTAATCTTGATGTGTTTAGCTGTCCTTTAATGCTTTCTCAGAGGTATTTTCTATCTCTGGACAAGCCAAATTCTATCCCCTCCCCCACTGTACAACTAACTCAACATTCTCCGCATAGACAAACAAGTTTATTTTCTGAGTGATACAAATCTGTGAAAACCCCCAGACATTGTCATGAAAATGGACTTTTGATGCCAAAATCGGAGCAGAAATACCCTTTAGGAAGTTATTATCATGGATAAGATTGATTGTTACACAGATGGGTGTCTGCCCAGTTCCCCTGCTCAGTGGAAAATTTTGCCCAGCATGGCGAAACAAAGCTTAACCCAGGGCCTTGAAACCCACCCAGTGATATTTTAATATTGGAGATAAAAGCAAGGCTACAGCCTAATTCATTCATCTGCTTTGGTGTTGTCTTTAAAATGTGTAACATTGAGTTCTTGTGGCACAGTGAGTTAAGGATCTGGCGTTGTCACTGCAGCAGCTTGGGTCGCTGTGGTTGCCTGGGTTTGATCCCTACCCTTCCAAACACAACAAAATTTATAGAGGGAGAAGTTCAGTGTAGTGGGAAAAGCACAGGATTTGGAAAGAATTGTGTTCTAGTTCCAGCTCAAGCACTAACTCTACTTTCAAGGAAGTCTTTTATCTGAAACTCAGTTTCCGTATATGTAAAATGAAAGCGATTATCCTCATAACATTGTAAAACTGTATTGGTGGTCCACAAGTTCACCCCCAGTTCACTGATATGCTAGGATTCACAGGACTCAGAAGTCATTATAGTCACCCTACAGTTTATTACAGCAAAAAGGATGAAAGGCAGGTTCAGTGACCGAAAAAGGTATGTCAGGCAGAGGCTGGAGGATACCATATGCAAGCTTCCAAGAGTACTTTCCCAGTGGAGTCACACAGGACAAATTAAATCCTCCAGCAATGAACTGGAGAAGCACATGCAAAATGTTTTCTGTCGAGGGTTTTAACTGGGATAACTGTAGTGCTGATAGCAGTTACCAAAACTTCGATGTCTCCCCCCACCCCCGAGGTAAAGCAGGTGTTTACCATAAATCACAGTTTTTACATAAACTATCTGTACAAGCTGGTATAATGTGGTTCAAGACTTCAAACATGCACAGTGCCCTAATCAGTTACTAGCTTAGGGAACATTCTAAGACCTCAGTTCCCAGGAGCAAGCCAAAAGCTGGTCATTCAAGTAGGTCCTTCTGAGAATGTACAAGATTTGAGTAAATCAGGCCTGCTGAGTTAATTCTTTACTTCACAGGTGGGTTTGTTTATTTATTTTTTAGCCATCCCTACAGCATGTAGAAGTTCCTGGGCCAGGGATCAAACCCGAACCACAGGAGCAACCTGAGCTGCTGCAGTGACAATGCTGGAATTCTTAACCCACTGTGCCACAAGAGAATTCCAATAGGTATTAAATTAATGTGAATTTGGAGTTTCTAGTGGTGTAGCAGGCTAAGGAAATGGCCTTGTCACTGCTGTGGCTCAGGCTGCAGCTGTGGCATGGGTTCAATCCCTGATATGGGAACTTCCACATGGTACAGGCACAGCCAAAAAAAAAAAGAATCTCTAAATTATTGTGAATTTAATGTCCCTTGTATACACATATATGATAAAGCAGTATATTATAATATACATACATTAAGTTATTATAATTATTTTTGGTTCAGTAGTTCTGTCGCATCTTTTTTTTATAATGACTTTTTTCTGTTATAGTTGATTTACAGTGTTCTGTCAATTTTCTACTGCACAGCAAAGTGACCCAGTCACACGCACACACACACACGTATATATATACACATTCTTTTTCTCACATTATGAAATATAAATGTAAATAAATATATATCAAATATCATGGCATGTTGCATATATGATAAGCAGCACATTAAATGTAAGGTATTAGTATTACCACAAGTGAGTAAGAGGGCTAGAGCTATCCTAGGGTGTGATTGAGCACAGTAAGCATGGATATTTGCAAGGCAACTCCTCAGAGCAGTGAATGGGAGACTGTCAAAAAAGATCCCACTGAGGAGTTTTTCTGTGTGATAGAGATAATTTTGTGACTAGAAACATTTTGTTCCTCTCCAGTTTGAAACTGTACTTTTTTATCATTAGCTGTATATTTCTTTGGGGTTGCACAAGCCAAATTTTTCTTTTTTAAAATTTTTTATTGTTATTTCCCCAATACATTTTTATTTCTACTGTACAGCATGGTGACCCAGTTACACATACATGTGTACACTATTTTTTCTCCCATTATCATGCTCCATCATAAGTGACCAGACATAGTTCCCAGTGCTACACAGCACTAATCCATTCCAAAGGCAATAGTCTGCATCTATTAACCCCAAGCTCCCGAGCCATCCCACTCCCTCCCCCTCCCCCTTGGCAACCACAAGTCTATTCTCCAAGTCCATGATTTTCTTCTCTGTGGAAAGGTTCATTTGTGCCATATATTAGGTTCCAGATATAAGGGATATCATATGGTATTTGTCTTTGTCTTTCTGCCTTACTTCACTCAGGATGAGAGTCTCTAATTCCATCCATGTGGCTGCAAATGGCATTATTTTGTTCTTTCTTATGGCTGAGTAGGATTCCATTGTGTATATATACCACATCTTCCTAATCCAATCATCTGTTGATGGACATTTGGGTTGTTTCCATGTCCTGGCTATTGTGAATAGCAATAGCTGCAATGAACATGTGGGTGCATGTGTCTTTTTTAAGGAAAGTTTTGTCCGGATCTATGCCCAAGAGTGGGATTGCTGGGTCATATGGTAGTTCTATGTATAGTTGTCTAAGGTACCTCCATACTGTTCTCCATAGTGGTCATACCAGCTTACATTCCCACCAACAGTGCAGGAGGGTTCCCTTTTCTCCACACCCCCTCCAGCATTTGTTATTTGTGGACGTATTAATGATGGTCATTCTGACTGGTGTGAGGTGGTACCTCATGGTAGTTTTGATTTGCATTTCTCTAATAATCAGGGATGTTGAGCATTTTTTCATGTGCTTGTTGGCCATCTGTATATCTTCCTTGGAGAAATGTCTATTCAGGTCCTTTGCCCATTTTTCAGTTGGGTTGTTGGACAAGCCAAATTTTTCCACCACCCACGATTGAGTTTGGCAAGGATGTGACCCTCTCAAGGAAGGTGCAGAACTGAGCCTCTGGAAAAAGGCATAGACAGGTTCTTCCCAGCAAACCCTGAGCAAGGCCCAATGAAAGACTATAATTAATAATATGATGACTCATACCAACAGTGAATTTGAGTCTGAATTGAGATGTATTTATGTGAACCTTAATGCTGTTGGAATATCATTTTGAGATAAATACTGGGCTATATGCCCAGTCAAACTCTGATCATTTTTTAAAAATTGCCCTCTAAAGATGAAGAAGAAGACATAGAAATGAAACTTGGGCATTGTGCACTAGGATGATTTCCTGGCATAGAGGGGCACAAAGAGGGTCATCCAGAGGGTGCCCACTTACTTATACCTAAAACTGCTGGAAGCATTTACCAAGGGATTGTCTATATTATCTGAACCCAGTTGGTAGTGGCAGTCAGTAGACTGGAGAACAGCTTGGGGGAGGGTGAATCTTACAGATGGACAAGCCTCCTGATGGAGCTTTGGTGTGGGAGTGCATGTTAGAGTATTTTAGCTGCTGTCAGGCTTCTCTGCTATATACCTTTGTAGCTGCTGTAGCCACCTCTCCCCCCCCCCGCCACCCCCAGCAACCTGCCCAAGAGAGGGACCTGAGGCAATTGCCCTTATTCTGCATATAAGATAAAACTAACTCATTTGTCTTGCTTATGTATTCTTTTACCATTTATCTTAGAGGTATATGGAGAGCTGTAATTGGTTCTGCTCAAATTGGCTATCTGCTGCCAGAGTTACTGAGTATTATCTGAGGCTGAGTCCCCTGCTCCAGGTGGCTCTGAATGTTTTCATGTACAATATAATGTAGGCTCTTTTGTGTGCTGTCAGAAAAGGACAGAAAATGTAGATAGAGACCCTGTTATCAAGGGAGACCATTGCTTCTTCTGAAGCAAAGTATTTGGCAGGTTGTATCTAAAAAATTAAGGGATTGAAACACTCCTTGCTCCACTTTATCATTCCTTAGAACAGCTTCTCCTATCACTCACCTAATTCAAATACTAACTAGCCCTTGCATTTGTATGGCATTTTATACTTTTCTAACATGTTCCTGTACATTATTTGATCCTTAGAATATTTTTTTGTTCATGCTCTAAGGCCAAGTTCAAATTCTGCTTTCTATAAAGGGAAATTTAAACTTCCTCTAACCTCCTGAGGAATTTTCTATGATGCTTTTTTTGTATTTAACCATTTTTTCCTATTTTTACTTCTAATTATTTGTATACATGTCTCATTTAATAGACTAAAATCCTCAATGGCACGATCTAGATAGAATTCACCAACAACTAGCATTAACAGACAAGTTAATGAATAATGGAGTAGAAATAGAGAAAAACACAAACAAGTACTTGAAGCTTAGGTAACTTTGCCAAAGTCATTTATTCTAATTACTGGCAGACCTGGAACTTGAATTAATTTTCTCCTAATCCTGTACTACTATTTTAAATTCTCCACCATACTGCTTCCATTATCCTGGCTTCTTACTGCAGATCACATTTACTCTTCAGAAATGAGGAAGATAAGTGAAGTCTCTAATAGTCAGGAAAGGCCTTAAGGAGGAGGTGGACTTTGACATATCGGTATAATTTCACTGGATAAGATGCAGAGTGGAGGGTGTTTTAGATAGATCTAGATGTGAAAGCACATAGCAAGATGGGAGGAAGAGCATGATCTGTGGAGAAATGAGGCCAAATCTAATAACCAGGGCAAAAGAAATTGTTTGGAGGCAGGTCTTGAAAGCCATGTAGAAATATTACGACATGATATGGTAGGAAATAAGGCCCATGCGGGTGGCTTCATATGGGGGAAAGTTCTGTAGTAGTGAGGACTTAGGATTTTCTGGTCTGCCAACCCTTTTGGGTTAGAAATGATGGCAGGGACCTAAATCTCTGCAACTCTTACCTCCTGGCTTGGTCAGCTCTGAATATGAAATATATTTCATTAAAATATTCTAATTGCTAACTAGCACAAAATCTTAGTTGCCAAATTTCCAAATCTAAGCTCAGAAGGGGCCCTCTTGCAAATTTGAAAGAGTTTCAGCCAGTCTCCAACATAAATGACAGCAACATCTTCTCAGAGCCACCTCTTAGAGTAATGACAATAAAAACAAAAATAAACAAATGGGACTTAATTAACCTTAAAAGTTTCTGCACAGCAAAGGAAACCCTAACCAAAACGAAAAGACAACCCACAGAATGGGAGAAAATCTTTGCAAATGAATCGACTGACAAGGGATTCATCTCCAAAATTTATAAACACCTTCTTCAGCTCCATACCAAAAAAACAAACAACCCCATCAAAACATGGGCAGAAGATCTAAACAGACAGTTCTCCAAAGAAGACATACAGATGGCCAAAACACACATGAAAACGTGTACAACATCACTCATAATTAGAGAAATGCAAATCAAAACCACTATGAGGTACCACCCTACACTAGCCAGAATGGCCATCATCAAAAAGTCTACAAACAACAAATGGTGGAGAGGGTGTGGAGAAAAGGGAACCCTATTCCACTGTTGGTGGGATTGTAAATTGGTGCAACCACCTTGAAAAACAGTAGGGAGATGCCTCAGAAAACTAAAAATAAAACTACCATTTGATCCAGCAATCCCATTCCTGGGCATCTATCCAGAGAAAACAATAACTCGCAAAGACACATGTACTCCGATGTTCATTGCAGCACTATTTGCAATAACCAAGACATTGTCCATCGACAGAGGAGTGGATCAAGAAAATGTGGTACATATACACGGTGGAGTATTACTCAGCCATTAAAAGGAATGAAATACTGGCATTTTTTTTTTGTCTTTTTTTTGCCTTTTTCTTGAGCCACTCCTGCAGCATATGGAGGTTCTCAGGCTAGGGGTTGAATCAGAGCTGTAGCCACCGGCCTACGCCAGAGCCACAGCAACGCGGGATCCGAGCCATGTCTGTGACCTACACCACAGCTCACGGCTTAACCCACTGAGCAAGGCCAGGGACCAAACCCGCAACCTCATGGTTCCTAGTCGGATTTGTTAACCACTGTGCCACGACGGGAACTCCAATACTGGCATTTTTGATAACATGGATGGACCTAGAAATTATCATGCTGAGTGAAGTCAGTCAGACAATGAGACACCAATATCAAATGCTTTCACCGACATGTGGAATCTGAAAAAAGGACAGACTGAACTTCTTTGCAGAACAGATACTGACTCACAGATTTTCAAAAACTTATGGTTTCCAAAGGAGACAGTTCAGGGGATGGGGAGGTGCACTGGGGTAGTGGGATAGAAATGCTATAAAATTGGATTGTGATGATCATTGTACAACTATAAATGTGATAAATTCATTGAGTAATTAAAAAAAAGAAAGAGTTTCAGAACTCTTTGTCACAGTAATGAGGATTTTTGCCTTGCCCTGGAGACGCTGCCAGCTCCTAGAGACCTCTCTCTGGCTCTCTAAATTAGAAGAGTTTAGAGTAAATGGAGTTCCAAAGGGAGAGTGTACATCCTTTTTTTTTGGGGGGGGGGTAGAGTGTACATCCTTAAGCCACCCTCCCCTGCACCTTTTTAACCTTTGGAGTTAGCGAGGTTAAACTAACATTATTATTCAGCCACTGTTTTGGTTCAGGGCACTCAAGTTCTTACCTACCGTTCAGACTTTCAAATGTTCATATCATCTGGTTGGTTCCCTGTATTGCAAAGACTTAACAAATGCACAATCAGTCTTTCCCTGCTCTGTCTTCAGGAATAGCAAGTATTAATAAAGCATTGGCCTCCACTAACAGCTTACCACACCCTGGTAAGAGGGTAAATCTTAGTACAAATTTCATATACACCAAACCTCTCTCCCCTCTTCCCCTCCCCTTTCTCTCCCTCTATTCCCCCTTTGACTCACCCTTCCTTCCTTCCTTCCTTCCTGCCTGCCTGCCTGCCTGCATGCCTGCTTTTGCTTTTGCTTTTTATTGCTTTTTAGGGCTGCACCTGCAGCAAGCACATGGAAGTTCCCAGGCTAGGAGTCAAATCGGAGCTGCAGCTGCCCACAGCAACACGGGATCTAAGCTGAATCTGCGACCTACACCATAGCCCATGGCAATGCCAGATCCTTAACCCACTGAGTGGGGCCAGGGATTGAACCCACATCCTCATGGGTACTAGTCGAGTTCTTTACCCACGGAGCCACAGTGGGAACTCCCATTGACTCCCTCTTTCATACACACTTCTTATAGTTTGCTGTCCAGTACCAACTGCATATTTGGCAATGGACAAAAATACAAAATTCCTGTTCTCATTTGTTCACACCACTAACTTCCTGATTCAGTTGTCTCTGTAAGAGATGCTAGCAACCTCTCCCAATGTTTCTTTCCAACCAATATGCTCTTATTCTTTCTCTGGAGAGCCATGGAGCTTCAGCAAAATCTACTCTCTAACTGTTCCAAAAGGTGACCTCTGAATGCTAAAGGGAGAAAAGACAGAAGGTGGTAAGTGGGAGCTGGACCCTTGCAACATAATATTGGGAGGTAGTGTGGAAAAATAAAATGAACATTAAGTATAAAGATTTTTGGACTTAATTTTCCTTTAACTAACAGTTGTCAAGTCTTTACATATATTTCTCACACATTTATGTGACCTTATGGTAGGACTGTGGTACGTATTTGTATCATCTGACAGTACCTAGCACACAGTTGATATTCAGTCGAGTCACCAGGCACCCCCTGTGCTATAGTCACCATTTCCTGCCCAACTTCTCTATTCTCTGAGTTTAGGTCATGTTTCTTCCTCTTCCTAGCTTGAGGCCTTGGGTAGGTCACTTAACTTCTCTGACTCTGAATTCATTTCACCTTACACAAGAGATAATACCTGCTTCATAGTTTTATTGCACAGATCAAACAAAATAACAGATATGAAATGTTGTATAACCTATAAAGTGCTGTAAAAAATGTAAGGCAGTTTTATTGGGCTAGTCAATAAATCTCAAAAAACACATAATTTTATCACATTGGTGAACTATGCTTCCACATATATTATGTTGTGGTGTTCCAAGCCTATTTATAGACCTAGGTTTGCTCAGGTTCAGTTCATTTGGACATCTTGATTAAAGCTTATGCTAAGAAAGAAACAAAATTCAACCTTTATCTGTGTTTGATACAAAAGCCAATAGCAAATTATATCACTTGAATTTAGTTAGATTTCATTTTCCTTTGGTATCTTGGTGAAATTCCCAAAAGAATGCCAAGGAATAATTAAAGCAGACTGGCTCTGGTGGAGGAAGCACATTAAAGGCAATTAGTAAAATGTAACAAACTTAGATGAAAACCGAATCTGTATTTCCCCAGCCATTTCCAAGTATAAACTATATAAATCTGTGTTCCGAATTCACCAAAGGAAATATTTTTTCGACTCAAGCAGCAAGGATTTAGTGATCTCTTGTTGCATGCCCAGCTCTGTGCTAGGGGCATGGTATGAGAGTAGATATAAAATTCTGAAAGCCTTCTTTCCAGGAGCACAAATTCTGATTGCGTCCACAAAACATAGGGGGGAAATTGTTTTTTGGTCAGTGGGCTGGACCTTGAAAATTGGTTTTAGAGAGGCAGAAATGAAAAATGCAAGGGAATCAACAAAATTGATAAAACCCTAGCCAGACTTATCAAGAAAACAAGAGAGAGGACTCAAATCAATAAAATTAGAAATGAAAAAGGAGAAGTAACACCAGACACCACAGAAATACAAAGGATCATAAGAGACTACTATATGCAACTATATGCCAATAAAATGGAAAACCTAGATAAAATGGACAAATTCTTAGAAAAGTACACTCTTCCAGGGCTAAACCAAGATGAAATAGAAAAGATGAATGGACCCATCACAAGAACTGAAACTGAAACTGTGATGAAAAAACTTCCAACAAACAAAAGTCCAGGACCAGATGGCTTCACAGGCGAATTCTATCAAACATTTAGAGAAAAGCTAACACCCCTCCTTCTGAAACTATTTCAATAAATTGCAGAAGAAGGGATACTCCCAAACTCATTCTATGAGGCCACCGTCACCTTGGTACCAAAACCAGACAAAGACTCCACAAAAAAAGAAAACTATAGACCAATATCACTGATGATCATCGATGCAAAAATCCTCAACAAAATATTGGCAAAGTGCATCCAAGAATATCTTAAAAGGATTGTACATCGTGATCAAGTGGGACTTATCCCAGGGATGCAAGGGTTCTTCAATATCCACAAATCCATCAGTGTGATACACCACATTAACAAACTGAAGAATAAAAACCATTTGATCCTCTCAATAGACGCGGGAAAAGCCTTTGACAAAATCCAACACCCATTTCTGATCAAAACCCTTCAGAACGTGGGCATAGAGGGAACTGACCTCAACATCATAAAGGCCATATATGACAAACCCACAGGGAACATCATTCTCAATGGTGAAAAGCTGAAAGAATTCCCGCTGAGGTCAGGAACAAGACAAGGATGTCTGCTCTCACCACTACTCTTCAACATCGTTCTGGAAGTCCTAGCCACAGCAATCAGAGAAGTAAAAGAGATAAAAGGAATCCAAATGGGAAAGGAAGAGGTAAAACTATCACTATTTGCAGGTGACATGATACTATACCTAGAGAGTCCTAAAGACTCTGCCAGAAAACTGTTAGAGCTCATCCATGAATTTGGCAAAGTCGCAGGATACAAAATCAATACTCAGAAATCAACAGCGTTTCTATATACTAACAATGAAAGATCAGAAAGAGAAATTAGGGAAGCAATCCTGTTTACCATCACATCCAAAAGTATAAAATACCTAGGAGTAAACCTACGTAAAGAAACAAAAGACCTGTACTCTGAAAACTACAAGCCACTGATGAAAGAAATCAAAGATGACACAAATAGATGGAAAGATATACCATGCTCGTGGATTGGAAGAGTTAATATTATAAAAATGACTATACTACCCAAGGCAATCTACAGATTCAATGCAATCCCTATCAAATGACCAAGGACATTTTTCACAGAACTTGAACAAAATATTTTAAAGTTTGTTTGGAAGCACAAGAGACCCAGAATAGCCAAAGACATCCTGAAAAAGAAAAATGGAGCTGGAGGAATCAGGCTCCCGGACTTCGGACTATACTACAAAGCAACAGTCGTCAAAACTGCATGGTACTGGCACAAAGACAGAACTATAGATCAGTGGAACAGGATAGAAAGCCCGGAATTAACCCCATGCACCTACAGCCAACTAATCTACAATGAAGGAGGCAAGAATATACAATGGAGAAAAGACAGCCTCTTCAATAAGTGGTGCTGGGGAAACTGGACAGCCACATGGAAAAGAAGGAAATGAGAACACTCCCTAACACCATACACAAAAATAAACTCCAAATGGATTAAAGATCTAGATATAAGACCAGACACTATCAAACTCTTAGAGGAAAACCTAGGCCAAACACTCTCTGACATAAACGACAGCAACATCTTCTCAGATCCACCTATCAGAGTATTGACAATCAAAAGAAAAATAAACAAATGGGACCTACTCAAACTTCAAAGTTTCTGCACAGCAAAGGAAACCCTAAACAGAACGAAAAGACAACCCACGGAATGGGGGGAAATCTTTGCAAATGAATCGACTGACAAGGGATTCCTCTCCAAAATTTATAAACACCTTCTTCAGCTCCATACCTAAAAAACAAACAAGCCTATCAAAAAATGGGCAGAAGATCTAAACAGACAATTCTCCAAAGAAGACATACAGATGGCCAAGAAACACATGAAAAGATGTTCAACATCACTCATTATTAGAGAAATGCAAATCAAACCCACGATGAGATACCACCTTACACCAGCCAGAATGGCCATCATCCAAAAGTCTACAAACAGTAAGTGCAGGAGAGGGTGTGGAGAAAAAGGAACCCTCTTACACTGTTGGTGGGATTGTAAATTGGTGCAACCACTGTGGAAAGCAGTATGGAGATGCCTCAGAAGACTAAACATAGAACTCCCATTTGATCCAGCAATCCCACTCCTGGGCATCTATCCAGAGAAAACCACGACTCGCAAAGACACATGTACTCCAGTGTTCATTGCAGCACTATTTACAATAGCCAAGACTTGGAAACAACCTAAATGTCCATTGACAGAGGAGTGGATCCAGAAGAAGTGGTACATGTACACAATGGAATATTACTCAGCCATCAAAAAGAACAAAATACCAGCATTTTTTGCAACATGGATGGACCTAGAAACTGTCATGCTAAGTGAAGTCAGCCATACAATGAGACACCAACATCAAATGCTTTCACTGACATGTGGAATCTGAAAAAAGGACAGACGGAACTTCTTTGCAGAACAGATGCTGACTCACAGACATTGAAAATCTTATGGTCTCTGGAGGAGACAGTTTGGGGGGTGGGGGGATGTTCTTGTCCTGTGGGATTGAAATCCTGTGAAATCAGATTGTTATGATCATTATATAACTACAGATGTGATAAATTCATTTGAGTAATAAAAAATGAGAAAAAAAGAAAGAAAAATGCAAGGAAGCCTACCTATGTTGGGACAGTAAGCATATCAAATGCTGTGCATGGTGCTAGGTAAGGCTGCTGAGATACGGTGGAGCCAGATTATGAAAGTTCTTGAATCCTTGTAGAGGAGACTGGATTTGATGTGATGAGCACTGATGACTCACTGCGACTTTTTTTAATTTAAAAATTTTTTTATCATTTATATATGTATATTTTTTCTACTGTACAGCATGGTGACACAGTTACACATACATGTTTACATTCTTTTTTCTCACATTACGTGTTTCATCATAAGTGACTAGACAGAGTTCCCAGTGCTACACAGCAGGATGCCATTGCTAATCCATCCTGAAGGCAACATTCTGCATCTATTTACCCCAAGCTCCCAGTCCCTCCCACTCCCTCCCACTCCCAGTGGGCAACCACAAGTCCATTCTCCAAGTCCATGGAATACTACTCGGTCATTGTGACTTTTTGAGCCAGGAGACTGATAAGAGAATAGTGTGTTAGGAAGCATTGTGCAGGGTGAACTTAGAGATAGGCACCCACTACCAAAAACCCATTTGCTAGCTCCCCTTGTCTGAAGCAATGGTTGGCATGGAGAAGGACTATTGAAAACAAGATATTGCTAAGAAAAGAGAACAAGAACAATGGGTCATAACAGAAGATCAGTTTATGTCTTATTTAATCAATTAGAACTCTGGCATTAGATGATTTTTGTGGGGAAAAAAAGGTTTCTGTCAGTTAGAAACACATTTTTTAAACATTAAATGGTTATTTAACTTTAGAGGCTTAAAATACAGTGAGTTCCCAGAGTTGAATCAGTGAATGGCTTCTGCACCTGACCTGTTTCTAGCAACAAGCACGGGCAAGAATCTCTATCTTCTCTAGGGTCTCCCAGAGCTGGAGAACCCAGCATTTATGTTCCTATGAGTGGGTTAAAATAAAGACCTCTATTGCCTATGAAAAGAAATTAAGAATGAGCCAAAGACAAATTGAACAAAACACTATAAAGATTGCAAATAAAGAAGTTGCATGAAGATAAGAGAAAAACATTGTTTTTAGTTACTCATTTAAATACTGTTGGCTTAACACACACACACACACACACACACGTCTCTTTACTCTATTAAAATTTCTGTATGTGGGAGTTCCCATCGTGGCGTAGTGGTTAACGAATCCGACTAGGAACCATGAGGTTGCGGGCTCGATCCCTGGCCTCACTCAGTGGGTTAGGGATCTGGCGTTGCTGTGAGCTGTGGTGTAGGTTGAAGACGTGGCTCGGATCCCGCATTGTTGTGGCTCTGGCGTAGGCTGGCAGGTACAGCTCCAATTAGACTCGTAGCCTGGGGACCTCCTTTTCAAGTGCAGCCCTAGAAAAGGCAAAAAGACTAAATAAATAAATAAATAAATAATTTCTATATGTGACCTGAGCATATTGGCCCAGAATGATGGTAATAGGCTGTGTGAGTTTGAGCAAGTTAATTAAACTCTCTGAGAAGCTTTAGTATTCTCATTTATAAAATAACAATGTTAATTCCTACCTACTTCCCAGGGATTTTGTTAAGGATTATATGCAAATAATGTAAAGCTTCTAGTGCACAGTAAATGATGGATAAACGTTAATATCTTTATCATTAGATATTATGAGGTTTTTGGACTCATGTGCATTCATCTAAAGGCAGCCAAAGTGTTCTCCAGTTTGCTGTTTAAGTATTTGCAAATATGTAGAATTTAACCCGGTCCAGTCAGCAGCTGCTTAAATAGCATTCAGGGTTTTAGTTCGTGTAAGTTCCTACAACTGGGTTGGAGTTATGTTGGGGTAGTGGTCAGCAGCTGGTAAATCCAATGTATAACTTGTCCTGCCGAAATACTATATTTTTAACCTTAAAAAGTTGACTTATTGTAATATAAAGTAATCCTACGTTCTACGAATAAAGTGAGTCCTCTGCTAAGGAAATATGATTCTAGTCTGATTCAAAACCTACACCCTTGTATTTCCTCATGAACCTTGACTATAGTGTAGCTTCATTTGGCAAAGCTCAAGAGAGAATGAAAGATAGTATATGAGGTATTAATGGTAAGAGCTGTTTATTGCCATTCATTCACCTATGAGTGCTATCTGTGCCACCCATTCAGACATACCAGAACATGAAAAACTCTCCATTCATGTTCAGTACATGGAAATATTTTGACATGCTCATATTTTTATAAAAATTGAATGGCTTTCCTTCTCTGTTCATTAGGACCAAGATCTTATCTAAGATAGTACGAAGGCCACTAGGACTTTTCCAGGTAACGTACTCTGTACATCTTGCCCCCTTATCCTTGATTACTGTCTGGTTAAGTAAATAATTAAGCAGGTATGTAAATAAATAAATAAATAAGATTTCAGTATAAATAAATCTACAGAAAAATATCAAAAAATCATGTAGCTGTAATTAAATATTTGGAAATCACTGGCTCTAAGGTACCACGTAATTCTCCATAGTAATTTCACAGGTAATATAATGCTGAGCCTACGGTGGCTACTCCGTTGAAATGAAGTCAAATCGCAGTATCAACTTATCACTTCAAAGCTTCTTGGTGACAACTGGGTAACTGCAGAGATTTTAGTGTCAGCAGCTAGAGTTGCCACCCTGAGGTGACAGGATTGAGCCCTAGTATATTTAGCTGGGGGCAGAGGTAAAAAATAGCAAGAGACTTTTTCATGTTAACCCACTGGAAAAATTTTCAACTCCGTATACCTATTGAATGGAAAACTCTAGCTCCTTTGTCTCAATTTTTCATATTCTAAGAACCCAAGAATACCTCTCTGTCAGAGTGAGCTCAGTAATGAAAAAGGCATGAACAAAATGACAGGCTCTAAACTGATTCTGCGATGTATTTGCAAATGGCAAGGTGCCTTTTATTAGATACTATCAGTGGGAGTTCTGAATTGTTAATTACTTGATCACATTTCAGACACTGTCTTTATAATACTGGCTTTCACCTTCTCAAGGACCAGCATCCTGGCAAAAAACACCCATTCAAACAAATTGTGGGGTAGAGTGGGGATGAGATTACCCTATCTGAGGGTGGTACAATTATTTCAGAACTGTTATAAATATTTTTGAACATTTTCTGAGCAGAAGGGGTGAATGATAGCACAAAACTGGTTGAAACAAGAAAATTGGGAAAACATTTGGAGTGGAAGTGAAAAAGGGCTAGTAAGGGATGTGGCAAGAAGAAAAGAATAAAGAAAACATGGGTTATGGTATTCCCGTGTGACTCAGCGAATTAAGGATCCATCATTGTCACTGCAGTGGCTTGGATCACAGCTGTTGCACGGGTTTGACCACTGGCCCAGGAACTTCCACATGCCATGGGAATGGCTAAAAAAAACCTGGGTTGATATAACAATTTCCTTTTTCCTCCTAGAAGTCTTGTCATAGGTGTCAAGATGCTACTGTTTGTCTATAGTCCATAAGCAAGCCTAATGGTGAACTTATTTGGTCTAAGTATATAATAAGATTTTTATCTAGGTATATTATGAGAGCTAATTAAACTGTCTCTGGCACTGGGGAAATATTAAAATGTGAGTGTGCAGATTTTCTTTTTCTTCATCCTGCACCCCATGATGGCAGATGTTAGAAAGCATTATGCTGTACCTCTCCCTTCTGTGAGTCATATGCTCCCTATTCCTCCCCTCTTACATGTATCTTGGCCTTTAAATGAGGCTGCTTCCTTTAAGTCCCTTTAAGTGAGTTCTGAGGAAACTCAGGTAGGTAAAGAGGTACCCAGATAAGGGCAGAGTCAGCAATTTAATCCCATTCATCTCATTCTTAACTAATTCAAGAAAATTACCTAATTCAAAACTACAATGAGGTACCACTTCACAATTGTTAGAATGACTATCATCAGAAAGAACAGAAATAACAAATAATGGAGAGGGTGTGGAGAAAATAGAACCCTTGTACACTGTTGGCGGGAATGTAAATTGGTGCAGCCACTACAGAGAATGGTATGGAGGTTCTTCAAAAAACTGAAAATAGAGTTAGCATACGATCCTGAAATCCACTCCTTGGCATATATCTATAGAAACTTCTAATTTGAAAGATATGTGCACCCTAATATTCATAGCAGCACTATTTACGATAGTAAAGACATGGAAGCAACTTAAGTGTCCATAGATAGATGAATGGATAAAGAAGATGTGTGATATATATATATATATATACATACATATACACATTTACATGCAGTGGAATACTACTCAGCCCTTAAAAAGGACTGAATTTTGCCATTTGCAGCAACATAAATGACTTGGAAGAAATGAAATGTCAGAGAGCAAAACAAATGATATCACTATATTGTATCACTTGTTTTTGACATGTATCATATCATTCTGATACATATAGTATCATATCACTATATGATATCACTTATATGTGGAATATAAAAAAAATACAAGCTAACGTATATAGCATACAGAAACAGACTCATAGGTACAGAAAACAAACTGGTGGTAGAGTTCCTGTCATGGCGCAGCGGAAATGAATCCAACTAGGAACCATGAGGTTGCGGGTTCAATCTCTGGCCTCTCTCAGTAGGTTAAGGATCCAGGGTTAAGGATCTGGCATTGCCATGAGCTGTGGTATAGATCACAGACGTGGCTTGGATCTGGTGTTGCTGTGGCTGTGGTGTAGGCTGGCAGCTGTAGCTCCAATTAGACCCCTAGCCTGAGAACCTCCATATGCCGTGAGTGCAGCCCTAAAAAGACCAAAAGAAAAGAAAAGAAAACAAACTAGTAGTTACTAAAGGGGAGATGGAAGGGATAAGGGACAAATTAGGGGTATGGGATTAAGAGATGCATAAGAGATACAAAACACTGTGTATAAAATAGGTAAGCAACAAAGATATATTGTATAGGACAGGGAATTATAGCCATTATCTTGTAATAACCTATAATGGAGTATAATCTGTAAAAATATTGAATCACTGTGCTATATATTTGAAACTACTATACTATTCTAAATCAACTATACTTCAAGAAAAAAGTACCTAAAGTATCCAAAAGCTTTGGAACACATTTTCAGGTGAGCTATTGTCTTATTTCTTCACTAAGAATGTTTTAGGTTGGCATGACAGTGTACTTATGTACCATAAGTGACAACAGAATGAATGATCCTCAGAGTATTTATTAAAAACTGACTATAACTCCTCTAGTCACTGAGGGTCTGATTTCTTTAAAGGTATCTGATGACCTATTAAGCATACTTATATCCATTATTTCTCTCATTTGAGTCCTCAACAGCCCTGGTAAGTAGAAATGGCAGGGATATTCATCTTCATTTTACAAGCTCACAGATTAAAAATAAAGGTGATAAAACCATGACTAGAACCCAGAACCCCTGACTTCTAGTCCAGCATTCCTCTTGGCTACCATCCTGATTCTCATGATTCATCCATAGTCGACTAGTATTAAAATACCTTTTCAATCATGACACTCCCCTACTTAAAAATGTACTGAAGAAAAGATACTATTCATCACTTTGGGGCCCACTCAGCCCAATTTCAACAACTTTATGTTATTACTTCTCTGATCCTTAGTTTTCTCATCTATAAACAGAGATGATGGTACTTATTTTCCTGACTCACGGCGATAATTTTCAAGTGCCAGGATGAATATGATAGTTCTACTAAACCGTCAAGCCCTCTATATGCCTGATACCATATTCACTTAATTCCTTAAGTTTAATTAGGACTGGCCATGGAAAAATAATATATATGGCTTTCTTAGCTGTGCAAAAGTCTGTTCTTGGCTAAGACACTATTGTGTTGGGGGTCTTTTGGTAAGTTTGACTTGAAAAAAAATACCTCAAATAACTGCTAGCTCCAAATTTCAGATGTTTTTCAGATTGGGAACCTACTGTAACCTCTTCTCTCCTTTTCTTTCAAGAGAAGTTTTATATGTAAAGAGTTCAACTGGATTGTTTAGAGCAGCATGTTACTGAATTGAAGTTGCCCTATCAGTCTTGGGGCGAGTCAGTTCATTTTTATGGTCCCACCAAAGACTGAACTCTGGCGCTCAGCCCAGGCATCTCAAAAGCCTGTGATGAGTGGCAGGACCATGAGCTTTGGAGTAACTCAGTGCTAGGTTTGAATCCTGATTCCCCTCCGCTACATAGATGGGCCTGAAAGAGTTACTTAACTTTTTTTCTGAGTCTCAGTTTTCTTATCTATTAAGGAGATGATAAAATATATCTCATAAAATTGTTGTTTGAATTAAAATAATAAATGTATTTAAGTTCTTTGTAGAATATTACTCAATAAGTGTTATTTTCTTTCCTTTCCCATACTGTGGACATAGGGTAACCAGGTGAGCCTGTGGATGGATCAGTGTAGTACCTCCCACTCCTGGAGAAAGTCCTTCTGAGTGCGTATCTTAGGGATAGGGAGGGTTTCCAGCACCACATCTGAATACTAATGACAGCATTATTATAGATATACATGCACAGCAAAGACATCATCTTTAACAGCTGTGTTTAGTTGAGTAACCGATTTAGAAAGCACAGGCTTTAATCTATGTTTTATCCTGGGATTTCATCACCATCTGATTTGTTTTTTTCTGGCTAAAAACTTTAATTGAAGCTTGATTTCCCCTGCTCCCCTCCCCCACCACACACATCCCAGCCATCCTCCCAAGAACTAACTGCATTTTAAAAATCTGAATAAGAAGTTGGATTAGCATTTGGAAAACATGAGGTAGTGGATACCTGAGGAGCTAAGGAGTTCATTTCACTTTAGAATGGAAGCTTTAATGACGTGTTGTTTTTTCCCAGAAAGTCCTGTTTCTTTCATATCTGCAGGGAACAGATGACTCTAGGGATTCTACATCAAAGCTTCGTTCCTCCTTGTTGCATAGCCGAGTGAGGCAATAAGCAAGATAGAAACTGTCACTGAGTAAAACCAGTTCAACAGAGCAGATAGTGGAGATGGAGTTTTTTTTTTCTTTCCCCAAGGAGGGGCTAGAAGGGAAAAGTAACAGAGACATTTGCCATAAACTTTCTGGGGGCAGAAACCACTGGTACCTCCCCCCCACACCTAAAAACCCAAATGGATTCTGGATTCAACATCAGTCTGTTTCGATATTGACAGCATAAACTTGTCAAGATGTGGGGGAAAGGCAAGATAACAGGATAGCGCTATTGAGGAGGGGCCTGAAAGTAGGGAGGGGGTAAAAAGTAGGATTGTACTAAGGCCATGTAAAACTATGCAGTCTGCAGCCATGTGGGAGCTCAGCTGTATGGCAGAGGGCAAAGTTTTTAAATTTATCTTAAACCATGTCCCATCACATTTTATAGCCCCTTCTCCACTCAGCAATACTTTGCAGGCACCAGATAGATTGTAAGAACTTTATCGCTCCCATTGCTTTTAGTACCAGAAAATATCTTAGAGATCAGCAGGAAAGATGAAAGAAGGACCAGACTGCCCCATTCAAGTAGTTCTCCTCTTCTAACCTATTGAGTTGCTTTTGTGCCCCCTGCCTTGAATTATCCACAAGATCCTTGGGATTCCACCTCCCACTTTAAGAGTTTCCTGCCAGGACAGGGGAATCTACTCAATGTTCTGTAATAACCTATATGGGAAAAAAGAATGGAGATTATATATATATATATATATATATATATATATATATATATATATACTGAAACTAATACAGTATTGTAAGTTAACTATACTCCAAAAAAATTTATTTCTAAAAAGGAGCTTCCTGCCAGGAATTTTTTAAATGGTACTCTGGGATGAGGGAGAGAGAAGAAGATGAGGACTACTACTTTTGAGGACCCACTATGAACCATGTGCTGTACTATTTTATATATAGTCACAAACTAGTTAACTCTCACAGTAACTCTATGAGGTAATTATTACACCTGGGGTGTGGGGGGTTAATTTATCCCTCACTCTTTGAAAGCTTGTTTTTCATCACTTTTATGAAAGACCTACATTAGTACCTGTTTTCACTAACCAAAGTAAATCCGAAAAGGATTTTCATTTTTACAAAAAAAAAGTGAAAATTGTGCTCAACATTTGTTTGCAACCAGCTGTTTTAAGAGGCAGAGTGTACCCAAGTCAGTGAGAGTGTCACCAGCAAGCTCCTTTCCAGGAACAACACTCAGCATGTCAGCATTAAGCAACCATAGCTTTGAACTGTGTCTGTAAGCATCTGTGCTTTATCTTGATTTATTTTGTGTATCCATTAGTGAGATGTATCTAATTGCTTCTTCACTTTATGCCATTTTGGCTTATGAAAGTTTCCCAAGTATGTTCTACTTTTATTTATTTTTTAATTACTCGATGAATTTATTACATTTATAGTTGTACAGTGATCATCACAATCCAATTTTATAGGATTTACATCCCACAACTCCATAGTGGGGGCAACTTGTACTTTGTTTGACAGATAAGGAAACTGGAGCTTGGAGGGTTTAAATGATGTCCCCAGCATCACATAGCTACCTAAGTGGCAGGGCTGGGACTAGAAGTCAGCCTACTAAATTCATTCAATATTGGTTAATTTATTTTTCCCCATCCCTGCTTCTATTCATCTTCAAAGGAAGATAGTACTAATTAAATATTAGCTATTATTACCATTACCACTAATATTATTACATTATTTACCACTTGCCTCTTGAACTGAAGTAGGTATAGAGAGAAAGGGGAGAAAAATAAATGAAACTGATATTTATTAAGCCCTGTACTAGGCACTGAGGGGACATACAACAGTAACTGGTAACTACTTTTGGACTATAGCCCTAAGGTTGATTTGAGATCTTTGACTCCACAGCTCATATTTATTGAAATAAATCTGGTCTGTATAATCAAGGATTTCAAACTAACCAATTTTGATGCTAGCCATAATGCTGGAGCCATTCCCTAGGCCATAAAGTGTCTCTTGTCCTGTTAACACAGAGATGAGACCTGAAGATTGTGAATCGTCATGATTTACTGGGTGGCTGGGGTAAAGTACATATGTTGTCTTGGAAACTTAGAGCAGCCATGTGCCACTAAATAAAATTCATGAAATCAGAATAAAGATTTTTATTATAAATATGCTAAAGCATAAACAATTTGATAAACATAGAATATGCAGATATGGGGGATAATGGAATATTATGTAACAGGATTGGAGCTGCATTGCTAGGCTAAGAGCAAGTTTGTGTTTTTTTCTTCTCTCTGCCTTATTCACCATTTCTAAAGAAACTGTTAGTTTCTCTTCATAGTGTCGGCATTTGATTTTCATTTTATTATTCACGGTATGTTTGTGCTTAATTGGCACTGTGGCAGGTTCACTGCATGTTGTTTGCCTTCTGCAAACCTTGATTGTAACTGAGTCTGGGCTAGAAGGGAAACTGAAGAGTACAGCAAGCAATAAAATCCAGCCAAGTGGAGTGTCATGTCGTTGGGCTTTCAAACTCTGGGCAGAGCCCTGGAGAAATGTGGCAAAGCTTTCCTGGAGAAAGCACTTATTCTAGGTTGGGAGGGAAAATAGTGCCAATGTAGTGAAGGCAAGTACCCTCACCTACCTAGGCCAATTTTCATGTGTCTTATTTGCTTTGGAAAAACTGTTATAACTTGGCTGAGAAAAAAACTATCGATTGGTTCTTTAAGGTTTGATTTTTAAATAGCATTCCTCCAGTGCCCAAAGTCCCTTGTTTCTGAGTCTCTCTGTCATTTTTAAAAACTTGACTTAACATGTCTTGAGTCCATGGACAGGCCATGCTCATTGTTTTATGGTCCCACATCCAAGGTGGAACTTGGTATCAGAGTGTGGGAATGTCCTCTGTTATTCCTTTTCTCACATGCATGGCTGGGTAGCTTGAGTAGGACTCAATTTTTTTGACTTTGCTGTATTTTCTCTCATATCTTTTTTAAACCTCATAGAATTTGTTTCAGATTGAACAAATGATTTTTTTTTGCTGTCACAATTAATTATAAAGTAATCTAGTCCAGCTTCTCCATCCAGTGCTCAAATCTGTTCTTCAATGTTGCTGAATTTTTGCCCAGCCTCTGCTTTAATATAGCTAGTGAGCTCACTTTTTTTCCCTATGCCCCTCCCTCAGCACCCATTTCATCTTGACATCTCTCGATCCATATGTTGAGCTACAATTTTCCTCCCTCCAGTTACTCCTCATCGTGGATTTAGTTTCACTTTTTTGAGATAGCTCTTCAGGTATTTGAAGACAGAAAACACATTGAATTTTCTTCCTTGAGTTTAACATCAGTTTTGGGTTCCCTTGTTCTGGACTTTTTCCTTTAAATTATTTATAATTTGTGTATATCCTTTATCAAAGATGATTAGAATATATATTTGTTCCCTTTCTGCCACTGTAATGACATCAAGTATCCCATGTTCAATTCCTTCTTTGTATCTCCATAGATTAATGATTTTTAAATGCTAGGTCATTAGCACTGACAGATGATTTTAATTAAAACACATACCCTCAACCTCTCCTTCCCAACAACCCTCCTCCCTTCCCAGGAGACACACACTCTAATTTGGCATGACATTATCTGGCCTAACAGTGCCTGGCATATGAAGTGCCTAAAAGGTCATCTTCTCCAGTTTTAGCCTTCTAGAGTAGTTGAATTAAAACTCAGGTTGTTTTTGAAATCTTAAATCTCTCTGGGAGTGTTTTTCATAACATTTTAGAACTGGATAACACTGCAATAAATGAAGTATGCTGCACTGGATTAAAAGGTTATTTCCCTGGTGTGTCAAGCTAACAGAGAACATGAAACCTCCCAATAGGCCTGAATGTCTTTGGCTATCAGTGCAGCAATCCTGCCTCCATTAGGTTTCTAAACCCCACTGCTCAAGAAAACTTTAGCCAGGAAACTACCCACTAAACTGAACCTTGAGTGGCAGCAAAGCAAAGCAAAGGTGCTAGAGGAAGTCAGAAAAAAGCAGAAAAGATAAGGTATTTCATACACTGATAACCTGAGTACAGTAATAAGAGCCAAAGACCAATGGAAAACCATTATTTGGAATTAAGAATAGGGAAGAAACCTCATATAAGACCAGAGCCAAGCTAAAAATGGATAATGACCAATAACAGGCAAAAAGGAATACCAGTTAACTTAGAATACTGAAGACTAGGACAAGAGTATATTCCAGGGAGTAAAGATACCCACAATTAAAAGTGAGGTCACTTACCAAATTACAAGTACTTTTGGTTATGATTTTCTTTGAAGATTTTCTGTGAAGCCAGGAATTTCTGCCAAGAGTTCTATAAAGTGTTAAGCCAGGCATCCTGGGTCATTATAGTTATAATGAGAGCAAATAGGTAAAATGTGCATAGAGCACTATGCAACAGAAAAAAAGCAACAGATTAGATATACACATAGAGGTATGAATGGGTCTTAAGTGCATGATTCATATAATAATAATTAAATAATGAGATATATAACATGTTATTTTCATAAATTTAAAAATATACACATAAGGCATTCTACCTTTTAAAATAACGCATACAAAGATAGACATTTACCACATTAGAGGTCTTTTTTTTGGCCACACCCATGGCATGTGTAAGTTCCTGAGCCAGGGATCGAACCCATGCCACAGCACTGACAATGCCGGATCCTTAACCTGATAAGCCACCAGGAGACTCTGGAATTTACCACATTAGAATGATTACCTATGAAAGAATATATGAATAAATGAATAATGGCAAGAAAAAAAGCTTTACTTTGATTACCGATCAATTGAGGAATATGATGACATCAACCTTCAGTGTGTAAGGACAATATGATAAATAAAATGCTAGAAATACAAATAGAGAAGGTGACTAGATGATTGGGGAGTAAGAATAACAGTAATATCTAGTAGAATTTTCTTTGATAATGAAAATATTCTATATCTGTGCTGTCTAATATGGTAACTACTAGCCGCATATGATTGTCTAGCACTTGAAATATGACTAGTATGGCTAAGGGACTGAAATTTTAATTTTATTTAATTTTAATTAATTTATTTTTAGATTTTGATAACTACATGTGACTGGTGGCTACTGTATTGGACAGAGCAGGTTAGAAGTTGCAAGTGAGCCCAGATACTGGCATAGAAAAGATAACAGATGCTGTAGTTGCAGACAGCATTCCTTCTAAGAAACACTTGGTCTTACCTGTAGATGAGAAGATAGCAAAGGAATCTTAGAAATCCGGGATCAGTAGGAAAGAATAGTGCTTATCCTTGCCTTCTCCAGGACTTGCTTTTCCCAACAGTAGGTGAACCTCCAGAAGCCTGGCCCTGAGGGTTCTTCCGTGCTGTGGACTTGGCTGCTGAAATAGGAAAGAATCCTACAGAGCTGACTGCTGCTGTTCAGCAAATGTATGCTTTGGAATTGCACATGCAAAGAGTGTTTCCTATATGGACTTTAATGAGCACAGTGCCTTAGAATGCCATCTTTATGGCTTTAGGCATCAGCCAGGATTGGCTTGAGCTGAGTGCTGGAGAAAATAGCCCAGGAAGCTATTTCAGAGTTTCTGCTACTATGAAGGCTTTTTTGCTGCTTTGGCTAGGGGTGACAGTAATGAATTGCCAGGGGCCAGAATAGAGAGATAATAATGATAGATGATTGCTAGGCTGTTGCAGAACTCCAACCAGAATGGCAACATACCTATTCTTAGGCCCAACCCTTCTTCTTTTCTGATGTCTCTCCACTTGTACCACTATCATTTCCCTTCTTATCTTGGATGACCATTCCTGGTCCCGTGTAAAAAATTAAAGGAATATGAGAAAAATCCTTCTGATGGGAGAGGCTGCACAGTCTTGTGAATATATGGCATTGGGTTGCTGGGTGCTTTTGTGGGCTTATTGGAATTTTTCTTTCCTGGGTTAAATAAAACTTCTGTATCAATTTTACAGAACTTTTTTAGATGGTCAAACTCATTTTAAAGTATTTTTTATACATATAAATAGCTATATGAAGAGATACGCTGATAGAGTCCACTTATTGGAGAAAGTTGTCTGGGACCTTTGGCAGTGACAGATCTTTTGGTTGTGAAAAGATTCAGGCATTTACCAGCCTATCCTATCAGTCTGAGAGTGACAGTCAAACTCTATTACAAGTATATCTCTAAAAGGTATATGAGTAGAATCTGAAACAGTAGTCTCACCACTTGCTAGGGTTTCCCAGCAGCTCATAAGAGCAGGTGTAGAGTCAAGTGGGAAGTTGCACTTATCTTCATGGAGTGACCAAAGACAGATCCATTTTTCTAAGCTTTTTGTATATGGATCAGAGGGATTTTTCCCACCTTGGCGAAAGAAATACTAGTTGAGCCAATATCTGGAAGGCCTATCCTGGAGATTGACAAGGCTAGGAGAATAGTTTAAAAGTAAAATCAGGAGTTCCCCTTGTAGCTCAGCGGGTTAAGGACCTGATGCTGTCTCTTTGAGGATGCGAGTTTGATCCCTGGCCTTGCTTAGTGGGTAACAGATCCAGTGTTGCCACAAGCTGTGGTGTAGGTTGCAGATGCAGCTCAGATCCCGAGTTGCTGTGGCTGTAGTGTAGGCCGGCAGCTGCAGCTCTGATTCAGCCTCTAGCCCAGGAGTTTCCATATTCCATAGGTGTGCCCCTAAAAAGAAAAATAAATAATAAATAAAAGTAAAATCATACAGAGTGAAGTAAGTCAGAAAGAGAAAAACAAATACCATATATCACTTATATCTGGAAACAATATATGGCACAAACGAACCTTTCCACAGAAGAGAAAATCATGGACTTGGAGAACAGCCTTGTGGTTGCCAAGGGGGAGAGGGAGGGAGTGGGATGAATTGGGAGCTTGGGGTTAATAGATGAAGTCCATTGCCTTTGGAATGGATTAGCAATGAGATCCTGCTGTGTAGCACTGGGAACTACATCTAGTCACTTATGATGGAGCATGATAATGTGAGAAAATAGAATGTATACATGTATGTGTAACTGGGTCACCATGCTGTACAGTAGAAGAAAAAATAATGTATCGGGGAAATTAAAAAAAAATTTAAATTCTTGGAGTTCCCGTTGTGGCACAGTGGTTAACGAATCCGACTAGGAACCACGAGGTTGCGGGTTCAGTCCCTGGCCTTGCTCAGTGGGGTTAAGGATCCGGCATTGCCGTGAGCTGTGGTGTAGGTTGCAGACACGTCTCGGATTCCGTGTTGCTGTGGCTCTGGCTTAGGCTGGCGCTACAGCTCCGATTCGACCCCTAGCCTGGGAACGTCCATATGCCGCGGGAGCGGTCCAAGAAATACCAAAAAGACAAAGAAAAATTTTTAATTCTTAAAAAATGAAAAAAATAAAAACAAATAAAAAATAAAATCAAAATTTAGCAGTAAATGTTTGAGCCAATCTAAGAGTTATTGCACTGAGAGATAACCTGCTATGCCAAGTATACTCCTACCTCTCCTAGACTATAACTGTCTTGGCAGTTGAGCTTGTGTTTCTCACTCCTGTTTTTCTCATGGCATAGTCTAGCATAAAACAGGCATTTAATAGTTGTATAAGTAGTTAACATGAGTCCACACTTATATGGCCATCCCAGCCTTCCAACCAGCTATTTGTACTGGTTTCCACATAGTCAAAAGAGGTAAGGAAGTAGGGTGCTCAACCAAGCCCCAGATCCATAGCTCTTCATCAGTATTGAACTATGCTGTTCTTCACTGCTTAGGGTGGAGGATATGTACCCCTCTTGCAAGTACAGATACTGTAAAAACCTTAGAGCTATCTCTGAAATTAGAAACAAAGGCCAGGGAGTTCCCCTTGTGGCTCAGTGGAAACAAATCTGACTAGTATTCATAAGGATGCAGGTTTGATCCCTGGCCTGGCTCAGTGGGTTGGGGATCCGGCATTGCCGTGAGCTGTGGTGTAGGGTGCAGACACGGCTTGGATCCTGTATTGCTGTGGCTGTGGTGTAGGCCGGCAGTTGTAGCTCCGATTTGACCCCTGGCCTGGGAATCTCCATATGCCGTGAGGCCCTGAAAAGCAAAAAAAAAAAAAAAAAAAAAAAAAGCCAGAGATTTTACCAGTGGTAAACTGAGAACCCCAGTTGGCTGTAAAAGATAGTTCATCATCTCATGAGAATATTCCAGTAGGACCTAGATTGATTCCAAATTACTGGGTCAGGTTAACAGTATCAGTTTTGCTCGTGGGATGTTTTCTATTTGGTTATGTATTGTCTTCAATTTATTTGAAACCATTTATATATGATTCTAGTCTACTTACTACAAATAGCTTTCTCTCAGGAAATGATAGATATATCTATGTTTCCTTAGGAGTTCTGAATAAATACAGTAGTTAATTTGATATTTATTTCTTTATATTCTTGTTTCTTGCTTTGGGAATTAGGATGACGTAAGAAATAGGAGTTCCTACTGTGATGCAATGAGTAAAGAATCTGACTATAGTGGCTCAGGTCACCGCAGTTTGTGAGAATGGGTTTATACAACTCAGGAGCACTGAGTTACATTTAATGTTTAAGGACAATAACTGTTGACTGAATTATGATATAACTTTCTCCATATGGTTTCTAATCTCTTTTCTTACTACTAATATAGCCTATTAATTACATTTAAAATCTTATTAAAATATTTTAAGAAATATAATCACTGAGCCACAGGGCTAGAAGGATCTTGGAATATAGTCAGATCCCCAAATCTCCATTTTACATATGGGGTAACCAAGTCCCACAAAGGGGAAATATTTGCTTAATGTCATATAGTGAATTGGTAACACAAAACATCCTTGGAAATATGCCCATGGCACCAAGTTACATATAAGGTGAAATATAACTTATAAAGAAAAGTCCACTAATCAGAGAGCTACTAACTTCCTATTAGTCTTTCTTTTTTTTTTTTTTTCTTTTTTTTAGGGCGACACCCACGACACATGGAGATTACCGGGCTAGGGGTCCAATCAGAGCTACAAGTGCCAGCCAACGCCACAGCCACAGCAATGCAGGATCCAAGCCACATCTGTGACCTAGACCACAGCTCACGTCAATGCCAGATCCTTAACCCACAGAGCAAGGCCAGGGATCAAACCTGCAACCTCATGGTTCCCAGTTGCATTTGTTTCTGCTGCGCCAAGATGGGAACTCCTCTATTATCTTTATTGGAGGAAATGCTGTCACAAATAAGTAATGTCAATCCTTCCAAGGACTCATCATCTTGTACACATAAATGGGTGCTCCAGGTTGGTCTCTCTGTGCTTAATGTGCCATCATACTGCCCATAATGAATCTGGTGGCAAGAAGAGAGAGACTCTTTTTGGAAAGAAATACTCCATTCTTGATCTGACAGTGATTGGACTTCTCTAACACTTGTTCCTTGGACTCGAGAAAGAGAGCAGGCAGAAGTCCTAAAAATAAAATTATTTTGCAAATAAATAATTTTTTCAAAGGCAGAGGGACTCTGAGATGTGTTAGTAAAGTCGAACTACCTGTGGTCTAAAAGTTTATAAGTTAAGGCTAGTGGGAAGTTTGGCTATTCCTGACTTGAGCCCGTGAATGCCTCTGCTTGTTTCTCTCCACCCCTAATTCAGGTCTTATTGCAGATTAGGTTTTCTGACATTTGTGTAGTGCTTTAATATAAATATTGCATTTTCCAATACTTTTTCATTGACTTTGGATCCTATGCACTTTCCTTTTTTGGAAATTTCTTTACGGTGATGTCACAAAGAATGATGCAGATAAGAAGGTGGGGGGAGAAAGAAGAGGAAGGGAGATCCAAATGCTAAACCAATGAGCTAGGACAAAAATGAAGCCACTATAGCTGCTGCCCAGGAGTCTTAACAGCAAAGAAGACCCCTCCCTTAGACAGGTGGCTGCCAAAAATGAAGGCAGGTGGAACATACAGAACCCTGTCACTAGGAGCAGCATCGTCTTTGCTGCCTCTGGTAGGATTGGAGTAGGAATACACAAAAATCAGAGGAATACAGGAAGGAACATGAGATGGAAGAAAGTAAAGAGTTCCGTCAGGTGTACATTTTAGGATAATCTCAGTATCATACAAAACTTAATCATAATGCTTCATATATGTTATTTTTTCCTCATAAATGGAATTTCGATTTTTTTAAAACATTTATTTATTTATTTATTTTGTCTTTTTTTTTTTTTTTTTGCTATTTCTTGGGCCGCTCCTGCAGCATATGGAGGTTCCAAGGCTAAGGGTCCAATCGGAGCTGTAGCCACCGGACTGCACTAGAGCCACAGCAACGCGGGATCCGAGCCGCTTCTGCAGCCTACACCACGCTCACGGCAACGCTGGATAGTTAACCCACTGAGCAAGGGCAGGGACCGAACCCGCAACCTCATGGTTCCCAGTCGGATTCGTTAACCACTGCGCCACGACAGGAACTCCGGAATTTCCATTTTTAAGTGAAGAAACAAAAATTAAATCAATTGTAGATTGCTCAAAGCTAGAAATACCCTTAATATAATCTACTTCAACTCTCTTATTATATAGTGAATAAAACTTAGGACCAGAGAGGAGAAGGAACTTATCTGAAGACACCCAGCTAGTTAGTGGTTATACTCCATCCATTATATGATATCATTTCCTATATGAGTTTTTGTACATTCCTTTTGAATTATATAATCTTTACCATAAAAGATGACATAGATTCATACTGTACTTTTGAGACAGTTTTTTCAGCATTTTAGTGTGATCATCTTTTTTTGATATCTCTCTCATATTCTTAATATTTTCAGACATTTATGAACCCTCATTTAAGCATGTTTTCTGTACATAAAAATATTACACCTCCATATTTATTTTTTAGACAATTTTTTATTTTATTTTGATTAATTTAATTTAATTTAATTTAATTTAATTTAATTTTGTTTTTTCCTAGCCGTGTTATCTGTTTATTTTATTGTAGTTGTATAATGATCATTGCAACCCATTTTCAAAGAATTTCCGTCAAATGACCCAAGCACATCCCCGCACCCCCCAAACTGTCTCCTCCAGAGACCATAAGATTTTCAATGTCTGTGAGTCAGCATCTGTTCTGCAAAGAAGTTCCGTCTGTCCTTTTTTCAGATTCCACATGCCAGTGAAAGCATTTGATGTTGGTGTCTCACTGTATGGCTGACTTCACTTTGCATGACAGTTTCTAGGTCCATCCATGTTGCTAAAACTGCTGGTATTTCGTTCCTTTTAATGGCTGAGTAATATTCCATTGTGTACATGTACCACTTCTTCTGGATCCACTCCTCTGTCGATGGACATTTAGGTTGTTTCCAAGTCTTGGCTATTGTAAATAGTGCTGCAATGAACACTGGAGTACATGTGTCTTTGCGAGTCGTGGTTTTCTCTGGATAGATGCCCAGGAGTGGGATTGCTGGATCAAATGGGAGTTCTATGTTTAGTCTTCTGAGGCATCTCCATACTGCTTTCCACAGTGGTTGCACCAATTTACAATCCCACCAACAGTGTAAGAGGGTTCCTTTTTCTCCACACCCTCTCCTGCACTTACTGTTTGTAGACTTTTGGATGATGGCCATTCTGGCTGGTGTGAGGTGGTAACTCATCATGGGTTTGATTTGCATTTCTCTAATAATGAGTGATGTTGAACATCTTTTCATGTGTTTCTTGGCCATCTGTATGTCTTCTTTGGAGAATTGTCTGTTTAGATCTTCTGCCCATTTTTTGATAGGCTTGTTTGTTTTTTAGGTATGGAGCTGAAGAAGGTGTTTATAAATTTTGGAGATGAATCCCTTGTCAGTCGATTCATTTGCAAAGATTTCCCCCCATTCCGTGGGTTGTCTTTTCGTTCTGTTTAGGGTTTCCTTTGCTGTGCAGAAACTTTGAAGTTTGAGTAGGTCCCATTTGTTTATTTTTCTTTTGATTGTCAATACTCTGATAGGTGGATCTGAGAAGATGTTGCTGTCGTTTATGTCAGAGAGTGTTTGGCCTAGGTTTTCCTCTAAGAGTTTGATAGTGTCTGGTCTTATATCTAGATCTTTAATCCATTTGGAGTTTATTTTTGTGTATGGTGTTAGGGAGTGTTCTCATTTCCTTCTTTTCCATGTGGCTGTCCAGTTTCCCCAGCACCACTTATTGAAGAGGCTGTCTTTTCTCCATTGTATATTCTTGCCTCCTTCATTGTAGATTAGTTGGCTGTAGGTGCATGGGGTTAATTCCGGGCTTTCTATCCTGTTCCACTGATCTATAGTTCTGTCTTTGTGCCAGTACCATGCAGTTTTGACGACTGTTGCTTTGTAGTATAGTCCGAAGTCCGGGAGCCTGATTCCTCCAGCTCCATTTTTCTTTTTCAGGATGTCTTTGGCTATTCTGGGTCTCTTGTGCTTCCAAACAAACTTTAAAATATTTTGTTCAAGTTCTGTGAAAAATGTCCTTGGTCATTTGATAGGGATTGCATTGAATCTGTAGATTGCCTTGGGTAGTATAGTCATTTTTATAATATTAACTCTTCCAATCCACGAGCATGGTATATCTTTCCATCTATTTGTGTCATCTTTGATTTCTTTCATCAGTGGCTTGTAGTTTTCAGAGTACAGGTCTTTTGTTTCTTTACGTAGGTTTACTCCTAGGTATTTTATACTTTTGGATGTGATGGTAAACAGGATTGCTTCCCTAATTTCTCTTTCTGATCTTTCATTGTTAGTATATAGAAACGCTGTTGATTTCTGAGTATTGATTTTGTATCCTGCGACTTTGCCAAATTCATGGATGAGCTCTAACAGTTTTCTGGCAGAGTCTTTAGGACTCTCTAGGTATAGTATCATGTCACCTGCAAATAGTGATAGTTTTACCTCTTCCTTTCCCATTTGGATTCCTTTTATCTCTTTTACTTCTCTGATTGCTGTGGCTAGGACTTCCAGAACGATGTTGAAGAGTAGTGGTGAGAGCAGACATCCTTGTCTTGTTCCTGACCTCAGCGGGAATTCTTTCAGCTTTTCACCATTGAGAATGATGTTCCCTGTGGGTTTGTCATATATGGCCTTTATGATGTTGAGGTCAGTTCCCTCTATGCCCACGTTCTGAAGGGTTTTGATCAGAAATGGGTGTTGGATTTTGTCAAAGGCTTTTCCCGCGTCTATTGAGAGGATCAAATGGTTTTTATTCTTCAGTTTGTTAATGTGGTGTATCACACTGATGGATTTGTGGATATTGAAGAACCCTTGCATCCCTGGGATAAGTCCCACTTGATCACGATGTACAATCCTTTTAAGATATTCTTGGATGCACTTTGCCAATATTTTGTTGAGGATTTTTGCATCGATGTTCATCAGTGAAATTGGCCTATAGTTTTCTTTTTTTGTGGAGTCTTTGTCTGGTTTTGGTACCAGGGTGACGGTGGCCTCATAGAATGAGTTTGGGAGTATCCCTTCCTCTGCAATTCTTTGAAATAGTTTCAGAAGGAGAGGTGTTAGCTTTTCTCTAAATGTTTGATAGAATTCACCTGTGAAGCCATCTGGTCCTGGACTTTTGTTTGTTGGAAGTTTTTTCATCACAGTTTCAGTTTCAGTTCTTGTGATGGGTCCATTCATCTTTTCTATTTCATCTTGGTTTAGCCCTGGAAGAGTGTACTTTGCTAAGAGTTTGTCCATTTCGTCTAGGTTTTCCATTTTATTGGCATATAATTGCATACAGTAGTCTCTTATGATCCTTTGTATTGCTGTGGTGTCTGGTGTTACTTCTCCTTTTTCATTTCTAATTTTATTGATTTGAGTCCTCTCTCTTGTTTTCTTGATAAGTCTGGCTAGGAGTTTATCAATTTTGTTGATCTTTTCAAAGAACCAGCTTTTCGTTTCATTGATCTTTTCTATGGTTTTCTTTGTTTCTATTTCATTGATTTCTGCTCTGATCTTTATGATTTCTTTCCTTCTACTAACTTTAGGTCTTGGCTGCTCTTCTCTCTCGAGCTGCTTTAGATGTAAAGTTAGCTTGTTTAATTGAGCTTTTTCTTGTTTCCTGGGGTGGGCTTGCATTGCTATAAACTTTCCTCTTAGAACGGCTTTTGCTGCATCCCATAGATTTTGGAGTGTCGTATCTTTGTTGTCATTTGCCGCTAGGTATTTTTTAATTTCCTCTTTGATTTCTTCAGTGATCCATTGGTTGTTTAGTAGCATGTTGCTTCGTCTCCATGTGTTTGTAGTTTTTGCAGTTTTTTTGTTGTTGTTGATTTCCAGTCGTATAGCGTTGTGGTGGGAAAAGATGCTTGATGTGATTTCAATGATCTTAAAGTTACCGAGGTTGGATTTGTAGCCCAGGATATGATCAATCTTAGAGAATGTTCCATGTGCACTTGAGAAGAATGTGTATTCTGTTGCTTTTGGATGGAAGGTCCTATGAATATCTATTAAGTCCATCTGGTCTAATGCTTCATTCAGGGCCTGTGTTTCCTTATTGATTTCCTCTCTGGATGATCTGTCCATTGCTGTAAGTGGGGTGTTCAAGTCCCCCAGTATGACTGTGTTATTGTCGATTTGTCCTTTTCAGGTTGTTAGCAGTTGCCTTATATATTGTGGTCAACCTATGTTGGGTGCATAGATATTTAAAATTGTTACATCATCCTCTTGAACTGATCCTTCGATCATTAGGTAGTGACCTTCTTTGTCCCTTAAAATATTCTTCATTGTAAGGTCTATTTTGTCTGATATGAGTATTGCTACTCCAGCCTTCTTTTGATCCCCGTTTGCATGAAATATTTTCTTCCATCCTCTCACTTTCAATTTGCATGTGTCCCTAGAAGTGAAGTGGGTCTCTTGAAGACAGCATATATATGGGTCTTGTTTTTGTATCCATTCAGCCAGTCTATGTCTTTTGGCTGGGGCGTTTAGTCCATTCACATTTGAGGTAATTATTGGTATGTATGTTCTTATTGCCATTTTTATTAATTGCTTTGGATTTGTTTTTGTTGCTCTTTTTTCTTCCCTTCTTCTCTTGTTCTCTCCTCTTGTGGTTTGATGATGATCTTTAGTGTTGTATTTGAGTTGATTTTTCTTATTTGTTTGTGTATCAATTGTAGAGTTTTGGTTTGCAGTTGCCCTGAAGTTTTGATATAAGAGTCTATATGTATATGAGATTGTTTTAAGTTGTTGGTCTCTTACTTGCAGGTGCATCTCCAGTGTCCTGCATTTGTACCCACCTCTTCTCATGATTTCTGGTTTTGGTGGCATAATCGTGCATGGATGATTTCGTATCTTTACTGTATATATACCTTTACTGGTGAGCCTTGTCATTTGTGGCATTTTTGTTTCCTGCTGCTGTCGTTTCTTTTCTGCCTAGAGAAGTTCCTTTAGTATTTGTTGTAAGGCTGGTTTAGTGTTGCTGAGTTCTCTCAGCTTTTGCTTACCTGAGAAGGTTTTGATTTCTCCTTCAAATCTGAAGGAGAGCCTTGCTGGGTAAAGGAATCTTGGTTGGAGGTTTTTTTCCTTTCCTCACATTAAGTGTATCATGCCACTCCCTTCTGGCCTGCAGAGTTTCTGCTGAAAGATCTGCCGATAACCTTATTGGGGTTCCCTCGTATGTTATTTGTTTCTTTGCCATAGCTGCTCTCAATTTTTTTTTTTTTGCCTTTAATTTTGGTCAGTTGGATTAACATGTGTCTCGGGGTGTTCCTCCTTGGGTTTATTTTATATGGTACTCGTTGTGCCTCCTGGATTTGAGTGAGTGGTTCCTTTCCCATGTTAGGGAAGTTTTTGGCTATTATCTCTTGGAATAGTTTTTCTGTCCCCTTCTCTCTCTCTTCTCCTTCTGGCACCCCTATAATACGGATGTTGATGCGTTTAACATTGTCCCAGAGTTCTCTGAGACTCTCTTCATTTGTTTTCAATCTTTTTTCTCTTTTCTGTTCCGCATCCATAATTTCCACTAATCTGTCCTCCACCTCAATTATTTGTTCTTCTGCCTCCTGTACTCTGCTGTTAGCTGCTTCTAGTGAATTTTTTATTTCAGTTATTGTACTTTGCACCTCTTCTTGTTTATGTTTTGCATCTTGTATCTCTTTGCTCTGTGTTTCCTATAAGTTATCCATGTTTGCCTCCAGTTTATTTCCAATGTCTTGCATCATCTTCAGCATCAACAGTCTGAAGTCTTTTTCCTGGAGGCTGAGAATCTCCTCATCACTTAGCTGACTTTCTGGGGTTTTTCCTTTCTCCATCATCTGAGTTTATAGTTCTCTGTCTTTTCATTTTTATAGGTTTTTGGTGTGGTGACCTTTTTACAGATAATAGAGTTGTAGCCTCTCTTACTTCTGATGTCTGCCCACCTGTGGCTGAAGTCAGTATGGGGGCTTGGGGTAGGCTTCCTGATGGGAGGGGCTGATGCCTGCCCCCTGGTAGGAGGAGATGATTGTAATCCCTCTGTTGGGTGGCGCTTTGTCTCTGGATGGGTTTAGAGGTGGCTTCGTGCCTGGGGAGGTCTTTAGGTAGCCTGTTTACTGAGGGGCGGGGCTGTGATCCCACCTGCATTGTTGTTTGCCCTGGGGCTTCTCAAGGCTGATGGGTGGGGACAGATTTTCCCAAAATGGCCACCTCCAGAAAAAGGCACTGCCCGCTGAATATTCCCAAGAGCTTTGCTTCCAATGTCCTTCCCTCACATCAAGCCACATTCATCCCTGTTTTCCCAGGATGTCCTCCAAGAACTGCAGTCAGGTTTGCCCAGATTCCTATGGAGACTTTGCTTTGCCCTGGAACCCAGTGCATGTGAAATTCTGTGTGTGCCTTTTAAGAATGGGGTCTCCATTTCCCCCAGTCCCATGGAGCTCCTACACACAAGCTCCACTGGCCTTCAATGCCAGATGCCCCAGGGGCTCTTTCTCCCAGTGCCAGTTCCCCACATGTGGGAGTTTGATGTTTGGCCTAGAATTTTCACTCCTGTAGGTGAGTCTCTGTGAACTAGTTAGCTTCCAGTCTGTGGGGTTCTTTTTATCATGTAATCACTCCTCCTACCTCTTGATGTGGCCTCCTCTTTGTCTTCTGGAGTAGGGTATCTTTTTTAAGGGTTTGGGTCCATTTGGTTTAAGATCGCTCAGCCTTTAGTTGTGAATTTTGTTGTTTTTAAGGGAGAAGTTGAGCTCCAGTCCTTCTATTCTGCCATGTTATTCCCATCCTCCTACCTCCATATTTCTAACCTAGTATCTTGAAATCCTGGTAGATATTAGAAAATCAAATTAGCCAAGCAGAATTATGGATAAAACTGTGCTCTCTGTACTAATGCTAATTTTGTCATTCATCAACTGACTGGGAAAAATTAGACTAGGTAGATCTTGGCTAGGCCAACCTGGAAACCTTCTATAGACCTGTTTACTACATTAGTCCCATCTCCTTGATCTATTTAAGTCCCTAACCAAACCTGTAGATTCTCCATCTATAGTAGCTTGCTGGTCAGTTGCCTTCTTTCCAGTATGACAGCTAAGACCCTTGTCAGCTTTATTTTTCATGTTCGACCTGACAATCAGGCTTATTACTCACCTTGCTTTATTCTCTTGAAGATTCTGATGTTTGTATTTCTGAAGCTACTTTGACTTGGAATCCAACCACCCCTAATGCTCCTTTTACAACCATCTATTAACTTCTTGACCTCTCTCTTCTCTCTATAGACTGACTCCTGCTCCATCACCTGCCACATCTAAATCATTTTCCAAATCTACACAGCACATCTCTGCAGTTTTTCTCAAATCTTCTTTCCATTTCTATTTCTTTTTCCCTAATTCTAATCTTGACCACTGACACTTGAACCTTGTCTTCTAACCTAACCTTACATCTGATTCTTCCACTCTCACTGGTCCCAATATTCTAATTATAGCATTCCTCTCCTCAAAACTTTTTATTGTCTTCCTGAATTGATTTGGATTGGGGAAATTAAAAAAAAAATTTGGGTGGCCAGAATTCCCATCGTGGTGCAGTGGGAATGAATCCGACTAGTATCCATGAGGTTGCAGGTTCGCTCTCTGGTCTCGCTCAGTTTGTTGGGGATCTGGTCTTGCCATTAGCTGTGGTGTATGCCAGCAGCTCTACCTCTGATTCGCCCCCTAGCCTGGGAACTTCCATATGCCAAGGGTGTGACCCTAAAAAGGTAAAATAAAATGAAATTAAAATAAAGTGATTAATTAAAAAAAAGATTTGGGTGGCCTCCACAGTGTAGTTCTCATCTTTTCAACCATATAATTTTGTATATACTTGGTATTTTAGCCAAACATTACTGTTCCCCTATTTCTTCATCTTTTTCTACCATTTAACATCATCATCTAGTCAACTTTTGCAGAGTACATACCATGTTTTTAGCACTATTTGAGCTAAGCCCTGTAGGAGTGAGTGGTGCTTAGTCTTTTGAGGATATCAGATATAAAGAAGTAATGTTTATATAAGGTGATAAACAGGGGAAATAAAAGTTATTTGGGAACATGGAGAAGGGAAGAGACTAATGTTGTTTGGGATGAGAAGAATCAAGAAAGTGTCAGAGAAGTTTTGAGTAGGGAATAGAAGATGGAAGTGAAAGAGGAGCTAGAAAGGGGAGGAAAGGAAGGAGTAAGGGAAGGGGATAGAGTCAGGGGAGGCATTCCAGGCAGAGAGAATATCAAGTGCAATACACCTGGAAACAAAAAATGGTCTGGCTTATTAAGGAAACAGAGAGAGGTAGAATATTTGAGAGTATGGGGGGAGAGAGGTGAAGAGACTGAAAGGAGAATAAAACTTGAGAAGTTGAGCATTGATTGAAAAGGGTGTTATATGCAAGGTAAATTGTCAGGCCTATGATACCATAGCAGTTGTTTAGAAGATAGACTTCAGTGGGGAGAGACGCATAGCACCTCATGAAGTTCTTTAGCCTGGAATGACTTTCTTTCCTCTATACCTCCCACCTCCTGAAAGACCATCCTCCAAAGTCCATCTCTCTATACTCTCTAGTGAAGCTTTCACTGATTTCCTTCCTCTCTAGAAGTGGAATAATTTCTCTCCATTTTGAACTCCTATAGAAACCTTTTGCCTCTCTTTAAGTGTATTGTACATTAATTAGAATTTGCCTATGGCTTATTTTCCCCCATAGACTCTGAGCACCTTGAGAACATGGATCTAGTCTAAGTCACCTGTCTTTTCCACTGCAGTTTCTGGTACACTACCATGACCATAGTAGTACCTAGTCAATTTGTTGAACTGATTTAAAATAGTATTCCAGGAGTTCCCATTGTGGCACAGCAGAAACGAATCCGACTAGGAACCATGAGGATGTGGGTTCAATTCCTGGCCTAGCTCAGTGGGTTAAGGATCCAGCGTTGCTGTGAGCTTTGGTGTAGGTAGCAGACATGGCTCGGATCTGGAGTTGCTGTGGCTGTGGCGTAGGCCAGCGGGTACAGCTCTGATTAGACCCCTAGCCTGGGAACCTCCACATGCCCCGGGTGAGGCCCTAAAAAGCAAATAAATAAATAAATAAAATAGTATTCCAGAGATCAGCACTACTCCAGTCCCCAAAGCTATGTTGTCCCAGGTCCATAGGCAGAAACATGATTCTTGTCTTGTTTTATATTTTTTTCCCAGCTGGAAAGGCCAAGGAGAGCCCCCAGCGTGAATGCTGTTGTGGGTCATCTAGACTCTGAGACCTGAACCTTAAAGGTCTTTAGGGAAGAGCATAGCTGGGACAGGATCTATAAACCCTCTTCAGGCCCATTTGAGGGGAAGGGCAAGTGGGAGGGGTTGCTTTTCCGCTTTGACAGAGCATTTTCTTGTTTCAAAATACCTGTCTCCATGCTCATGTTATATTGATGCTGTTAAATGGCATGATTTACCATGATCAGCAAAGCAATTTGTTGTACATTATTCTAAAAGTGCTAATCAATTTTAGCTCAAAATAGATTTTAATAACTCCACAAAATTTATTCTCCTAAAATGCTGATCAGTGGAGAAGAGCTTAAAGCAAACCCAGAGCTGTTTGTATTATAGCTATAAAAAAAATCATAATCCCTTTCCCAAATCATCTTTATAAGTGGCGAAAGTATAAATTTTTTTTTGTCTTTTTGTCTATTTTCTAGGGCCGCACCCGCAGCATATGGAGGTTCCCAGGCTAGGGGTCTAATTGGAGCTGTAACTGTCGGCCTATGCCAGAGCCACAGCAATGCCAGATCCAAGCAGCGTCTGCAACCTACACCACATCTCGCAGCAATGCCGGATCCTTAACCCACTGAGTGAGGCCAGGGATCGAACCTGCAACCTCATGGTTCCTAGTTGGATTCCTTAACCATTGAGCCACAATGGGAACTCCAAAGGTATAAATTTTAAAATGTGGGAAAATATATATCTTTAAGTTATCTGGTTTAGAGCTGAAATTTGAAGTCATAAGAAAGGACTAAAGGATTGTCTGCTCAGTGTCCTAATTCTGTAGGAAAAAAAGGGCCCCAAATGGATAATCATTAAGTTAATATCTAGGATATTATCTGTGCTAGTATCTAAATTAATACCTATGATACTGTTTGCCCTTTTGAAAAAAAATGAAAACCTAGTAGAAACAACCTTATAAGGTGACCAGAAGTGCAAAATGAAGATAACGTCTGTAACTGTAACCAGCCTAGCACCTAATGGGTATTCCCTTCGTCTCTCCTTCACAACTTATCAAGTTCCCATACCCACCTCCAACTCCTCTTTATCTTTTGCCAAAGCATATTTCCTCTGTTATCAACCCTTTAAGATTCCCTTTACTTCAGAGCCATAAATCCTGGGTGCTTGGTCAGATTTTTCTGAGAGGAAACTTACATCCTTAGGGAAATAACATCCCAGAGTAAAGTTGACAATGGCACTAATATGTCCCATGACACACTGTTTTTGTCATGTCTGACAAGACTGGATAATTCGTGATATTTAAGTGTATTGCTACTGTATATATTTTATGGTACATTAATTTTTACTAATAAGAAATACTTCTCTAAGGCAGCTGTTCTTTATTTCATTACCTGAAAGGGGGTAAAATTGTATATCAGTAACCTGTGGAAACTTACATTTCTACAACCTTGTTTTGAAAGGGGTTGGAAGTGGTAGAAATAGAGAAAGCATTTGTGTTTCCAGAAAAAAAAAATACCTGGCTTTTTGGTCTGGAGATTTAGGTTCCTTTGTTAGATCTGCCATTATGTTATTTTGTGACCTTATTTTAATTTTGTTTCTCTGTGCCTCGGTCTTCCTGGTGATAAAAAAGACTTCATTGTAGTTAGCCTTAGGTATAAGGGACAAGAAGACACTAATTTTTTTTTTGAAATCTACAAATAATTTGCACCTTATCAAGTCCCAGCCAACGTGAAATTACTGGAGGGATTAAAGAAGAATAAAATGATGCCTGAAATTCTTTTGAGTTCCCTTAAAAAAAAAAAAGACAGAGTAATCCATCATGACAGTATGATCCCATCTGCCCATAGGGTCCTCTCTGAAAGAGAGGCTTAGCCATCTGATCTGTTAAAAACTTTGACATTGTTAGCCAATAATCTCCATCTTTTACAAATCTCCAGCCCTTCTTTCCATATAAATACAACAAGTAGGCATCTCTTTCTCTTTTCTCTGATACCTGTGGCCTATTAGCTATTCTCATATAAGGTCTTGTATAAAATTGGAAGAAATTTTGTCAATTATGATATGTAAATATCAAGGGGAAGCCCAGGATCATCTAATATTTTTTAAACTGGATGATTGTCTAGTACAGACTTCTCATTTTACACATAAGGAAATAGGCCCATATAGGTAAAGTATAAAGATTGAAACATGTAAAATGTGTCTTGCTCCCTCGAATATAGACCTACCTTTTACAGTATATTCATATTTTATGATAAGCGACTACGTAAATGAGATTCTTATACTATCTGTTTGGCTAACGGTAGTCTTTTTTTAAATAAAGGGATGGATTCTGGGCTGAGGAGAAGGTCTAGAAAAGAGGGTTTGGGATAAATATAGCCACTATAGCAGCTATAAATCCCACCATCTTGGGCAGTAGATACCTCCAACTTGGGTAGCTATTCATATACCTACCCTGCAGGTAGGTGGGCAAGAGAAGAGTGACTATAAATATGAGTTCTATGCCCTAAAAATACCGATAATCCTGGGACCTTTTCAGAAATCCCAGATCATTTTTAAATCACATTTTAAAACCCTGCTGTGGGCTTGGAGGAATATTTACCAAAACCAGAGTTAGGGTCAATTAAAGTCAAGAAACGAAGGAAGGAATTCTCTACCTATTTTATCATTAGCAGTCAAATTTAAACACAGAGAAAATATGAGTGTGTGGGGACTCTGCGTGTGTGTGTGTGTATGAACTGGCTTTTAAAAAATTTTATTTCTGAGGAGGACAGGATTAAGATGGCAGAATCGAAGGACTGGAGCTCAACTTCTCTCCTAAAAACAACAAAATTCACAACTAAAGACTGAGCACTCTTCACCAAAATAGAACAGAAACCTTAAAAAAGATACCCTACTCCAGAAGACAAAGAGGAGGCCACATCAAGAGGTAGGAGGGGTGATTTTGAGATATAAACAACCCCATACCTCCTGGGTGGGAAGCTCCACAGACTGGAAACTAACTGGTTCACAGAGACTCACCTACAGGAGAGAGAGTTCTGAGCCCCACATCAAAATCTCATGTGTGGGGATCTGGCACTGGGAGAAAGAGCCCCTGGGGCATCTGGCATTGAAGGCCAGTGGAGCTTGTGTGTAGGAGCTCCATGGGACTGGGGGAAATGGAGACCCCATTCTTAAAAGGCACACACAGAATTTCACATGCACTGGGTTCCAGGGCAAAGCAAAGTCTCCATAGGAATCTGGGCAAACCTGACTGCAGTTCTTGGAGGACATCCTGGGAAAACAGGGATGAGTGTGGCTTGATGTGAGGGAAGGACATTGGAAGCAAAGCTCTTGGGAATATTCAGCGGCAGTGCCTTTTTCTGGAGGTGGCCATTTTGGGAAAATCTGTCCCCACCCATCAGCCTTGAGAAGCCCCAGGGCAAACAACAATGCAGGTGGGATCACAGCCCCGCCCCTCAGTAAACAGGCTACCTAAAGACCTCCCCAGGCACGAAGCCACCTCTAAACCCATCCAGAGACAAAGCGCCACCCAACAGAGGGATTACAATCATCTCCTCCTACCAGGGGGCAGGCATCAGCCCCTCCCATCAGGAAGCCTACCCCAAGCCCCCATACTGACTTCAGCCACAGGTGGGCAGACATCAGAAGTAAGAGAGGCTACAACTCTATTATCTGTAAAAAGGTCACCACACCAAAAACCTATAAAAATGAAAAGACAGAGAACTATAAACTCAGATGATGGAGAAAGGAAAAACCCCAGAAAGTCAGCTAAGTGATGAGGAGATTCTCAGCCTCCAGGAAAAAGACTTCAGACTGTTGATGCTGAAGATGATGCAAGACATTGGAAATAAACTGGAGGCAAACATGGATAACTTATAGGAAACACAGAGCAAAGAGATACAAGATGCAAAACATAAACAAGAAGAGGTGCAAAGTACAATAACTGAAATAAAAAATTCACTAGAAGCAGCTAACAGCAGAGTACAGGAGGCAGAAGAACAAATAATTGAGGTGGAGGACAGATTAGTGGAAATTATGGATGCGGAACAGAAAAGAGAAAAAAGATTGAAAACAAATGAAGAGAGTCTCAGAGAACTCTGGGACAATGTTAAACGCATCAACATCCGTATTATAGGGGTGCCAGAAGGAGAAGAGAGAGAGAAGGGGACAGAAAAACTATTCCAAGAGATAATAGCCAAAAACTTCCCTAACATGGGAAAGGAACCACTCACTCAAATCCAGGAGGCACAACGAGTACCATATAAAATAAACCCAAGGAGGAACACCCCGAGACACATGTTAATCCAACTGACCAAAATTAAAGGCAAAAAAAAAAAAAATTGAGAGCAGCTATGGCAAAGAAACAAATAACATACGAGGGAACCCCAATAAGGTTATCGGCAGATCTTTCAGCAGAAACTCTGCAGGCCAGAAGGGAGTGGCATGATACACTTAATGTGAGGAAAGGAAAAAAACCTCCAACCAAGATTCCTTTACCCAGCAAGGCTCTCCTTCAGATTTGAAGGAGAAATCAAAACCTTCTCAGGTAAGCAAAAGCTGAGAGAACTCAGCAACACTAAACCAGCCTTACAACAAATACTAAAGGAACTTCTCTAGGCAGAAAAGAAACGACAGCAGCAGGAAACAAAAATGCCACAAATGACAAGGCTCACCAGTAAAGGTATATATACAGTAAAGATACGAAATCATCCATGCACGATTATGCCACCAAAACCAGAAATCATGAGAAGAGGTGGGTACAAATGCAGGACACTGGAGATGCACCTGCAAGTAAGAGACCAACAACTTAAAACAATCTCATATACATATAGACTCTTATATCAAAACTTCAGGGCAACTGCAAACCAAAACTCTACAATTGATACACAAACAAATAAGAAAAATCAACTCAAATACAACACTAAAGATCATCATCAAACCACAAGAGGAGAGAACAAGAGAAGAAGGGAAGAAAAAAGAGCAACAAAAACAAATCCAAAGCAATTAATAAAAATGGCAATAAGAACATACATACCAATAATTACCTCAAATGTGAATGGACTAAACGCCCCAGCCAAAAGACATAGACTGGCTGAATGGATACAAAAACAAGACCCATATATATGCTGTCTTCAAGAGACCCACTTCACTTCTAGGGACACATGCAAATTGAAAGTGAGAGGATGGAAGAAAATATTTCATGCAAACGGGGATCAAAAGAAGGCTGGAGTAGCAATACTCATATCAGACAAAATAGACCTTACAATGAAGAATATTTTAAGGGACAAAGAAGGTCACTACCTAATGATCGAAGGATCAGTTCAAGAGGATGATGTAACAATTTTAAATATCTATGCACCCAACATAGGTTGACCACAATATATAAGGCAACTGCTAACAACCTGAAAAGGACAAATCGACAATAACACAGTCATACTGGGGGACTTGAACACCCCACTTACAGCAATGGACAGATCATCCAGAGAGGAAATCAATAAGGAAACACAGGCCCTGAATGAAGCATTAGACCAGATGGACTTAATAGATATTCATAGGACCTTCCATCCAAAAGCAACAGAATACACATTCTTCTCAAGTGCACATGGAACATTCTCTAAGATTGATCATATCCTGGGCTACAAATCCAACCTCGGTAACTTTAAGATCATTGAAATCACATCAAGCATCTTTTCCCACCACAACGCTATACGACTGGAAATCAACAACAACAAAAAAACTGCAAAAACTACAAACACATGGAGACGAAGCAACATGCTACTAAACAACCAATGGATCACTGAAGAAATCAAAGAGGAAATTAAAAAATACCTAGCGGCAAATGACAACAAAGATACGACACTCCAAAATCTATGGGATGCAGCAAAAGCCGTTCTAAGAGGAAAGTTTATAGCAATGCAAGCCCACCCCAGGAAACAAGAAAAAGCTCAATTAAACAAGCTAACTTTACATCTAAAGCAGCTCGAGAGAGAAGAGCAGCCAAGACCTAAAGTTAGTAGAAGGAAAGAAATCATAAAGATCAGAGCAGAAATCAATGAAATAGAAACAAAGAAAACCATAGAAAAGATCAATGAAACGAAAAGCTGGTTCTTTGAAAAGATCAACAAAATTGATAAACTCCTAGCCAGACTTATCAAGAAAACAAGAGAGAGGACTCAAATCAATAAAATTAGAAATGAAAAAGGAGAAGTAACACCAGACACCACAGCAATACAAAGGATCATAAGAGACTACTGTATGCAATTATATGCCAATAAAATGGAAAACCTAGACGAAATGGACAAACTCTTAGCAAAGTACACTCTTCCAGGGCTAAACCAAGATGAAATAGAAAAGATGAATGGACCCATCACAAGAACTGAAACTGAAACTGTGATGAAAAAACTTCCAACAAACAAAAGTCCAGGACCAGATGGCTTCACAGGTGAATTCTATCAAACATTTAGAGAAAAGCTAACACCTCTCCTTCTGAAACTATTTCAAAGAATTGCAGAGGAAGGGATACTCCCAAACTCATTCTATGAGGCCACCGTCACCCTGGTACCAAAACCAGACAAAGACTCCACAAAAAAAGAAAACTATAGGCCAATTTCACTGATGAACATCGATGCAAAAATCCTCAACAAAATATTGGCAAAGTGCATCCAAGAATATCTTAAAAGGATTGTACATCGTGATCAAGTGGGACTTATCCCAGGGATGCAAGGGTTCTTCAATATCCACAAATCCATCAGTGTGATACACCACATTAACAAACTGAAGAATAAAAACCATTTGATCCTCTCAATAGACGCGGGAAAAGCCTTTGACAAAATCCAACACCCATTTCTGATCAAAACCCTTCAGAACGTGGGCATAGAGGGAACTGACCTCAACATCATAAAGGCCATATATGACAAACCCACAGGGAACATCATTCTCAATGGTGAAAAGCTGAAAGAATTCCCGCTGAGGTCAGGAACAAGACAAGGATGTCTGCTCTCACCACTACTCTTCAACATCGTTCTGGAAGTCCTAGCCACAGCAATCAGAGAAGTAAAAGAGATAAAAGGAATCCAAATGGGAAAGGAAGAGGTAAAACTATCACTATTTGCAGGTGACATGATACTATACCTAGAGAGTCCTAAAGACTCTGCCAGAAAACTGTTAGAGCTCATCCATGAATTTGGCAAAGTCGCAGGATACAAAATCAATACTCAGAAATCAACAGCGTTTCTATATACTAACAATGAAAGATCAGAAAGAGAAATTAGGGAAGCAATCCTGTTTACCATCACATCCAAAAGTATAAAATACCTAGGAGTAAACCTACGTAAAGAAACAAAAGACCTGTACTCTGAAAACTACAAGCCACTGATGAAAGAAATCAAAGATGACACAAATAGATGGAAAGATATACCATGCTCGTGGATTGGAAGAGTTAATATTATAAAAATGACTATACTACCCAAGGCAATCTACAGATTCAATGCAATCCCTATCAAATGACCAAGGACATTTTTCACAGAACTTGAACAAAATATTTTAAAGTTTGTTTGGAAGCACAAGAGACCCAGAATAGCCAAAGACATCCTGAAAAAGAAAAATGGAGCTGGAGGAATCAGGCTCCCGGACTTCGGACTATACTACAAAGCAACAGTCGTCAAAACTGCATGGTACTGGCACAAAGACAGAACTATAGATCAGTGGAACAGGATAGAAAGCCCGGAATTAACCCCATGCACCTACAGCCAACTAATCTACAATGAAGGAGGCAAGAATATACAATGGAGAAAAGACAGCCTCTTCAATAAGTGGTGCTGGGGAAACTGGACAGCCACATGGAAAAGAAGGAAATGAGAACACTCCCTAACACCATACACAAAAATAAACTCCAAATGGATTAAAGATCTAGATATAAGACCAGACACTATCAAACTCTTAGAGGAAAACCTAGGCCAAACACTCTCTGACATAAACGACAGCAACATCTTCTCAGATCCACCTATCAGAGTATTGACAATCAAAAGAAAAATAAACAAATGGGACCTACTCAAACTTCAAAGTTTCTGCACAGCAAAGGAAACCCTAAACAGAACGAAAAGACAACCCACGGAATGGGGGGAAATCTTTGCAAATGAATCGACTGACAAGGGATTCATCTCCAAAATTTATAAACACCTTCTTCAGCTCCATACCTAAAAAACAAACAAGCCTATCAAAAAATGGGCAGAAGATCTAAACAGACAATTCTCCAAAGAAGACATACAGATGGCCAAGAAACACATGAAAAGATGTTCAACATCACTCATTATTAGAGAAATGCAAATCAAACCCATGATGAGTTACCACCTCACACCAGCCAGAATGGCCATCATCCAAAAGTCTACAAACAGTAAGTGCAGGAGAGGGTGTGGAGAAAAAGGAACCCTCTTACACTGTTGGTGGGATTGTAAATTGGTGCAACCACTGTGGAAAGCAGTATGGAGATGCCTCAGAAGACTAAACATAGAACTCCCATTTGATCCAGCAATCCCACTCCTGGGCATCTATCCAGAGAAAACCACGACTCGCAAAGACACATGTACTCCAGTGTTCATTGCAGCACTATTTACAATAGCCAAGACTTGGAAACAACCTAAATGTCCATCGACAGAGGAGTGGATCCAGAAGAAGTGGTACATGTACACAATGGAATATTACTCAGCCATTAAAAGGAACGAAATACCAGCAGTTTTAGCAACATGGATGGACCTAGAAACTGTCATGCAAAGTGAAGTCAGCCATACAGTGAGACACCAACATCAAATGCTTTCACTGGCATGTGGAATCTGAAAAAAGGACAGACGGAACTTCTTTGCAGAACAGATGCTGACTCACAGACATTGAAAATCTTATGGTCTCTGGAGGAGACAGTTTGGGGGGTGGGGGGATGTTCTTGTCCTGTGGGATTGAAATCCTGTGAAATCAGATTGTTATGATCATTATATAACTACAGATGTGATAAATTCATTTGAGTAATAAAAATAATGGAAAAAAATTATAAATAAAAAATTTTATGGCTGCACTCATGGTATATGGAAGTTCCTTGGCCAGGGATTGAATCCAAGCCCACAGCAGCAACCTGTGGCAACACAAGATCCTTTAAACCACTGGACCAGGCCAGAGATCAAGTCTGCACTTCCGCAGTTACCTGAGATACTGCAGTCAGATTCCTAACCCACTGTGCCATGGCAGGAACTTCTGAAATGGCTTTTTTTTTAAAGCTTAAGATCATCTCAAGTAGAAATGAGGCAAACAGAAATAAAGCCAATATCCACATGTACACACCCCTTATTTCAGGTTACTCTGGGCTCCACTTTGTGCCCTTCCTAATTGGATGCCCATGATTAGGTTAAATGTGTTACTATCTGGAAGAAGATGTAAGATTGCCTGCTTGCTTGGGTTTCAGTTTTGAATAGTATTGCAGCCTAGAGGGGATAGAAGGATCTAGAATGTATGAATGAAGTGTGAGTTTTCAAATTGACTTAGTAGGTATAAACTATGAAGTAAAGCAATAGTGGTAGTGAAACCAGTCTAGAAACAGGTAAATTCCAGTAAACCTTTTAAGACCTCTTTATTTGAAATAACCTTAAAACAGAGAAAAAATTAATGTCTGATACTATGTATTTGAAATGTTCAGGTTGGACAGCATTTGCTCTTGGAATGAAACACTAAGAGGTTACATTCATGGATAACCAACAAGATAAGGCTGTTGTTGCCTCAGCCAATGGAGAAAATACTATGATTAACGGGGTCAAGGAGAATGGTAAGTAAATTTAATTATTGTGTGTCATATCTCTCCCAGTAGTTCTTTGTTATTATTATAGATTTTCAGTATCCACAAAGTTGGGGCAAGTTAAGTTAGGATGCCTCTGAGATAAATGTTAATCATAATCCTAAACTTTTTTTTTCTTTACTTTTTAGGGCTACACTTGCAGCATATGGAAGTTTCTGGCTTAGGAGTCAAATCAGAGATGCAGCTGCCAGCCACACCACAGCCACAGCCACAGCAACGCAGGATCCAAGCCATGTGTGCAACCTACACCTTAGCTCACAGCAACACCGGATCCTTAATCCACTGAGCAAGGCCAGGGATCAAACTTGCGTTCTCATGGACCAGTCGGGTTTATTTTCACTGAACCACAACGGGAACTCCACTCCTAAACTTTATTCCACCAAATCTCTAACTGGACTAGAAGGACCTCTAAGAGATATCTAATCCAACCCCTTTGCTCTCCCAAATCATCTCTATCAAATGGATACTTAAGTTCCTTCCAAATTCCTAGTGAATTAGAAATATGATTTGATGTGAAGTTTGGAATATCTAGATTCAGTAGGAGCTTCCAAAACAGAGGTGAGGTCTGAAGGATAGGACTGTGCCTCATGGTTCAAAATCATGAATATACTCATCTGAGCATTTTCCCATCCTGAAAGCTTTGACTTTCCAATTCATCAAGCAATCTAATCTTTTCCTCGTTTGTGAGGAGAGCTTTCTATGTGTCTGAAGAAAAAGCTGAATCTAAATAAATATTATTTTTCATTTGCATGAATGTTCAATATGAAATTGGGTTTATTCTTTAACTTTGTGGTTTCTAATTCTAAAGTTAGAGGAGCTGAAGCTTAGCTTTAATATATAAGACCAAGTACCAGAAACTGATCAAGGGAGAGGGTCTTGTCTAAGATCTTTAACTTTATTTCTGTCATTTCTTTCCCTTTTCTCTAGACTCAGAGGACCAGGATGTGGCAATGAAGTCATTTGCAGCACTAGAAGCTGCTGCACCAATCCAGCCTATACCTGTGGCTCAAAAAGATAACCTGATATATCCCAGAGGTCTCCTGCCTCTGCCCTCTAAGAAGCCCTGTATGCAGAGCCCTCCCTCTCCTTTGGGCCTGAGTGAAGCACCTGAGCATGCTGCTAATAGTGCTTCTGTGAATGCCATCTCCCTTACATCTGGTGTTGCAAAAGGGCTGAACACATGGTCACTGCCCAATGAGTGTGAGAAAGCTCCATTTGCCATAATGGAGCCTGCAGGCATGTCAGCTCTGAATGGGGACTGCCTCATGCAGCCAAGTCGGACTTGCCTGGGCTGCTTCATGGAATCCAAGGATGCAGTAGATCCTGAGCCAGGGATCAGTCTGAAAGTCAGTGATCTAAATAGGGATTATGAAACCTGTGCAGTCTCTGATATAGGGATTCAGTGTATTAATGCTGGAGAAAACATAAAATACGGAGAGCAGCTGCTCTCAGACCAGCTCCTAGGCTTCCCCCTGCACAAATCAAGGGCAGGAGATAGACGAGAAGCAGAGAAACCTGACATTGACTTGGAGGACCCAGCTCATAAGAGTTATTATGAGGCATTGCTGTTAGATAAGTGCAATACAGAAGAGGCTTTGCTGGCAAATTCTAATCAAGATTGGGGTTACTTTGAGACTTTCATTAGTGAGAGTAAGATTGAACTGCTTGATCTCTGTTCCAAGAATGAGCTGTCTGTCAACCTGTTCTCTGAAGAAGATGTGGATAACTATATGTTTGATGATGATGAGTCAACACTGGGTAGTGATGTCTGCTCCCTGAAAATTCGATATGAGTCCTTCCAGGACAATGTTCGAGACAAGACCACCCTTTTGATGCAAGAAGATGCCCAATTCAACTTTTTTCCCAGTGTCTTTACTACCTGCCCCAAGCGGGAGTCTAAGAGTGGGGCCCTGAAGCAGAGCAGTGATCTTTCCCAGTTTAAGGTCCCTGATGTGAGCATTATCTGGGGGGAGGAAGATAAAAACTTGGACAAGAAGAAAGGCAAAGAAGAAGGCCAGGAAGACAAAGGTGTAGGGAAAAAAGATGGAAAGGATAATGGAGAAAAATCTGCCTTAAATAAACCATGGAGTGGAACTGAGGTAGGGCAATTTAAGAATCCAAAGCAGGGCCATCTTGCCAATTCCTTAGAGGCATCTGGAAATTTCAGTGATGACAGTTCCTTCATTGAGGTCTCTTATGATGCCATGGGGGAGATTAAGGACTGTAGCCGCTATATGGCTCGGGATACTAATTCTGGCAGCTCCTCCTCCCAGCAGAACTATGGGCTGCGAGCCAAGAGAAAAGTCAGGTACAGTGAAGATTATCTATATGATGTTGACTCACTAGAGGGTGAAAAAGTAAATGAGAGGAAGGAATGGCTGCCAGGTGGTTCTAAAGAGGAAGATGATGATGAATGGTGTCCCAAAAAGAGAAGAAAAGTAACCCGTAAGGAGCCCCCTGTTATTATCAAATATATCATCATCAATCGCTTTAAAGGTGAGAAGAACATGCTGGTGAAGTTGGGTCGGGTGGATGCCAGTGAGACAACAGTGAATTTGAGTGAGAATCAGCTCAACAAATATTCCAAGCTGGCCCCCTTGAAGGGCTTCTGGCAAAAGAAGAAGAAACAGAGAAATAGCAACACAGACTCCAACAAAACACCCTCATGCCAAAAGCAGAATTTTGAAGCAGGTAGCTTTGAGGTGTCATTCTTGCCACCTGCTCGCAAACGAAAATCTAAACTTGGCAACAGGCACAGGATTCAGAGAATATCATCCGTGGAAACTTCAGCAGGTGGTAAGCAGGTTTCATTCTGCAATGATGAGAGGCAAGCTAGTAGTCGTAAAGAAGATGGAGGCCTAAAAGGTACACTAAAGTCAGCACCTTTGGCTGCCCCCAGCTGTGCAAATGGATCACATTTAAATGACATCACAGGCCCTGAATCAGTGAAAGTCAAAGTCCAAGACGCACAGTTTAAGGGGACAGAGAGGAAAGTGCTCAACAAAATTAAATTTAAAAGTGAAGCCAGGTTAAAATCCAAGAAGATCAAAGCTGGGCAAGAAAGCAAGCCAGTTGTTCAAATGAGCCCTCTTTTGGAAGACCAATCCTCCAAGGCTAATTCAAAGAATGAAACTATTCCTGGGAACTCAAATGGTTCACATTTATCTGAATTTCATGAGACAAAGGTTACTAAGGATTCTACTTTCCTACCAACAACCTGCTCTTCTGAAATGCCTCTATCATCTGCTCATGTTGACAATAATATACCTGTTATCCCTGGAGGGTATCTACAAACGTTGTTAGATGCTTCTGACTTGTCAAATAATACTGGTATCTCATACTTCACTCACCATTCTCCAGAGCAAAATGAAAGCAGCCTGACTCAAACAGAAAAATCATTTGTACCTCTCCAACCTGCCCAGGACTGTGTTCTTTCCTCACCCTCTGAGTCTGAGCTGCTGCAATCATCCCCAAATTTCAAAATGGAATCAAGCAACTATAGAAATGTGTGGCCCAACAAACCTACTTCTGGCTCCCAAGAATTTGTGGCTGAGACCTCAAGGGATGTAACTCCAACCCAATCCGGTGAATTTGGAGTCTCCATAGAAAATAACCTTACAGCTACAACATACAATCCAATCTGCCTCAGTGGTGGTGGCAGTAGTTGCAACAAGATCCTATATGCCTCTGTGCAAGATGCCCAGCTCCCATCTGATGACTCGTATCAATTATGTCACTTTAATAATGGAGAGATCTGCTTTCCCTTTCAGCAGGTCCCAGTCAATATGGATGATAGTCGGCTCTTTAGCTTTGATTCGATGACCCCACTCTCTGTCAACTCAAACAATTATTGTTCCTTAAGCTTGAAGTCTTGTGAAAAGGATGGTGATGATGATATCACTGATGATTTCCTGGCCCACTGCAGCCCCAAGCTGGTGATCCAGCAGAGCATTGATGAGATAGCACCACTCAAAGAGTCCACTGACCTCCTGGATATCTCTAACTTCACTCCTGACAAATTCCGCCACTCCTCCCTCTCAGAGATGTCCCCACCTGACACCCCCAGTCTTTCCCCTCAAATTACCAGATGTGAGAGTATCAAAACACTAGGAACACTAAAGGGGTTCCAAGAGGGTGTCCAAGGAACACTGGGCAATATGGAGAAAATCAAGTGGGACTGCAGTACCTTTTCACGGCAGGTCCAAGTAGATGATGGATTTACTTTAAATAGCCATCAGTTTCAGTTCCATATGTTCAATGATGAGGATTCTGTCAGCCTGCTCCAAAAAACCCCTTGCTTATCAACGTTTAATGATCCATCTGGTCAGGTGAGTACCAACAACAAGGTGTCGAAATCAAGAAAGAAAAGTTCACCCAGCAAGAGTGGGGCTGTGAACCAAGGCTGTTCTCAGAAAAACAACAGGAAAAAATCGCCCAAAGCCAACAACAAAGCGATTGAAAAACCACCTGGCAAAACCTCCCGCCAGGTCCCTAAGTCAACAAAGAAAGGGAAATACATGGCTGCAATCAATGGAGAGAAAATGCAAATTGGCACTGGTCGTGGAGGAGGCCAAATCAACAGCATATCTTCCACAGGGAAGACATTGGCCGAATGTATCCAACATGGTGGCCCTGTGGCCTCTATGAAGATGCCAAGTCAGAAGGGATTTTCTGGAGATTGGTCTTTGGGGAAGGAGAGTAGCCCAGGCTGGAGTGACATGAGCATCAATGCCAATACCAACAATCTTCTGGATGATGACCAGCGGGAATTTCAGGAGCCTTCTTATATCTTATCCAACATTGCCTCTGGTATGGCAGATGTGCAGAGATTCATGATGGCCTCCATAGAGCCCCTTTGGGAACCCATGGAGCACCATGGCGACCCCAGTGTATTCTACTCCTCTGAGTCCAATAGTCTAAAATTAAAAACCCTCAAAATATTGGCTGGGACACCACAGGAATCTAAAAAAAAGGTCAACAGTGGCTCTCCAGGAGCCACTAAGAATCACAGGTCCATCAAGGGTGTGAGTAAAAGCAATGGGAAAGCAACAGTAGGTGATCCTGGTCGTGCAAACATGCCTGGTTATAATGAGGACTCTCGCTCTGCCTTCTTTGACAAAAAATATAATAACTTGAGCACTTTAGGCAATAACGGACCAACACACAAAAAATTATATCGTCACAAAACCAGCTCCAAGACCTTGAGAGATGAGAAGTGTAAGGGAAAGCGCATGGAGAGAGAACAGGTCCACAAGGATGAGTCTGGGACAGCTTCTTTTGAAAAACTGAGGTAATACTGCACCAAAATGGCTGAGATGATGCACCCTTAGCTTTCCTACTACTTGCTAAGTCCACAAGTCCCTAATTTTTTCCCTCTTGAAAGCAAAAGTTTGCATGAAAGAAACTGTCCCATTTCCTTCTTTTTAAAATTAAAATGAAAAAAGTGCATTAAAATCCCTATACCTTTAAGCTACCCAAAAGATTGGGCAATTTTGCTGTGGCTTGACTAGGGATAAATTCTAACAAGGCTACTTTTTCTGCTATTCAACATTAGTTTTTACTTACTGAAAAAAATAGAACTAAAATATGAGTGATTTTGGGAAGCAAAGGGCTTTGAAGTTAAGAAAAATTTTGAACAACAGAGTTTAAAAGTTATATAGACAAAAGGCCAAGATCATTTAAGCAAAAAGAGCATAATTTGGAAAACAAAATCTCATCATAGGGCAATTAGGAGTGCTTTCTAGTGCCCCCTGCTATTTGTATCTTTCTCTGCATCATACGGCATCTACTATGATGTAAACAAATTTAGATTGTATGATCCCTTTGTGGGACATACACTAAAGCTAACTAAGATGGCATAAATTGTTTGGTTTTTCTGCAGGGATTCCGACTACAATCTCCTAAAAGCAGAAACAGCATTTTGGGTTTTACCTGTGTTCGAAGAAGAGACTCACATTTTCCAGAAAGACATTTGATGTTTGTGTTTTATTTCTTTCAAAATATGCCTTGTGGTATGTATGTTAACCTGTAAGTGCTTAAAGAAAAGAATTTTTAAATGTGGGAATAAGTCTTTGGAAGCAAACTTTAATCCAATGTTCTATGTAAAAGACTTTAAAAGTCATATAGTTGTACAAGTAGTTTATGCACTATTTACCCAAGGGGAAAAAAAGGAAAACATTGTGCCAAACTACAAACAAGTGACTGCATTGTATATATTTTTACTTCTATATCAACATTTGGTTGTGAGTATATGGGGAGCTTGTCCCCATTAATTTACTAGAAACATTCCAGTGATTCTTGCTATTAACCACTCCCACTTATGTGGATAGCACCTGTAGATCACAGTGGAAAAATATGTTGTGTTACACGATTTACCAAAACTTAAAGGATACTGTTGGAAATGTGCCAAATTTCCTTACCTCATCTCACAGATTCACCCCACAGCTTAAAGCTCATTAATGGATTTTTAAAATATACACATACACACATATATATAAGCATACATACATTATTTTAAAATTTTAAATTCTACTGTCCTGTGTGAAAACATGAACCATTAATCAAGGCACAATAAAGGTTTGTTTGTTCCATTGTCTAAAGGTTAAAATGTTGGAAAAGTCTGGAAGTTACAACAGCTAAGTCCATCAGGGACACAAGTATATGCATTTACAGAAACTTTTACAAGGAAACAAAACAGCTGCTTTAAAGTTTGTTTTCTAAAAGCAAAATCTGTAGCTGAAAATTATTTAAAGTGCAAAGTTATATTGCTGATACTTTATATCTCAGTTTTATATATTTTATAATAGTCTGGGATAAATTATAAAATAGCTATAAAATCAACACTAAGATAAATGAACTACATAGATTGCTTTTATTTAAGTAGTTTCCTAAATGTTTTATTCCAGTTTTGTCAAAAGTGCACTCATATCATGACTTTAGTGTTCTTTAAGTGTTTAATCTTGCAATGCCAATGTCATTTAAAGAAAATGTTAAGGCATCTCAGTTTGACTCCTATGAATTGCACACGTATATCCAATAAGCTGAACAATTAGTGCTAACGACTAATTGGGGCCATATATACTTAGTCTGAGGATGACTAGTATTTTATGCCACACACTAAACTTAAATCTCAATCTTTATACAAATTTTTGAAATCACAGTTTTTTTCAGCCCTTTCCTTTTTTAAAAAATTCCACAGCTTCAACATCCCTCACTATTAGCTTTTTCTTCCCCTTTGTTCACCACTTGACTTCTAACATTTGATCTATTTTCCTTGCACAGTTGAAGGCCTGTGTGTCTGATGACTGATGCATTATGGCACAGATGAGATAATGGATGTAAAAGCGCTTTGTAGATCGTAAAGTGCTATACAGATATAGGGGATTAATATTATTAATGTTGTTGGTTGTTGTTGTTGTTACTCTTACTATTCTTACTAATATTGTTACTAACCTATAACTTGTGAATATATAGGCTGTGGGTGGGAGGGTGGAGAATAAGTGGGTGGGGGAAAAGGGGATTTAAAAAAAGGGATGTTTCAAAAGGAAAAAATTAAGCAAAATATGAACCTACCTAGTCATTGCCACCTAAATATATTCACAAACAGAGAAGCAACATTTGAAAGTAGAGATAAATGGAAGGAAGCCTGTCACATATACACACTTCCCAGTCCATGATTCCTTTTACTAGCCTCCTCTACTACTTACAGCTAGGTAGTAAAATGAACAAGCCTGTTCTTGATGGTGTGATTGTGTATGTCTGTGGGGATGAGTGGGTGAAGAGCATTTTGTGAGGCTGCTTCAGGCCTATTCTTAGGCTTTGACACTCTGTGTGTGGTAAGTCCTAGAAAATTACTTAATGGAAAGGCACCAGATGCAACATGTCTCCTGCTCTACAACAGCCATCCAAAAGGGGAAATAATCAAACTGGAACATTGTTTTCTATTTCTGAACTCTGCTAGCTAGCTGATTTTACTAAATGCTATGGCTGGTTCCTAGGAACTGGTCTTTGTTTTGGTTTGGTTTTTGTTTGTTCTGTTTTGCAGCTGAATTTAGTTCAGAATCACCAACTCTGCCTGTATTGTGATCCCTAAGACTCCAGACCTCAAAGTCACCTGTTGGCTTGCAGGAATGGAGTGCTCTCTAAGTAATCAAAATGTGGCAAATAAGGAAGAAATAAAGAAAATGTTCCATGAGAACGATGTGTTTTATAAAAATAAATATGAGATCAGTTGTCCCAGTTTCTCTATCAGTTCAGCTTTGGAGAATGAGGTGAGGTGGGGTATAAGGACAGCCTGGAACTTTTATAAACACTTTCCTTGTCGAACTTGCTATCATGAGTCCATTGGAATGCATACTCTTTCAGTTGCTCCTATGGAGCCCATTAGGGGCCAATTCTAGGGCATGGTTCATCCCTTTCTCTGAAGAGAATTGCCATTTTAAAGTACCTTTTTGCTTGGCCTACAGTGCATTGTATGTTTGTAAGATATAAATTAGTGAACTTATAACCCAATCATTTTGCACTAAAACATTAACAAGAAACTGAGTTTGAGAAATGAGCCACAGGATAGGCAGAATAGGTAATTTACTTAATTGTACTTAATATCCCTCTCACTCAGTACATTATGTTCTAAGTTCTTCAGTTTTCAGGGCTTTGTTGATCCTGTCTCTGCTCTCACAATTCTTTTTCTTCCTATCACAACATAGTAGGCCTGACTTTTTGGAGATCCCTATTCAACCAGCTGCCTTAGTGGAATGAGGAATCAGTGATATCAAAGTAGTGTTTTACCCCAACACTGATATCTCAAGTCAGCTATATGGAATTTTCCTTGGTCTGAAATTCTTGCTTGCCACTCCCTTCTAACCTCTTCTTTCTCTGAAAAGCTGCTTCCTATTAATTCCTGCCCAATAGAATCCAATTTAATCTTTATTTTCCTGGGAACAGTATCCTCCCTTATTCTCCTTACTTACTCTCAGTCCTTGATCTTAGAATTTTTCTTCTTTTATAATCTTACATTCCACTTCCCCAAAGTGTTAGACTACAAGAACCTTAGCCAGGCTACTTCCTTCCAGAATTTCAGAGGGAAACCTTCTCACTCTTAATTACCTTTAATTACCTTGGTCACTTTCAAATCTGATTTTAAGCACACAAATACACATGCACACACACATGCAGAATTATATCACGAGACTAAGAAAAGTTGGAAACTCTTTTTCCTTGAAGAATTATAAGAATATATCTGATCCTTTTCTGCCCTGGTTAGGTGTTGGACTATGTAGAGTAGGATGCTGAAACAATGGCCTTGACCAAGGTTCTTCAAGACTTTGGGGGTTATGTTTGGTCTGTGATAACTGGCTTGAACCAGTGGCCTCTTCAGTGTCTCATATACCAGCTTCCTCACATGCTGCTTCCTCCCAGCTTCCTCTTGTGACTTGTTACTCTGTGTAATTATGTTAAAGCCTTACCTTTTCCTAAATGTTTTCAAACCTCCAGCACTACCTTGACCATCACTTCTTTAGCCATCTCCCTGAAGTCCTTGGTGCTAGGTGGGCTTCTGTGACAACTTTCACCTTCTCTGACCTTTTTCCTTGCTGGAAATCATCTGTATGTGTGCAGCGGGGATGAGGCTAGGGAGGGGGGATAAGTGTGTATGAAAGAGAGAGAAGCATAAAGGATGCTTCACAAGCTATAAACAACTCTGGCTAGCATCCTTTGTCCTGTTATGTGAAGTTCTGCAGTCCTAGTAAATTTCCATTTTTAGTAAGTTCTAATTAGCATTTACTGCCTAAAGGAGAAAAACCATATCCAAGGACCTCTTAACCAAGGCTCTTACCAAACTGAACCCGTCTGATGCAGAGCAACCACATCTTAATTTACAGATGCTCTCAGAACAGTTTTAAGAATTGAAGAGAGCTAAGTTTCTGTGCTGAAGAAGAGAATGCAGCACTAGCTAATCCAAACTAGGGCTAGAACCAGAACTAGAAGTGTTTGTTTTCTCCTGTATTTTTTGAGAAATTATCTAATTTAAGAAGTTTTTATTTTCATTGAGATTTTTTTAAAGTGACTGGCCATCACTACAGGAATATGTCCTTTTTATAAAATAAAACTATTATGAAATTCATTTTCTCATCATAAAATTCACTAAGCCCGTCATATATTTGGAAGATTTTGTACCAAAATAAGGTATCTTTAGTAACAAATAAGGATCTTGTCAACACAGTGTAGGCCAGGCTTTTTTTTTTTTAAGGTTTCTCAAGGACCCAAATAAGAAAGAAAAAATTTCAGCTGGGGTATTTAATTTAGGAAACACTGTCATCAGCTTGAGGGTCCTCAGCCAGCATGGGATTATTTTGATGGCAGTACTCAGGCTACCCTTTAAGGCACATTTTTTACTCAGAGCATTACACAGTAGCTACAGTCATGAAGCAGAGCTCCCATTCCAGCTACATAATACTTGAGATGTACTCTTGGTTTCAGAATCATAACTAAGAGGTAAAACATTGGAGAAGGACAGTGTAAAAGAGAGAGGCTTAGTACAAAGTTTAAGAAGGTGTGAATGAGGCTTTTAAAATTGTTATCTGAGTAAACAGATACTAAAGAAACACTCATCAACATGAGATGGAAAGGATATCTGTCCATCTAACAGGCTCAGCTGTTTCTGAGTCTTAGGAAGTTATCCCCTTCAAAAGAAGAATTTAAATCTTTCTGCCTCTTTAAGAGATGCCTGGTTTTACAGCACAAAAGAAAAGGCTTAGAATGAAAACTTAAAAAAAAAGGCCTTTTGTTTTTTACTCCCAGTGAGGAGGGTAGAAAGCTTAAGATGCTCTACTGGGATACCTGTAGCACTGACTAGAGTTTGCTGCCTACAGTGTTTTGAATGTACTAGTCCTTAATTTAATTTCTATAAAACTGAATGCACCTCTTTAGTAAGTTACTGATTTATGGTGCTAAATAAAATGATTATCCCCATTTTTTTCTCCTCTCTGAAGCTCCCTAAACATTTAAGAAAATTTAAAATAAAAGTGTTAGAGGCCCTTTTTATGAATGTAACCTAAGTTTCTGTTCGACATATGACACTGCAACTTTAAAATTTTAGAAAATTATTTGCCTTTTTCTTTCAGAGTTAAGCTTTATAAATAATCTGTAGAGTCAATTGAAGTATAAAGCTTAAGGATCACTCTTAAGACGCCTACAAAATCTTGTATATTTTTAAGTGTGCCAATTTGTAACATATTTTGTAAGTGTATATTTTTCTTAGAGAAGTGCTGTGAAGTGTCTGTATGTGAGAATTTTCCTTTTTCTGCACCACCAGGTGCTAATAAAAGGATATTTACTTCAAAGTTTCTGGTTTTAGAAACCACAATACAAAGACAAAATACACTTTTGTTGGGAATTTTGTAACACAAAACATGTTGTGAAAGAGTGTAGTGATCTTGTGCAAAAGAAAATGAACATTTGTGAGCTTCTTGCTGTTTTATAGATTTTCTTGTAAATTATTCTTGTAACACCTCTGGTTTTGTTGTTCTTGTTGCAAAGGTTTTAAATATTTGTGATTGAATGTATGGTGAAACTGTCATGATGTTACCTAGCTGAGTTTTGTTATTGTTTATGGAATAAATAAAAAAGAAAAGTTTAAAATACCGCTTTAGAATCATATGTAACAGAAAACAGCCATTTCTAATTAAATTCTATGTCCCAAATAAAAAATTCTTCATTGTCTAGAGCAGTGTTTCTCAAACTACCTGTGGTGAGGGACCATTTTTTTTCCTCCATTCAATCACAAACTAAAAAAAAAAAATTACAGACTAATATTATTATAAAACACATTAAGAATAAATTTTTTGAAAATGAAATGAAGATATGCAAAATAAAAGCTCTAATGTATTCAACATGTAAAGTTACATTTCAAAACAAACGTAATATAGGAAAATAGAAAAGAATTGCAGGAGTTCCCGTTGTGGCTCAGTGGTTAACGAATCCGACTAGGAACCGTGAGGTTGCAGATTCAATCCCTGGCCTTGCACAGTGGGTTAAGGAGCCGGCGCTGCCATGAGCTGTGGTGTAGGTCTCAGATGCAGCTTGGATCCCACATTGCTATGGCTCTGGCATAGGCTGGTGGCTACAGCTCCGATTAGACCCCTAGCCTGGGAACCTCCATATGCCACGGGAAGTGGCCCTAGAAAAGGCAAAAAGACAAAAAAAAAAGAATTGCAAAAACTTGGTACCCTCTTTGAGACAAGTCCACTGACCAATGTCATTTTGCCATAAAAGGTTCTAACCATGCTTTGAGTAACACTTTGAGTAGGAATAGCAGCATTACCATCATCTGGGATCTTGTTAGGAATGTTGAATTCTAGGACCTACACCAATTCTACTGCATCAGAATCTGCATTTTAACAAGATTCCCAGGTGATTTGTGGGCATGTTAAAATTTGAGAAGCACTGGGCTAAAGCTTTGTGCAGAGGATTTTTTTCTGTTCCTCAAATTGGGGAATCATTTTCTAGTGTGTCCAGTCTTCAAGGAATTTATAACAAATGATGTCCTTGTTTTGTGATCCAGATGAATTCCGCAGAGATGCAGTCCTCTCAAAGTGTCAAAACTGTTTATTGAAAAGTAATAAATGTTAATTTGCCTAGTACCCAAAATATGTCAGATTTTTCCATAATTCCCTTTAACTGGGATTTTCTCAAGTTCTAGTCCCACTGTGCTCAGTATTTTAGCATTGTCTAGGTCTAGAAAAACTGGACTTTGCTTCCAAGTGCCCAGACCATGTGAACCACCCATGAGAGCCTGGAGCCCTGGCTAACCACAAAAAGGTCATTGTGGCACACACAAGCCAGCAGCCATTTCAGTGGTTTGAAATATCATTATTCAAAGAAATTGAAAAATGTGTATGAGAAAGTAGCCTTCTATTCTCACTGGATGATCTCATCCACATCCACCACTTCAGCTACCACCTAGAGTTCCACAAATCTTTCCTCAGTTTCTAGCTTATATTTCTAGTTATACACTGGCTTTCTCCACTTGGACATCCTGCAAGTTCTTCACACTTATCTATCCATGATCATTTCATAATTCCTTTATCCTCTGACTGTGTTCTAGCCCAGAGTTCCCTTGTGGTGCAGTGGGTTAAAGATCCGGCACTGTCACTGCTGTGGCTCAAGCCATTGCTATGGCACAGGTTCAATCCCTAGCCTGGGAACTTCCACATGTCCTGGGCATGGCCAAAAAAAATTTCTTTAATGAATGTGTTCTAGCTCAGTGAACAGTGCTGCCATTCATCCAATTAGTGACCCAAGCTAGTTGGTTCACTAGAAATTTCTAGGTTCGCTAGAAATTCCTTTCTCTTCTACCCTCATATCCAATTGACCACTCAATTCTCCTGCCTTTCTATCCCCATTGTCACTACCTTAATTCAAGCTTTTATATTATTTCACCTGGACCACTGCAATGGTGTCCTAGTTCAGTGATTTCCAGACTTACATTTCACACCTGGGAAAATTTTAAATCAGGAAAAAGAAATGGCAAGGGGAGTCTCTATAGAGTCACCAACTTTTTATTTTTCAAAGTAAAGACATTTTAAAACATAAAACTATTCATTATCAATCCACAAAAGATCATTTTAACACCAAAAGACAGACTATCATTTATTTAAAATGCACTATATTGTCCTTTTCTCTTCACCAGCGACTATGAAAGACTAAAACCAAGCATCCAAGCCATTACTTTAAAGAGTAAAAAGAGGTTTTGAGTTTGGGGACTAAAAAAAAGTGGGGGGAGGGTAGAGAATGAGGCCCAGAGCAGTTAAAACCCCCAGAATTTGACCATTCTAATGTTTTGAGTCTATGTTTTTCCCAATTTCTGTAAGTTCCCTGTGCAATGGATACCACAAATGTATATTCTTCACTCTGTGCAGGATTCAAAGGTGTATTCCAATGGACGTGGCCCTAGAGAAAGATTCCTCTTTGAATTAAACTTACAGCATGGTTGCTTTTCCCAGTGTTTTCACATCACGTCACATCATTTTTTTCTCCCTTGGCCAAAGTTTATATTAGATAGTAACCAGAGCTTAGGGAGAAGATGACAAGTCCTTTGTCTAAAGACATATGATCTGTCTTGGAGTTGAGATTTTGTTTGTTTGACTTTATGGCCGCACCTGTGGCATATGGAAGTTCCTAGGCTAGGACTTATTAGGAGCTGCAGCTGCACCTGCTGGCCCATGCCAAAGCCACAGAAACACTGGATCTGAGCTGCATCCACAACCTACACTGCAGCTTGAGGCAAAACTAGATCCTTAACCCACTGAGCAAGGTCAGGAATTGAACCCACATCCTCATAGACAGTATGTCAGATTCTTAACCCACTGAGCCACTACAGGAGCTTCCTTGGAGTTGAGTTGTTAATGTACTTAATTTGAGAGAGGAATGCTTATGACACTGTTTTAACACAGTTTTCTACTTAAATTTCGGAATTGTAGTTATTAAGGTTTTCAGGCCATGTACCACTTTAAGAATCTAATGAAATCAATGGGTCTTTGCTCCCCTCCCCCCAAAAAATGAGCATACTCAAAAGTTTTCATAGAATTTCGGAGAATTTACAGGTTAGGAACTTCTGTATTAGGGGCATGATTTCTCCAAAACATCTTCCCCACATTATAATAGAGTTTTAGTCTATCTCCTCCTTTCTACTGACCCAAGATAATAACTATCATTTATTTATTGTCTATTATGTGCCAGGCACCTTACTTGAATTCTCACAACAACTCAACAAGAGAGACACTTTCTCTATTTTACAATTAAGAAAATTGGAACACGGGCAAAGTAAACCTCCTCAAGATCACACAATGAATAGTCTTCAACTACTTCTACCAGAGCTGACAAAGCCCTCTATGCTTGTCCCATCCAAGCCATGTCGTTTCATTTCCAGTATAAACTATATTATCTATCTTCAAAGATATGATTATCAATATGAGTGCTGAGATTAACATGTATTCAATAAATATTTGACTGTGTCAGATATCGTGCTAGATGTTAAAAAGACCAAAAATTTAAATACAGTTGACCCTTTAACAACAGAGATTTGAATTGTGCAGGCCCACATATATGTAGCTTTTTTTTTGATAGTAGATACTACAGTACTACAGGATCTGAGTTTGGTTGAATCTGTGGATGCAGAAGCACAGATAGAGAAGGCCTACTGTAAGGTTACATGTATTACATGTGGATTTGCAACTGGGCAGAGGGTCATTGCCTCAACCCCTGTGTCAACTGTATAAAGCACATTTTTTGCCTTCTAGGGGATCACAGATGAAGCAGAGAAGTATAATTTAATAATATAAGAAGAAAAACACCCACTTGTCTGTTTAATAATCACACATAAAGTAACTACAAGCACATTTCAAGATATTGTAGGTTCAGTTTCAGACCACTGCAATAAAGCAAATATCACTCTAAAACAAGTCACAAGAATTTTTTGGCCTCCCAGTGTATATGAAATTTATGTTTAACTATACTGCAATCTATTAAGTGTGCAGTAGCATTATGTCTACAAAAAACAATGTACACTTTAATTTAAAAATAATTTATTGCTAAAAATTGCTAATCATCACCTGAGCCTTCAGCAAGTCATAGATATAACCTCAATAATCACCGAACACAGATCACCATAACAAATAAATAATAAAGAAAAAGTTTGAAATACTTCGAGTATTGCCAAAATACGACAGAGACATGAAGCGAGCAAACACTGTTGGAAAAACGGTGCAATATACTTGCTCAAGGCAGCATTGCCACAAAACTTTATTTTTTTTTAAAAAAAGCAGTATCTTCAAAGTGCAATAAAGGAAAGCTCAATAAAACAAGTTATGCCTATAATGATTTGCTGTCCTTAAGCACCTAAGAAGAAAAACTTCCATCCATTGTTATGGAGGAACTAATGCCACAAAATGCCACTCCCAGTAATCAATAGCTCACCTTCCATCCTATTTTACAATCAGAGTTGAGAGTGAGCTTACATCTACCACTTATGACAAATTAATATCACTGTATCCCACAGTATATGCTGAAAAAAAAAAACTAGTATAACAAAACTATCGCTCCCACAGACTTACATTGGATTAAAGATCACACTTATGAAGTCTTGGGACCAAATGGGCAGTCAGGTAATACTTAACACTCACTATCGTTTAACAGATGTGTACAGGTATTTCCTTAAAAGTTCTTATTTTGATTTCTTAGAAATCACTCTAGCATCTTACCCCCCAAATATTTGTCTTTTTATCAGGCTAAAAACAAAGAAAATTACTAAACTCCTGGCTCAAAAACCCTTTGATTTTTATTTGAAAAAGATACCATTTTTAAAGATAAAATTGAGTCATTATATTAAACGTATATTTTATACTTACATGTGTGTATAGTTCTATTAGAGTTAATTTATTATCAGTAGCAGAATGAAGTAGTTAAAAAAAATTTTTAACAGCATTGGCAACACTGGATCTGAGCTGCACCTGCAACCTATGCCATAGCTTGTGGCAACGCTGGATCCTTAACCTACTGAACCAGGCCAGGGATCAAACCCGAATCTTTACAGAGACTACGTTGGGTCCTTAACCCACTGAGCCACAATGGTAATTCTAAAAGTTATAAATTATTAATCAAGATACCTGGGTTCTATTCCTGGCCTTGCTACTAAATTGGTTATAAGAACTTGGACAAGTCGCTTCCCTTCTGGACCTCGGTTTCCCCATCTGGAAGATGAAGAGGTTGGGCTAGATGGCGTAGCATTTAAGAGAATGGAGTGCGAAGTAGACTGCCTGGGATGGAATTCAATCTTCTCCTCTTGCTAGTGAGACCTCAATTTCTCCATCGGTAACTGAGAGTAATTATGGTAACAATCTCATAGGATTTGGGGAATAATAAAATGAGATAATCCATATAAAGCATTTTATTTTTTTATTTTTTTTGTCTTTTTGTCTTTTTTTGTTGTTGTTGTTGTTGCTATTTCTTGGGCCGCTCCCGCGGCATATGGAGGTTCCCAGGCTAGGGGTCCAATCGGAGCTGTAGCTGCCAGCCTATGCCAGAGCCACAGCAACGCGGGATCCGAGTCGCGTCTGCAACCTACACCACAGCTCACGGCAACGCCGGATCCTTAACCCACTGAGCAAGGGCAGGGACCAAACCCGCAACCTAATGGTTCCTAGTCGGATTCGTTAACCACTGCGCCACGACGGGAACTCCTAAAGCATTTTAAATAATAGTGGCTGGCACATACATTAAATACTCAACAAATATTAGCTATTATTATATTGGAGTACCCTTCATTTTAATTTAAAACCCATTATCTGGGTTGTTGTGGCAAAATTAGAAATTACTTAAGCAACCATGGACACTTGTTCATTAATCAATTAACAAATTATTTTTGAACACCTACTATATGCCAGGAACTGTGCTAGGTACTGAGATGGCCATGGTGAGCAAAATAGGACTTTGACTCTCTCCTCATAAAACTTACATTAGTCAAAAAAAATCACTTTGTTTACATATAATTTAAAACTGATATAGGAGCTCTGGAGGAAAGGAACATAGTTTCATGAGAACCATTGACAAAGAAACATGACCTGATCCTGGGGCTGAGCACCCTAAGGATGAGTAGGATTGACCTAGGTGAAGAATATGGAGATGAAAATGGGAGATTTCCCAGAAACACTGCCTATAAAGGTCCTTTGGCAGAAAGAAGCATGCAGTACTTAAATAGAAGACAGCCAGTGTGGCTGGAAATGTATTCCAATGTGGTCACAATTTGTAAAAATTTTAATTATGCAATTTTAAGATAGTACAATGCAAATATTGAGAGTTTGTGCAACTTTTGAAATACTTTGAATAAAAAAAATTTATCAGAAAGGCCATAATTAATTCATAATGAGCAGGTATGTGAGATAATCTGTGTTATGTTACTGCCACATTTTGATATTATTTTAGCCATTAAATAGAAATATCTTCTGGAGTTCCCTTGTGGTGCAGCAGATTAAGGATCTGGCGTTGTCACTGAAGTGGTTCAGATCACCGCTATGGTGTGGCCCAGGAACTTCCACATGCCATGGGCACAGCCAAAAAAAAAAAAAAAAAAGTAGCTTCCATCTTTTGTCAGAATTGTATCAACTTGAATTAACAAGACTTACACACACATATGTAAAACGTAAACAGTCTTCACTTTGTCTTCAGTTTTGAAGTAATTTTACTGGGCCTAATTTGCATCCTCTCAAATTTGGCCCTCCATGTGCCCTCCCAGCTTAGGCCATATTTGTAACTATAAAATGCACAAACGTTCTTGTACAATAACTTATATCAGTCTAACTGAATACATCAAACTATCCTGAACCTTTAAATATTTTAAATATGCATCAGTTTCTGTATATTTTCCCAGAGACTTCTAGAAAGTAAGAAAACCATTAGTTTGCATTTTACAAGAGAGTCACTCAGTTAACAACTCAGTCATTGAATGTCCTAAAGAAATTGAGTGTTGGGGACTGAATTTTCTTGGGTGGGATTATTAGAAAACAAGCATATTTTCCTTTTTTCCTTTGTTAAGCTTAAAATTCAAAAAAAGAAAACTTATACAGTCTCCCTCAGTATTGGTGGTGGATTGGTACCAGGACGTCCCATGTATACCAAATTCTGTGGCTATTCAAGTCTTATAGTTGGCCCTCCCTATCATCAGGATTCACATCCATGGATGGTTGGTTGAATTTATATGTGCAACAATGGTGACTACAGAGGGCCAACTCTATATTTACTGAAAAAAATCCACATATAGATGGACTCATGCAGTTCAAACCTGTTGTTTAAGAATCAACTACATTCTTCACTACATAAGTTCATATTAAATAAGTTCAAGTTTATAGATGTCAAAAGTTCTTTTTAAAAGTTCAAATGTAGGGAGTTCCCTGGTGGCCTAGCAGTTAAGAATTTGGCATTGTTAACTGCTGTGGCTTGCATTCAGTCCCTGCCCTGGGAACTTCCACATGCCAAAGGAGTAGCCAAAAAAGTTCAGATTTAAGCTGCTTACAAATATTTTTAAGGAGTTCCCATTGTGGCTCAGCAGGTTAAGAACCCAACAAGTATACATGAGGATGAGGGTTCGATCCCTGGCCTCACTCAGTGGATAAAGGATCTGGCATTGCCACAAGCTGCAGTGGTAGGGCACAGATGCAGCTCAGATCCCTCATTGCTGTGGCTGTGGCATAGGCCGGCAACTGCAGCTCCAATTCAACCCCTAGCCTGGAAACTTCCATATGCCTCAGGTGCGGCCCTTAAAAAAAGAAAAGAAAAAAGAAATACACTGCTTACAGATATTTTAAACTATTGAAATTTGAATATGAGAAATGGTGAAATGAGAAAGAAAATTTACGATGGATCAAATAAATTGTAATGCAGTATCTGCTGCTCTTCAGGAAACATATGTATGTCCTGTTAACTAGGAGAAGACCTGATCATTTCAGCTCTTTTTTTTTTTTTTTTTTTTTTTTTGCTTTTAGGGCACACTTGGCATATGAAAGTTCCCAGGCTAGGGGTCGAATCACAGCTGTAGCTGCTGGCCTATACCACAGCCGCAACAATGTAGGCTCTGAGCCATGTCTGTGATATACACCACAGCTCACAGAAATGCCAGATCCTTAACCCTCTGAGCAAGGTCAGGGATCGAACCCTCATCCTCATGGATGCTAGTCGAGTTCATTAACCACTAAGCCATGACAGGAACTCCCATTTTAGCCTTTCTTATTGAAGGTGCAAAAAATAACTTTCAATTATTTTCCCCTTCTTGAAATAGGGAGTTTCCATCGTGGCTCAGCAGGTTAAGGATCTGACTAGTATCCATGAGGATGCGGGTTCAATCCCTGGCCTTGCTCAGGGGGTTAGGGGATCTGGAGTGTCTTCGAGCTGCAGGGTAGGTCACAGGTGCAGCTCAGATATGGCATTGCTATGGCTGTGGCATAGGCTGGCAGCTGCAGTTCTGATTTGACATTAGCCTGGGAATTTCCATGTGCCATGGATGCAGGAAAAAAAAAAGACAAAATGAAATAGTTTCCATTGATTATTTGTAAAGAGTTGTATGAGAGGTGAGTGATTTTCCTTTCATTCTATAGTGGTTAAAAAAAAATTTTGGGGGAATTGGTTGTTCTTATACCATGTGTCCTGTTGACTAGATAGTTGAAAAGGTCTGAATGCTACATTCCTAAAAAATATATTGAAATAAAATTTAGGAGTTCCCGCTGTGGCGCAGTGGTTAACGAATCCGACTAGGAACCATGAGGTTGGGGGTTCGGTCCCTGCCCTTGCTCAGTGGGTTAACGATCCGGCGTTGCCGTGAGCTGTGGTGTAGGTCCAGACTCGGGTCAGATCCTGCGTTGCTGTGGCTCTGGCGTAGGCCGGTGGCTCCAGCTCCGATTCGATCCCTAGCCTGGGAACCTCCATATGCCGCGGGAGCAGCCCAAAGAAATAGCAAAAAGACAAAAAAAAAGAAAGAAAAGAAAGAAATACAATTTACATATCATACCATTCACCTATTTAAGTGTAAAATTCAGTGATTTTTAGTAAATTTATTGAACTCTTCGACCATCACTAGAATCCAGTTTTAGCACATTTTTATTTCTGTTTACATGGAATCCCTGTTCCCAGCTCCAACCAAGGCAACCACTAATCTGCTTTCTGTCTCTACATTTGCCTTTACTAGACATTGCATATAAATGCTTTTCATATAAATAAATGTGGTCTTTTGTGTCTGGCTTTTTAAATTAACATAATATTTTTTATGGCCTCACCTCTGGCATGTGGAAGTTCCCAGTCCGGGACTGAATCCAAGCCGCAGCTGTGACCTATGCCACAGCTGTGGCAATTCTTTAACTCATTGTGTTAGATGGGGGATTTAACTCATGCCTCCACAGCAACCTGAGGCACTGAGATTGGATTCCTAACCCAGTGCACAACAGCAGGAACTCCAAATTAGCATAATGTTTTTGAAGTCTATCTATGTTACAGCATGTATCAGTACTTAGTTCCTTTTTATGACTGAATAATATTCCATTGTATGGATATACCAAACTTTGTTTATATGTTCATTACTTGATGGACATTTGGGTTATTTCCAACTTTTTATTTACTGAGAATAGTGCTGCTATGAATATCTGTGTACAAGTTTTTTTTTGAACACTGGCTTTCAGTTCTTTGGGGTACATACCTAAGAGCAGAATTGGTAGTTTGAGGTTTAACTTTTTGAGGAACCATATTGAATTTTGTATTTTGATGTTGTATTCTACAGCCTTGCCAAACTCACTTATTAGTTCTAAAAGATCTTCTGTGGATTCCCTGGAACTTCCTATATATGGCATCAGGTTATCTGTAAATAGAGATAATTTTACTTCCTCCTTTTGAATCTACGTGTTATTTCTTTCTTGTTCTTGACTTATTGCCCTGCTAGAAATTCCAACAAAATGTTAAAATAGAAGCGTGAGAGCATAAGTCTTTTTGCCTTGTTGCCGATCTTAGGGGGAAACTCATTCAGTCTTTCATCACTAAATGTGATGTTAGCTATAGGCTTTACCTAAATGTTCTGTATCAGGTTGAGGAAGTAGACTTCCATTCTTAGTTTGTTGAGTGTTTTTATCATAAGTGGATATTGGATTTTTTCAAATGCAGAAAAAGCATCTATTTAGATGAGCATTGGGGGGATTGCCCTCTATTCTGTTAATATGGTACTCTACATGAATTGATTTTCAGAAGTTAGAACAGCATTGCATTCCTGAGATAAAATCCTACTTATTTATATCATTTGATTTTGATTATATGTTGCTGAATATGGGCTTGCTAATATTTTGTTGAGGATTTTTGCATTTATATTCATGAGGTATGTTGGTCTGTAGCTTTTTGCTTATTATATATTTGTCAGGCCTTAGTATCAAGCTAATACTGCCCTCATAGAATGAGATGAAAACTGTTCTTCCTCTCTTGTTTTGTTTTTGGTTTTTATTGAGAAGAGTTCGTGGGATATTGATATTATTTCTTCTGTAAACTTTTGATTGAATTTACTAAGGAAGCCATTTGGGCCTGAGCTTTACTTTATGGGAAAATTGTAATTAAAATTCAGTTTTTTAGTTGTTGTACATCAATTGAGATTTTCTGTTTCTTTAATCAGTTTTGGTAATTTGCATCTTTCTAGGAATTTGTCCATTTCATCAAAATTTTATAAATTGTTGAAATAAATTCATTAATGATATTTCTCTATAACTCAATTTCTATATGTTCAGTGTTGACATTTCCTCTTTCATTCCTGATTTTGGCAATGTTTTCTTCTCTCATTTGTCTTGGTCAGTCTAGTTAAAGGTTTGTCAGTTTTACTGATCTTTTCAAAGACTCAACCTTTGATTTCAATGTTTAGCATTTAATTTATGTCTGCACTAATTTGTATTTCATGTCTTCTGTTTGCTTTGGGCTCAGTTTACTCTTTTTCTGGGTTCTGTAGGTAAAATTTTAGATTATTGATGTGAGATCTTTTGTAATATAGGAATGTCTTTATTTCACCTTCATTTTTGAAAGACAGAATTCTTGCTTGACAGTCTTTCTTCTTTCAGCACTCTAAACCATCTGGTTCCCATGGTTTCAGATGAGAGATCAGCTGCTATTCTTATTGAGATTTTTTTGAGATTCACTTTTTTCTTATTACTTTCAAGATTTTTTCTTTGTCTTTGTCTTTTAATAGTTTATCTATGGTATGTCTAAGTGTGGTTCTCTTTGAGTTCATCCGACATACCTGAAAGTTTTTTGATCACTTGAAAGCCGTTATAGATTACTATGTTCAATGAAGAATCAATAGAGTTCACTGCACACATAATCGCACAGGGGTGCAGAAATAATATCTGACTGTATGCTTCTTCTGCATAACTCCCTTGACAACTTACATTATACCTTTGAAAAAGGCCCATTGGCTATTCAATGCACAGCCTTAATTGTGAGCCACAGGCTTACATGTTATGTTTGTGTTCTGCTTTACAGTTATCAAAGCACTTTCTTATTCACAATCCCACTAAATCCTTCAGACCACTCAGGGAAGTGGGAGTATATATCTCTGTTATATATATCTTTATCCATTCATCTGTTGATGAACACTTCGATTGCTACCATAACCTGGCTATTGTAAATAAGAATATTATGAACATTGAGGTGCATGCATATTCTCAAATTAAGCTTTCATTTTCTTGAATATATACCCAGGAGTGGAACTGATAGAACAACAGTCGTTCTATTTTTATTTTTATTTATTTTTAATTTTTTAATACACAATGAATTTAGTATATGTATAGTTGTACAATGATCATCACAATCCAATTTTATAGAATTGGATTTTTTTTATCCCACAACCCCAGGGCATCCCTCAACCCTAGGGCATCCCTCACCCCCCGAACTGTCTCCTGTGGAAAGCATAAGTATTTCAAAGTCTATGAGTCAGTATCTGTTCTGCAAAGAAGTTCATTCTGTCCTTTCTTCAGATTCCACGTGTCAGTGAGAGCATTTGATGTTGGTATCTCATTGTCTGACTGACTTCAATCAGCATGATAATTTCTAGATCCATCCATGTTGCTAAAAATGCTGGTATTTCATTAATTTCAACGGCTGAGTAATATTCCATTGTGTACATGTACCACTTCTTCTGGATCCACTCCTCTGTTGATGGGCATCGAGGTTGTTTCCATGTTCTGGCTATTGAAAATAGTGCTGCAATGAACATTGGAGTACATGTGTCTTTGCGAGTCATGGTTTTCTCTGGATAGATGCCCAGGAGTGGGATTGCTGGATCAAATGGGAGTTCTATGTTTAGTCTTCTGAGGAATCTCCATACTGTTTTCCACAGTGGTTGCACCAATTTACAATCCCACCAACAGTGGAAGAGGGTTCCTTTTTCTCCACCCCCTCTCCAGCACTTCTTGTTTGTAGACTTTTGGATGATGGCCATTCTGGCTGGTGTAGAGTGGTACCTCAGAGTGGTTTTGATTTGCATTTTTGTAATAATGAGTGATGCCGAACATCTTTTCATGTGTTTTTTGGCCATCTGTATGTCTTCTTTGGAGAACTGTCTGTTTAGATCTTCTGCACATTTTTTGATGGGGTTGTTTCTTTTTTTAGTATGGAGCTGCAGAAGGTGTTTATAAATTTTGGAGATGAATCCCTTGTCAGTGGATTCACTTGCAAAGATTTTCTCCCATTCTGTGGGTTGTCTTTTTGTGTTGTTTAGGGTTTCCTTTGCTGTGCAGAAACTTTTAAGTTTAATTAAGACCAATTTGCTTATTTTTATTTTTATTGTTGTTACTCTGAGAGATGGATCTGAGAAGATGTTGCTGTGGTTTATGTCAGAGAGTGTTTAGCCTAGGTTTTCCTCTAAGAGTTTTACACTATCTGGTCTTATATCTATGTCTTTAATCCATTTTGAGTTTATTTTTGTGTATGGTGTTAGGGAGTGTTCTAATTTCCTTCTTTTCCATGTGGCTGTCCAGTTTTCCCAGCACCACTTATTGAAGAGGCTGTCTTTTCTCCATTGTATATTCTTGCCTCCTTTGTCATAGATTAGTTGGCTGTGGGTGAGTGGGTTGAATTCTGGGCTTTCTATCATGTTCCACTGATCTATATTTCTGTCTTTGTGCCAGTATAATATGGTTTTGATGATTGTTGCTTTGTAGTATAGTCTGAAGTCCGGGAGCCTGATTCCTCCAGCTCCATTTTTTTTTCAGGATGTTTTTGGCTATTCTTGCTCTTTTGGGCGTATCCCTTCCTCTGCAATTCTTTGAAATAGTTTCAGAAGGAGAGGTGTTAGCTTTTCTCTAAATATTTGATAGAATTCACCTGTGAAGCCATCTGGTCCTGGACTTTTGTTTGTTGGAAGTTTTTTCATCACAGTTTCAGTTTCAGTTCTTGTGATGGGTCCATTCATCTTTTCTATTTCATCTTGGTTTAGTCTTGGAAGAGTGTACTTTTCTAAGAATTTGTCCATTTCGTCTAGGTTTTCCATTTTATTGGCATATAATTGCATATATTATTCTCTTATGATCCTTTGCATTTCTGTGATGTCTGTTGTTACTTCTTTTTCATTTCTAATTTTATTGATTTGAGTCCTCTCTCTTGTTTTCTTGATAAGTCTGGCTAGGGGTTTATCAATTTTGTTGATCTTTTCAAAGAACCAGCTTTTCGTTTCATTGATCTTTTCTATGGTTTTCTTTGTTTCTATTTCATTGATTTCTGCTCTGATCTTTATGATTTCTTTCCTTCTACTAACTTTAGGTCTTGGCTGCTATTCTCTCTCGAGCTGCTTTAGATGTAAAGTTAACTTGTTTAATTGAGCTTTTTCTTGTTTCCTGGGGTGGGCTTGCATTGCTATAAACTTTCCTCTTAGAACGGCTTTTGCTGCATCCCATAGATTTTGGAGTGTTGTATCTTTGTTGTCATTTGCCGCTAGGTATTTTTTAATTTCCTCTTTGATTTCTTCAGTGATCCATTGGTTGTTTAGTAGCATGTTGCTTCGTCTCCATGTGTTTGTAGTTTTTGCAGTTTTTTTGTTGTTGTTGATTTCCAGTCGTATAGCGTTGTGGTGGGAAAAGATGCTTGATGTGATTTCAATGATCTTAAAGTTACCGAGGTTGGATTTGTAGCCCAGGATATGATCAATCTTAGAGAATGTTCCATGTGCACTTGAGAAGAATGTGTATTCTGTTGCTTTTGGATGGAAGGTCCTATGAATATCTATTAAGTCCATCTGGTCTAATGCTTCATTCAGGGCCTGTGTTTCCTTATTGATTTCCTCTCTGGATGATCTGTCCATTGCTGTAAGTGGGGTGTTCAAGTCCCCCAGTATGACTGTGTTATTGTCGATTTGTCCTTTTCAGGTTGTTAGCAGTTGCCTTATATATTGTGGTCAACCTATGTTGGGTGCATAGATATTTAAAATTGTTACATCATCCTCTTGAACTGATCCTTCGATCATTAGGTAGTGACCTTCTTTGTCCCTTAAAATATTCTTCATTGTAAGGTCTATTTTGTCTGATATGAGTATTGCTACTCCAGCCTTCTTTTGATCCCCGTTTGCATGAAATATTTTCTTCCATCCTCTCACTTTCAATTTGCATGTGTCCCTAGAAGTGAAGTGGGTCTCTTGAAGACAGCATATATATGGGTCTTGTTTTTGTATCCATTCAGCCAGTCTATGTCTTTTGGCTGGGGCGTTTAGTCCATTCACATTTGAGGTAATTATTGGTATGTATGTTCTTATTGCCATTTTATTAATTGCTTTGGATTTGTTTTTGTTGCTCTTTTTTCTTCCCTTCTTCTCTTGTTCTCTCCTCTTGTGGTTTGATGATGATCTTTAGTGTTGTATTTGAGTTGATTTTTCTTATTTGTTTGTGTATCAATTGTAGAGTTTTGGTTTGCAGTTGCCCTGAAGTTTTGATATAAGAGTCTATATGTATATGAGATTGTTTTAAGTTGTTGGTCTCTTACTTGCAGGTGCATCTCCAGTGTCCTGCATTTGTACCCACCTCTTCTCATGATTTCTGGTTTTGGTGGCATAATCGTGCATGGATGATTTCGTATCTTTACTGTATATATACCTTTACTGGTGAGCCTTGTCATTTGTGGCATTTTTGTTTCCTGCTGCTGTCGTTTCTTTTCTGCCTAGAGAAGTTCCTTTAGTATTTGTTGTAAGGCTGGTTTAGTGTTGCTGAGTTCTCTCAGCTTTTGCTTACCTGAGAAGGTTTTGATTTCTCCTTCAAATCTGAAGGAGAGCCTTGCTGGGTAAAGGAATCTTGGTTGGAGGTTTTTTTCCTTTCCTCACATTAAGTGTATCATGCCACTCCCTTCTGGCCTGCAGAGTTTCTGCTGAAAGATCTGCCGATAACCTTATTGGGGTTCCCTCGTATGTTATTTGTTTCTTTGCCATAGCTGCTCTCAATTTTTTTTTTTTGCCTTTAATTTTGGTCAGTTGGATTAACATGTGTCTCGGGGTGTTCCTCCTTTGGTTTATTTTATATGGTACTCGTTGTGCCTCCTGGATTTGAGTGAGTGGTTCCTTTCCCATGTTAGGGAAGTTTTTGGCTATTATCTCTTGGAATAGTTTTTCTGTCCCCTTCTCTCTCTCTTCTCCTTCTGGCACCCCTATAATACGGATGTTGATGCGTTTAACATTGTCCCAGAGTTCTCTGAGACTCTCTTCATTTGTTTTCAATCTTTTTTCTCTTTTCTGTTCCGCATCCATAATTTCCACTAATCTGTCCTCCACCTCAATTATTTGTTCTTCTGCCTCCTGTACTCTGCTGTTAGCTGCTTCTAGTGAATTTTTTATTTCAGTTATTGTACTTTGCACCTCTTCTTGTTTATGTTTTGCATCTTGTATCTCTTTGCTCTGTGTTTCCTATAAGTTATCCATGTTTGCCTCCAGTTTATTTCCAATGTCTTGCATCATCTTCAGCATCAACAGTCTGAAGTCTTTTTCCTGGAGGCTGAGAATCTCCTCATCACTTAGCTGACTTTCTGGGGTTTTTCCTTTCTCCATCATCTGAGTTTATAGTTCTCTGTCTTTTCATTTTTATAGGTTTTTGGTGTGGTGACCTTTTTACAGATAATAGAGTTGTAGCCTCTCTTACTTCTGATGTCTGCCCACCTGTGGCTGAAGTCAGTATGGGGGCTTGGGGTAGGCTTCCTGATGGGAGGGGCTGATGCCTGCCCACTGGTAGGTGAAGCTGATTCTAATCCCTCTGGTGGATGTGGCTTAATCTCTGGATGGGAGTAGAAGCAGCTGTGTTCCTGAGGAGTCTTTAGGTAGCCTGTTTACTGAGGGGCGGGGCTGTGATCCCACCTGGATTGGTGTTTGCCCTGGGCTTCTCAGGGCTGACTGACAGGTGGGGCCAGATTTTCCCAAATTGGACACCTCCAGAGAAAGGCACGCTGCTGAATATTCCCAAGAGCTTTGCTTCCAATATCCTTCCCTCACAAGCCACATTCACCCCTGTTTTCCCAGGAGGTCCTCCAAGAACTGCAGTCAGGTTTTACCCAGTTCCTATGGACATTTTGCTTTGCCCTGGGACCCAGTGCATGTGAAATTCTGTGTGTGCCTTTTAAGAATGGGGTCTCCATTTCTCCCAGTGCTGTGGAGCTCCTGCACACAAGCCCCACTGCCCTTGAATGCCAGATGCTCCAGAGGCTCTTTCTCTCAGTTTTGAGCGCCACATCAAACACATGAGGGTTTGATGTGGGGCTCAAAACTCTCTCTCCTGTAGGTGAGTCTCTGTGAACCAGTTAGTTTCCAGTCTGTGGGGCTTCCCACCCTGGAAGTATGGGGTTGTTTATATCGTGAAATCGCCCCTCCTACCTCTTGATGTGGCCCTCTCTTTGTCTTCTGGAGTAGGATATCTTTTTTAGGGTTTCTGGTCCATTTGGGTGAAGATCGCTCAACCTTTAGTTGTGAATTTGTTGTTTTTAGGAGAGAAGTTGAGCTCCAGTCCTTCTATTCTGCCATCTTAATTCCATCTCTTCAGGAACTCACTTTTTATGTTTACTGTATTGTGTGCCTCTGGAAACTTCCTGATCATTTCCAGGAAGCAGTGTTCAGAAACTGTGGTTCTGATGATGGGCATCATCCAACATTTCAGCGACTGGGATGCAGCTAGTCTGGGACAGCAGAGTCTGCCTCTGCATGTCCTGCCCTCGTGGCCCTAGCTGTGCCTGGCCCATTGAACATGGGTGCAGGAATGGCAGCGGTGGTGGTGGCAGTGGCAGAGACAGCTGGCTCCGAGGGGCAGTGAGGCCAGGGGAGTAGGGATGCTGTGTTGCAGGAGGGCTTGGAGTCTGGCGCCTGAGGGAGGCATGCAGCAGGCACGTAGGCCCCTCCTCTGCTCCCCACCTCCCCTTTCCGCCTCCTCTCTCCTCCCTCTCCCCTCCCTCCTCCTCCACCCGACCTGGAGGCGAGTCCTCCTCCTCTCTGTTGACAAATTCTTAGAAAGGTAAAATTTTCCAAGACTGAACCAGGAAGAAATAGAAAAGATGAATGGACCAATCGCAAGTACTACACTCTAAATGTTGATTAAAAACTTCCAACACACAAAAGTCCAGGACCAGATGGGTTCACAAGCGAATTACATCAAACATAAAGAGAAGAGTTAACACATATTCTGAAATTATTCCAAAAAATTTCAGAGGAAGGAACATTCCCAAACTCATTCTATGAAGCCCTCATCACTGATACCAAAACCAGACAATGATACAAAAAAAAAAAAACCAACAAATTACAGGCCAGTATCACTGATGAACATAGATGCAACCATCTTCAACAAAGTACTAGCAAATAGAATCCAGCAATACATTAAAAGGATTGTACACCATGATCAAGTGGGATTTATCCCAGGGATGCAAGTATTATTCAATATCCACAAATCAGTGTGATACACCACATTAACAAATTGAAGAATAAAAGCCATATGATCATCTCAATATATGCAGAAAAAGCTTTTGACAAAATCCCACAACCATTAATGATAAAGCCTTCCAGAAATTGGCCATAGAGGGAACCTACCTCACCATAATAAAGGCCATATATATTACAAACACACAGCTAATATAATTCTCAATGGTGAAAAGCTGAAAGCATTTCCTCTAAAATCAGGAACACAAGGATGTCTGCTCTCACCACTTTTATCCAACAAAGTTTTTGAAGTCCTAGCCATGGTAATCAGAGAAGAAAAAGAATGAAATTAGAACACTCTCTAACACCATACACAAAAATAAACTAAAATGGATTTAAGATTAAATATAAGACTGGATACTATAAAACTCTTAGAGAAAAGCATAGGCAGAACACATAAACCATAGCAATGTCTTTTCAGATCCACCTACCAGAGTAATGAAAATAAAAACAAAAAAAAAGCCAACGGGACCTAATTAAACTCAAATTTTTTCACACCAAAGAAAACCATAAATAAGACAAAACGCCAACCCACAGAATGCGAGAAAATATTTGCAAATAAAGTGACTGACAAGGGATTCATTGTAAAAATATACAAATATCTCATGGTGCTTTATAAACTAAAAAGAAACAAGAAAACCAGTCCAAGAATTGGCAGATGATGTAAGCAGACATTTCTCCAAAGAATATCTACAGATGGCCAAAAAAACACGTGAAAAGATACTCAACATCACTAATTATTGGAGAAATGCAAGTTAAAACCACAAAACTATCACCTCACACCAGTCAGAATGGCCATCATCAAGAAGTCTACAAACAGTAAATACTGGAGAGGGTGTGGAGAAGAGAGAACACTCTTATACTGTTGGTGGGAATGTAAATTGGTACAATCACTATGGAAAACAGTATGAAGTGTCCACGGACAACTAAATATAGAACTACCATACAATCCAGCAATCCCACTCTTGGACATCTATCTGGGGAAAACCATAATTTGAAAAGATACACATACCCCTATTGTCACTGCAGCACTATTTACAATAGCTGAGACATGGAAGCAACCTAAATGTCCATCAACAGAGGAATGGATCAAGAAGATATGGTACAGATATACAATGGAATATTATTCAGCCATAAAAAATCATGAAATAATGGCATTTGCAGCAACATGGATGGACCTAGAAATTATCATACTAAGTGAAAGACAAACATCATATGATATCACTTAAATGTGGAATCTAAAAAAGGGGAGTTCCCATCGTGGCACAGTGGTTAACGAATCCGACTAGGAACCATGAGGTTGCAGGTTCGGTCCTTGCCCTTGCTCAGTGGGTTAACAATCTGGCTTGCCATGAGCTGCAGTGTAGGTTGCAAATGCGGCTCGGATACCGAGTTGCTGTGGCTCTGGCGTAGGCCGGTGGTTACAGCTCTGATTGGACCCCTAGCCGGGGAACTTCCATATGCTGTGGGAGCGGCCCAAGACATAGCAAAAAGACAAAAAAAAATTAAAAAGGGCACAAATGAACTTATTTGCAGAACAGAAAATGACTCACAGACTTTGAAAAACTTATGGTTACCAAAGGGGACAGGTGAGGGGGGTAGACTGAGGGTTTGGGATTGGCATGTGCATATTGTAGTATATGGAATAACTGGCCAAAGGGGACCTGCTGTATAGTACTGGTAACTCTACCCAACATTCTGTGATAATCTATATGGAAAAAGAATCTGAATAAGAATGGATGTGCTCATATGTATAACTGAATCACTTTGTTGTACAGCAGAAATTATCACAATACTGTTAATCAATTCTACTTCAATAAAACTTTAAAAATGAAAAACAAAAAATAAAAAAATGATACTCAAATGTCATCTTTGCTAGTCATCTTAATACCTCCAGAATTCCATCAGAATTCTCCAGAGAAAAAGAAAAATTCATATACATATATATATATTTGTGCATATATATATAATATATAAAGGGATTAATTTTAAGGAATTTGCACAGGTTATAGTGGGACCTGGAATGCCTGAAATGTCTAGGGCAGGGCCATTAGGCTGGAAACTCAAGAAGAGTTGATGTTGCAGATTTGAGTTGGAAATCTAGAGCAAACCAGCAGGGTTGAAATTTGGCAGAATTTCTTCCTCCATGAAATCTCAGTTTTTGCTCTCACATACTGCAACTAATTGATGAAAAACACCCACATTATCAAGTATAATCTTTACTTCAAGTCAACTGATTGCATACTTTAAGTACATCTACAATACACCAGCACTGCAACACCTAGATCAGTGTTTGATTAAATTACTGAGTACTATAAACATTATAAAGACACAGAAATTAAAAGAATTGTGTGACACTGATATTTATTTTTTATTTTTATTTTTATTTTTTTAATTATAGTTGATTTACAATGTTGTAATTTCTTCTGTATAGCAAAGTGACCCTATCATATGTATATATACATTCTTTTTCTCATATTATCTTCCATCATGTTCTATCACAAAAATAAATTCAAAATGGATTAAAGCCCTAAATATAAGGCCAGATACTATAAAACTCCTAGAGAAAAACAGGCAGAACACTCTATAAATTGCAGCAATATCTTGTTTGATCCACCTCCTAGAATAATGAAAATAAAAACAAAAATAAACCAATGGTATATAAATTAAATGCTCAAAACTTACCTCATATCTAACTACTTCTCTCTATACTGCTCTAACTTCCTAGTCTAAATCACTATTGTCTCTCACCTAGATTACCTCAATATCCTTGTAAATGGTCTCCCTACTTTCACTCTTGCCCACTCCCCAACCATTCTCCACATAGCAGCCAGAGTTTTAAAAACTAAGACCATGTCACTCTCCTGCTAGAAACCATGAAGCGATAGACACATCAATTGGAAAAAAAACCCAGTTCTGAAATAGGTCCAAATACATAAAAGAGATTGGTATATGACAAAGGTAAAATTTTGTATCAGTGGAGAAAAGATTTATTATTTTATAAATGGTGTTGGGACAACTAGCTAGTCATTTTATTTATTTATTTATTTTTATTTATTTATTTATTTATTTATTTATTTATTTATTTATTGTCTTTTTGCCTTGCTAGGGCCGCTCCCGTGGCATATGGAGGTTCCCAGGCTAGGGGTCCAATCGGAGCTGTAGCCACCGGCCTACGCCAGAGCCACAGCAACTCGGTATCCGAGCCGCATTTGCAACCTACACCACAGCTCACAGCAACGCTGGATCCTTAACCTGCTGAGCAAGGCCAGGGATCGAACCCGCAACCTCGTGGTTCCTAGTCGGATTCATTAACCACTGTGCCACGACAGGAACTCCATAGCTATTTTTATTTTAAAAAAATAAAATTGGAACTGGACTCACTCTTTATCCTAAAATGGATTTTTTAATGTTATATAAAAAGAATGAAGCCTTTCAAAACTAATATACTCCCTTGCGCTTTTTAGGGCCATGCCTGTGGCATATAGAAGTTCCCAGGCCAGGGGTCAAATCAGAGCTGCATCTGTGACCTACGCCACAGCTCACAGCAACGCTGGATCCTTAACCCACTGAGCGAGGCCAGGGATTGAACCTGTGTCCTCATGGATACTAGTTGGGTTCATTACCTCTGAGCCACAATGGGAACTCCCATCTTCTCTTTATTGACTTGAATGTTGGTTACATGGAAAAATTCAGTTTATGAAAATTCATTGTACCACATTTATGATATATGTGATAATGTGCACTTTTCTGTACATTACATTTTAATAAAAATTTTTAAAATAAGCTACAAAAAAGATTGATGAATTTATATAAAAATCATGGATTTTTCTTCCTGCATTGGAATAACACTATAAATAAAAGTAAAAGGCAAATGAGAAACTGGGGAAAAGTTTGTAACACATTTAATAAAGAGCTAATTTCCTTAACATATAGTTAGTAAAGGAAATGACCAAAATAACTTAATAGAAAAATGGGCAAAACATGAGTTAACACTCATAGTAAAGTTCCTACAAATGGCTGTAATACAGATGAAAATAAAGTTAATGCAATTAAAAGATATCAGGAAACAGATTTTGTTGCCTTTTAGATTTGCAAATATTTTTCTTTTCTTTCTTTCTTTCTTTTTTTTTTTTTTTCCTGTCTTTATAGGGCCACACCTGTGGCATATGGAGGTTCCCAGACTAGGGGTCGAATCTGAGCTGTGGCTGCCAGCCTACACCACAGTCTCAGAAACACCAAATCCAAGCCACATCTGCGACCTACACCACAGCTCACAGCAACGCTGGATCCTCAACCCACTGACTGAGATCAGGGATTGAACCCGCATCTTCATGTATCCTAGTCGGGTTTGTTAACCGCTGAGCCACGACGGGAACTCCAAGATTTGCAAAGATCTTTTTAAAACAGCAACACACTGTATTATAAGAGTTTAGGGAAACTGGCACACTTGCACATTGCAATTAAGAGCATAATCTTTACAGTGTTTGGTCTGGTAGTATCTAATGAAAATTGTAATGACAGGAGTTCTCATCATGGCTCAGCAGAAACGAATCTGACTATCATCCATGAAGATGAAGGTTTAATCCCTGGCCTTATTCAGTGGGTTAAGGATCCAGTGTTGGTGTGGCTGTGGTGTAGGCAGGCAGCTGCAGCTCCATTTTTACCCCTAGCCTGGGAACCTCCATATGCTGTGAGTGCAGCCCTAAAAAGTTAGGAAAAAAAATTGTAATGATGTACCCTGGAACATTGCAAAACCTAAAGATCAATTCCAGTGTATTCACAAAAGATGTATTTATGGATATTTGTATAATTATTGTTAACAATAACAAAAGATTGAAAAAAATCTAGGAGTTCCCCTCATGGCTCAGTGGTTAACGAACTTGACTAGCATCCATGAGGACACGGGATTGATCCCTGGCCTCACTCAGTGGGTTAAGGACCTAGTGTTGCTGTGAGCTGTGGTGTAGGTTGCAGATGTGGCTTGGATCCCACGTGGCTGTGTCTGTGATGTAGGCCGGCAGCTACATCTCCAATTTGACCCCTGGCCTGGGAACCACCATATGCTGCAAGGGCAGCCCTAAAAAAACTAAAAAAAATCTAAATTTCCATTCATTAATAACCTATTAAATTAATTTCTGTGCACTCATAGAATACTATACAGTCATTAAAAAAAACTAGACAGTACTACTGACAGTAATTAAACAGAAAGATCTCCATAAAAACAAAGTTTATTTTCCATGGTTTGTTTTGTTTGGTTGGTTGGTTTTTGGCTGTGCTATGGCATGTGAAAGTTCCGGGGCCAGGGATTGAACCTGAGCCTCGGCAGTGACAATTCTGGATCCTTAGCCTACTGAGCCACCAGAGAATTTCAAACAAGGTTAATTTTTAAATGGCTTAACATAGTGTGAATAGTATGGTGCTACCATTATACATTCTAAGTCTCTGAGAGTGATACTGTTAAAATACTCCATGCAGAAGAAAGTTGTTTTTGTTTGTTTGGTTGGTTGGTTGGTTGGTTGGTTGGTTTTTGGTTTTTAGCCTCGAAGACATGGCTTGGATCCCAAGTTACTGTGGCTGTGGTGTAGGGCGGCAGCTGTAGCTCCGATCCAATCCCTAGCCTGGGTTACCTCCATATGCTGCGGGTGCGACCCTAAAAACAAACAAACAAAAAAAGCAAAGAAAGAAAGAAAGAAAGAAAGAAAGAAAGAAAGAAAGAAAGAAAGAAAGAAAGAAAGAAAGAAAGAAAGAAAGAAAGAAAGAAGAAAGAAAGAAAGAAAGGAAAGAAAGAAAGAAAGAAAGAAAGAAAGAAAGAAAGAAAGAAAGAAAGAAAGAAAAATCATCATTTTATAACCACTATGTAATAACTGATTTAAGTGTCATCGCATGATGCTAAAATCATTGGATGAAAAGTTGTTCAAGAAGAGTATACACATAAAGTCTGAAAGCATTATCCCACCAATAACTTACTAATTACAAAGGAGAAATGTTTTTGTCAATGGAAACATTTTAACCAAGTGTTCAAACTTCACACTACTATTACTAGAGCAGGCTGACATTATAATGTGTCTCCTGATGTGATGCAACATAAAGTACACAGCAGAACCTATGAAGCGTTCTTGACAGAAATGTTTAACCTAATTTTTTTTTCTAAGTGGTATTTCATGTAATAAAAATACTATAATTTGGTGTTCTCTTGTGGCTCAGCAGGTTAAGGATCTGGCGTTGTGTGTCATGGGTTCAATCTTTGACCTGGGAACTTCTACAAACCACAAGTGCAGCCAAAAAAAAAATACTACAATTTGTTTACCCATTTCTCTGTTAATTAATATTTGGATTGGTTTCTAGTGTTTGATTATTATGAACAAAGCTTCTATACCTTTTTTTGGAGGGACATATCTTTTCTCTTTAATGCAGCAGCAGCATTTTGGACACCACAGTTTGTTTCCCCCTTTTTTTCATTCTGTTCCTCTGTTATGGCTGTAGACTGAGTTTGGTGGTTGAGGATTAAGGCTTATTTAGGTGCTAATAGGTGGTGCTAGCTGCCTGTATTATGTTGCTCTTTACCTGATTATGAATACATTCATTGTAAAAGGGTAATGTAGTATGACTTCTCTAGAGATGTGTGTGACTTGTGTGACTCCATACTTCTAAGGTCCCCTTTCACCTATCATAAGTTCTTGAATTGGTTCTGATTATCCCTTAGGTGGATTCTGATCTTGATCATTAATTTCAAAGACCTAAAGGGTAGCAGACTTTACTGGAAACCAGACCAAGAAGTGTGAAAACCCTAAATACATAGGGGAATAGGGCTTCTTTTAGTATTGGGGTGGTAGAAAAAAAAAACCCAATGAAATAAATTACATGAATTCAAAAGAAAAAGTCAGAACAACAACAACAACAACAAAACCAATGTACTAAAAAAAGACTTTGGCAGTAATGCCTTGGCCTTGAGAATCTGGTTGGCACAGCAACAGCTTAAGGACCTTGGCAGCAGTCAGAGCAACTACAGTGTGTACAGAGAACTACAGCCCAGGAGACCATTTTAGCTTTAGAAATGTCAGAAAGCAAACTAGAGGATTATCAGGAAATGAAGCTTGAGATGGCTTAAGATCTTTGAGGTCAAATTTGGCTTACATGAAAAGGAAAAGAAGGATGTACCCTCAAAGATGTCCCCAGGCCTAAAAGGTTTTTGATAAGAGACTAGGCAAGAGGAGGGTATATGTTCTGTTATTAGGTCAAGGAAGATAACTCATGTCAAAGAGATTTAACAGAAAAGGAAAAAATGAGAGTAAACTGGAATGACCTCCCAGTATTTCACCCCCTTCCACACACAAGCTCAGATCAAGAAAACTATTGAGGTGTTCTCTGAAAACTCCAAAGTGTCATTCATAAGAACAGGTTACAATCCTTCTCAATGAAAGATTACAAAATATTCTGAAAAAAATCAAGAGAGAGAAAGACCACGATGGTAGCATAGGATACTTCAAGCATTATTTCATGAGTTTCAAGAGACACAGTGCTTGTGGTTGGGAAAGCAGGTATAGCCTGGGGCAGGAGGGAAGGATGCCCATGGCACTTAGGGTAACTAAGGGAAGAGGAGAAAAGATGAAATCACTAAAGTAGGATTTCAATATGTATGGGTCTGGTCTGGGTTACATAACAGAATGATACAAAGATATGACCTGGAAAAAAATTCTCCTATTCAGGGATGTGAAGAAGAGTATGATGGTTTTATTTGAACAGAGACCTAGAACTTTCTGTAGACCTGGAACTTATTTTCTTCATAGTTCTCACTATGGGAGGGATCCCAGAAGGCAAAACCTAAATGAGTATGTCAAGAAAACAATTATCAAAACCACAAAACGAAGAGAACGGAAAAGGAAAGACAAGACACTATGATCCAGCAAATAGTGTTAGCCTTACACATGGTAGAAAAGATACAAGATCTTAAGAAATAAGTAGGGGTCAAACAAAAGGAAATAGAACAACTAGAGGTATATGCCACTGCCGCTGGGGGAAAAAACCAAAAGAATGTTACACTACAGATTACACAAGACCTAGAGAATTAAAAAATCCAAGGGAAGGCAAAGTTTCAGGAAAGAAGACATAATAGAGGACACACAGGTGCTCAGTGAGTGGCACAGCCTTTGGAAGTATCCATAACAGCGGCTTTGGTTCAGGGATTTGTCAAGGGTGCTTTCCTTGTTGGGTCATTTGTGAGAATAGAGGTGAACCTTCCCTAAAAAAGGTAGGTTTTGTAGTCCAAGGGAACCTAGAGCAGATAGTGACAACAGCAGTCACTGTGACATACAGCAAAATCCTTGGAATTTTTCTGGGGACACAGATATATATAAATGAGCAGGAGATTGAGACTAGGAGGTCTGCTAGGCCATGAATTTCACTTAGAGAGCCACCTGTTATAAATGTTGTGTGCCTTCTAAGAGGGAGTAGATGAGATTGCTAGGAATACATGAGCCTAAGAAAAATGAAAACACCTTTGACTCCTGAACAATTTGAGGTTTATGGATGCCAACATTCCCCCAGTCAAAATGTGCATATAATGTTGGTCCTAATCCCTGGTTCTGAATCTGTGGATTCAACCACCCTTGGATTGGATTGTGTACTAATATAGTACATATTTATAGAGAAAAACTGACATATAAGTGGACCCACACAGTTCAAACCTGTCTTATTCAAAAGTCAATTGTATTTTAAATATGAGAGAAAGAGAGGAGCCTTAGGAAGGACTGGAGGGACCTCTACAACAAATGTCTAAAGACTGCAAGAAGACAGGATTGTGAGCCTGTACATCCCATGTATCTGAGTACAAAACTTGTGTCCTTAAAATCCATTTAGAGAAATTTCCCACCTATAAAAGAATTAGGACCATCTGATTCCCATGCCCTTATGGGGGTATCCACCTTTGTACAGTTTCTTCTCTCAGGGTGGCTGTTAAGCACAAAATGAGAATAAAAACAGAAGGATTACAGCTTCTTCACCTCCACTCCCTCCCTCAAGGAGGACCTAGTAATCCAATTGTCTTAGATCCTTTGAGCCATGTTTGCTAGTATATTTGGGATGGTCACTATGGGTTAAAAAGTCATATATTCTAGATGGCTTTCTCTTTAGTGCTTTTCTGCATTCATAGAGATTAAAACACTAAGCCAGAGTCTCCTGGGTGCCAAGACATCTTGCTTTCTTGTTTCCTTCACTTGATATTTCAGGTACTTAATAGTTCCTATCAGTTTGATGGCCAACTACTAATAAGATTGGGATTTGGCTTACTTCACTCAGTATGAGAATCTCTATAGCACTGAGAACTATGTCTAGTCACTTATGATGGAACATGATAATGGGAGAAAAAAGAATGTATACATGTAAGTGTAACTGAGTCACCATGCTATTCAGTAGAAAAAAAAATTGTATTGGGGACATAGCAATAAAAAAAAAAGATTGGGACTTGGCAAGAAAAGGTGAAGCCATTTTTTAACCTTGAGCCAAGGTTATGTACTGAAGCCTAGCCTTACCAGAGACCACTGTACCAAAGTACTGGGCACGAACTCCACTAATCACAAAGTAATATTTTAATTCCTATCTGTTTTTTTTTTCCTTGTGTGTATGGCTCCTTTATTTCACTTACATGGGCTAAGTCAAAATATGATTAATCCTGGGTCCCTGCCCACAACACCAAATTACTATCAAAAATCTTTAGTACATAACAGACAGGACTTGAAGGATCAGGACTTATGGGGCTGGCCACATCCATTAAGGAGTGACCAAGTAACAGAATATAAATGAGATAATAAGATTGGTCCCTGAAACCACTCTCATTAAAACATTATTTTCTGATCTCTAATTAAAACTTGTCATAGAACCCTTTTATCCCCTAGTTCACCTCTTATGACCATTTAGTATCTTCCTCTAAAAGCCCCCATATCAATGAAATCCTGGTGAAAATGAAGTTAGCTTCTTATTATTAAGCTGATCAATCAGTTGGGGATAGAGGGACAGAGTTGACTTCTCAGTAACCAGAAATAGTGTTGCCTTTCTTTGCTATGTCTACTGTTTCTTTTTTTTCTTTTCTTTTTTTTTTTTTTTTGTCTTTTTAGAGCCACACCCACTGCATATAGAAGTTCCCAGGCTAGGGGGTTGAGCTGGAGCTGGAGCTGCCAGCCTACGCCACAACCACAGCAACACCAGATCCAAGCCACGTCTGCAACCTACACCACAGCTCACGGCAATTCCAGATCCTGGACCCACTGAGCTATGCCAAGGATCGAATCCGTATCCTCATGGATACTGGTTGGGTTTGTTAACCACTGAGCCACTATGGGAACTCCTATGTCTACTGTTTCTTGTGGCCTCTTGCTGAGGAGATGATGAGTGATTTGTTTCTATATACTTTTTTGTACTTCCCAAATTTTCTATAATATGTACTTACCACTTTGATAATCAGGGAAAAGAAAAAAAAGGAAAGAAAATTCCATAAGCTTAAGGAATTGAATTAGGTAGGAGAGAGAAAGGGAGAGTGGTTCCTTTACTCGTAATTCCAGTCTGGTCTTAGAAATCAAAGTTATAGCCCTTAGGGGAGAAGGTCAATATTGAAATTCTATGATGATGAGAGATGCTCATCATAGCAAATGATAAATAATACACTACTTACATGTTGAATTTGCATTTTTAGCTCAACATGTCCTTAAGTTGTTTTCTACACCTTCTAAAACAATTATTTGCTATCTCAAAGGGTAAACATTCTCTGAAAAACAAAACTAGTTGTTTGATTCTAAGTGTCTCTCAGTTTCGATTGCCCTTTCTACAGGTGGTTGGATTAGGAGAAAAAGTACTTTCAATCATCTTGTATGCTATTAAGGCAAAACATGGTCATGAAAAGGTTGGTGAAATATCCCAGATACTGATAGGTTACAGGGCCCTGATAATGTCAGAGTGTAAAATAGGAATAATAACATCTTCCCATAAGAGAGCAAGGCCGAGTCATGAATATTTTTTGAATAAAAAAGAGATTTGATGTCCAGGAGTAAGAAGTTGAGTTTGTCATTATCTGCTCTTATCAACATGGGGCAGTTTACATCTTTAGCTGATATAGGAGTGAATAATACCCAATCCAAATTTGGAGGGCTTTGATAGTCTGAGTTAGACTAGAACTGGTTAGGCTACATGGCACTCCCAGAAGACAGAGTCTTTGCAGTGGCCTCAGAATTCCTCAACTGAGTTTTTGTCTTTCACCAAGGGGAGATGGAACAGCCCTGGTTCTGACCATTAAAGGCAAGATGGGCTCTCTGATTTGCATGAGGGTCTGTGATGTGGGCTGCCCTGTTTTTTCAATCAACTAAAATTTTTTTTATGTCTATAGCTCAACCCGCATTGAGATATATACTCATATAACCACCACAATCAAGACATAGAACATTTCTAGAAGTTCCTTTGTGGTGTAGCAGGTTAAGGTTCTAGTGTTTTCACTGTTGTGGCGTAGATTGCTGCTATGGTGTGGGTTCAGTCCCTGGCCTGATTTCTTCCACATGCTGCCAGTATGCCACCCCACCCCCCAAAAAAAGATATAGAACATTTCTATCAGTTCCCCAAAATTACTGCATGCCCCATGATGGTCAACCTCCTTCCCCAACCCTCAACCCTAGGAGGCCACTGATATGTTTTCTGTCAATACTGATTAGTTTTATCTTTCCTAGAATTTCAGTAAATGAAATCATACAGTATATACAGTTTTACACCTGGCTTCTTTAATTCAGCACAAAGTTTTTGAGATTCATCCATACTTTTACATGTATTCCTATTCATGCCTTTTAAAAACAGTTTTATTAGGAGTTCCTGATGTGGCACAAGGGGATTGGCAGTTCCTTGGGAGCACTGGGACACAGGTTCTACCCTTGGCCCAGTGCAGTGGGTTAAGGATCTGGCATTGCCACAGCTGTGGTTTAGGTCACAACTGCAGCTCAGATCTGATCCCTGGCCTGGGAACTCCATATGTCATGGGGCAGCCAGAAAAGAAAAACAAAACAGCTTTATTGGAGTTTTATTTACATACTATTAAATAAATAATCACTGATATATCTATTCAATGCAATACTAAAAGCAATGAAAAGGAGTGAACTGGGAGTAGAGAGGATTTGCCAATTCCTCACTCTACCATTCTAAAAGTCTAGCTTCTTCCATTTTAGTCCTTTATCTTGCTGCCTATTTCATTTTTGAATGTGTATTGTGTAGAGGTCATGTTTTTCTTTTTTCCCCATGCAGATATCCAGTTGTTCAGCACTATTTATTGAAACCACTGTCAGTTCTCTATTGAATTTTTGTCAAAAATCAGTTGAGAGAAAATATTTGCAAATCAAATATCCAACAATGAATATACAAAGAACTTTCTAAATATAATAGTAAGAAAACAAAACTCACTTTTTTCAATGGGCAAAAGATTTAAACAGATGTCTCACTGATGAAGCTATACTTGGCAACACATAAAAGAATATCTACGAAATCTTGGTTAAAAAAAAACAGTTGAGAATTTCAAGTTCAATAACAGAAGCTCCACTCCAGGCAGGTACATCCAGAAGATGAGGTTTCTCCCTGGGAGAGGCAGGCAACCATCATTTCTCATTGCCCCCAGAACCATTTTGCAGCTCTTTTTAATCCAAGCACAGTTGAGATGACTGGGGCTCCCTTCCACTAGCCAGCCCTAAATCCTAGTATGGAAACTCTAACCTAGGCATAACAGGTCAAAAACACTTGTCCCCAGTCACCCTCATTATAGCTGATTTGTAGGATATTTTCCACATTATGAGAGGCAAGACACACTATGCTTGTAAAGCATGGATGTCATTCTGAAACAGGTCATTGATCCTAACTCCAGCTCTGGAGCAGTGACACAGAGGTTTTGCCCAGGGAGAGAGATGATTCATAAGAACAGAGAACTCTGATGCCCTCCTCAAGGGAACTGAGTTTATTTGGAACACAGTGTGGAGAAGTTCAAGCCAAGGGTGCTCTTAAAACACTGGCGGTTTTAGTGGTTAGCAATTAGGAAGAGGCTAGTAGCTTCATGAGAACAACAAGCAAAACTAATTACAGACCAATTTACTAGAGAGAATGAGAGATGAGAAAAGCCCTTCTGTAGTCAGAACAAAACTCAAAGGCTAGCCTCAAAAACTGCTTCTGCAAAGGGGCCCAAGTTTAATTGGATCAGACTGAGGAGCAATTTATGCCACAGGGCATTGTCAAAAACAATGGAGCAATTAGCTGGCAATTAGTGATACCTAACAGCTCTGTGTGTTACCAGCAGAAGCCGACAGCTTAACAGTGAGATCAGGGAAAGAGATAAAAAGATCCCTGCTAAAACCACTGTCCTCTCAGGGTGACTTCATGCATGCCCAAAGCTGTGCCTTCTGAGGAATGACATTAAGGTCTCCACACTATAAGGGAAATAAATTTCACTAAAATAATCCATCCATATCACTAAACAAATAAATAAGCAAACAACAATAAACCCCCAGTAAGGGAGGGTCAGTATGCAGAGTTGCTACAATTAGACATGCAAAAAAAAAAAAAAAACCCAGAGGGAAAATATGGCCCATACACAGGAAAAAAAAAAAAGAGAAGAAACTGAAACTGCCAGTGAGAGAGCCTAGATGTCAGTTTAGAAGACAAGATTTCAGAGGTGCTATTATAGTAAATATGTTCAAAGAACTAGAGGAGACTTTGCTTAATAAATTAAAGAAAGGTATGATGGCAATGTCTCAATAAAGAGAAAATATCGATAAAAATATAAATCAGTTTTAAAAAATCAAAATTCTGGAGTTTAAAAGTATAATAGCAAAAAATAAAATACTTACTAGAGGGGCTCTGGTAGACTTCAAAGAGTAAATTTGAATTGGCAAGAAGAAAGAATTGGTGAACTTGAAAATAGATCAATAAAGATTTTGCAATCTTAATAATAAAGAGAAAAAAGAATGAAGAAATATGAATAGAGCCTCAGAGATGTACAATAACATTTAGTGCACCAAAATTTGCATAAAGGGAGCACCTGTAGAAGAAGAGACAGAAAAAGAGTAGAAAAAATATTCAAATAATGGCTAAAAATTTCTGAGAGTTGATGAAAAACATTAAGAAACTCAAAGAACTGCAAGTAGGATAAATGTAGTGATCCACATCAAGACACTAAAATAAATGTAGTGATCCACATCCACAGTAAAAATATTAAAAGACAAAGATAAAATCTTGAAAATAAGAGAAAAACGACTCATCCTATACAGAGAACCCCAGTAAGATTAAAAGCCCTTACTACTAATCAGACTACTAGTTAGTTTCTGACTGCTAATCAGAAACTATAGAGAGTAGAAGGATGATATGTTCAAAGTGCTGAAAGAAAAAAACACTGTCAATAAATAATTATATATCCAGAAAAGCTGTCTTATAAAATGAAGGCAAAATAAAGACATTCCCAAATAAGAAAAAGCAGAGAGAATTTGTTGCTAGCAGACCTACCTCACAAGAAATATTGAGGGAAGTTTCAGGCTGGAAGCAAGTGATCCCAGACAAAATTAAGAGGTCTGAATATCTCTTGTGAATATAGATACAAAAATCCTCAAGATCCTTTTAACAGTCCTTAGCCTGCTGCATCACCAGGGAATTCTGCAACAGATTTCTTTTTCTTTCTTTCTTTCTTTCTTTCTTTCTTTCTTTCTTTCTTTCTTTCTTTCTTTCTTTCTTTCTTTCTTTCTTTCTTTGTTTTCTTCCTTCCTTCCTTCCTTCCTTCCTTCCTTCCTTCCTTCCTTCCTTCCTTCCTTCCTTCCTTCCTTCCTTTCTTTCTTTTTTTTGTCTTTTTGCCTTTTCTAGGGCTGATCCCGTGGCATATGGAGGTTCCCAGGCTAGGGGTCTAATCGCAGCTGTAGCCACTGGCCTACACCACAGCCACAGCAATGCAGGATCCGAGCCACGTCTGCAACCTACACCACACCTCACGGCAATGCCGGATCCTTAATCCACTGAGGCCAGGGATCGAACTTGCAACCTCATGGTTCCTAGTCGGATTCGTTAACCACTGAGCCACAACAGGAACTCCTGCAACAGATTTCTTAACCATACTAAATGTTGGTAAGGATGTAGAACGTCTGGAATTCTCATATGCTGCTGCTGGGAACATAAACTGACATAATCACTTTGGAATTCGTTTATAAAGGTAAAACCCATCTATCAGGTATTCCAGCCATTTCATCCCTAGGTACTTACCTAAAAGAACTAAAAGTATAAGTCCATACAAATGTTCACAGAGGTATTATCAATAACAGCCAAAAGTAAAGACAACCCAAATGTCCATTATTAGATGCACAAATAAATGAAACATTCTATATCTATATAATGGAGTACCTAAAAGGAATAAAAAGGAACAAACTATTCTCACTACAACATAGATGAATGAAAATAATTCTGCTGAGTGAAAAAAGCCTGGAAAAAACTTCTTACTTTTTTATTCCATTTACATAAAACTTCACAAAAGTAAAATAATCTAAAATTGTGACAGTGGTTGTCTATAGACAGAGTACTGTGGGAGGGAGGTTGAGAAGTGATGAGGGTTGGAAGGGAGGAATTAAAATGTGGAATGAGGAAAATTTGGGAAGGATATATATATATTTGTTATCTTGATTTGGGGGCTTCATGGTGATAAGCACATGTCAAAACATCAGAATTTGTGTATTAATGTACAATCATTGTGTCAATTTTTTTCTCAACAAAGTGTTTTTTAAAAAATAAAATGAATTTAAATGACAACTATAGCATAGCTCTACCTCTGGACCATTTTCACTATTATGGCCTGATTACTTTTTATCTTGTACCCAGTGAACAGTAGATATATCAGGGTTAACTACCTCTGAATGTGTTAACCCCTCCTTCTCCTAATATTTAAGTCTATTTCAAGTTATCTTTAATGTTTCTCATGATGGATTCTGGGTTTGCCAAGAATAATTATCCGTTTCTCTGAATTTAGAGTGGAAGTAAAATCCTAAAAGTCAAGCCATATGGAAAATCTTTGATAACTTTGAATATGTCATGATTAAGGATTTCTATTCAACATAAAAATTATGCTTATGCAGAAAAAGCCTTTGACAAAATCCAACACCCATTTCTGATAAAAACCCTTCAGAAAAAGTGGGCATAGAGGGAACCGACCTCAACATCATAAAGGCCATATATGACAAACCCACAGCGAACATCATTCTCAATGGTGAAAAGCTAAAAGAATTCCCGCTGAGAGCAGGAACAAGACAAGGATGTCCGCTCTCGCCACTACTCTTCAACATAGTTCTGGAAGTCCTAGCCACAGCAATCAGAAAAGTAAAGAAATAAAAGGAACCCGAATTGAAAAGGAAGAAGTAAAACTATCCCTATTTGCAGATGACATGATACTATACCTAGAGAATCCTAAAGACTCTGCCAGAAAACTGTTAGAGCTCATCCATGAATTTGGCAAAGTCGCAGGATACAAAATTAATACACAGAAATCAACGGCATTTCTATATACTAACAATGAAAAAGCAGAAAAGGAAATTAGGGAAGCAATCCCATTTACCATCGCATCCAAAAGAATAAAATACCTAGGAGTAAACCTATGTAAAGAGACAAAAGACCTGTACTCTGAAAACTACAAGCCACTGATGAAAGAAATCAAAGATGACACAAATAGATGGAAAGACATACCATGCTCTTGGATTGCAAGAGTTAATATTATCAAAATGACAATACTACCCAAGGCAATCTATAGATTCAATGCAATCCCTATCAAATGACCAAGGACAATTTTCACAGAACTCAAACAAAATATTTTAAAGTTTGTTTGGAAGCACAAAAGACCCAGAATAGCCAAAGACATCCTGAAAAAGAAAAATGGAGCTGGAGGAATCAGGCTCCCGGACTTCAGACTATACTACAAAACAACAGTCATCAAAACCGTATGGTCCTGGCACAAAGACAGAACTATAGATCAGTGGAACATGATAGAAAGCCCAGAATCCAACCCACTCACCCACAGCCAACTAATCTATGACAAAGGAGGCAAGAATACACAATGGAGAAAAGACAGCCTCTTCAATAAGTGGTGCTGGGAAAACTGGGCAGCCACATGGAAAAGAAGGAAATGAGAACACTCCCTAACACCATACACAAAAATAAACTCCAAATGGATTAAAGACCTAGATATAAGACCAGATACAATAAAACTCTTAGAGGAAAACCTAGGCCAAACACTCTCTGACATAAACCACAGCAACATCTTCTCAGATCCACCTCCTAGAATAATGACAATAAAAACAAAAATAAGCAAATTGGTCTTAATTAAACTTAAAAGTTTTTGCACAGCAAAGGAAACCCTAAAGGAAACGAAAAGACAATCCACCAAATGGGAGAAAATATTTGCAAATGAATCAACTGACATGGGATTCATCTCCAAAATTTATAAACACCTTCTGAAGCTCCATACCAAAAAAACAAACAACCCCATGAATACATGGGCAGACGATCTAAACAGACAGTTCTCCAAAGAAGACATACAGAAGGCCAAAAAACACATGAAAAGATGTTCAACATCACTCATTATTAGAGAAATGCGAATCAAAACCACTCTGAGGTACCACCTTACACCAGCCAGAATGGCCATCATCAAAAAGTCCACAAACAATAAATGGTGGAGAGGGTGTGGAGAAAAGGGGACTGTATTACACTCTTGGTGGGAGTGTAAATTAGTGCAACCACTGTGGGAAACAGTATGTAGATTCTTCAGAAAACTAAAACTAGAATTACCATTTGATTCAGGAACCCCCCTCCTGGGCATCTATCCAGAGAAAACCATGACCCAAAAAGATACATGTACTCCAATGTTCATTGCAGCACTATATACAATAGCCAAGACTTGAAAGCAACCTAAATGTCCATTGACAGAGGAGTGGATCAATAAGGTGTGGTACACATACACAATGGAATATTACTCAGCCATTAAAAGGAAAGAATAACTGGCATTTGCAGCAATATGGATGGACCTAGAAATTATCATGCTAAGTGAAGTCAGCCATACAATGAGACCTCAACATCAAATGCTATCACTTACATGTGGAATCTAACAAAAGGACAGACTGGACTTCTTTGCAGAACAGATGCTGACTCACAGACTTTGAAAAACTTGTTTTCCAAATGAGACAGGTTGGGGAGGTGGGGGGGTGCACTGGTGGTGGAAATGCTATAAAATTGGGTTGTGATAATTGTTGTACAACTATAAATGTAATAAAAATTCATTGAGTAATAAAATTTTTAAAATGAACAAAAATGATGCATAAAACCAACAGGGAGATGACAATTTTTTTATTTTTTTGTCTTTTGGTCTCTTTCAGGGCCATGGCATATGGAGGTCCCCAGGCTAGGGGTCTAATCAGAGCTATAGCTGCCGGCCTATGCCACAGCCACAGCAATGCCAGATCCAAGCCACGTCTGTGACCTACACCACAGCTCACAGCAACACCAGATCTTCGACCCACTGAGCGAGGCCAGGGATCGAACCCACAACCTCATGGTTCCTAGTCAGATTCATTTCCACTACACCATGACAGGAACTCCAGATGACAAAATTTTAAAAAATATTTTTCACTGTCTGAAACTGACAAAGAACACCTAATATAAAAGAACTCTGACAAATAAACAAAATATCAGCAACTTCAGTAGAAAAATAGGCAAATGATATTTACAGGCAATTTACATAGAGCAAACCCAAAAGACCAATAAAGCATATGTAGAGATACTGAAAGTCATTCATAATCAGAGAAATGTAAATTTTAAAAACAGTGAAATATCACTTTGGACCTATTAAACTGATAAAAGTTAGAAAGAAAAGTCATGCCAAGTGCTGGTGGAGACTGTGGCTGTAGGAATTTTCATGCAGGTAGGAATGTAGATTTGTACCATCTTTCTAAAAATACTGGAAGCATATAGTTAAATTTAATGCATGTCCCAAGCTCCAGGAATTTTGTTCCTGAGTTGGTATCCCAAATTCTTACATGGGTTCAGGCAACATATCATGTTCATTGCAGCATGGTTTGTGGTGCTGGAAAGTTGAAGATGCTTGGAGAGTAAATGCAGCAGATAAAGATTTGCACATAGCAATGTGTATGGCGCTTTTAAATTCAGATGAATGGATTAATAAGATGTGGTACATATACACAATGGAATATTACTAAGCCATAAAAAAGAACAAAATAATGCCTTTTGCAGCAACATGGATGGAACTAGACTCTCATACTAAGTGAAGTAAGTCAGAAAGAGAAATGCAAATACCATATGTTATCACTTATATCTAGAATCTAATACATGGCAGAAATGAACTTATCTACAAAAAAGAAACTAAACTTATGGACTTGGAGAACAGACTTGTTGTTGCCAAGAGGGAGTGGGATGAACTGGGAGTTTGGGGTTACTAGATGCAAACTATTGCATTTGGAGTGGATAAGCAAGGAGATCCTGCCGTATAGCACTAGGAACTGTATCTAGTCATTTTGTGATGGAACACGATGGAGGATAATGTGAAAAAAAGAATGTATATAAATGTTTAACTGGGTCACTTTGCTGAACAGAAATTGACAGAACATTGTAAATCAACTATAATAGAAATAATAAAAATCTTTTTAAAATAAATAAATACACTGCTAAGGGGGAAATGAGATATACTATGTGACGCCATTAACACCAATTTAAAAAAACATGCACATATATATTTTGCAAGAATATCTGTAAATGAAAAGATACACACTAAACACATTAGAATAGTTGTATGTGGAGAGTGGGGAAGTGAAATGGGAGTCTTATATGAGGATGAAAAGAAATAAATAAACAAGGAAAGGACATTGGCCAGACCAATGACAATGTGGAAATAAAATACCAGAATAAAAAATCATTCAGCGAGGAGGCAATAAAACTAGTTGGTATGCAGATTTCAAGAACAACAAAGGCCAGAATTCTGACTCTTCTAGAATCTACAGGACAAGGAGATAAAAGATGCAAAGTGAGTAGGTCAGCCTAGAAGCTGAACTGTTAAAGAAAAATATCTATAACTGATGCTCAAAGGTCACTTTTAGACCTCTCTTTTCAATGGCCCACTCCCTACAGTTGGCCACACATTTTAAGATGGAATATATTTCGAAAGCTCATTAATTCTCAACTTAACACTAGCAGGCACTTAAAAATACTATTTCTCTATATTAACTTATTTATCCATCTAAGAATTTTTTTCTGGCTGCACCCATGGCATATGGAAGTTCCCAGGCCACGGATGGAATCCAGACCTGTGCCGCTGGAGAGAAAATACCAGATCATTAACCCACTGTGCCACAGTGGGAACTCCTTGTCTAACAAATATTTATATAGTGCCTAGTATGCAAGGGTGAAACTGAGGATATAGTCACTAGATTAGAAGCTATGAGGATATTCTATAAAGGTACTGACTTTGCCAGCTATAGAGGTTTCACAGGACAAAGGTGTGAATGGGGCCATATGCTTCTGGACTGGAATGTCTTGCTTAGAAACCTATAATTCTCACTGACTCCTGTGCCAGTTCCCATGTTTTCTTTGTCACAAGGGTACCCTCTGTGCCTTCCCGCAAAATGCAAAGTACAAGATTTTTACACTCCCCATGTAGGATCTGATGTGGTTGAGGGACCTCAAAGTGGGTTAGGGTTTTAGTTATTCACAAATTAACACTTCTGGGTTAATTTGAAAGAAGAGTAAACCTAGGTCACATGAGACCTCACTAGTATGCTCTTTGTTATTAAATCTTTGCTGAGTGTAGGGGTCCTGCTGCCAGAATTTGAATGTGGGAGAATTCTAGGGCTTGGTGATGAGCAGAAGGAATATTAAACCTAGGTCTGCTGCATGGCACTTTGGGTTTTAATAATGACATTTTATACCTTGACAGTTCAATAAATAGGTAAGAAGACAGTAACATTAGTGTGTCCCCCCAGATACAGCCTCTAATGGGTTAACATAATGAGGCTGTATAAATTCACAGTTGGTTGATCTACCTAGATTTCTAAATCTCACCTCTACAGTTCCCACTTCCCTGTGTAAAAACATCCTACAGGATATTTCAGAATCAATAATTCCCTATCAGAGACTTTGAGGAAACAGAAGTCCCACCCAGTTACCTGCTGTGTCTCTGAGGGAAGACTTGAGTCGTGATTAGGTCCCAACCTATGCCCTCAGCTCAGCTGCAGCTATAATTAAGGATAAGCCATAATCTGCCTTTAAAATGTCCTCCATTTTCCATGCCTTCCTCTCACAGCCATGACTATTTTAAAAAATCAAATCATCAAGGACTCAAATTGGGTTTTTATCATGCCCTCCTATTTCTGATATCAAATATATAAATCCTTGAGCTCTGTCTGATTCTGAAGAACTTGTTAGAAGCCTTTTTAAATAATTTAGCAGTCTGAAGGATTCTAACACTTATTCTCTCTTGGGCACCTGCTGGTATCCTGAAATACAAACTTTGTACTCTTATCTCAGTCTTGATGTGGAGTATACAGTTCTGGAGATGAGAAATGAAATGTGACTAAGGACCTGTAAACCAGTCCTGCTTACCAGCCTCCCAACAGGACAAAACCCTTATCACTTCAGAGTGGACAGATACCCCATTTACTGATTGCAGTAGTATGTGGATTTTTATCTAAATATTTCCAGTAAAATGCCCAGACAAGCTAATTAGTAGAATTATAGAAGATTGGGACTAGACTCAATATCATCCAAACAGAGACAACACAAGAAAATAATTGCTTGGGCTAAAATTGACAAGTTTGACTGGTATGTCCCCCAAATCTTTAATGGTCACTTTGTACTCTTAGCCTTGGCAAGTACTTTCCTTTCCCAACATATGGCAAAAAGCCTGCAGAACTATAGCACTTTTCAAACAAAGCAAAGCAAAACAAAACAAAAAACCCTATCACTTTTTTCATTACTGATGAGAAAGATGTTGGCATATTTAGATATGCATGCCCACATAGGTACATAGGCTTATATGTATGCACATGCACGAATGCAGTTGGTCAACACTTACTGAATGCAGAACATTATGTGACAGAAAGTACCAGGGGAAATTAAAAAAAAAAACCTAATCTCTGCCCACATGATAGTTATAGTCTAATGGGCAATTTGTGATGCATGGGAAGATGAGTAAAAATTGATTACTCTAGAGATAAAAACCTTTTTCTCTTCCATAACACTTACTATTTTTTCTTCTGAGAACAAAATCATATTTCTTACAAAAACTTAGGGAAATAATCACCTGTAATACCAGTACACAGAAATATATATATATATGTATTTCTTTGTTTTTCTATGCTTATAAAATGTATTTAAAGACTACATATGGTACAATTCCAACTATATTACATTCTGAAAAGGAAAAACTTGGGAGATAATAACACAATCAGTGGTTTCCAGAGGTTGAGTGGGAAGGATGGAAGGATGAATAGAACACAGAGGAGTCAGAGCACAGAGAATTTTAGGGAGTGAAAACACTTTGTATGATGCTATAAGAGTGGATACATGTCATTATTCATTTGTCCAAACCCATAGACTATACAACATGAAAATTGAACCCTAATGTAAACTATGGACTTTGAGCAATAATGATGTGTCAATGTCTGTGCAACAATTGTAACAAAGGTACCACTCTGGTGAGTCAGGTTGATAGTAAGAAAGGCTAGACATGTGTGTGGGTAGGAGGTATATGGGAAAGTTCTATATTTTCCTCTAATTTGCTGTGAAACTAAAACTTCTCCCCCCAAAAGAAACTCTTTTTAAAAATTTGTTTTAAATGTCTTTAAAACAAAATTAGAATCGCACTATGCATATCGTTTTATAAACTTATTTTTCTTGCTTAAAAATATGTCACAAAGTTTTCCATGTCATTAAACTAAAATAAGCCATTTAAGGGTGCAATAATATTTCATCATGAAGTATGTCATGTTTATTAACAAATATCATAATTCACAATGCAAATAAACTTAACACTACTAAACTGTACACTTAAAATGGTTAAGATGGTTAAAAATAGCTTTAAAAACAAATAAAGACCTAATTATTGAACAGGTACTTTAATTCTCCTATATTACAAATAATCCCATAATGAACAATCTTTGAGTGTTATTCTGTACATGTATGTGTCTCTGATTGTTTCTTTAGAAAAAATGCCTAGAGTTGTACCTGCTAAGCTAAAGAGTATGAGAAAAAAAAAAGTATCTTTATTGCTTTTCCTTATTTTAAAAATAATTCATGCTTGTAAATTTTTTCAGAAAATGTCAAAAAATATTTTTAAAAAGTTACTTTTGATCCCACTATCCAGAGATAAACACTATTAATACTTTGGTGGCTATGGCTCCAGAGTTTTTTCTTTGTATGCATTTTTGTACATATTTTAAAAAGAACATACTGTATTTGGTAATCTGCATTTTCATATTATAACATATCATAAATATCTTTCCATACTAATAAACACAGGTAGACATAATTATATTTCATTTTCAAAATACATTTCACTGTACAAGTGTACCATAAGTTTTGTAACCAATACCATATTCTGAGTATTTTGATTAGTTCTAGTTTTTCATTATTATTAACAATGCTGAGCACTCATATATATACAACTTTGTGCACTTATGTGATCATTTCAAGATAAATTTTTAAATGCAGAATTGCTAAGTAAAAGGACATGCACATGTTTAAGGTTTTGGGGATATAATGCCAAATTTACTTCAAAAAGGATAGACCAATGTATACTTTCTTTTCTTCTTTTTCTTTCTTTTTAGGGCTACACATGCAGCATATGGAAGTTCCCAGGCTAGGGGTCGAATCAGAGCTGCAGCTGCTGGCCTACGCCACAGCCACAGCAATGCCAGATGCAAGCCGCATCTGTGACCTACACCACAGCTCATGCAAAGCTGGATCCTTTAACCCACTAAGAGACACCAGGGATAGAGCCTGCATCCTCATGGATACCAGTCAGATTCTTAACCTGCTTAGCGACAATGGGAAATCCCAACAGCTCATTTTTAAAATGATCTCTTCAAAAATTTCCCATTGCTCTTAAGACCCCAAATCTCCAAGTTGAACTATAAAATAACTCAATGACTTATCTAGAAATACTGATGGGTGCCTATTATGTATTTTATATCTTAGGCTTGGAAAATATAATGGTGAAAGGGTGGGGCAATGCCTCCGTTCCCACAAAACTTTACACTAAGAGTGGGCCAGTGGGAAGACTGACAGACTATAAACATAGCAATCAACAAATAACATAAACAAATAGATGAGATAAATTTCAATGTGATGAGTTATACGAAGAAAACAGAATGATCTTCTAGAGAAGATAAGCTATTCTTTCAGTTCCCCAGGCTCCATTTTCTCATCCCAGGGAATTTGTACAGGTTATTCCCTCTCTCAGGGCTCCTCCTTCATCTTCCTTGTCTCCCTAACCTTCATTCTTTCTTCAGCTCAAGTCTCAGCTTAAAATGGCAACTTATCTAGGTTAAATGTTTCTTTTATATACTCCCCCATTGTACCCATATGTCTTTGTAATGTTCATTACATCTTTAAGTATTTGGTCAATATCTGTCTTGCCACAAGGGCAGGATCTCCTTGTCTGTGGTCTACTGACCTATTTCCAGCCACTAGCTGGGAATATAGTAGGTGATCGATCCACAGCACATGATCATCATATAGCAGATGATCAATTTATTTTGTTGAATAAATGAGCAGAAGGAAAGTTGGAGTATTTTTTTTTTTTTCCTGTGAAGGGACATTTCACCAGGAAGGGCTAAGAATCATCCGAACATCATGCCTATGTAAAAAGCACATGGGAGAGAAATGCAGTTAGGCTGAAAGGAAACTGCATGAGAAGTATTCAATAGTTGCTTCCTTGGGTTCTAGGGTGGCACTGAAGGCCATCATGGGACAAACGGTTTTGAGATGAAGTCATTTCCTAGATACCAGAAGTAAGCAACTCCTTACTTAGAAAAGAGCATGAAAGAATACATGGAAGAGAGAGAGAAAGAAAGGAAGGGAGAGAGGGAGCGTATACTAGTTGAAACATGGAAGAATAAGTAGATGGGGAGATACTCTTTGTTTTTTTTAGGTTGAGACTTTTCTTTTAAAATAAAAATATCCCAATACCAAGTAATACATGTATATAGTAAATATTCAAGACAGTACAGAAAGAGGTAAAGAAGAAAGTCAAAATGACTAATAATTCTTTCATATCTTATTTGGATAATCATCTAGACTTTCTGTATGTATATTCACATGGATCTTTTTAATATAAAAATAGAATAATATGTGCTATTTTATAAATTGCTTTTTAAATTAAAACATATTTCCAGATCTAGCAACTTATTTCTAATGGCTATGTAGGAATCCATTAGGTGGTTGTACTGTAAAATAATTATTGTTAATAGTTATATTTTTCTCATTTTCAGTATTTCAGTATTACACACCTCACTATGATTAACATCTTTGTATATTTATTACACTGTATTTTTGCAGATTTGTATACTTATTTTCCTTAAAATGAACTTCTGTGTGTGGACTTGTTGGTCAAACAATATAAATATTGAGGCTTTTGATACATGTTGCCAAATTACCTTAAAAGTCTTTATCAATTTGTACCGGTAGCATATAAATGTGCCCATTTCATAGCGTCTTCATCAACACTTAATACTGTCAAATTTTTAATCTTTGATATTCTGATAGGCAAAAAAGAGATACCACTGGCTTTATTTTTATTTCTGATTACTAGTGAGGTTGAACATATTATCATATGCTTATTAGACAAATGTTTTCTCCTTCTTTGAATTATCTATTCATATCCTTTGCACATTTTAAAATCGAGGTATTTATCTTTTAAAAAAAAATTTATACTGAGTTCCCGTTGTGGCTCAGCAGTAAGAACCCATCTAAGTATCCATAAGGATGCTGGTTTGATCCCTGGCCTCACTCAGTGGGTTAAGTATCTGGCATTGCCATGGGCTGTGGTGTAGGTCACAGACACAACTTGGATCTGGTGTAGCTGTGGCTGTGGCACAAGCCAACAGCTGTGGCTCTGATTCGACCCCTAGCCTGGGAATTTCCATATGCCTGGGAATTTCCATATGCCTGAGGTATGGCCCTAAAAAAGACAAAAAATAAAATAAAATTAAAAATAAACGAATAAAAAAACCCCAATTTTTATAAAAAATTTTAGACTATGGATCTTCCTCGATTTACAAAGGGGTTACATTCTAAGAAATCCCATATGTTGAAAATATCCTAAGTGGAAAATACATTTAATACACCTAACCTACCAAACACCATAGTTTAGCCTAGCCTACCTCAAACATGCTCAGAACAATTAAATTAGCCTACAGTTGGGCAAAATCATCTAACACAAAGCCTATTTTATAAGGAAATGATGAGTATCTCATGTAATTTGTTGACTACTGTACTGAAAAACAGAATGGTCGTATGGGTACAGAATTGTTACCAGTGTCTTGGTTGTTTACCCTCTTGATGTAGCCACCTGGGAACTGCAACTCCTTGCTGATGCCCAGCATCACTAGAAAGTATCATTCTGTGTAGAGCTAGCCTGTAGAAACTATTCACAATAGCCAAGACATGGAAGCAACCTAAACATCCATGGACAGATGAATGGATTAAGACATGGTACATAAATATAATGGAATACTACTCAGCCATAAAAAGAATGAAATAATGCCATTTGCAGCAAAATTCAAAATTTGAGGTACAGTTTCTACTGAATGCATATCACTTTTGCACCATGGTAAAGTAAAAATATTGTATGTCCAACCATTGTAAACTGGGGACTTGTAGTGATATTAGCCATACATGCTTATCATATGTTATCATATATATAGCATTTTCACCAATTTGTCATTTATTTTAATGTTATTATAAACCAGAACTACCCCTTAGCTGTCATATGTCATGCTGGAATTTTTTTTTCAGTTTATTATTTGCCTTTTAATTTTATTAACCTTGTGTTTTGACATTCAGAAGCTTTACTTTTTTTATGAAGTTCTATTTGACAGAAATTCCTCTTATGGATTTTGTGTCATGCCTAAGAAAGTCCTTCCATGTCCCCAAAGAACTATGGACATATTCACTTAGGTTTTCTTTTTCTTTTTTTTTTTTTTTTTTTTTTTTTTTGCTGCACACACAGCATGCACAAGTCCCTGGTCCAGGGATTGAATCCTCACCACAACAATGACAACACTTGTTCCTCAACCTGCTGAGTCACCAGGGAACTCCATTTTCTTCTACTTCTTTTATGATTTTATATTTTACATTAAGACACATTTGCCTTAAGAATATGTCAAGGAGAGGTTAATGCTACTGCCATAATCTGAGTATCAGGTTAGGAGCAATTGCTGGCCACTGAAGAATTCATTTTACACATTCTAGGTAAAAGTTCTATTGTATGATTATAGAACATAAGACAAAAGCTGAGTAGAGACACAGCACCTAAATTATATTCCTCTACTGTTAAAAATGACAATATCAAGACTGTTGAAAAGTTGAGCAGGGAAGTATGAGGGATATTGTTGTTAACTGCTTGGAGTGAAATACACTTATATTCCTGGCTGATGAAAAGGCCATCATGCTGAGGCCTGCACTGTCTCAAAAAATATTTGAGGGCTACTATGAGCTCGCTGGGGATATAAACAATGAACAAAACAAAGGGGTTTACTGTTCTTAAATGGTTGAGGTAAACAAATATTTTCAAATATTTATTTCAAAGTGCTTTAAAGAAAATTTAGCAGGTAAGGGAAGTTGTAATTTCAGGTGGGGTGGTTAAGGAAGTGTCCCCTAGGGAAATGACAATTGAGAAAAGGCTCGGATGATGAGAGCAAAGATATTAAGGGAAAAATTCCAGCCTATATAAAGTTGTAGAGGTCGGAACAAGTTTAGTTTGCTGGAAGAGTAGTGAGAAAGCCAGTGTAGCTGGAGTGTTACCTGAAAACAAAGAAAACAGAAAAATGGGACAAGAAACATGGAAACACCCTAAAGCCCTGGGTACGGTTGTTTTTAACTGTGAAAGCGGGAGTTGGAAGCGGGATAGTTTATTCCCTAGATTCCAATTCAGGCATTAGTATCCAAGAAAAGTCTTTCCTTAACCGCCCTTAAATTCCAACGTTATCAGATTTTCCCACCCTTTTACAATCACCGCCCCCTTTCAAGTATTTCAGAATTACCAGCCGAGGCCACTTCTGACCACTCTTTTTAAAACCGCAAATTCCTGTTTGTCGTGGCACTCTCCCACCACTGTCCCTCGCTTTTTCTCCTTAGCATTTATACATATGTAACATATACATATATAGTAACTATTGTCCCTTCCCCAAGTAGACCCACGAAAACTGGGATTTTGGCCTGCTTTAATCTCCGCTGTATCCCAACATCTCTAACAGTGCTTGACACAGTTTACGCTCGATAAATATGTCGAATAAAAGTAGGACGCTGTATTAACAGGCCCGGACTAATTCTGTGAATCGACGTCAGGTTAGACTAACACCACATTTCTCACTCTCGGAAAAGGGCTTCCAGCAATCAGATGGTGACGTCCTCCAGCTTTCAAAATGGGAAAGCAAAGGTTCCCACAATTCTCAGAACGTGAATTTCTCGCCATAATTCAAAATGGCGGAGGAGGGTGTGGCCTGTCACATGGTGGGCGTCACAGCAGCTTTCCTTTTCCAGGCGGTGGCCCGCCTTGCCGCGTCGTCAGCGGTCCCTCTCCTCCTCCCACCGAGCCTTTTCGAGGAATCGCCGGGGATTGGCTAACAGGCTGGGAGCGGGGCTGCGGGGCTAGACGCGGCATCATCACTTCCTGTTGTGGGCGGGCGTTTCCTGTCGCTGCTTGGTAACAATGGGGAAGATAATGGCTGCCTGAGCAACGTCTGCGAGCAGGCGCTGGGTTAGAGGCGGGTCTCAATCAGCGACTCATCGGAGGCGGGCTTGAGAGCGGCGGCAGGGGAGGCGCCCAGGAGCCCCGGCGGCGGTGGCGGCGGCGGCGGCCGAACCGACCGAGTCGGATCCCGACACTAAAATCGAGTAAGTGAGTCCTCCGAGAAATGGATGGAGAGCGAGAAGACAGCGGAGCTGTGACTGCCGCGTTCTCTCAAAATGGTCTGAGTGGCGCATCGTGGCGGAGGCTCAGCGCCGCCTGCGGACCCCAGGCGCCGGTTGCAGTGGGGGGCTCCGTGGCGTAGTCGCCGCTGCCATTTTAGTTGGGTGTATAGTCAACCGGCTCTTTGAAGAAGGGGAAGGAGATGGGTAGTACTTCCTCTTCGTGGCCTCGCGAGCCTGGGCCCTTCAGAACCTTAAGAATTTGGGGGAGGCGATTTTCGAGTGTTGGCCTTAGGCGTGAGAATCTTTGGTCGTCTCAGGTTTTTCTCTCTTCGGTCCTCTGGAGACTTACCTCGCCTCTTTCCCCACCTCCCTTTTACATGGCGGGCTTGGATTTAGGAAATGGGGGGAAAAAATCAGCCTGCTCTAAGTTAGATGTGAGAACTCTTGGGCCTTTATATTTCTCAGGATTTGCAAAACCCCATTTTGAGCCCTTCTGTAGGGCACTATCAATTGGGCACCCCCTGGGGCCGTGATGCCATCTTCCCTGAGGATCTGAAGCAAATGTGGTTTACTCCTTTGCTCAAATAACCCTGGCGTATCCTTTGCCAGATATCACTGCAAGTATTCCCCCCAAAAGGGAGGGAAAAGCCGTTGCGTGTTTGTTGTTTTTCCCTGAGTGAGTGTGGGAATTGGGCCAAATGATTTTGAAGTTAATTTCCTTTCAATCCGCCAACAACTCAACCCCCCCCCCCCCCCCAAAAAAAAGAGGCCTAAGGGTCTCGGCTTCTGCGGGCGGTACCTGCCACGTACGCCATAGCTTTAGTAACTAGTATTAACCGGTTGGGCTTCTGCTTCCTGAATGCTCAGTCCCTTTTTCCCTTATGCTGATTAATTTCAAGATGGAGGAGACAGCCACGTTCCTTCCCTAGACAGTTTCACCATACTTATTCCACAGGTTAGTCCGAGAATCTGAGGCCTAGCAGGCTTCTTATTTAGGTCATTCTTTCGTTTTGGGGCAAGAGGAAGCATTTATATCACATTGTCATCCATTATTTGCAAGGCCCCATAGTAATTTTTTGCTGGATATAAGGAGCCCGCATTTCCTGAATCAGAATTAACCGCAGTGGCTTTGGATGATTGAAGGGAGGAAGAAATAAACGTACTACTACTAATCATTTCTTTGATTCTTTGTGATTAAAGAACACTCATATCACCCCATCAGGTACATTATGTCCGTCCTGGATGACTTGAGAGCAGGCAGGCACAGTTAACGCTCTCCAAAAATCAGTTTTCTAAGTTGTAAAAATAAAGTGCCCAGGAAGACTAATCTAAAATTTTTTAAAAATTTCATTTAGTATACTCTTTTACTGAAAAAAATGCTTCATTCTTTAGCCTAAGATGTCCGGATAATCTTTCATACTTTAGTTTCTACCTTAGGCTAGTGTAGTGTGCCAAATAAGTTCTTGAAAGTAACCATGATTATCTGAAAATAATTACTGTTATGATAAGGAAAAGCCTATTTTAATCAAGTTTATATCAAATGTAGATTGGCTCTCAACCTTTAAAGGAAGTCTTATATCTAACATATCCCTCTGACCTCAGTCTCCCCTAATATCCTAATATTGATGTTGAATTAGGTTGGGTTATGTGTATGTATGTATGTGTGTGTATCTAAAAATATATAGAATATGTATTTTTTAGGATGTGTCTGTTTCAAAGAAAATGTCTATCTTATCAAAGAGGAAGAATAATGGATTCTTTTTTTTTCTAGAGCAGAGAGTGAAGAAAACTAAAATCCAGTTTATTGTATTACAATACTATGTCATAACAGTCAGGTAATTTATTTTTTGTTGCGTCTCCTGATAATTTATGTGTAGAATGCATGTTTAAAAATAATTTATTCTGTTTTGCAGGCCCTGTAATTGGATGGGCTTATTTGATACATGTTAGTTGGTGTTGGGCATTCTTCATAATCAGAATGAGTGTTTTTCACTGGGTATTCAAAGAGTAGTGTTCCTGAGTAGCTGAAACTCACTAGTGCTCTATCTGAATTTTCATCTTTTAAAATAATGTGTGAAGTTTACCAATACCTGTATAGAACAGAAAGAACGAGATAGAAACTTACTGCCTTAAATCAGTGTTGGAATGGGATGGGTACAAATAAATAGTGTTTGAATGTTTATTGAATAACTAAATGAACCATCAGACTATATTATAAGAATATAATCTCATATTTTGTGTGGTATTCGATTTTTTTCCTTCGAGATAACCAAAGTCATAATTGATATATAGTACTTTAATTAGTATTAACTCCTTTCATCATCATTAAGGTAACTGCATAATTTATTGCCCTAACTAGGATGCTTTTAAGAGCAAAAGGGACATTATTAATAATTATGCCTGGACAACAGTTGCAAACTTGGATTTTTCCAGGCAACCTGGTATGAGTAGTTAGCCTAGACTCATAACTAATTTGTACTGACTACTTATATACTAGGTTTTGTGCTTCACATGCATGATTTGGTAATCCTTACAGTGAGGCTTCATGAGAATATTACCTATTTTACAGAGGTAACTGAGACTTAGAGATTAGGTAATTTGTCCTCAATTAAGTAGCTAATAAGTGGTAGAGCCCCCATTTTAACTCAGGTCTGTCATATGCCAAAGTCACTAAACTCTTATATCTCTAGATTTAATTGTTATCTGATGATATTGGAAATGCAAAGAAAATGAAAGGTTGTGATTTAAAAAAAACTGTAGGTTATGTTGCATCAAAAACTTTTATTAACACTTAAAGGAAATTTGCTTTATGAAGCAGGTGAGACCTACTTAGCAGTTACACCCTCTTTTCATCTGGCAGGGTTCCTTTTTCAGCTATTACTGCTTTTGATATAATTTGATAAACAATTTAAAATCAAATGGCTTTAAAAAATAGCTTAACAATGGAATGATAATCTAGAAATGTTATGCTGGTTGGATATATTCTTTCAGGTTAGTGAACATATAGTGAGGCTTTAAATAATACAGTAGATCAAATGGGACATCCGCATTTATGGAATTATAATGTGTGTATTACTTTTTCCATGACTCTAGCCGATTGGGAAATAGCTTCCACAAACCATTCACCAACCTTTTGTTCCCTTGATTTACCATAGAGTGGATAACAAATCAAAGTGAAAAGTCATTAGTCAAATCCAAACCAATGAGGTGCTAGAATTTTGGACCACTACCTAGGACTGGGATATGTTTTTCTTTTGTAAGCTTAATTCCTTAACAATTCTGTGTAACACAGACATTTCCAAAATCTTATGGCCCACTGATTTCAAAAAGTGTCTAGTTTATATTATCCTTTAATATTTTGATAACCAGTGTAAGAAAGCAATAATACTTCTGTATCTGTTTTTTCCTTTGTTATTTTTTCTCAACCTTGAATATGGAGGTTTCCCAGATAATCAAGCAATTCATTTTAGATATTAAAATTTTAGTAATTTTGAAGGATTGGGGAATATATTTGTGAATTTGTGGTTTTGCTCCTGAAGTATATGCTTACTTTTGCTATAGATGTTCTCGTATTTTATTGCTTCAACCCAAGGTTCTAATTTCATTAGTTGTAAAGCACCTGCATATGTGTGAGACATATATCTGTAGACAGTGCGTGGAGTGTATGTACATTTGTGGGCCTCTTACAGTAATTTTACAACTATGTGTTGAACTGCTATTATGTTTGGATGTGATGAATGTGACACTTTCTGTGGGGGAAAGGAGATATTTGTGTTCAGTGTTTTTATATTTTTCTGGCATGAAAAATGGTCTCTTTCCTCTTGCTTTCCATTGACTGTATGAAGAAAGGATTTAACTCTTAATTAGTTTTCTTTTTTTATTGACCAAAGTTCCCGTTAGTGTAAATTACATCTAAGGTGACCATATAATTTATCCAAACTGGGACACATTTAAGAGTGAAAGAGGGCCATATTAATAATTATTACAGGACAGCAGTTGTAGACTGCTACTTACCTGGACAAACTGTGGATATATGGTCACCTTTGTCATCATTACTAGATAGGATCACTGTTCAGGAAGCACAGTTGTCAACATGTTTGGTTCTGTAACGCAAAATTATTTTCGTGAAATAATATAATAGTCATTTGTGTGGATAATATTTTCCTTTTTGTCCAAGTGATTTTAATTTTAAAAATTGGTTTCATTCTTTTTTAAATAGTTGATTTTTGGTGGAAAACTTACGTCTTAAAAGATAGTACTTAATTTACCAATTAACACCAAAATTCCCAGTAATCAGTTATTTTTACCTTAGTATCTTTTTAAAATAATGCGTGAATCTTTTGGGTTTTTTGAGTCATTTTTGACTTCTTGGGAGTAATGAGGAGTTGAGTTAGTGTGGATACCACCAAATTCTGATTTAGTGACGTAGCTTGCTAGTAAAAGAACATGAAATGGGTAATTGAAGATTAAATTCACTGTCTAGAGTACTTGAGTGAGTTGAAATACTATTATAATGGTTTCCTTTTTTAACTAACTTGATGTTGTGAATTGGCAGAATTTGGCTTGGTCTCCATCCGTTGATTTGTTGACATTCTTAATATTCTTTTGATTTAACTGTTTTAGAGGGTTGTAGTTGTCAGAATTGTTTGTGAGCTGCAGACTTCCTGCCAAGAGCTTAGACAAATAAAGGACATTTCTGAATCCTTTCAGTTTTTTTTTTTCTGCTGTTCTTTTCAAATGGTAAAGATAGAAGAATATAAGTGAAGCTAAACTAACATTGCCATGCAGATATTTAATAGTCTCATAGATGATTGCTATCCATAGTATTAGCAGGGACTGAGGCCTTGGTAGCATTCTCTGATAGGCCAGTAATGAAAAAAATCAACAAATTGTGTGGGTGTTGAGAGGTATCAGGCAATAAGTAAAGGCAGTGAAACATCAAGCCTGCCCTGTTTTTGAAGAGGAATGCTTTATATTTCTATTCAGAAATAATAAGGTAGTCATAAAAGAAGTGCATGAGTGAAGTAGCAGTAAAAAAAAAAGTACAACTTCTAAGCTTACATCCTGGTTATTCATGTCGTTTCTTAAAATTTTTTTCTGACTTAATATTGTAATGTCATGTAGCTTATCTTACTTAGAGTCACAGATTCATAGAACTGGAAAGGTATCTTGTAGATAGTTTAGTCCAGTACTCTAATATTGATGGAGATCCTCAGGCACAAAAGGTTAAATTGGCCAAATTTATATAACTAGTTAACGTTACAGCCAAGACTAGAACCCAGTTTCTCTCTTTCCCTTCTCACAGAGCTGAGTTCCACCCTGCTACTCATAGAATAAAAAGGATATCTGGTAATCAACCTTTTATTTGTCTGCAACAATGCTATACAGTTTTTATTAAACATTCTATATATGAAGAATTCTCAACACTTTTGGTAACTACATTTACAGTGGTACTTTATATGCTGACCTCAAATTCAGCAGTTCTTTGTGATTTGGCCTTTTTTGTTTATTTGTATCTGTATTTTAAGTATTTTTTTCATTTTGGTGATGGTATTATTATTGAGCTGACATTTTCTTTATTGACAAGGCTCACATGTCATTAATTCTCATCTATTCGAGTTTCTTAATGAAGAAGTTCTGTTCCAAACAGTAGCGCTTGCCCTTTTCAGCATGACGCATTTTTTATGTTGATACCTATGATTTTTTAAATTGGCACGTTCTACTATAGAATACTATTGAGTTTTGGAGCTTCTATGAACCCATCCAAAAGGTGACAATGCTCAAGATACTTTAGTAGTTGGTTGATAGTAGGTTACCTTGATTACTCCTTGCTACCATCCCTTTTCATTTTTAAAAAGAGGTTATTTCTTCCAGACACAATAGATATGGCTTATTTTTAAATTGGGACATTCACGCAAGCATTTGAATTTCAGAATTCAGTTTTTAAAAGTGTGTTGTTAACCGTTTATTTTAGTGCCTTAAGTCGTCTTAATTGGGTACTGTGATGCAATATGTCCATTGAATATAGCATGTGTGTGCTTTTACTTAGCACCAGGTCTCCTGACCCATTAGTACTGAACAGTATGTTTTAAGTGACTTTTTGCCCTAACATCATAACAGCGTTACATTTTTTTAAATTGGTGTACATGGTTTAGGAGAATTAAATGAAATACTTTTAGCAGTGGTCAGATACAGTAATCTGCATAATTTCTATTGATATATGATAATGACTATAGGAGAATTAGAGATCACTAAAAATACTTTAAAATTCTCACAGTGAATAAAATCTGCTCTAAATTCCCTAATTACATAATAAATCTCAGGTTTGGTTTTCTTGCTGGATTTTCCTCCTTGGAATTAAGTTTATCTGATGCAGTCATACATTTATTGACCAAATGAGTCGTTTTTGAAATGACAGGGCAGAATTTCTAATTTGGCTGTTTGTTTCCAGGAATGTATTTGGATATATTGGCACACAGCACTCTGGAAGAAATAAGGTTTAATAAAATATGCTATTTATCTGAGGGGCAACTTTTTTTTTGTCATTTTTTTTTAAGGGCTGCACCTGCGGCATATGGAGGTTCCCAGGCTAAGGGTCGAATCAGAGCTGTAGCCACTGACCTACACCACAGCTCACGGCAATTCTGGATCCTTAACCCACCGAGCAAGGCCAGGGATCGAACCTGCATCCTCATGGATGCTAGTCAGATTTGTTTCTGCTGAGCCATGGCGGGAACTCCGAGGGGCAATTATATTTAAAACAAAAATACTAAAAGTTGACTTATTTAAAAGTAAACCTTACTGGCTTCATACCACATATAAAAGGTGTTTTGTCATTTTGGAAGTTTTCATACCAGAGGTGAACTTGGTATAAAAAGCTCCTAGTGAGATTGAATACTTTAGATGTGCCAGTTGGGATTGAAGGAATGTATTTTTTTTAAGTATATAGTCTTGAGATACATTGGGAGACAGTTGTACATTTAGTGAAAAGTTGAGCGGATTTGGAATCAGAAGATCTGGGTTTAATTACGGACACTTTCCACTTACTAGCCACATGGCCTTTGGTAAACACTTCCTCTCTTTGTGCTTCTGGTTCTTAATCTGTAAAATAGAGTTGGTTCATACTTCATAGGATTCTCATAAGGCTTCAATGAAATATAGGTGAAAGGGCTGATAGGTATTGCTTATAACTAGGAAAAGACCTAAGTGATACAAGAACAATTACATATTTATTCTCTTAAATTGTTTTATTGGTAAGCTTTTCACAGAAAGAAATGTTTAAGTTTAAAAATGACTGGGAGTTCCCGTCATGGCTCAGTGGTTAACGAATCTGACTAGGTACCATGAGGTTGTGGGTTTGATCCCTGGTCTTCCTCAGTGGGTTAAGGATCCAGCTTCACAGTGAGCTGTGTTGTAGGTCGCAGAAGCAGCTCAGATCCTGAGTTGCTCTGGCTGTGGAGTAGGCTGGTGACTACAGCTCTGATTAGACCCCTAGCCTGGGAACCTCCATATGCTTTGGAAGAGTGGCTCTAGAAAAGGCAAAAAAGACCAAAAAAAAAAAAAAAAAAAGGCTAGTGCTAACCAAGTACTTAATCCAAAATTTCTGACTTATGCACATGAATATTATAACTGAGTATAAGATAAAATTATATAAAAAGATTTCATATCTTTTATGATGATAGAAGGAGCCCTGTGGGCTGTGGGAATTCTTTTTTTGGTCTTACATAAGTTAAACTGGAATCATACCGCAATGTTGTTTACCACAGAGTAGAATCTAGAGACCCATTTTGTTAAATATTCTTCACTAATCTTTTCACACCAAAACAGAGAGAGATCTGTATTTGGTCATATGGACTGTAGTCTCCTGACAATTTTGGCATTCTTTAACCTTTAAAATGTTTGTTTTTACTTACCAAACAACAGTGACATTACATCTACCAGGGGCTTAACTTGTGGTTTAGATTTATTACAAGTTTTTTTCATTTTATACCACTTAGGTAGTGAGGGAAATGCCTAAAATGAGACTAGTCTCATTGGGTGTTTGTGAGTAAGAAGATTTTACAAGGCATATGAGGGCATTGCTTACATTCAGGATTTCCTTTTTTCTCAAAATATAGTTATTTCTAGTCCAGGGTATCTCAGCCAAAACTCACCCCTTAATGTCCACAGAGTGTAGAGATGTCTTGCCCTGTTGGAATCTCTTGATCTCCACTCCCAGCCCACAGGAAATACAGAATAAGGCAGAAAGAATGGAGGCTTTGGGCAAAAGTAGGGAAGCAAATTAGATTTTTCTCTCCCTGTGCCCTAATTGACTACAGGAAACAAAGTGCATTTTTTAGGCCCACACCTGCAACATATGGAGGTCCCCAGGCTAGGGGTCAAATCGGAGCTTTAGTTATAGGCCTACCCCATGGCATCATTGGATCCCAACCACATCTGCAACCTATACCGCAACATGCAGCAATGCCGAAATCTTAACCCACTAAGCCACAATGGAAATGCCAACAAAATGCCTGTTAAATGTGCTCTGTTTTGGAGAGCCTTTACAGTTTGGTTGCAATTTTGAAGCAAATAACTGTTGCAGGGATGTCATATGGGAAAATATTTTCCTTGATTTTCTCTGGTGTAGGTGGGGGAGGGGGGAGAAGAACAGCATGTTATTGTGAAAATAATAGTAATTTGAATTTGTTCACATGTTCCTTTGTGAGTGTGTCTCATTGTTAAACAAATTTTTTAATTAAAAATACATTTAAACCAAAGCAAAGATCTTTTTTGAATAAGCCAAACTCTATAAATTCATCAGGCAAGAGCTATTTAGGATTCAACAAGTCTCTAAAATTGCAGTGAATAGAGGTATAGTGTTCTGTCTCTAGCTTCCATATAGGAAATGTTAGAAATTCTGAAAGATCAGGTGTGAACTTGAAAATTGGTGAGCATAGGAAAAGAATCATTTATCCTATGTGTTTTTGTATTCACCATTATTTTATTTTTGAAAAATATAAAGGGGATGCATAAATAATGGGTTTATAGAGCATAAACAATATACTGTCTTTCCATATGAGGTTTCTCTACCCTACAAAGAAATTATTATTATTATTATTGTTGTTGTTGTTGTCTTTTTGCCATTTCTTGGGCCGCTCCTGCGGCATATGGAGATTCCCAGGCTAGGGGTCGAATCGGAGCTGCAGCTGCCGGCCTGTACCAGAGCCACAGCAACGCAGGATCCGAGCCGCTTCTGCCACCTACACCACAGCTCACGGCAACACCGGAACCTTGACCCACTGAGCAAGGGCAGGGATCGAACCCTCAACCTCATGGTTCCTAGTCGGATTCATTAACCACTGCGCCATGACGGGAACTCCAGAAATTCTTTTTTTTTTTGTCTTTTTTAGAACTGTACCTGTGGCACATGGAGATTCCCAGGCTAGGGGTTGAATCGGAACTGTAGCTGCTGGCCTGCACCACAGTCACAGTAACTGCAGATCCGAGCCGCATCTGCCGCCTACACCACAGCTCATGGCAACGCCGGATCCTTAACCCACTGAGCAAGGCCAGGGATTGAACCTGCGTCCTCCTGGATACCAGTCCAATTCATTTACACTGAGCCCTATGGGAACTCCCCACAAAGAAGTTATTTAAAGCTGCATTGTCCAGTGTGATAACCTCTACACACGTGTGGCTACTGGGTGCTTGAGATATTGCTAATGTAACTGTGGAACTGAACTTTTAATTTTTTTTAATGGCTGCACCTGCAGCATACAAAAGTTCCTGGACCAGGGATTGAATCCAAGCTTAGCTGCATCCTACACCACAGCTGTGGCAATGCTAGATCTTTTAACCCACTGTGCCACAGCAAGAACTCCAACTTTCTTTAATTTTAATTAAGCTAAATAAAAAAATTGAAGCAGTGTATAATTTTTTCCATTAAATACAACTTTGTTGTTTCAACAGGACTACATTTCACTTTAACCATTAAAAATTTAGCATCCAGCTTGAGATGTGCTGTAAGTATAAAATACACACCAGAATTATGAAACTTAGTATTAAAAAAAAATACAGGACATCTCACTAATTTTTTATACTGGTAACATGTTGAAAAGATGATAGTTTATGTTGGGTAAATAAGATATATTAATAAAATTAGGGAGTTCCCGTCGTTGTGCAGTGGTTAACAAATCTAACTAGGAACCATGAGGTTGCGGGTTTGATCTCTGCCCCTGCTCAGTGGGTTAACGATCCAGCGTTGCCGTGAGCTGTGGTGTAGGTCGCAGACGTGGCTCGGATCCTGCGTTGCTGTGGCTCTGGTGTAGGCTGGCAGCTACAGCTCCGATTCAACCCCTAGCCTGGGAACCTCCAAATGCTGTGGCAGTGGCCCAAGAAATGCCAAAAAAAGACAAAAAAATAAAAATAAAATTAGTATTTCGCAAATACAAAAGAGCATGTAAGGCAGGCAGGAAGCGACACTAGTGGCACAGACTACTATGTTCAGAGATGGATGAAAAAATTGCTAGCTGAGATAGTATTAGCTTCTTCGGTGGTAAAATTTCATTGAATCTTAAGGGGTGAGTGAAATGGGGAGAGACCAAGCAGGGGCTGAAGGAGCAAGCAGTAGTAGAAATGTGAAGGTAGTAAAGCACAGTGTGTGTTGGAGGGAAGGATAGGGCAACATACGTGGATTGGTCTTGTTGAGAAAATGTTATATAACCGAATTGTGTCACCGAGAATATGTGGCTTAGCATGGCCCTAGGCCCAGAATAGAAAATCAAGGGACTATCCATCCATCTTAGTCCAAAGGGTCTTTTGGAATCTGTCTGTTCAAACATCTACCTAATAAGGAATCCAGTGTTTAATATCTACCTTCTGCTTGAGTATTTCCAGAGGTGGGCAGTATGCTTGCTTCAAGAGGCTGGTTGCATCTCCATTTTTAGACAGTCGTATTTGTTAGACTGTTAAAAAAGAATTATCTGCTTCCATATTTCTTCAACTATTGACCCTAGTCTGATCCTTTGGTCTGCTCTCTTGAATGTTGTAACTCCAAATATTTTAAGATGGTAATTATGTCCATTTTTAGTCTTGTCTTCAGGCTAGACATCTCCCAAGTAATTCAGCCATTTCTCTTATGGTGTTCCTTGGCTTCTCATATCTTGGCCACTCTACTTTCCTGTGTTTGTGAGTGTCCTTTCAGAGGTATTTTAAATGTTTCAAATATTCCACATATATTCTGAACAGCAGGTTGCAGTGGGACTGTTACCTTCTTTTATCTGAACACTGGTCTAGGAAAGCAACCTGTGAGTGACTCTTAGGTTTCATAGCAGCCAGGCCAAACAGACTTTTTTGCTTTTTAGGGTTGCCCCTGCAGCATATGGAGGTTCCCAGGCTAGGGGCCTACAGCTACAGCTGCTGGCCTATGCCACAGCCACAACAACAAGGGATCCGAGCCGCGTCTGTGACCTACACCACAGCTCATGGCAATGCTGGATCCTTAACCCACCGAGAGAGGCCAGGGATTGAACCCTCAACCTCATGGTTCCTAGTTGGATTCATTTCCACTGCACCATGACAGGAACTCCCCAAACAGGCTTTTTATTTAGTTTTTGTTAACTAAAAACTTTAGATTTCTTCATGTAAACTGCCAAGACAGGTTTTTTTTTCTCTTCTTACTATAGGTTACTTTAGCTTGATAACCCTAAATAAAGTGTTTAAGGTAGCTTTTTTACCACCATTTTTGTTGGTTTCAGCTCATTCTCACAGCCTGCTGAGAATTTGGGATATTTTTTATCATACACATTTTGAAACACTAACTTTGAAGCTTTGAGTTGTCTGTAGATTTGTTTAGTGTGTCTTTGACATGGTTCTTTTTAAAATGCTAAAGACGGGGCTGTTTGCAGGTTAACAACGCTCCATAATCTTTGAGGGTGGCATTTGCTGTGAATCTGTTATACAGTCAAGCTCCTTGCTACTCAAACTGATTCTAGGATCAGCAGCATCAACATCACTTGAATGCTTACTTAAAATGTAGGCTCTCTGATCCCACCCCAATCTACTGAATCAGAATCTGTATTTTTACAAGGTTTCCAGATGATTTGTGTTTGTATGCTGAAGTTTGAGAATTGCTGATCTAGCCCACATTTCTTCATAACAGTAAGATGCAAAACCTTCTCAGACTCTGCAGAAACCTAGCCAGACTAGTCAGCAGTAGTATCCTGATGCTGACTATATCAAGAGTTTCTCAACTCGACAGTACAATGGAATTACCTGTGGAATTTTTAAAATACCACTATCTGGTCAGCCCCAGAGAAAGCTACCCAGGTGATTTTAACATAAGAACCTTGTAAAAAAAAAAAAAAAAGAAAAAAGAAAAGGAGTTCCCGTCGTGGCGCAGTGGTTCACGAATCCGACTAGGAACCATGAGGTTGCAGGTTCGGTCCCTGCCCTTGCTCAGTGGGTTAACTATCCAGCGTTGCCATGAGCTGTGGTGTAGGTTGCAGACGCGGCTCGGATCCTGCGTTGCTGTGGCTCTGGCGTAGGCCGGTGGCTACAGCTCCGATTCGACCCCTAGCCTGGGAACCTCCATATGCCGCGGGAGCGGCCCCAAAGAAATAGCAAAAAGACAAAAAAAAAAAAAAAAAAGAACCTTGTAAAGCAAGTTCTGTGTGAAAGAAAACTATGTAAAAAGTAAGTTACTTTCGCAGTGAATTCTACTTCTAGTGAACATACTTCTTCTACATGTTTGCAATATTTCTGATAGTCCATTGCATAATTTTCCCCTATGTTTTTTGTCAGATTTTGCTATGCTATAGTTAATAGATGCTACTGTCTTTGAAGGTTAGATAATTTTTAAATCTAATATTTTAGCTTCTCTCCTGTTCCCTGATGACTCAAAGATTATTATTGGAAACTTTGCAGTTTGGGCTCTTGATTCTCTCTTTGCGAAATTTGATTTTTTCCCCACTACTTCCAGTTGGAAGGTGATTCTCCTTGTTGAATAAAACAGAAGTCGAGTGCTTCTACCTACCATAATCTGTTAATATACCAACTATCTCACATGCTTAGTACAAGACTCCTTTCTTGTTTCAGATTTTGTTTTTTAAACTCATTTTTAAAATCTTTCTCATATTTTTACATGTTTCTTTTCCTTGTGGGCTTTAAACTCCCTGATGTTATTCTTAAGAATTTGTGTCATTCTTGTAACAGTCCTTGGTATGTGAGTTTTCTGTTATCTTTGGTTCATGTCCTTCAAATGCCAGACTTATCAAATATCTTTGCCTTCTTTGAAAGATTTACATTGTTAAAGCCTTTCAACCCTGAGTTGTACTTTTTAATTATTTTCAGAACTATTTGCTGATCCCTCACAAGTGGACTTTGTCTTTTTCATATTATTAGTGTTCAGAATATTAACTGCTTAATATTAGCCAAATGTGGTTTTCTCTGGTTTGAGGAATTATGGCTGACCATTTTCCTTTGTGCTTTTCTTTATTTTTTAAAATTAGCTGCTTAACTATTACCAATACTACTTATGTACACTTGGAAAATTTTGGCTTCCTTTTGTCTTTTTTTCATTGCCTGGCCCATACAGCGTTTATGGGTGTTTAATTTAAGCTGTTGACTTCTGGTCTTCTTAAAGTTTCAAGTTATTATAAAAACATAATCTTTCAGAAATTTCTATAGTTTCATCTTAACAAAATTAAGGAATCTTAGGAAATTAGAAAACTCTAAAAATATTAAAAGTTCCCTTCTCCTCTCCTTTCCTAGATGTATTCATCTTATTTGTTTAAACAATGATAGAATAGCTCTAAGAATAATGATCTAAGAAAAGCAATGGAAATCTAGATGTACCCATGTATAGACTAAAATTTGTTTAGATTCATCAGGTAGAGAGGCTTCTTTGTTTTTTATATCTGAGGGACAGTTTGTTTTTATTTTTCTCTTTAGTATCATGAACATCCAGATACTTCATGTGTTGTGTGTGGGATTAAATCCTAGCACCAATGCAGATTACCTGTTTTCCACAAATCGGGTTTTCATATGTTCATTTAACTTTTATCAATGTGAACTTAAGGTCAATCTGAGGTTGGGAGGAAAAAAAACTAGAGAATGAAATTTTTTGTTGTGGAGTCTTCTTATTTTAGATTGCTTACTACCACTTTTTTTTTTTATTAGAGTGGTTAATTGAGTGTGTGGAAATCTGCCAATATAGTCATTTCCTAAGGCTGTACAAGTAGTGAATGATAATTAGGAGGTTTTGGCTAGTTATATGTACTATCTAGAGCAGAGGTTGGCAAACTTTTTCTGTAAGGCAAGATAGTAAAATTTTTTTCACTTTGCTAATAAAAATCGAGCATATTACATAGTTATTTATATAAAAAAGAGAGAAACCAAATTTCCACAAAGTTTTTCTTGATAAAACTCAAAATTATTAATAATCAAGTACAATATTTTGTAATATAGGTCTACTAGTGAGAAGAATGGCATTCTTTTGAGGGGAGGATAACGTTTTGCTTATTTGGAGCTAAGCATTCCTTATCAAAATCATTTGCAGATGTTCATCTAGTACTTTCTGACCTGAAAGGAGATTTTGCATATTTTATCTTTGGAAGTGTCTTCTCACACATAGGGATAGTTCTTGCTTTCTAATCAGTCTACAGGAGTATAATTTTAATGAAGTATAGTCATCCCTTAAAAGGTATTTATAGAATTCTGTTAGACTCTTGATATTTACTTTTTAGCAAGCATATCATTATACTTCAGGGTCATCATTTTCAGTTGAAGGTTAGGTAGAAGCCCCTCAGTTACACAGCTAAACAGATTTTGAAATAAGATTTCCTTTGTACTTGGATTGAGGTCCAAAAAAAACCACTTCTGGAACTGTAGTTTGTGCTCAGAAAATATATCTGCTACAAATGTCTATGGGGATGAAACTCTCATTTCTTTGTACAAAAAGTACAGAAGGCAGCTTAAGAGTGTGATTCCAGTGTTAGGTATTGTTGAAATGACTTTACTGCAGTGTAAGTTTTGCATATAAGCACTGTTTTACCTTGTAATTTTAGGTTGAATTCATTAGGAAACATTATGAAGTCTTTTGTTTTTTTTGTCTTGTTTTGTTTTGCTTTTTAGGGCTGCACCTGTGGCATGTGAAGGTTCCCAGGCTAGGGGTCTAATTGGAACTACAGCTGCCAGCCTACCCCGCAGCCACAGCCATACCAGATCCAAGCCGTGACTGCGACCTACACCACAGCTCATGGCAACACAGGATCCTTAACCTACTGAGCGAGGCCAGGGATTAGACCTGCAACCTCATGGTTCCTAGTTTGATTCATTTCTGCTGCGCCATAATGGGAACTCCTATGAAGTCTTCAAAAAAGCTAATTTCCCAGGCTGTTCATTGCCTAGTAATAGTAACTGAAAATAGTTCCTTTCATTCAGAAACAAGTTCAGTCTCAGACCTGGGTACAACAAATCACGATAAAACTTTACCAGTGCTAAGCCATCAAAATGAGCAAGTGGTAAAGCAAGTCAAGATAATTCAGCTTCTATATCTGACAAAAATTTACTGAACTGACAGTATTTAAGTCTGTAATAGTGAAGTTCACCATTGATACTACTGATTCAATAATAATTGATAGATTGAAATATTTTCTACAAAGTGCCCTATAACTACTATATAATGAATAATCATAAACTTTAAATACCTTACATTTTCACAAGCATTGTAAATTTTTCCAACTAGATCTTTTTCTGCTCTGTGTTTGAGTTTTAACACATCTTAGCAGATTCCACTTCAGGTTGTACTGAATTGTTGTTTCTCAGCTTCTTTGAAAATATTATCACCTGTGTTGTTCCATGCGAACTATTCATAGAGGCTCTTCAAACTCTTTAAATAATAACACTTGACTCCATGAATAAACAACTGAATAGTATCAGTTACATTTGATAGCTCATCAAGAATGAAGGAAGACCACTCAAAATCATTTACTCCCTTGTTTTTCACTTGATTATTGACATGTCCCACTATCTTCAACTTTTTGAGCAGCTGTACATATTTATCAAAAGGCTAATCTTCAGTTTATTTTCTCTGGACACATATCTTTAGCTTCTGCATTCAAACACAATTTAACTGACACATCATTGATAAATGGCTTTCTTTGCTTGGCCAACAAATGAGTCACTTAGAAACTAACTCTGCTTAAAGCCTCATTTTTTATTTTTATGAGGAAATATTTTGTACTGGATATTTCATTTTAAATTTTCTAATTTTTCAGACCTTAGCTTTCCTTTGACTTGAGAATATTGTGATGAGTGCTTAGTTTGCTAATATTAAGGTCTATTTTATTATGTTTAGCACTGTTTTAGTGCCGTGGCATTATAAATGTAATCTTTGCCATCTAATCTAATAACGAAATAATCCATACCCCACTGTGCCTTTAGGGGTGGCATTTGAAGTCTACTTTCTCTTCATTTAATATGGTGAGTGTGCACTGTTAAATTAAAAAAAGTATGGTGATAAACATGACACTTGAAATGCTGTCAAGTTATAATTGCATCACCGCAACTTACAGTGCACATCACCAGGGCAAAGCAGAGTGCCACATACAGTCTGTGTCACAGCTACTTAGCTCTGCCATTATAGCATGAAAGCAGCCGTAGACAAATATGTAAATAAATGTTGTATTGCTTATTCCAGTAAAACTTCGTGAACATAGAAATTTGAATTTCACATAGTTTTCACACATCACAAAATATTCTTTTAAAAAAAATTAAAATGTAAAAATCATTCTTAGATCTCAGAAAAAAATAGGCACCAGGGCTATTTGACCCATGGGCCATAGTTTGCCAACTTCTGGCCTAGTCTTTTCCTAGTAAAACTGTTTTTAGAAGTTTTTCTGTTTTGAAATTTCATTCATATGAGGTCTTAAAATCTACATCTTGACCTGCATTCTGGATTTTCACATAATTAAAATGGTTCTTTAGAATGCATACTGACTTCTGTTTTCAAGATTGATTTCCTTTCTCCTTTTAGATAATTTTCCACTTGTTCATCAAGATGGAAAGCTCAGATTCTAACGATAAAGGAAGTGGTGATCAGTCTGCAGCACAGCGCAGAAGTCAGATGGACCGATTGGATCGGGAAGAAGCTTTCTATCAATTTGTAAATAATCTCAGTGAAGAAGATTATAGGCTTATGAGGGATAACAATTTGCTAGGCACCCCAGGTATGCAATGTGTAGTTTAAGGACTCATATAAGTAAATTGCTGGTCTTAAAAAAAAAAAAAAAAAACCCGTTTTAAAAATTTGTCCGTTATGAAGTATGATTTTAATACATGGGATATAGAGTGATATTTACTACTATACTTATTACCTCATTTTGATAACTCGTGTTAGAATTATCCTATATCATATTTTTTAGTTATGAATTATATTGTGAATTTATAGCGATCTGAATTGAAAAAAAGAGTGGAGCTGAACAATCTTTTTGTTGTTTAGCTTTATTTAACTTACTAGACAGTAGTGTGGAAGAGCTAATGGTAACTTTTAGTTCTTAGGATGGGCTTATTCTCTTTTGTCACCCCGATTCCCTGACATAATCCTGATCATAATCCTTCAGAGCTAGCATTGGGTAAAATAGTCAATTATTCAGAGCTTTGTGCTCGGTTATTCTTTTTGCCTGATTAGGTCCCATTTGATTCTGGTTAAAATCCATTATCTCCCTTCCTCCTCATTTCTTATTAAGTCTATTAACCTTTGAGTAATTGCTTAAGTTTTAAAAGATAAGGTGTTAAGTTAGCCCAGTTTTTGTAAGAGGGACTGCATTTTGAGCCAACAGTATCCGACTTGAGTCAGAATGCCTAATAACTTGGCATTCTCACTATGCCATATATTAGCACATCAATGTCTCAATCAGTCTGAATATCCTTGTTTTAAAATGTAGATAGCATCTACCTCTTAGAGTTATAGTTTTGAAGAATGAGTTATTGTATGCAAAAGTATTTTGTAAGCTAGAAATAAATGTGAGTAAATATAAGTTGTAATGTCATGCTCCCAAATAAGCGAATTTTACCCAAGTTTCTACTCATTCTGGTTATTATCTCAGATGGGTAAGTCATTGGTTTTTATTTGTAATTTAGCAAACATTTTAAACTATTTTCAGGTGAAAGTACTGAGGAAGAGTTACTAAGAAGACTACAACAAATTAAAGAGGGCCCACCACCGCAAAACTCAGATGAAAATAGAGGTAAATTTTGCTTGGGGGTGGGTAAAGGATGGAATGGATAAAGAGCTTCATAATGGTAAATGTTAGCCAAAGATAACCCAGTAGTGGTACACATTATTTTGGTGCTCATAAAAAGAACTGACATTTTCTTGACATTTGGTGAGACAGTCAAAGTTTTTTTCTTCTTCTTCACCTTTGTGTTGTTTGTGTTAATTGGGACAAAGTGAAGATGGCCTTTGTGTGTGTGTGTGTGTGTGTGTGTGTGTGTGTGTGTGTGTCTTTTTAGGGCCACACCCACAGCATATGGAAGTTCCCAGGCTGTTAAATCAGAGCCACAGCTGCTGGCCTGCGCCACAGCCTCAGCAACACCAGATCCGAGCCATGTCTGTGACCTACACCACAGCTCATGGCAAGGCCAGATCTCTAACCCACTGAGCGAAGCCAGGGATTGAACCTGCATTCTCATGGATAGTAGTCGGGTTTGTTACTGCTGAGCCACACCAGAAACTCCAGGAATGGCCTATTTTAAATGAGATTTTTTTTTCCTTAATTTTCCATCTCCATTGAAATTTCCCCTTACCTACTGAATTATTGCTTCCTTACATGAGTTCCTCACCAGCAGAAAGAAATGTTGCCTTCTCTAACCTGGTAGTTCTCAGTGAGGTATAATTTTGCTCCTAGGGGACATTACCAATGTCCAGAGACATTTTTGGTTGTCATGACTGGGGACTTGCTATCGGCATCTAGTGGGTGAGGTGGTGAGGTCAGGGATGCTGCTGAACATCCTAAAATGCATAGCACAGCCCCCAAAACAAGGAATTATCTGGCTTAAAATGCAGATAGTCCCACTGTTGGGAAATCTTGCTAACTCAGGTCTGGTGTTTCTCCCTCAGTGTGAAATATGGAATTTGACTAACATAAGAAGCTATGGTAACAGGCTTCATCGTGCCATTATGTGTACTGTGTTAGGTTCAGACTCTTTGGTCTGATTTCTAATTTCATGTTCATTTAAAATCTTAGTAGCATGAAGAAGTGTTCAAAATACTTTTTTTTTCTTGCTTTTCAGGGCTGCACTCGCAGCATAGGGCGGTTTCCAGGCTGGGGGTCGAATCAGAGTTACAGCCACTGGCCTACACCACAGCCACAGTAACACCAGATCCAAGCCACATCTGCAACTTACACCATAGCTCACAGCAACACCGGATCCTTAACCCACTGAGTGAGGCCAGGGATCAAACCCACATCCTCATGGATCCTAGTCGGGTTCGTTAACCACTGAGCCACAACAGGAACTCCCTCAAAATACTTTTAAACCTGTAAATCTTGTTTATATTTTTGCAGTGGCTAAAGCAGTCTTGTATTTGTTTTTTCTTTTTTGGCCATCCTGCGGCATATGGAGTTCCCAGGCCAGGGATTGGATCCGAGCTGCAGCTGCAGTGACACCAGATCCTTTAACCCACTGTGCTAGGCCAGGGATTGAACCTGCATCCTGGCACTTCAGAGATTCCACTGATCTCATTATGCCACAGTAGGAACTCTAGTCCAATATTTTTTTTTAGTCTTAATATTTTTAAATGGGGTTGGTAGATGCAAACTGTTACATTTAGAATGGAAAAGCAGTGAGGGCCTATTATACCACACAGGGAATAATAGCCAATCTCTTGGGATAGAACATAATGGAAGATAATATGAGAAAAAGAATGTGTGTGTGTGCATGTGTGTGTGTGTGTATATGTATATATATATATGGCTTATATACATATATATGCCTTGGTCACTATGCTGTATAGCAGAAACTGACTCAACACTGTACATCAACTACACTTTTTTAAAAAGAGAATTACCATGTTAAAAAAAATCCCATGACTAGGAACCATGAGGTTGCGGGTTTGATCCCGGGCCTTGCTCAGTGGGTTAAGGATCTTGTGTTGCCGTGAGCTGTGGTATAGGTTGCAGATGCGGCTTGGATCCCACTTTGCTGTGGCTCTGGCGTAGGCCGGTGGCTACAGCTCCCATTCTACCCCTAGCCTGGGAATCTCCATATGCCGTGGGAGCAGCCCTACAAAAGGCAAAAAGACCAAAAAAAAAAAAAAATTCCCATATTATCAAAGGCACTTAAGAAGCCTAAAGAAATGTTGTAGACTAATAAAAATTTGACAAAAATCTGGTGTGAACTAAAATACTAGCCCTGTACCTTGACTGGTGTTTCCCTTGTTTAATTGCGTGTTTTGACAGTGGACAGAAAAAATGTCTTCTGGCAGTGCACAGTGTTATGCTGGGCTCTGTATGTGATCAAGTGCTGCAAATAGACTTCTTCCCAATGCCCTTTTCAAAATTCTTAAATTTCTCTAGGATTAGCTTGCTCTTTTAAAATGGAATTGAAACTTTCCTACTTTTACTTGCAGATTTATACAGTATAACTTAGGAAAATCTGTAAAAATGAAATCTGTTCAGAATCTTTGTTCTCTTTTTCTAATACAAAGTTTTGGAGTACTCTTATATGATTGTCCTAATTTTAGTAGTTCCTTTTTCTCCCTCTCTCTCCTCCCTTTTTTTTAAAAACAGGTGGAGACTCTTCAGATGATGTGTCTAATGGTGACTCTATAATAGACTGGCTTAACTCAGTGAGACAAACTGGAAATACAACAAGAAGTGGGCAAAGAGGAAACCAATCTTGGAGAGCAGTGAGCCGGACTAATCCAAACAGTGGTGATTTCAGATTCAGTTTAGAGATCAATGTTAATCGTAATAACGGGAGCCAAAATCCAGAGAATGAAAATGAACCATCTGCAAGACGTTCTAGTGGAGAAAGTATGGACAACAACAGCCAAAGGCAAGTAGAAAATCCACGATCTGAGTCAGCATCTACAAGGCCACCCAGATCAGAACGAAATTCAACTGAAGCATTAACAGGAGAAGTTCCACCTACTAGAGGTCAGAGAAGGGCAAGAAGCAGGAGCCCAGACCATCGGAGAACCAGAGCAAGAGCTGAAAGAAGTAGGTCACCCCTGCATCCGATGAGTGAAATTCCACGAAGATCTCATCATAGTATCTCATCTCAGACTTTTGAGCATCCTTTGGTAAATGAGACTGAGGGAAGTTCTAGAACACGGCACCATGTGACATTGAGACAGCAAATAAGTGGACCTGATTTGCTAAGTAGAGGTCTCTTTGCAGCTTCTGGAACAAGAAATGCCTCACCAGGAGCAGGCTCTTCAGACACAACTGGCAATGGTGAATCTACAGGATCAGGACAGAGACCTCCAACTATAGTCCTTGATCTTCAAGTAAGAAGAGTTCGTCCTGGAGAATACCGACAGAGAGATAGCATAGCTAGCAGAACTCGGTCAAGGTCTCAAACACCAAACAACACTGTCACTTATGAAAGTGAACGAGGAGGTTTTAGGCGTACATTTTCACGTTCTGAGCGAGCAGGTGTGAGAACCTATGTCAGTACCATCAGAATTCCAATTCGTAGAATCTTGAATACTGGTTTAAGTGAGACTACATCTGTTGCAATTCAGACCATGTTAAGGCAGATAATGACAGGTTTTGGTGAGTTAAGCTACTTTATGTACAGTGACAGTGATTCAGAGCCTAGTGGCTCAGTCTCGAGTCGAAATATGGAAAGGGCAGAGTCACGGAACGGAAGAGTGGGTTCTGGTGGTAGTAGCAGTTCTGGTTCCAGTTCGAGTTCCAGTTCAAGTTCCAGTTCCAGTTCCAGTTCCAGTTCCAGTCCTAGTTCCAGTTCCAGTGGTGAAAGTTCAGAGACTAGCTCAGAGGTGTTTGAAGGCAGTAATGAAGGAAGCTCATCATCAGGCTCATCAGGTGCCAGGCGAGAGGGTCGACACAGGGCCCCGGTAACATTTGATGAAAGTGGCTCTTTGCCCTTCCTTAGTCTGGCTCAGTTCTTCCTCTTAAATGAGGATGATGATGACCAACCTAGAGGACTCACCAAAGAACAGATTGACAACTTGGCAATGAGAAGTTTTGGTGAAAACGATGCATTAAAAACCTGTAGTGTTTGCATTACAGAGTATACAGAAGGCAACAAACTTCGTAAACTACCGTGTTCCCATGAGTACCATGTCCACTGCATCGATCGCTGGCTATCTGAGAATTCTACTTGTCCTATTTGTCGCAGAGCAGTCTTAGCTTCTGGTAACAGAGAAAGCATTGTGTGATTAAGGTCTGAACTCTCAGCTATTTAGCTGGTATAGTGATGGGCAAACAGGAATCACTTGCTTTATGTCCACTTTTTGAGTGGTGCTTAAATGTAAAGTAGCAACCTGAATTGAGTCATTGCTTTCTGAATGAATCATTGTCCTTTCTCTAATTTCTGTTCCAGAATAAAAGGAAATATTTTAAAAACAACGTTTTAGGACATAAAAATCTGATTTCTCTATCAGTAATTGATATTACTGATGATTTATGATATATACTTGTCAGTTTCTCCTTTGTTATCTTAAAAGATCTGCCTTAGCAATGGCTCTTATCTGTTTCATGTTGATCTTTAAAGTTTCCTAACGCCATAGGAAAGAGAGGTGAAGGAAAATCCCAGTTTAGACTAAGTTACAGTACATGTTTTCCTAAGTGATTGCTTAAAGCTGTATTGTTCCCAGTTACTAGTTGGCACAAATTCAGCTACATTCTGAATAACATTTGTTCACCTTTCAGGCAAGGTGATATTGGACATGTCAGTGTAAATAACACTAAGGTTAGGATCTTCTAAGTGTATAACTGTCTCCTAAGCCCATCACTGTGGCACACTGTAGAGTGAGCTTATAGTTTAATTGAGATATTTATCTTGTGGAAATATTAAAAAAAAAAAGCCTATGCTTGTGTAAGTGAAAAAAATCACATTCATTTGTTTAAAAATGTAAAGCTATTTTGTAGAGGCTCAGTACTTTTCCAATGCACTGTTGTATTAATGCATTAAAAATTGTAAAGTACCATGCTTAGAAATGAAAAAAACTGCTTTTTGTGAGCCAACATAGTAAACACACCAAACAAAGTACAAAGCTGCTTTTTTAAGTGTGTAGATGTAAGAGCAGAACGTATCTATAATATTTAATGTATATGAACAGCTACTGTGATACGCAGAGGAAAGGACAGAGTGCAGAATTGAACTGCATTGAAGACCAATAGGAATTGTTTATTTTAACTTGAATTTGGGCAGGAAACGAAAGACAGAGGAGGAAGAAAACTGCTTGGAGGAACTTAAATATTCATGAAGACAGTAATCATATAGGCATGAACTGGTTTCATACAGTGAGATCCTTGAGCAGATGAAGTAGATCAGCAAATTTTGGCAGAGTTTTGGTTTAAGAAAAACAAACCACTACCACCTAGTACAAGTTAGACTGATGTTTTTACAAGTCTGCTCCTCAAAAGATGGGGGAAGAGACTATAAACCACTTTTAGCATAAGAATTGAAGTTGGTACAAATGTGCCTACTAATAGGAAAGTTTCAAATTTGCATTGTTTTCGAGATTTTTGTCATTTAAGGTACCAGTGCACACTTGTTTAATGTTTTGTTATTATATCTCTAACACAGACCTAACATCTTATTTAAAGACAAGGTGAAGAATTAAGGGGATTTTTATTCCTTGTTGAAAGTGAATCGTGTTGGGTTATTTGAAATTCAAATTTTAACTGTGCTGCCCATATTTGAAGATGAGAATGCTGACTCACACAGTCTATGGGATATTGCACTTTATGTTGTTTCCTTAGTAAGGTTTGTGAAGAACCCCAGTACTCTTGCCGACTTTCTCTTGAGGTTAGGATTAGTCTGACTGTGGAGGGCTGCCTTTGTTTTTCTGGGAAAAGCTAATGGGCCCAAAGAGGGATTGAACACATCCTTGGCCTTTAACAAAGTGAGCCAATTACCCAGGCCTAGTCAGATACTCTACAAAATAAACAAGTTTGCTTTAGAAATTATCTGGCTACCTGAACTGTTAGCAACTCAGCTGTAAAGATTATTTCAAAGCTCATTCTTTCATGTTTTCCTCTGTCTTTCAATCCTACCTAAGTATCAAGGAAATTAACTTGTAAATATAGTAGTTGTTTACTAAGGATAGTACTGCTCTTGCAAGGAATATTGTTCAAACAAAGCTTCACTTATTATTTTTTTTAATATAAGCAGATTTCACGGTTTATGGCGCTTATGTAATACATTTTATCTTTTTAAAAAAAAAATTGTCCATGTAAAAGTCAGGATTCCTTTATATTTGTGAGCCTCCTTGTCTCTTTTCCTAAGGGTATAAACTACAGTTTTCAGATCTGCAGGGTGGTCCTGATTGGCTAGAAACAAACCCATTTTTCTCTTGGTAGAAAATGTCCCATTATTATAGGGGTATTCATTTTAAATAGTTTAAAAACAACTGCAGCACATTCTAAGCATAAAAGAAAGTTATTAACAGGTACCTTCCTAGCCTCCCAAGATGTATTATTACTCATTTGTGAAGTATTAAAGTAAGAGGTAACTCATGCAGAATGCTGGTTTGAATGTAGATATTGAAGCTATTCATAAACACTGGAAATAGAATTTTAAGTTTTTAGCCTTCAGTAGAATGCACATATTGGACATGTGCATGTGGAAACTTTTTTTCAGTAGCACTCATTAATTTCCATTGGATTGTGTAGAATGGATACAAATATTTTAGTGGAATTTGCTACTTGATTTTCTTTTTTTTAATTTTGCAAGGTCCATGACCAATATGTACTTACTAGTATGGACATTGAAGACGAGGTCATTTGTAGGTGTCAGATGTACAATGGAGAACAAAAATCTTTTCCCACCAGCATCCAAATGCCTATTCTCTTGAGGGAGCATTTTCTTGCAAAAGACTTTACATTTCATTTTGTATCTTTGCACTTTTTCTTTATTACAGAAAGATTCTGTCTTGAAGACCTAGTTTGAACTTCGTGCAGTAATAGGAACAAGAAAAAACAATGTTGAAGGATTACATTGTTCAATGCATAGGGGAAAGTACTAAAACCGGAATTTCCTTGAATATTTCAGATGTTTTTTAAAAAAATTCACTTGCTAGTCTGAAATGTTTGAGGTGTTATGTTCAATCCCAAGCAGCTGATGTGGTTGAGATTTATTAATACTAAAAAACAAAATTGAACAAGTTAGGTTTAAAGTTTGCAGACCTTATCTGTAGCAACACTAGAAGATGAGCCATATTGTTAATTTGGAATATTTGCTCTAAAAGGAACACATTAGTTATACCTCAGTGGTGTTAATGGAGCTGGGAATTGAGAAAAGTGTTCACATTAGTGTTGGAGTGTAGCTAATAAATTGTACAGTTAACAACAAAAAACGTTTAGCACCAGGATTTTATATATATATATAAATAATATATATAATTATTATATATATTATATATAATATATGTTATATATATATATATATAATATATATATAAAATCTCTAAAAACATGATCGTTGGAGTTCATCCAAACTAAAGATTAGGAAACTGTTAGCTATAAGTGTTACCTCAAGTAATTTTTTTTCCTGGGAAAACATGTTCTTTCTGTGCCAAGTGTTCTCTCCTAGTGTCAGTGTCTCATATTTATGAAGGGTTATCACTTAATATGCTTTGTGTTTAATCACCTGCTTCCCAGATGTCCACTACATGAAATGAGTCAAGCATCAGCCATGATTTTCAGCAGTTCCCAGAATACCCATGTGATAGGGAGGCGAATGTTGCAGAATGCCTCTTAAAAGGCCATTTTTACAGCTTGCTAGAATACAGTGGCACCTTGTGGTTATAATTGATACTTTTAAAGATGGAGGATATTTTTATTTCCCCCTCCTCCAACCCCTTTTCTGTGTGTGTGTGTGTGTGTGTGTGTGTGTGTGTGTGTACAAAAAATGTTTGTAAACTGCCTTGAGTTTTTAAGTTTTACCTTAATGGCTTCCCTGTCAAATATATTTACCAATATTAAATACATAGAAGCCACGTTTGCAGGGCACTTTGTTTCTTTTCTTGTTTTATAAGACTATGCTGATAGCTACTTTCTAAAGTTTTCTGTACCTTAGTAATGCAAGATATTGATGAGGCAGATGTTAAAATATCAGGTGTTTTTTTCCCTTAGTATAATTCTTCAGTATGTAATATTCAGTAGCAGTGTTGTAATTAATTAACAAGTAAATTGTATGCTTTGGAAAAACATTTGAAAATGTAAATCAACTTATGCTTCATTTGGAAAGTGCAAGGTCCAAGTAACTAGTATTTCATTTATTTTAAATCATACTTTTAATAAGCAACTAAGAAACACCTATGGGTTAAGTACCTGCCCTCTAAAATTTTTAGCATTCTGAAATTGAGTTCTGAACGGGAACATTTCTAAAATACTATCGAATAGTCCCAACAAGTAATTGATGTCACTTGATTTAATTAACTCCATTTTGTACCTAAAATACAGCATAAAATATGTTATTGAGCTGTTGGAACTCTCAAGGAAAAACAAGTTTGTATCGATTTTATGATGATTTTCATTTCTGCATAGGTGTTCTAATTCATATTTGAAGGAAATAGGCACACTCTCCAGCACTCTCAAATCAGAGATTATTTATTTTTGATTAGGATTTGTTTACTAAAAACCCACAAGCTGCTTTATAGTCACTTGAATTGAGTGATACCTTAAAAAACATACAGTGAAAGTGAACCCCGTCATACCACTGTGCCTAGTTATTTCAGGGTTCCTCTATCGGTTCCTCATTTTGCAGATTTATTCCAATACCAAGGTATGGCTGAACCAGCTGTCCAGCCTTAACTCTTTTTAGTGCCCCTCTGCTAACATTCTTTTAACTGAGTGATTTGTATGTGTTTTAACTGTCCAATGTTTGGATTTTACCTCTTGATAGCTCCATTTGTCCCTGGTGCTGCTTTTAAAGATGTAGGGCCACGTGATCAGGTATCAAGTTGAGTAGGTACGCAGTTGGCCTGGTTATGTATCTGTGCCTGTTTTATCTTCTCCCAGGAAGAGCTGCTTTGGTATACTTAGATGTTTACTTAGATTCAGATAAAGAACTGGGCAGCAATCTTGGAAAGCTTTCTGAAGCCTATAAGAACCTGAAGGGATTTGGAGGGGGAATAGTAACAAAGGCTGCCTTTATGTCTTTGAACATGAAGCACATAAATGTATGTTCTGTAAAGACTAAAGCGATTGTTATACCAGGGCTTCCTGACCTCTGGGAGAGACTTTGAAAATAGCAGAAAGGTACACAAAGTGAAATGAATTTGGTTGGCTTGCTTTATCTGGTTTCTCATTTTCTTTCAATTTAAACAATATAACGCCCTTCTCCAATATCTACCCGCAGTCTCCTGGTTGGGAAGCCCTGTATTAAATTTTGAGAATGTACCCAGTATCTTTTTTTTTTTTTGTACAGTGCTTTACACCTGCTAAAAATTAACTTGTTTAATGCAAAACAAGACCTTGAAAGGTCAGTCATATTAAAGCTGGTTTGATTATTAATAGTTATCTTTTAGGAAGAAGCTTTTTCCCTATGTAAGATGTCATACTGCAGATTTAAAATATAGACTATCAATAAAATGCATGAAGTGATCATTTGTGCTTGATCATCTCTCCTTGGGTTTTTCTTTTTAAAGTGGGAATCTGATAAAGGTTCTGTTGCTTCAAACCAATGTCAGATAGACTTGATTTTTAGAATCAAGTGGAATTATAGCACAATCTTGATTTTGATTCCCCTCACTGTTAGTGTGGTCAGGTACTGGTTTATGGGATATAATTTCCATTCTGTGTCATGTAGTTTAATGGCTTAATCTTCAAATGGTAAAAGGAAAGACTGAAGCGTGTCCCAATATAAGAATCCTGGAAATTTTTATGTAAATGACATTTTAAGTAGGTGCAATTTTGCTGTTTATTATATTCTCACCATTGCCCAGAATACTCCCTTGCCTGACCTCTGTAAATACAAAAACTTAGGTGTGCATGTGTGCTCACACAGCCTTTGTCCATTCCTACCTCCAACCTCTTAGAAATGTTGCCTAAACCACCAAGTTTAGTTTTTCTAAGTAGGTCATCACATTCTGATACCTGAATGTGACTTACCCATGATGCTGGCACTACATTTAGTTGATGGTGAATTTCATTATAGCTTATTTCCTCTGGTTCCTGCAGAGCCCTATCATTGGCGTAGGAACACCATTCCTGGGGGTAGTTTTTGGTATGGTCAGCTCTTTGTCTTCTAGGGTTTTACTTTTAAAGTTTTTCATGACTATATTCTTTGAAACTCAAGAACACCACTAAAAAGTTCACATCTAGACAACAAAGTAAGTGAATACACAGGCATCTTGTGGGAAATTTAGTGAAAAGGAAAGGAAAGGACCATTACCTAGAACAGAGAATCTGGTAAATCAGAGTGGATTATAAATTGTACTCTTAATGTTCATTAAAAAAAAACAGGAAGTTAAAGCTAGGGTCCAGTTTCTTCTAGGTCTTTGAATTCAGACAAGATTTAAATTTAAAACTTGCAAATGGATTACTAGTAACTATTAAAAATAGCTAAAATTTGCTGGTTTTTAGGTGTTGTATTAAGCACTGTAAATTATTTAATCCTCACAGTAATTCTGAGGTATATTTATTACCACCTTGTTTTGTAAATGTGACTGAGATACAGACATTTGATAATTTGCCCAAGGTCACATAGTGGCAGAGTGTTTCCAAATCAGACTTTTGATTCCAGAGCTTATTTTCATTGTACTCTTAATCCTGCTGCCATAATATGGTCCTTAATTTGTTTTTAAAAATGTTTATCTCAGGAGTTACCGTCGTGGCTCAGCAGTAATGAACCCAACTAGGATCTTGTAAGGATGCAGGTTTGGTCCCTGGCCTTACCCAGTGGGTTAAGGATCTGATGTTGCCATGGGCAATGGTATACATCGCAGATGCGGCTTGGATTCCATATGCCTATGGCATAGGCCAGCAGCTGTAGCTCCGATTTGACTCCTAGCCTGGGAACTTATCATATATGCTGCGGTGCGGCCCTAAAAAGCAAAAAAGCAAAAAAAAAAAAAAATCCTAGTGTAATTACTTATGAAGTATGATTTCTTAGAATAAACATTGTTTTTGGCTAGTTTGCCAAGGAAAACTTAAAAGGGCAGATAGGAGAATTAAAGATCATATATTGTTGAATTCAGTCAGTCACTTTGGGCATTATCAAATACACCTTAGCACTATATGTATCAAGGTGTTTCATTTCCAGAAGTTTGGAAGGAGGGTGGAATATTTCAGAAATCTTTAATGCTAATGGTCATCTCAGCCTTGGCCCCTGTTAGGACTTGATTTGAAACATGAAATGACTAGAAAAAGTTGTAGCTTTTGTTAGCATCCAATTTAATACCCTTTGAAGTTGCCTTGGGCAGCCATAGGCATTCCAAGAATGTCATCACTGCTCAGAAATTTTTGGAACTTGTTTAAAATTGCTTTCGGAGAAAATTTTATGAGCAACTAAGAGAAGCAGCCTATTCAGTATGTTCATTTTATTTGCCACCCTTGGGATGAATCTTGCCTGTTTCCGAGAATTATCTTTTTCTCAGTGGAGATTTGCCACCCTTAAGATGGCATTTGGCATGTTTAGAAGAATTCTATGTGCTCTGAAAGCAATCGCAAACAAGCCATTTCAGTAAGTAAGTGGCTGCCAAGGTGAGTGCTTTGAAAATATCATGCCTTATTCAACATTTGAACACAGGGAGAAGTAGAAATTCCTACTAACAAGGAGCAGGCATTTCAGTGAGGAGACATGTAGTAAAGTAGTACCAAGACCATAAAAGATACACATAGCGTAATTATCCATCCTCTTGCAAATGGTATTTAAGGGGAGCAGGAAGGAGTAATGTAGTGAACAATGGCTCTTGTGAATTTAGAGTTTGTTTCTTCAGCTAATGTGTATTGTGCTCCCACTATGTACTAAGGCATTGTGCTAGTTTGAGGTTTCTCTTTCCCTTGTTTTTGGCAGGATGGAGACCTGAAGCCTCTGAAATATTGCTGAATTATCAGTGAATGGTGTTGCTGACTGTGATGTACATAATTTTTAAAAATTCATGATTTCCTCTATCTGCACCAAATGTTCTACAATAGTGTCCAGTGGGAATACAATGCAAGTCACATGTAATTTAAAATTCTCTAGCAGCTGCATTACAAAAAGAAAAAAAATAATAGTTGCAATTTATTTTAATACTTTTATTTAACCCAATAGTAAAAATACTTTAACATGTTATCAATATAAAAATTTAGTTGTTTACATTGAATATTTTTTCATATTGAGTCTTCAAAACCTGGAATCTTACACTTAATGTCTCATTTTGGATGAGACACATTCCAAATGCTAACTTGGTAGCAACAAGTGGCTAGTGGCTACTGCATTGGACAGTGCAGTTCTAGAACAATATGAGAGAGAGTGATTAAAGTGGGTAGGATGCAAATAGAAATGTCTTAAAAGTTAACCTGTAGATAGGCAGACCTTATCTGCTCACCTACACTATTCCAGAACTAAATAGGCATCATGTTTTTAATTATGTGTCTTAGAGCGTCTGTCCAAGCTTAAAAAACCACCATCTTTTTTTTCCCCTTTTGAGATTAGAAGAATGCACTCTCTACCAAAGCCTGAAATCTAGCCATTAACAATTAGCAAAAGACCTTATCTGGTTGAGGGCTCTTATAATTAAAAGTTGGGGAAGCCAATCACAACTGCAGCATTATGTAGCAGCCAATAAATCGCAGTTGTTACATTTACTTCTTGCAGGACCAAACACCCAAAGTTTAATGTGGATTCTCTTAGTTCAGTTATGTTAATACAAATAATTTCCAAGCAGTTGCTCTATTGCCTGAAATTTCTACATTTAAATATTCTTGGCATTTTAAAGAAACTGCTAACTTGGATTTACAACCTGTTTCTACTTTGTAGTTAGATAGTAACTTGTAATATATGTGTTTAAATGAGTTTCTTGGAGTGGAAGGGGGGAAGTTAGGTGAATAAAGCCTACCAGATCAGACTTCAGCCTCAGTGAAAGTATTTCTCAAAATCTCTGATGCCATTGCTGAAAGTTTGTTTTGTTTTGTTTGGCAACATGAAGTGAAATATTAACTCCTGTGAAGAAAGAGCTTTTGGTGTTGAGATTTTGGAAAAAGCTGATTCATTTGGCTTGGCTTTAATTGTATTTTCTGTGTGAATGTAATGTAACATTTTCTGTGGTCTTTTTGTTTAAGAATCCGAAAGCCCCTTTAGTAGTAGAGGGTGGATGTTGGTTTCTAGCATGGATGACAAACCTATCTCCAGCATGTGAATCTGACTGCTAACTTGGAAGAGGCCAGAGGAGCACTTCACCTAGCTTCTTTCAAAATCTGAGTGTAGATCTGAGTCTAGATTTATGGTTACAAAGAAGAGTCGTTTTGTTTTTTCTTGACCCTGCCCTTTCCTGGCAGAAGGAAAAGAATGGAAGAGTGTCTGAGACTCTGTTAGCATGAAGATACGGGATTGTTCCTAAGAAGAGACCAACTCGGTAACTAAGCTAAACCCGAATTTTGCCCTATTGCTAGAATGGAAAAGAAAACTTTGCCAATAATTAATACTATCTTCTCCTCCATCTGAATTAATCCCCTTTCTCCATATGTGAGGACTAGCATCATCTACATTTTTTCTCTCTTTAGGGTCGCACCCACAGCATATGGAAATTCACGGACTAGGGATCAAATTGGAACTGCAGCTGCTGGCCTACGCCACAGCCATGGAACTTGGGATCCAAGCTGTATCTGTGACCTGTCACAGCTTGCAGCAGTGCTGGATCCTTAACCCACTGAAGGAGGCCAAGTTCTTAATACATTGAGCTACAATGGGAACTCCTATCATCTACGTTTTTAAATAGAATAATCATTCAGCCTAATCTACTAAATAGAAATACAGCTCAAGCTTCATTTTAGTGATATTAAATATAGCTCAAACTTCATTTTAGTGATATTATCTAACAGCCCTTGTACACATATGGGCATTAATTGGGCCCTTTCCCTTGTTATTTTTTAAGTCTGAGGTCAGAATCACCTGGAAAAAAAAGCTGAAGAAGCCATTCTTGTTCGTTCTCTCCATCCCACCCCAAAGTGTTCCCTTCAGTTCACACTATTAGAATACTTGATCTTGAATACCTTATGAGTTAAACTGGCCAACATACATTAACTAGGCCTGGCTTCGGCCTTATTTTCTGTTTAAAAATGCCAGTTTACAAATCAGCCTGGAAACTTGAGTGGGCAACATTCCTAACCCTGACATCTTTATCAATGACTGAAATATCTACTTAGAACTGTTCCAGAAAGGTCCTGTGAGACCCACTTGAAAGCATACTGTGATATACAGCACCCATTCTCCAATCACAAGTATTAAATGCACACTTTCATTGCACGAAAATGTTAATGTGAATTGTCAGCCTGGCCCTGAAAGGGAGAGGGAGATGGAAATAGATTGATGAATAGATCAATAGATGTGTTTTATACCCACCTCTTTATTGGCACTGGACTAAGCTTTTTCACATTTGTCCTCTTATTTGATACTCATAACAATTGAGGGGCAATTGGATGTTTGCATTTTATAACAGAATCTGAGGTTAAATGATAGGCTCCAGGTCCTACTGCCAGTACTGGTCATCAAGAATCTTTTCAGTTGGAATCTGTCCCAAGCACCATTCTAGGTGTAGGGGATACAATGGTGAACAAGACAAAGGCCCTTGCCTTCATGGAGCTTACATTATAGTAGGGAGAGGTAGATAAACATTTGTAAATACCAACTAAGACAGTGACTAAAAGTTGGGAAAAATAAAATGCTGTGAGGTGATTGTAAATGGAGTAAAGTGGTTAGAAAGACTTTTCTGAGGAAGTAACGTTGAGACCTGAATATTCCAGTCCCAGGAAATGAGCTCCACTCATTATTTGGAGGAGGAAAAGGAACAATGTTAGAAAGGGGAAGCAGTACGAGATAAGGACCAGTTCATGCGGGCTTTAGAGCCCAGGAAAAGGAGATAGTAATTTTATTCTGAGATGAGAGAAGCTGTTGGGATCTTGATCATGAGGGTGAAGTGTTCTGACTTTAACTCCATAGTGGCATAATCAGGGCAAGAAGACAGACCTGACTCTAGTGGCTGCATGTGCTATGATACCACAGAAGACTCTCCCTTCCCTGCCCCTTTCCTTCCAAGTGGACGTGCAGGGAAGCTGGGTCTACAATACCTTAGAGATGACTCTGCAGTGCTCTAAGCTTTTGACTTCTCTTTCTAGGTTCCCTTGTTTTCCTAACAATGTGTCTCTTTGTGTTACTTTATTCTAATCTGATTTTAATGACCATTTTCTGCCATCACTGAGAAATCCTCAGGTATGGGGACCCAACGCCACAAATAAAGTAGAAAAAGCTCTTCTTACTGATAACTGGGCCAGCATTGCTCTTTTACCTTGTTAATACCTGTAGGGGGCAGGGTTGCCCATGTAATGAACTAAAGAGACAGCTGAGTTTTAAATTTTTTAAAACCTTATTGTTCAGATCCTTTCCATTCGATGCCCCTTGATGACTTCTTTACCTGTCAGTGATTTTACTGATGTGTAGGTTAAATTCAACAAAGTCAGATGGATCTAGTAAATTTAAAATACTTTAATGGATTAGCTAATATGCTCTGGCATTTTATTATTGACGGTAACTCATTTTGTCTGCCTTCCATCTAGGCAGGTCTGCATTAAAACTATCCCGAGAGAACTGGTAAGTGAAAAAAAATGGAGACTCTGGATTGAAAGATTCCAGTGATTAATGGGAAATGGGGCCCAACCTCAGTGTCCAAATTACTAATTCATCTTGTGGGTTTCAGGTATAGAAGTAAAGGGCCGAAAGACATATGCCAAAGGACAGGCACTTCCCAGCTACAATATAGTAATCCAGCCAAGCTACATGGAAACTGACTCCTTTTCTACTTGTTATGGTGACATACATAGCTTCTCTAGTCTAATAGCAGGTCCATGTTGCAGTCCTACCACCTCATCTCTCTGCCATGCCACTACTAACTGTTGGGATGGGTCTGATGATGATTTCATAGCCACATTCCCTCTGGACCCAGCCAAGTCCAGAGATTTTAAGGGCTACAGGTGAGTGCACATGGAGCCTGGCTCATTTACAGAGGCATATTCTCAGGCTAAACGGCAAGTTTTGAGGAGACATCCCAGTTCAACTGCTGACTCTAAACTTGCCCTAAGTGGATGTGACAAAGGGCCCTGCATGTAGCATATTTGATATAGACCCTAGTCCTGTGCAAGAAACTTGCCTAAGAAAATTAACTCCTGGCAGCCTTTCCCCCACCTCCCAAAACTCATTTTTTTCCCTTCAAAAGAATCTATTCTTCTGAAGATACAACTGAATTATTAGAATTCTGTTTGAATAAGGACACGTGGCCCCAGGAACGCTGCTTTTTTTTTAAAAAAAACGCAATACCAGATTGCTGACCCACTGAACAAGGACAGGGGTCAAACCGACATCCTCATGGACACTAGTCAGATTCTTTTCTGCTGTGCCACGATGGGAACTCCCCCAGGAACACTGTTTAAGAGACAATATAAGGGTTAAGGTACCAGTAATGAGCAACAATGATCCTATTGAGCAAATGGCCCATGGAAGAGGGGATTTCGGGGCCTAAAGGTACAGTGCAAAGAATACAGGTTTAAGAGCCAGTTAGATTTAGATTCATATGCTTCTTACAAGCTGTGTGGTGTTAGAATGACACGTCTTCTCTGAATCTCAACCTTCTTTCCTACAAAGCAGGTGATAGTGATGCCTACTTTTTTGGTAAGTGTAAGTGATCATGTAAGTAAATCCCTAGCACTGTAATGGGAGAGGCATTCTATTGAGGCGTACATATGATAAGAAAGCATTATTTCCCAATGTGGGAGAGGTGGCTGAGCCGACCTCAATGGTCTGAAGTCTGTACATCTAATTTTGAGACATTTAAAAACACTGAGCTTGTAGTCTGGGAAACCAGCTTCAGTAAAGAGGAATGCATTTACCCAGTGTTCTCTGGAGGCTGAAGGAAGCCTACTAGGTATGTGTGAAGGAGACAAGCAGGGGATAGACATAGTTCTAGAATAAGAGGGGATCTGTCCATTGTGGAATAGGAAAAAAAACAAAAAACCCATGTAATAGGCTTTTACCTGCTTTGCCAGGATAAACTGGGATTACACCTAGTTGCATGTGAAGCAACAGATTAATGGATAAAGATTTGTTGTTATGGCAACTTTTTTTGCTTAATCAGCATCCATGCACTATTTAGAGGCTACAACAGGGGCTAGATAGGCGAATGATGAGCTGTACCAGGTACAAAATAAGTGAACAAAAAACCCCACAATCTAAAAAACAACACCTTCCACCACCAAACGAATTGCTGGTAAAATAGGATAAGTGGCAAAAGCTGCATGCTTCGTTTAAAACTCACATGCGTCTCAACAAAGATTCCACACATGCTCAGTGATACTAAAGAGATCTTTGATACAGTTGAAAAAGATTGAAAAGGAAAAGAAGTGTGAAATGTGGATCTTAGGCCCAGCAAGAGCTTTTGTCGGAAACCAGTGACCTCCAAAATCTTACCTAGAATTTCTCCTGTTTCCCCTTCTCCTATAAATTTACTAGTACTCTTCACTAGGAACAGTGGCCCTGAGGTATCCCTTAGCAACATTTTAGACACTGTATTTAGCCTTATATTTACAATCAGTCTGACTTAAACTGAGGTTTTCCTTTGTTCATCTAAAAGGAGTGAAGCTGCTTCCAGGTAAAAGATATCCTGCAAGAAAACAAACAAACAAAAACCCCAAACCCAAAAGCAAACAAACAAAAATGCTGAGACAGTTCATCCAGAGGGAACTCCTCCTTGCTTTACCCCATCTGTCACACAAAGCCCTGCTACTTTTCCTTAATATGCTTGGGACAGTTCAATCCTTGAACATATCTCAAAGAAAAAAACGCACTGATAGACCCTTTATTCTTCTGTAGTTAACACTGACTTTACCCAACCCTGTGGTATTGTTCCTTTATGTAAGAATTGTTCATCTTAATACAGAAGAAATTTCCCCATGGTTTTAATTATTCTCCATTCCCTGATGACTCATCAATCTATATCTCTAAAGCCTGATCTCTTCTTAGAACTTTAGACACTCTTTTTCCCTCAGTTGGTTGCTGGACATCTCAACCTGAATATTTTCTAGGCACTTATTTTATATGGAATAACCTCCCCTATTTCAGTGTGTGGTACCAAGTACTGGTCAGCAGTGGATTTGAACTACTAGGCCTAATTAATGAGTGGGCCATTTCTCAACTGAAGAGATGATGAATAGGCAAAGAAGATCCTAAGAAATCTTGAACATGACAGGGCCAGATCTTAAGGCTTAATGTGGGATTTTGGATCAAGATGACAGAGGAGTAGGCACTGGAGCTCATGTTCTCCCACAAATACCAAAAAAAAAAAAAAATCTGCATATAGAACAATTCTCACCGAACATCTACTGAATGCTGGAAGAAGACTTCAGACCCCCAAAGGGCAAGAAACCCTCCACATAACTGGGTAAGACAAAAGGAAAAGAGAGAGAGAAGAGAGAAAAAGGAATCAGGATGGGACCAGACCAGTACTCCTGGGGAGGGAGCTGTGAAAGAGGAAAGGATTCTGCACACTGGGAGGCCCCCTGACTGGTGGGGAGATCAGATGGGGGCCAGAGGGGATGCCTCAAATCCTCAGAAAAGTACAGCAGCTGGTCTGAGGAGAGCAAAGCGGAGAGAGAACCACACAGACCCTTGGTATCACCACCTGGCACACCCCAGCCTGAGACGTCCAGGTGGGGTCTGAGTTGGGTTTCAGAGGTCAGTCTTGGGAACAGGACTAGGGTTGGATGTGTGGAAATAGCCTGAGGGGGCTAAGGTGTGGTATACAGCCTAGGGAGCATAGGAGGATACCTGGGCCCGCCAGAGAAGCAAGGTGTTTTGGGGAATGTGAGCAGAGGTGGGTGGGACTGCCATAGGAACTTCTTTTTCTTCATGTGCAGGCTCTCATGTGGTAAAGTAACTCTTACAGGGGCTACAGGGGTGGGTGCAAGCTGCAGAAGCCATTTCAGCCTCCAGAGGTGCATGTGGCATGCCCACCAAGGATTGATGGGGTGGTGGAGGGCCCTGTGACTAGGTGCCATCTGCTGCCCCCACCTCTTTGAGAATGTGCAGCCTTCCACCACTGCCACTGCCAAAAGTCGTACAACCAGGCACTGCCTGCTGCCCCCACTTCCCTGGGAATGAGGACACCCCACCATTGCCACTGCTAAGGATTCCACAACCCACTGCTGCCACCACCACTGCCAAGGGTCCTAAAAACAGGCATCACCTGTTGCTCCCACCTCCCCAGGAATGCACGCACCCCACCATTGCCACTGCCAAGGGCCCCATGACCAGGCAGTGCCCATAGGCACCACCCAGTGCCACTACCTCCCTGGGAGTATGCACAGGTCATGCACCTGCACACCCTGCATCAAGAAGATAATGGCCTGTACACACTGAGGAAAGAGAAAGCATCCGAACCAAAAGCAGCCCTCAGGCCAAAAAAAATAGTAAACCCATACAAACTATCCAGGGATGCTCCTTCATGTAAATAGCCCCTTCAAGTCTACAGAAGGTAATTGTTTCCCCTAAGCTCATAGAGTAAGAAAAATATAAGCAAAATCAAGAAGCAGAGTAAGCATTCCCAGTTAAAATAACAGGAGAATTCTCTTGAAGGAGCAAATGATGAAACAGATTTCTGCAGCCTAAGAGACATCTAGTTCAAAAAGGAATTAATAAAAATACTCAAGGAATTAGGAAAGGCTGTTGACATAAGTGTAGTTTACTGTAAAAGGAACTAGAAACTACAATGAGGAGCCAAAGAAATTAGAAAATTCACTTGCCAAGATTAAAGCTGGGTTAAAGGCAATAGATAGCAGAAAAAATAATGTAGAGGAACAAATAAGTGACTTGGAAGATAGAGTAATGCAAATCACCCAATTGGGCAAGCAGACAGAAAGCCAAATGAAGAAAGAAAGAAAGAAAGAAAGAAAGAAAGAAGGAAAGAAAGAAGGAAAGAAAGAAGGAAAGAAGGAAATAAAGAAAGAAAAGGAAAGAAAGAAAGAAAGAAAGAAAGAAAGAAAGAAAGAAAGAAAGAAAGAAAGAAAGAAAGAAAGAAAGAAAGAAAGAAAGAAAGAAAAAGAAAGAAAGAAAAGAAAGCAAGCAAGCAATGTAAGAGATCTTTGGAATAATATGAAGTGTGCCAAGCTATGCATAATGGGGATCCCAGAAGGAGAAGAAAGAGAAATTGGGATTGAAAATGTATTTGAAGAAATTATGACTGAAAACCTCCAAACCTAAAGAAGGAAACAGATATTCAGATATAGGAAGCACATGGAGTCTCAAACAAGATGAACCTAAACAGACCTATGCCAAGACATATTATAATAAAAATCACAAAATTTAAAGATAAGTAGAGGATTCTAAAGGCAGCAAGATAAAAACAAAGACTTAATTTCAAGGGAACTCCCATAAAGCTATCAGCTTATTTCCCTACAGAAACACTGCATGCCAGAAGGGAGTGGCAAGATATATTCAAAATTCTGAAAGGGTAAAATCTGCAACCTAGAATACTCTACCAAACAAGATTATCATTTAAAATAGAAGGGGAAATAAAAAATTTCTTAGACAAGCAAACACTAAAAGAATACAGCAATACCAAACAGATCCTAAAAGAAATGCTGAAAGATCTCTAAATAGGAAAGAAGTAAAAAAATATAGGATGGAGGAAATCACAAGCAGAAAGTAATCACTTAGGTAAGCCAGTATACAGGTCAAAAAGAAAAAAAAAAAACAATTTGTGAAAGTGATGATAAACACAAGGAACAGGAAAAGGATAAACATTAAGATGTAAAAAAGGACATCAAAATCATAAAATGTGGGGAAGGAGAATATGAAAATGTAGAGTCTTTTTTAGAATGTGTTTGAACTTATATGACTATCAGTCTAAAGCAAGCAGATACAGGAAGAGGTTAACATACTTGAAAAACAGGGCAATCACAAATCAAAACAAACAATAGATTCATAAAAGCCAAAAAGAAGAGGACACAGGCATAAATTAAACAGAAATCATCAAACCACAAAAAGAAAAAGAAAGGAATAAAGAAATATAGAATCAACTGAGAAACAAAGTTTAAAATGGCAATAAATACATATGTATCAATAATTAAATATCAGTGGACTGAATATTCCAACCAAAAGACAGAAAGTTGTAGACTGGATTAAAAAAAAAATAAAAACAAGAGCCTACACTATGCTGCCTACGAGTGACCCTCCTTAGTGCAAAAGACAAAACATATTGAAAAGGAGGGGATGGAGAAAGATATTCCATGAGAATGGAAAGGACAGGAAAGCGGGAGGTGCAATACTCATATCAGACAAAATAGGCTTTATTTAATTTTTTTGCAATAATTTTTTACTATTATTATTTTTATTACTAAAATGAATTCATCACATCTGTAGGGGTATAATGATCATAACAATACAATTTCACAGGATTTCCATCCCATAACCCAAGCACATCTCCCCACCCCCCAAACTGTCTCAGCATCTGTTCGGCAAAGAAGTTCAGTCTGTCCTTTTTTCAGATTCCACGTCAGTGAAAGCATTTGATGTTGGTGTTTCGTTGTCTGAATGACTTCACTTAGCATGATAATTTCTAGATTCATCCATGTTGCTAAAAATGCTGGTAAAAATGCTGAGTAATATTCCATTGTGTATATGTACCACTTCTTCTTGATCCATTCCTCTGTCGATGGACATTTAGGTTGTTTCCAGGTCTTGGCTATTGAAAATAGTGCGGCAATGAACATCGGGGTACATGTCTTTGCAAGTCATGGTTTTCTCTGGGTAGATGCCCAGGAGTGGGATTGCTGGATCAAATGGGAGTTCTATGTTTAGTTTTCTGTGGAATCTCCATACTGCTTTCCACAGTGGTTGCACCAATTTAAAATCCCACCAACAGTGTAAGAGGGTTCCTCTTTCTCCACACCCTCTCCAGCACTTATTGCTTGTAGGCTTTTTGATGATGGCCTTTCTGGCTGATGTAAGGTGGTACCTCAGAGTGGTTTTGATTTGCATCTCTCTAATAATGAGTGACGTTGAACATCTTTTCATGTGTTTTTTGGCCATCTGTATGTCCTCTTTGGAGAACTGTCTGTTTAGATCTTCTGCCCATTTTTGATGGGGTTGTTTGTTTTTTTGGTATGGAGCTTCAGAAGGTGTTTATAAATTTTGGAGATGAATCCCGTGTCAGTTGATTCACTTGCAAAGATTTTCTCCCATTCTGTGAGTTGTCTTTTTGTGTTGTTTAGGGTTTCCTTTGCTGTGCAGAAACGTTTAAGTTTGATTGGGTCCCATGTGTTTATTTTTATTTTTACTGTCATCACTCTAAGAGGTGAATCTGAGAAGATGTTGCTGTCGTTTATGTCAGAGAGTGTTTGGCCTAGGTTTTCCTCTAAGAGTTTTATTGTATCTGGTCTTATATCTAGGTCTTTAATCCATTTGGAGTTTATTTTTGTGTATGGTGTGAGGGAGTGTTCTACTTTCATTCTTTTCCATGTGGCTGTCCAGTTTTCCCACTTATTGAACAGGCTGTCTTTTGTCCATTGTATATTCATGCCACCTTTGTCATAGATTAGTTGGCTGTAGGTGTGTGGGGTTAATTCTGGGCTTTCTATCCTGTTCCACTGATGTATATGTCTGTCTTTGTGCCAGTACCATATGGTTTTGATGATTGTTGCTTTGTAGTATAGTGCGAAGTCTGGGAGCCTGATTCCTCCAGCTCCATTTTTCTTTTTCAGAATGCCTTTGTCTATTCTGGGTCTTTTGTGCTTCCAAACAAACTTTAAAATATTTTGTTCAAGTTCTGTGAAAAATGTCCTTGGTCATTTGATAGGGATTGCATTGAATCTGTAGATTGCCTTAGGTAGTATAGTCATTTTTATAATATTGACTCTTCCAATCCACGAGCATGGTATGTCTTTCCATCTATTTGTGTCATCTTTGATTTCTTTCATCAGCGTCTCATAATTTTCAGAGTACAGGTCTTTTGTTTCTTTAGGTAGGTTTACTCCTAGGTATTTTATTCTTTTGGATGCGATGGTAAGCAGGATTGTTTCCCTAATTTCTCTTTCTGATCTTTCATTGTTAGTGTATAGAAATGGCATTGATTTCTGTGTACTTAATTTTGTATCCTGAGACTTTGCCAAATTCATGGATGAGCTCTAACAGTTTTCTGGTAGAGTCTTTAGGACTCTCTAGGTATAGCATCATGTCACCTGCAAATAGTGATAGTTTTACTTCTTCCTTTCCAATTTGGATTCCTTTTATTTCTTTTACTTCTCTGATTGCTGTGGCTAGGACTTCCAGAACTATGTTGAAGAGTAGTGGCGAGAGCAGACATCCTTGTCTTTTCCTGATCTCAGCGGGAATTCTTTCAGCTTTTCACCATTGAGAATGATGTTCCATGTGGGTTTGTCATATATGGCCTTTATGATGTTGAGGTCGGTTCCCTCTATGCCCACGTTCTGAAGGGTTTTGATCAGAAATGGGTGTTGGATTTTGTCAAAGGCTTTTCCCGTGTCTATTGAGAGGATCAAATGGTTTTTATTCTTCAGTTTGTTAATGTGGTGTATCACACTGATGGATTTGTGGATATTGAAGAACCCTTGCATCCCTGGGATAAGTCCCACTTGATCACGATGTACAATCCTTTTAAGATATTCTTGGATGCGCTTTGCCAATATTTTGTTGAGGATTTTTGCATCGATGTTCATCAGTGAAATTGGCCTATAGTTTTCTTTTTTTGTGGAGTCTTTGTCTGGTTTTGGTACCAGGGTGACGGTGGCCTCATAGAATGAGTTTGGGAGTATCCCTTCCTCTGCAATTCTTTGAAATAGTTTCAGAAGGAGAGGTGTTAGCTTTTCTCTAAATGTTTGATAGAATTTGCCTGTGAAGCCATCTGGTCCTGGACTTTTGTTTGTTGGAAGTTTTTTCATCACAGTTTCAGTTTCAGTTCTTGTGATGGGTCCATTCATCTTTTCTATTTCATCTTGGTTTAGTCTTGGGAGATTGTACTTTTTCTAAGAATTTGTCCATTTCGTCTAGGTTTTCCATTTTATTGGCATATAATTGCATATATTATTCTCTTATGATCCTTTGCATTTCTGTGATGTCTGTTGTTACTTCTTTTTCATTTCTAATTTTATTGATTTGAGTCCTCTCTCTTGTTTTCTTGATAAGTCTGGCTAGGAGTTTATCAATTTTGTTGATCTTTTCAAAGAACCAGCTTTTTGTTTCACTGATCTTTTCTATGGTTTTCTTTGTTTCTATTTCATTGATTTCTGCTCTGATCTTTATGATTTCTTTCCTTCTACTAACTTTAGGTCTTGGCTGCTCTTCTCTCTCAAGCTGCTTTAGATGTAAAGTTAACTTGTTTAATTGAGCTTTTTCTTGTTTCCTGAGGTGGGCTTGCATTGCTATAAACTTTCCTCTTAGAACGGCTTTTGCTGCATCCCATAGATTTTGGAGTGTTGTATCTTTGTTGTCATTTGCCGCTAGGTATTTTTTAATTTCCTCTTTGATTTCTTCAGTGATCCATTGGTTGTTTAGTAGCATGTTGCTTCGTCTCCATGTGTTTGTAGTTTTTGCAGTTTTTTTGTTGTTGTTGATTTCCAGTCGTATAGCGTTGTGGTGGGAAAAGATGCTTGATGTGATTTCAATGATCTTAAAGTTACCGAGGTTGGATTTGTAGCCCAGGATATGATCAATCTTAGAGAATGTTCCATGTGCACTTGAGAAGAATGTGTATTCTGTTGCTTTTGGATGGAAGGTCCTATGAATATCTATTAAGTCCATCTGGTCTAATGCTTCATTCAGGGCCTGTGTTTCCTTATTGATTTCCTCTCTGGATGATCTGTCCATTGCTGTAAGTGGGGTGTTCAAGTCCCCCAGTATGACTGTGTTATTGTCGATTTGTCCTTTTCAGGTTGTTAGCAGTTGCCTTATATATTGTGGTGAACCTATGTTGGGTGTGTAGATATTTAAAATTATTATATCTTCTTGGATTTAGCCTTTGGTCAGTATGTAATTACCTTCTTGTCCCTTAAAATATTCTTCATTTTAAAGTCTATTTTGTCTGGTATTAGTATTGCTACTCCAGCTTTCTGTTGATCCCCGTTTGCATGAAATATTTTCTTCCATCCTCTCACTTTCAATTTGCATGTGTCCCTAGAAGTGAAGTGGGTCTCTCGAAGACAGCATATATATATGGGTCTTGTTTTTGTATCCATTCAGCCAGTCTATGTCTTTTGGTTGGGGCTTTTAGTCCATTCACATTTAAGGTAATTATTGATATGTATGTTCTTATTGATATTTTATTAATTGCTTTGGATTTGTTTTTGTTGCTCTTTTTTCTTCCCTTCTGTTCTTGTTCTCTCCTCGTCTGGCTTAATACTATCTTTAGTGTTGTATTTGAGTTGATTTTTCTTATTTGTTTGTGTATCAATTGTAGAGTTTTGGTTTGCAGTTGCCCTGAAGTTTTGATATAAGAGTCTATATGTATATGAGATTGTTTTAAGTTGTTGGTCTCTTACTTGCAGGTGCATCTCCAGTGTCCTGCATTTGTACCCACCTCTTCTCATGATTTCTGGTTTTGGTGGCATAATCGTGCATGGATGATTTCGTATCTTTACTGTATATATACCTTTACTGGTGAGCCTTGTCATTTGTGGCATTTTTGTTTCCTGCTGCTGTCGTTTCTTTTCTGCCTAGAGAAGTTCCTTTAGTATTTGTTGTAAGGCTGGTTTAGTGTTGCTGAGTTCTCTCAGCTTTTGCTTACCTGAGAAGGTTTTGATTTCTCCTTCAAATCTGAATGAGAGCCTCACTGAGTAAAGTAATCTTGGTTGGACGTTTGTTCCTTTCCTCACGTTAAGTATATCATGCCACTCCCTTCTGGCCTGCAGAGTTTCTGCTGAAAGATCTGCCGATAACCTTATCAGGGTTCCCTTGTATGTTATTTGTTTCTTTGCCATAGCTGCTCTCAATTTTTTTTTTTTTTGCCTTTAATTTTGGTCAGTTGGATTAACATGTGTCTCGGGGTGTTCCTCCTTGGGTTTATTTTATATGGTACTCGTTGTGCCTCCTGGATTTGAGTGAGTGGTTCCTTTCCCATGTTAGGGAAGTTTTTGGCTATTATCTCTTGGAATAGTTTTTCTGTCCCCTTCTCTCTCTCTTCTCCTTCTGGCACCCCTATAATACGGATGTTGATGCGTTTAACATTGTCCCAGAGTTCTCTGAGACTCTCTTCATTTGTTTTCAATCTTTTTTCTCTTTTCTGTTCTGCATCCATAATTTCCACTAATCTGTCCTCCACCTCAATTATTTGTTCTTCTGCCTCCTGTACTCTGCTGTTAGCTGCTTCTAGTGAATTTTTTATTTCAGTTATTGTACTTTGCACCTCTTCTTGTTTATGTTTTGCATCTTGTATCTCTTTGCTCTGTGTTTCCTATAAGTTATCCATGTTTGCCTCCAGTTTATTTCCAATGTCTTGCATCATCTTCAGCATCAACAGTCTGAAGTCTTTTTCCTGGAGGCTGAGAATCTCCTCATCACTTAGCTGACTTTCTGGGGTTTTTCCTTTCTCCATCATCTGAGTTATAGTTCTCTGTCTTTTCATTTTTATAGATTTTTGGTGTGGTGACCTTTTTACAGATAATAGAGTTGTAGCCTCTCTTACTTTTGATGTCTGCCCACCTGTGGCTGAAGTCAGTATGGGGGCTTGGGGTAGGCTTCCTAATGGGAGGGGCTGATGCCTGCCCCCTGGTAGGTGAAGCTGATTCTAATCCCTCTGGTGGATGTGGCTTAATCTCTGGATGGGATTAGAAGCAGCTGTGTTCCTGAGGAGTCTTTAGGTAGCCTGTTTACTGAGGGGCGGGGCTGTGATCCCACCTGGATTGGTGTTTGCCCTGGGCTTCTCAGGGCTGACTGACGGGTGGGTCCAGATTTTCCCAAATTGGGCACCTCCAGGGAAAGGCATGCTGCTGAATATTCCCAAGACCTTTGCTTCCAATGTCCTTCCCTCACAACAAGCCACATTCACCCCTGTTTTCCCAGGAGGTCCTCCAAGAACTGCAGTCAGGTTTGACCCAGGTTCCTATGGAAACTTTGGTTTGTTCTGGGACCCAGTGCAGGTGAACGTCTGTGTGTGCCTTTTAAGAATGTGGTCTCCATTTCTCCCAGTGCTGTGGAGCTCCTGCACACAAGCCCCACTGGCCTTCAATGCCAGATGCTCCAGGAGCTCTTTCTCCCAGTTCTAAGCCCCACATCAAACACGTGTGGGCTCAGAACTCTCACTCCTGTAGGTGAGTCTCTGTGAACCAGTTAGTTTCCAGTCTGTGGGGCTTCCCACCCCGGAGGTATGGGGTTGTTTATATCACGAAATCGCCCCTCCTACCTCTTGATATGGCTTCCTCTTTGTCTTCTGGAGTAGGGTATCTTTTTTAGGGTTTCTGGTCCATTTGGCTGAAGACAGTTCAGCCTTTAGTTGTGAATTTTGTTGTTTTTAGGAGAGGAGTTGAGCTCTAGTCCTTCTTTTCTGCCATCTTCGCCAGTCTCCTTGCAATAATTTTTGGTTCTTCTTTGAGCTTCCCATACTGGACTCTGCTACCCAACATCTGCTCCGCTCACAGTGATGCCTTCATATCAGCGACTCTCATTCTGGATCTCAGCCACAGGGCCAGGGTCAATGCAGGGCCGCTGGGATCCTGGGGCTGCATGCACCAAAGCATTCGCTGTACTGCAGAGCTGCATGCCTGATGGTGGGGGCACTGCTCTGCCCAGCTGTGCTCCCAGACAAAATATACTTTAAAACAGAGCCCATAAAGAAAGTCAAAGGACACTATTTAATGGTATAAGAATCAATTCAATAAGAGGATATTACATTCATCAGCATGTATGCACCTATACAGGAGTACCCAAATACATAAAACAAATACTAAGAGACATAAAGGTATAAATTGATGGGAATACAATAATAGTAGGAGCCTTTGACACCAAACCACAGCAATGGACAGATCTTCTAGATAGAAAATCAACAAGGCAGCAGAGATCCTAAATGACACAATAGAAGAATTAGATTTTTTTTATTTTTGTCTTTTTAGAGCTGTACCACGGCATACGGATGTTCCCAGGCTAGGAGTCCAATCAGAGCTGTAGCTGCTGGCCTATGCCACAGCCACAGCAATGTCAGATCAGAGCCATGTCTGCAATCTACACCACAACTCACAGCAATGCTGGATCCATAACTCACCGAGAGAGGCCAGGGATCAAACCTGCATCCTCATGGATACTAGTCAGACTCATTTCCGCTGAGCCACGATTGGAACTCCCAGACTTAATTTATATTTTCATGAAATTACATTTAAAAAAACCCAGAATATACATTCTTTTCAAGTGCATGTGAACATTCTCTAGGATTGAGCACATACCAGGACATAAAACTAACTTTAACAAATTTAAGACTATATAAATAATTTCAAGCATATTCTCTGACCACAATGGCATAAAACTAGAAATCAACCACAGGAAAAGAAATGAGAAAAAAACAACTACCTGGGACTAAATAACATGATACTAAAAACCAATGGATCTTTTGTGGTTCCACATAAATTTTTGAATTTTTTGTTCCAGTTCTGTGAAAAATGTCATGGGTAATTTGATAGGGATTTCATTGAATTTTTAGATTGCTTTGGGTAGTATGGCCATTGTAACAATATTAATTCTTCCAATCCAGGAGCATGGAATATCTTTCCATTTCTTTGAATCCTCTTTAATTTCCTTGATTAACATTTTATAGTTTCCAGTGTATAATATGTCTTTCACCTCTTTGGTCAGGTTTATTCCTAGGTATTTAATTTTTGGGGTGTGATTTTAAAAGGTATTGTACAAAATCCAACATCCATTCATGATAGAAAAAAACAAAAACAAAAACAAACTCTTACCAAAGTGGGTATAGAGGGAACATACCTTAACGTAATAAAAGCCATTTATGACAAACCCACAGCCAATGGGTTTTCTCAAGGGAGAAAAGCTGAAAGCTTTCCTGCTAAAATCTGGAACAAGACAAGCATGCCCACTCTCACCACTTATATTCAACATAGTATTGTCAGTCCTAGCCACAGCAATCAGACAACAAAATAAATAAAAGCTATTCAGATTGGAAGAGAGGAGGCAAAATTGTCACTCTATGCAGATGACATGATACTGTATCTAAAAAACCCTAAGGACTCCATACAAAAACTACTCGAACTGATCAGTGAATTCAGTAAAGCAGCAGGATACAGATTAACATTTAGAAATCCATTGCATTTCTGTATACTAACAATGAAATATTAGAAAAGGAATATAAAAATACAATACCTTTTAAAATTGTGCCTATATTCTAATTGAACTGTTTGGGTTTTTTTTTCTGTTGGGTTTTACTTACATATTCTTGACATGAGTCCTTTGTTAGCTATGTGGTTTGTAGATATTTTCTCCCTGTGTGTAGCTTGTCTTTTCATCGTCTTAACAGAGTCTTCTGCAGAGCAAATTTTTTGCTTCTGATGATGTCCAACTTATCAATTTTTCTCTATGGATTGTGCTTCTAATGTCATGTCTAACTCCTCTCCAAGACCTAGGTCATAAAGATTTTTGCCTAGGTTTACTTTTAAAAGCATTATAGCTTTGCATTTTATATTTAGGTCTATGATCTACTTTAAGTTTTTTTTATAAGGCATGATATTTAGTAGGTTGAAATGCTCTTCTTTTTTTGCCTATGGATATTCAATTGCTCCAGCACCATTTGTTAAAAAGAGTATAAATTGCTTTTGTACCTTTGTCAAAAATCAGTTGATCACACTTGTGTGGGACTATGTGAAGGTTTTCTATTCTGTCCCATTGTTCTATATATCTAGCCCTCTACCAATACAAATACCATGCAGTCATGATTACTACAGCTATATACTAAGTCTTGAGATCAGATGACATGATTCTTCTCACTTTATTATTCTTTTCAAAGAAGTTATCTTATTCTTTTGCCTTTCCACATAAATTTCAGAATAATCTCGTCCATTTTTTTAGTAAAAAATCTTGTTATGACTTTGATAGAAATTGAATTAAAACTATTATCAGGAGTTCCCATCATGGCATAGCAGATATGAATCAAACTAGGAACCACGAGATTGTGGGTTCAATCCCTGGCCTTGCTCAGCGGGTTAAAGACCTGGTATTGCCATGAGCTGTGGTGTAGGTTGCAGACGCAGCTCGGATCCTGCATTGCTGTGGCTGTGGTGTAGGCCGGCAGCTGTAGCTCTGATTCGACTGCTAGCCTGGGAACCTCCATATGCCGTGGGTGCAGCCCTAAAAAGCATAAATAAGTAAATAATAATTTTAAAAACCTATTATTGGTTTGGGGAAAATAGACATCCTTACTATGTTGAGTCTGCCAATTCATGAACACAGTATGCAGTATGTTTTTTTATTTATTTAGCTTCCTTGATTTCTTTTCATCAGCGTTTTGAATTTTTCAGCTTTCATATCCAGTACGTGTTAAGTGTATACCTAAGTATTTAATTTTCTCTGTAATGATTGTAAATAGTACTGTGATTTCAACTTCAGTATTTACATGTTCATTGATTAGTATATAGAAATGTGATTGATTTTTGTGTGTTGATCTTGTCTATTGTGATGTTGCTGAACTTATTAGTTCTGTAAGGTTTTTGTAGATTCCTGGGGATTTTCTATGTAAATAATCCTCATATCTACAAATACGGTCTTATTTCTTCTCTTCAAATCTGTATATATATATATATTTTTTTCCTTTGTCTTATTGCAGTGTCTAGAATTTCCAGTACTATGAGATAGGCATTTTTGCCTTGTTCCTGATACTAGCAGGAAAGCATAGAATATTTCCCCATAAATATTATGTTAGTTATAGATGCTCTTCACCTAATTGTAACTAACTTTCTTAGAGCTTGTAATCATAAATTGGTGTTGGGTTTTGTTAAATGCTTCTTCTGCACCAATTGATAGTATCATATAAATTTTCATCTTTAGGTTGTTGATATGGCACATTATATTGATTGAATTTCAAACATGGAAACAGTGTTATATACATAGAATAAATCCCATTTGGTCATGGTACATAATTCTTTATATTATTGGATTTTACTTGCTAATATTTTGTTGAGGAATTTTCATCTATATTCATAGGGATATTGGTTTATAGTTTTCATTTTTTGGTATTGTCTTTGGATTTAATATCAGTATAACACTGGTCTCATAAAAATCAGTTGGAGAGTTTTTTCATCTTAAGTTTTCAGGAAGAGAGTGTGAAAATTTTCTGTTAATTCTTCTTTGGATGTTTGGTAAAATTTTCCAGTGAATCCATACAAACTTCTTTTAGGGAAATATTTAAATTACAAATTCAATTTCTGTAGTGCTTATACCACTATTCAGGTAAACTATTTCCTCTTGATTGAGTTCTTGTAGTTTGTGGATTTTGAGTAATTTGTTCAGTTATTCTAGTTATTAAAGCCATGAGTGGAAATTTGTTCATAATATTCTCTTATTATCCTTTTAATGGCTTCAGAATCTGTAATATTATCCTGTTTCATTCCAGATATTGGTGAATTGGATCCTCTCTCTTTGTATTCAGTCTTACTAGAGGTTTATAAATATTATTGATTTTTTTTCAAAAGCTAACTTTTTTTTTCTTTTTAGAGCCATACCACAGTGGAGGTTCCCAGACTAGGGGTTGGATCAGAGCTGTAGCTTCTGGCCTATACCACAGCTACAGCAACGCCAGATCCAGTCTGTGTCTGGGACCTACACCACAGCTCACAGCAATGCCAGATCCTTAACCCACTGAGCCAGGCCAGGGATCGAACCTGCATCCTCATGGATCCTAGTCAGATTTGTTTCCACTGAGCCACAATGGGAACTCCAAAAGCTAATGTTTTGATTTACTGATTTTCTCTATTTTCCTATTTTCAATTTTATCAATTTCTGCCTTTTATTTCCTTCCTTATGTCTGCTGTGAGTTTATTTTGAACTTCTTTTCCTAGTTTTTTGAGGTAGGAAATTTTATTATTGATTTGAGACCATTACTATTTTATAATGTAAGCAATCAGTGCTATAAATTTCCCTTTCAGTAAAGCTTTAGCTCTGTCTCACACATTTTGATATATTATATTTTAATTTTCATTCAGTTTTCTGTATTTTTAAATTTTTCCTTTGAGACTTCCTCTTTGGTCTATGCATTGTTAAGAAGTAAGTTGTTTATGTCCAACTCATTTACAGATTTTCCTGTTGTCTTCCTGGATTTGATTACTACTTTGATTCCATTATACTTAGAAAACATATTATGTATGGTTTCAATTATTGTAAATTTGTTAAAGTTGGTTTTATGGCTCAGGATATGGTCTATTTTGGTATATGTCCCATGGGCGCTTGAAAATAATACATATTCTGTTGTTGTGAGGTAGAGTGCTTCTTAAAATTTATTAGATCTTTCTAGGTGATGGTATTTTTAGTTTTTTTCTATGTTCTTACTGATTTCTCTGTCAAGTTTTTCTATCAATTTTTGAGATATAGTGTTGAATTTTCCAACTACATCGTCTATTTCTCTTTCATTTTCTCAGTTTTTGCTTCAAGTGTTTTGCAGCACAGTTTAAGATTTGTAGATTTTCTTGGTTGGCTAGCCCTTTTATCATTATGATTTTTCTTTTTCTCTTTTGGTGATTTTATTTGCTCTGATATCTACTGGCATATCGTTTCCCATTTTTTACTTTCACCCTACCTATCATTGTATATTTGATGTGAATTTCCTGTAGATAGTGTGGGTTTTTAAAAGTCCCACTAATCTTTGTAGTTGATGTATTTACACCATTGACATTTAATGTAATTATTGATGTGCTAGGTCCTAGGTCTGATATTTTATTTTCTCTTTTCTCTTTGTTCTGTTTTCCACTTATCTCTTTTATCACTGCCTTCCTGTGGGTTGGGCTTCTATTTGATTTTTGAGGGTATCTATCTGTTTGTATAGCTTCTTAGTGGTTGATCTAAGTATTACATTATATGTACATAACTTATCACAGTCTATTGCTGTTGATATTTTACCAGTTTCAGTGAAGTATAGAAATCTTACATCCTGTTTTGTCCTTTCACCCTCCATCATTTATAAAATTGGCCCTCAGTGATGATAATTTATAGAATAATGAGAGAAGAAGTGAGGGAGTAAGGCACAGGAGAGCTCAGTTTGGAGTTTTATACCCATTTTGAGGCAGAGAGGAACCCAGAAGACAGTGCTGTGTGCTCCCAGGGAAAGGCAGATCAGAGATTCCTAATTCCTCTTCCACATTCTCCTCCCCGTCCCTTTCCCTCCATAGGAGAGGGTGTGGTGGGTGGGTAGGGTCTGCACACGGGCCCTGGCTCAGCTTTTGTTCCCTTCCATGCCTCCATCTTGAGGCTGTTGTGCCAGTCACTGCCCAGAGCTTCCCTTGAGGAGCAGGGTGGGCTTGGGGACAGCAGGCACTAAATCCAGGAGCAGGAAACAGACTTTCTGGGAAGTCAAGGGAAAAGAGAGATTCCCTTATGGCTACTTTATGTGAGGTGGGGTGGAAAGAGCCTTGGAGAAGGAGTTTGAAAAATGGCATTCAGCTCCCCTCTGGGGCTTACTTCCTCCATCTCTGAAACATACATGAGCAGCTGCCTTCCAGGGTTGAGGGGAGGGTCGAGCATGATGGGGGATATGGGAACACTTGTGAATTGTCGATCGCTCCTCCCTCAACAGCCTGGGCATTTGTGGGTGCCCTGTTTTCCTTGAAAGTGAAGGGGCTCTCTGTGTCCAAATATGCTAGTGGAAGACCCTTGTGTTCTTGGAGCTGAAGGGAGGGTGTCTGTGCACGTGTATGAGGGAGGGGAGGCGAATCAAGAGGCAAGGTAGCTAGAAGAACTCAGACTGGTGGGAAGAAACCCTGGCCTTTGCAGGCTTTAAGGCAGAAGACTCCAGCTTGGGCCCTTGGGGGAGGAAGGATTAGGTGGGTGTGTGTGGGAGGGGAGTGGAGGTGGTTACCCTGCCCCCCCTCCTTCACCCCCACTTAGGCAAGTGGCTGAAGGAAGCAGGTTGATGGAGAGTAGGGTGGAGGAGTGTTGGATGGGGAGCAGATTGAGGAGGATAGATCTTAGAGTTAATCTAGTCCATTCCTGGGGCTCTGTCCAGGTTTGGAGGAGGGTTCTCAAGCCTAGGGAATCCTGCTAGTTCAGGTGTGTGAAGCTAGGGCAGCCGGCGGGGGCTCATCTTCACCTTGGGTAGGATCTGGGGGCTGTGTGGTGGAAGAGATGGCCTGAGCTCTGAGCTCTCACCAGGGAGTGAGGTTGCTGCTGGGAGTTCTGGGCAGCTCTTATGGGGACTGCAGACCCAGGGTTGGAGGTTGGAGAGGATGGCGAGGAGGATGGCTGCTCTGGAACATAGCAGAACATTTCCTTGAGGTGGTTCTCTCCCTAGCCCCCTCATCCTGGCAGGCCCCCTGCCTGCAATCACTTAGGTCTTGCTAGTTGCAGGTCGACCCTGCCCTTGGAGCCTCAGGGACAGATCTGGTAAGGGAAAGAGAGGAGGGGCATCCAGTGGGAAGGGACTGTTGGGTGGCCCAGACCGAATCACCTCCGGGGCTCTGGACCTAGGGGCAGGGGGTGCTGTAATTCTGGGTGGTGGTAGGTTGGGCTGGGCAGTGAGACTGCTGGATAGAGAAGGAGCTAAGTTCAGGACATTTGCAGCTGCTGTCTATCGGTCTGGCTCCTTAGACAGTTGGCAGGGCCTGAAGCTGGGCCTTCCCGCCTTCCTTCACTCCCCCTTCCGCTGGGATGAAGGCTTGGTTGTCCTGGGCAACCTGATTTCCGTCTGAGTAGCAGGGGCAGATGCATCTCTTTTGGCTCTTCTCCCAGGTTCTTACCCCTCCCAGACAGAAGTTGATTGAAGGCCAAGGAAGAGCAGGAACCACCCACCACCCTACTTAAGGTGACTAGAGGCCAGCAGCAGAACCAGGAGAGCAGCCAAGGTCTCTGGGGTCCCCGGCCCCATCTCTATCCCCAGGCATTCCTTGAGTGTGGGGTGGGCATGGAAAATGGTGCTGGTTAGCACCCCTATACCCAGTTTGCAGGGCCCAGTTATTGTGAGGGTAGCGTAGGGTAGATGTGCAGTGAGAAAGGAGGGTAGCTGTTGCCCTGTCGCTTTCTAGCCCCCACTCCCTTGGGTTGATATACAGAGGAGGTAGGATGCCCCGGGTAGGGTGTCAGGAGAGCAGGGCACCAGACAGATGCTGTCAGTCCCACTGTGGAATGGCCCAGCAGGAGCTCCCATGGATCAGCTCTGCCCTCCCCTCCCCACAGCTGGACATGAGTTGATACTTGTTAATCGTGAGTAATGGGCTAATTTTATCTTGGTCCAGCTTAACAGGAAACCAATGCTGAGGAGCTCATAGTTCTCCCGGGTGTCTCAGGCCTGAGGAGTACAATCTCAGCATGTTGGGGAGGGGGAAATGCTGAGACCTCCATCCTGGAAGGGCCATAGTGGCCCCTGTTCTGCCCCAAAGGCTCTAAGGTCCTTAAGCTATGGGTCCCTGGGGTACAGAAGAAGGAAAGGTATCTTGGAAATAAGGTCGTTTACATTCCTTCTTCTGTTTCTTCTCTGTTTTCTCCACCTCTGTCTCTTTCAGTCCTGAAATTCCTGATTTCTACCAAAGTGCCTGATACAAAGCAGGTCCCTAGAAAATATTACCGAAATGACTTGAAAACCAGGCATGGAGCTCTGCTACTGGTGACCACTAGAGAGAGCTGAAAGGCAGGATTTGAAAGGCCTTCTCAAGTAAAACCTCCTCAGAATTACCACTGTGGTGTTTAAGGATCCCATGTTGGGTTAAGGGTCCCATGTTGTCTCTGCAACGGCTCAGGTCTCAGCTGAGCTGTGGCTTGCATTCAATCCCTGGCCCAGGAACATCCATATGCCATGGGTGTGGCCAGGAAAATAAATAAATAAAAATAAAGTAAAGCCTTCTCAGCCCCTGCAGGATTGGGTATCTAATTCCTTTCCTTGTGCCTCTGGAGCCTCTTCTACATTTCAGCTTATTAGAATTCAGAACATACTTCAAAGTCTCTGGTTCAAACCAGCACTCACCCTATCTAAGTGGCAGCTGTCAGTTCTGCTGAAGGCACCTGTAACTTTTGTCAGTTGGCTTACTCTGTTGCTGCAAAGTAGCAGGGGACTGCTAGCTGCCTCTTCAGACATGAAAAGGCCCTGGAGGAAAGCATATGCTCATAAAAATTATGGGATTCTACAGCTTCGAAATCTGATGATCTTGAGTAATCAAACACAGATTAGGGCCTTGGGGCTACTACAAGAGGTACTGGGGGAAATAGACCTTGGATGGGAGAGCCTGGGGCCAGGCATCAGGACAGAGTAATTAGTTTCAGTGGGAAGAGATGAGAAGGCTGGCAGCTTGAGGGTGTCTGCACTAAGTCAGGGGAGAAATAACAATTGCCAAGAGCTGTGTGGTAAATCATCCTCTTGCGAAGGAAAACCGTCCCCTCCACCCCTTCCATCTAGTGTGCAGCCACAGGGAGATGGACTGTTTTGTACCTCTTGGGTGGCTGGGGATGGAAGGGCAGTAGGTAGGACCACCTCTCCAAGGCCAAGGCTGCATGAAGGTCTAGAGTGCTTGGGAAGAGAGAATACCAAAAGTATATGTTAACTGGGAATAAGAGTAATCGTGAGATGGGCTATGCTAAAAGTTAAGACTTTGCTCAGATTTTATTTTTGCTCAGAGCTGGTCCTGCTGACACCCTTTTGGAAATAAGTTCACTATATGGTTATCAAAAGAAGTGGGCAAGTCATTTCCCCTTTCTCGTGTTAGTTTCCTCATCTGTAAAATAAAGGGTTTGTACTGGACTGGAAGTCAATGACCTGAGTTCAAGGTTTCAGCCTGTTCTGCTGCTGAAGAACTATGCGAACCTGTTGCAATTCCTTCTTATATAAAGGGTTCAGTGTCCCCACTTAAATTCAATACAGAGTATGAACAAGGGAGATTCTAAGGTTGCTACCAGCTTTGTCATTATTATAGGTCTTCCTTTTATATCAACCTCAATTTCACGCTGCTGCCTGTCTGTATAACCTAGCTATACTAGTCCCTTTAAGTTCCTCCATCAATATACAAGAAAGAAGAAAAGTGGCTTGAATTGGATTATTGCTAAGGTCTTTGCCAATTTTCAACATGATACCACCTTGTAAAAAGTGGTGGCCTTGTTGGGGCCTCCACTCCAACTCAGCCACTAACCATGTTCTCATTTTGTGAAATAACCACATTTCTACTTCAGAGCTCCCTAAAAATCCAATCCTGAATAGTCTACCCCAACTCCAACCCCTATATACCCCATTCTCCAACTTCTACTCTCACAGAAAGCATAAAATCTGGCATAAATGTGATTTGAAATGAGATTTACTGTTCTGAAGTGAAACTTCCTGCTGTTAACCAGGTTAAGATTATTTCACCCTTGTAGGCAACATACACACCAGAGCTAGATTTTAGATTTGTTTATTTTGTTCCAAACCTTTTGAGGATTTAAATGTCCCAGATCTCAAGCTCACAAGTTTTGTTTGTTCGTAGATTTAACTGTGGTACATAAGAGGCTGCATCTTACCCTAAATATTAATACTGTGCTGCTTTTGCCAACGAACATTCTCTCCAAAAGTGCACAAGCATACACATGGACATACACGTGTGGAAGAAGTAAACTGACACCTCGCCATGTTATGTGACACCTGATAGGGCAGATTTGGGACCTGTCAATGTCCTTCCTTCATCTGGAGAGAAGTGGGTGGCAGCCTGATTCTTAAGAGCTATCCATGCCATAAGCAACAAAGAAGGTCTTGCAGAACCTCAGATGACTTGGTGGAGGTGGGCAGGGAGGAATGGAAGCAGGAGCTTTGTTGCCCCAACCTTTTCAATGGTCTCTCCTGGGAGTTACAAAGGGTCCTAGAGCCTAGCTCTTCTGGTTCCACTGCTGTTTGAGATAATAAAACAGTTTTTAGGCAGGCCCCTTCCTGATCACAGAGCCAAGAACGAATGGGTTTTCCTATGGGGAGTTGATAAGAGCTGGACTGGGACCAATGGAGGGGGCTGAGGATTTTGGCCTTGAATGAAGCCATCAGAGGCCAACCATGCCCCAGCTGCCTGTTTGTAACGGAAAAACTAATGGGTGGGGACCACTGTCTTCTTTGGAGCCCCTCAGGGGCAACCTCATCCTTCTGGCCCCGGGATGGCCCTGGTTTGGGGTGGAAAGTCACTGTTAGCTCTAAGTGACAGTCAAAGATGCCTGGCAAGAAGATGATAAAAGGTTAGGGTAACAGGGACACAACAGAAAAAGACCCAGAATAGGGAGAGTCACACAGAGGCCAAGTGAGGAGAGAGGCTCAGCTCCTAATGAGGGTGAGTTCTGCTAGCTAGACACAGCCTGGCTGGAAATGCTCTTCAGCAAGAGTGCTGCCCAGGGCCTAGGCATAGGGAAGTATCTGGCACCTACTTCAGAGGGATGAAGATAGTCCAGAGTCTACCTTTCTTGGCACCTTTAATGCCCACTAAGTAGAGTGGCCCAGGATGCCCCTCATGGAGCACACATTAAGTGGTAAAGGCTAAAATGTTTTCTCCTTACTAGAAGAAATTGTCCAACCCTGTGTGCAGCTGCTGCCTCTGCTTTTTGGAGATCCAATTTGGAAGTGAGATTTTCCCTAAAACAGTTCCTTTCCTGGCATGGCCCAAGGGGAAATGTTGACCTATGATGAATAATGAGAGATGGGGGAATTGGTCCTTCATGGGGTCAATAACTATTGCCTTTTCCCAACCAGGCCATTCCCCCTGTCATCAGTTTTCCTTTGCCTGTTGAGATGAAAGGCATTTCTTCACATTTTGACAGGTGGATACAAGGATGGGAGGCTGAAACAGCCTGCAGGTTAATGCATTGACATGGAAAATCTGTTAAAAAAAATCAGCAAGTGGAATTTTATGATGTTTAAGGTCCCTTCCCTATGTGATATTCTACTCTTCCAGTCTAGGATTACAGTAACTTGAGCCAAAAAGTGAGATGTGGCTCAGCCTGAGATGAGTGGACTTGATGCTAGTATTAGGGGTGAGCTGGGCCAAGGTGAGGGTGATTGGCCCAAGCTTTGGGTTCCTCCTTTCTTCAAGCACCCATGAGACTATGACAATCATAAAAAGAAATAGAGGGGGATGAGAAAGGAGAGGAGGCAGTAGAGGAAAAAAGGAGGAAGGGAAGAAGGAAGCGGAGTGTTAACCAACCACAAGATGAGAAGACTATCTATTCACTTGTAAAATGATGTCACCCACACCTCTTGGGAAGCCACAGCCTTCAGAGACTCTGTGGCTAAACAAGGTTCCTTGTCTCATTTTTCCTCTGTGCCCTTTCCCCCACACCACCTACCCAACCATTCCTATGGACAGATGGCAAGGAACTCATCAGCACACAGAGGCTTGGGTCTTCCCACCAGGCTCCTGGGGATACAATAGCACCTTTGGCAGTTGCTTTTAGTGGGTGACTGACAAGCTGGGCCAGGAGTTCCCATCCCTTTCCTTCCCCAAGAGTTGGAAACTATATGGAGAGGTTCCAAAGGCCAGGAGGTGAGCCCAAGCTTTCCTAGATCCTGGGAGGGGAGAACCCTGGCAAGTTTAAAGGCATTCATGGGGATAATTTGGTTAATGAGTTTGGAACGCCTGGAGCTTTGGCTCCGATGGGATGGTCAGGTGACTGAAATGCTGTGTGTGCAGGTTTGGGAACAAGTGTGCTGGTGGCAAAAATGTAAATGCTGAGCCGGGCAGGGTGAAGGGAAGGGTTTGGGGAGGAGCACACAATGGCAAATAAGAGGCTTTAGATTGGTTCCTCAGGGGTTGGGGAGCCCGGCAGCAGCTCCCCGTTGGGGTCTGTGTCAGGGGCCAACATCTTATCCTTGCTGGAATCCCTCTGCTCTTTCTTGAACATCCTTTGATGCATCAGAGGGACGAACAAGAGGATTACAGCTCCGACGATGGGGGGCACACCGGCAAAGTAGAAGGCCACATGGTAGTCCCCAAAACAGTTGCGGAGGAGGCCTGAAACAAGTCAGCAGAGACAAGTCAAGCTCAGCTTTGCCTTACCGCACAAAGGTGATCTCTGCCTCTTCTAGGAGCCATCACAATGCCTATGTAGAGAATATTGGCCTGTACTGCCTTGACCCAGGAGCAGCCCCCTCAATTTAAACATTCCTACATGGAAGAAACAAAACCTTTATTACAAAGATAAGCAGCTCCTCCCTGAGGCACTGGGGATGCAGGCTCTTGAGGATAATGCTCATTGTGAAAGAAACAAATGAAGCTTCTCAAAGTTCTCTATTTTTGACTTTAATAAAGCTATAGCTAATTTCTGGTCACCCTTAGGTATGGAGTTAGGAGGCAAGCTAGTTTAAAAGAACTCCACAGAAGGTGCCCAAGCCTTGTCATAGTTAACAGTGATATGCCCTCCCACACCCAACTTGGGCTAGTGTGTTCTTGTGGAATGATTCAGTTAGATTCCTATTTCCCTTTCTCTGAACTGCCCATATGCCCTAATAGGAGGCTGTATGTGTATCCTTCCTTCCAGTTACAGATAGGGTCAGCCCCTCTGGGTTTCTCTAGGTTACCAATACTGAAAATGCATTTGGCATGGGATGCAGGGCCTTCCCTGCTCACCTCCAGAAGCTACTGTGGGACACCTCATATGGAGGATGAGCCCAGAAGCAGTCCTGAGGAAAGGCAACAGGCCTTGGGGCTGCTTAGGAGGTAAGTAAAATGGAAAGAAATATGGATTCTGGGATCCACCTTTGGGATTAGGGGGTGGGAAGAGGCTCCCCTCATCCAACGGGTGGTGTGGCTGTTGTAAAAAAGGCCTTAGTAGAAGCTTTTGTCACCATAACACACCATGACCTGTACCCTGACAACTCCTTCCACAGAATTAGTGTTCAAGGAACACTTGTTGAATTAACCCAGTATTTGCAACAAATCCTAAGGAAAGGAAATCATGTTCTCTTCTTCTTAGTTTTCTTTGTTTGCTGCGTCCTGGTATACCAACGAGGCCCTCCTTGGAAATGGGGAGAGAAACTGGGAGTGCTGAAAGATTGCAAGGCAACACTGCCTGTGGCCTGTTGGAAGTAAGCATCATTGGTCTAGTCCTGGGTTGTGCTTTTAATAAAATATTTTCCACAGGCTCAGTTTAGAAGATGGTAGAGGAGGAGGGGTGTCTCTAAGTCTTAATAAAACCAAGGCCCACTTTTTCTTCTCTTTCTACTCTATTTTGCAAATACTTACTTGCCTGTGGAGAAAGAGAAGATTCTGGATCATTAGAATGTTCAAGAAGGCCAAATGCATTTTTCTCTCTACCTTCCTGAAATCATCCATGCTATCTACGAGAAAACCCCACAGCAATAGATATACAGTCAGGAAAAGTCCATTCCCCAAAATGAATCCATGCACATATACTGTGCTTAGTCTTTCACCAACAGTAGTAAGGGGATTCATGCACTCTGACAAGGCTGCCTAAATAGAGAAAAGGAAAAAAAGGGACTTCAAGCAGAGGTGCTTAGGAGGGCTAGGTCCCAGGGAAGACAGGACTTTCCCACTCATGCCCTCCCTGCAATTTTAAACTCACCTGCAATGGGGGGCCCAGCAATCATTGGCAGGGCCATCATGCCCAGGAGGTAGCCAATGGCCTGTGAGGCCTGCATTGGGCCCACCAGCTCAAATGCAATGGGGGCCATGATGGTGATGAAGAAGCCATCACACAGGCCCAGGAAGAGGCAGACAACGATGAGGCCCCCAAAGCCCCGGCAGAGAGGAATCATCATGGACATCAGGCCCAGGAGCAGGAAGGAGATGACCTAAAGGAGCAAAAGCCTGAGGTCATATATTGCTTGCCCACCAAGACCACAAAGAAAATCACATCTCCTCTCTCAAGGCCTCATTTCTACAATTTGTAAAATGGGGCAAGGGGATGTCAACAGAGAAACCAGCTGGACTAAATAGTTGATTAGACCCCTTCTAAGTTCTGCTTAGAAGGACTTGGGATTCAAAATTCTGAAGACAGCCCCTATTTAACTTTGATTCTGTCAAGATTTTTTAAAGGGGAAGGGGGCATGGCTCCTGTCCTCAAGAAGTTGTATTTTCACTGGACTGTGAGATAAAAGGAATTGCTATTTCTGCTTTCTTTCTTTTTTTTTCTTTTTTTTGTTGGTTTTTTGCTTTTTTGTTGTTGTTGTTGTTGTTTTGTTTGTTTGTTTGTCTTTTTGCCTTTGTCTAGGGCCACTCCCGCGGCATATGTAGGTTCCCAGGCTAGGGGTTGAATCAGAGCTGCAGCCACTGGCCTACGCCAGAGCCACAGCAACGCGGGATCTGAGCCACGTCTGCAACCTACACCACAGCTCGCGGCAATGCCAGATCCTTAACCCACTGAGCAAGTCCAGGGATGGAACCCACAACCTCATGGTTCCTAGTTGGATTCATTAACCACTGCGCCACGACAGGAACTCCTATTTCTGCTTTCTGATCCAGTGTTTATCTCCCTTAGTTATCAGGGTCTGGGATCAGACCATGCTGATGTTTTCAGATCTAGGTTAGTTATGGGAAGAGGAACGGGAAGAAGTGAGGATGACTTGATAATGACTGGTGGGGGCATGAATGGAAGATATAGCTTCCTGAAATTGGGATGGAACCAGTGCCCATTTTTGTAGAAAACATCTTGGTGTGAAGGAGACCATGGAGAGGTTCACCCAGGTTCCTTAGGCTTTAGGACATGGGACATACCACCCATGTCAGACATCTCCGACAGTGTGGCTCTGGGGGCTTCTCAGCTTGTCTGGGCACCCTGTGAAGGCAACAAAGGGGGCTTTAAGGAGAACAAAAACACTAGGAGGAGGTTTAGGGAGCCAGAAGCCAGCCCAGGGGCACTGATTAGTGGCCAAGCAAAATGACTCTGAAGTAAATAATCTGCCTTTCCAGAGGTTGGTTTTCCCTTCTCAATAGAGAGAAGGGCCATTGGAGACACAACTGGTCTCCCCCTCTCCCCTTTTTTCCCTTTTGGCCACACCTGTAGCATGCAGAAGTTCCCAGGCCAGGGATCAAAGCTGCACAACAGCAGCGATCAGAGCCACAGTAGTGACAACACCAGATCCTTAACCTCACTGAACCACCAAGGAACTCCCACAGCTGGCCTTTTGATTAAGGTCATCTGCAACCTGTGTCCATTGAGCCAGACTGAAGACCTGGGCTGCAGGCAGAGAAAGGAACCCCCTCTCTCCACCCACTGTAGCCAGAAGAGCCAGGTTGTCCCAGGGTCAAGGATAAGACCTGATCTGTTAACTAAGGCCTTGATAGGAAGGACCTGGAGTTTTCTAATAGTTCACACAGGCAGGCTGGCTTAACCAGGAAGTATAACTCACCACATGGTAAGGGTACATCACCACATCACCACATGCAAGGAAGGTGGGAGGGTCAAGTCTGTTTCAGGCCCTAAAGATTTTCTATGCTATTGCTGGAAGTGGGTTTGCTAGACTGACTGGTTGGTTTTTGGAGAGGACAGGAAATGTCCTGGTCATGACATCTGAGAAAATCTCTTTGTTGAGGGACTTTTGAACTTTGCTCAGACTGTTTTGTGACAGCTAGTAATAGGAATTGAGATATCCCAGTTTCTCCTCTAGGAGATTTATGCACAACTGTAATATAAAACCAGACCCACCTATCAACCAAGCCATAATAGTATGGCAATTAAGAGTTAATACCATTATATAATACAAAAGACCCCACTAAATTTGATTGGTTCTAATTACTACCCATTGTATCTGGCTGCCTCTTAACATCCTCCATGGGGCCTTGCCAAGGTCTGGAAATTAAAAATCCCTCTTGGAACTAATAATCAGTCCTCAAGAACTGGCCCAAAGTGAGGCTGTCCTGCAGGTCATCACCATTTCCTTTCCAACGGACTTTCCAGGGGCTTGACATCAGACACATGTGCCTGTGTTTGTCACTAGTAGAAACCACAGAGTCTAGTGGATGGCTCTCCAGAACCTGAAGCTGTGTACACTCCTTTTCTCTCCCAGACCTGTATTCCTGCATGTGATCCAGGGAGAAAGAGAGGCAAACTCTTGTGATGGAGTATCTTGAGTAGCTCAAGGGAAAGAAGTTCATTGTCTGGTGCTCTCAGCCTGAGAAACTTACCAGCATAATAAGTCTGAACAAATCACTTTCCCTCTCTGAGCCTCAGTTCCTCAGTCTGTAAAATGAGGGAGTTGGACTACAAGTTGATGAAGATATGCCTCAGCTATAAAGTTGTGAGATTATTTTATATTATTCTAAGTGGTAAAACTGGGTCAAGTAAGAGTGGAAAGGGGGAGAAAATGGTGGATGGGTAGAGGAAGTATTCAGCAGAAGCACTGGGCCCTGAGCCTAGTTCTGCTTCTGACTAGCTAATGCCTATGCCTCTCTTGGAACTCCCTCTGCAAAATAGAAACAAAAACTGCTTGGGCCCTACCTTTCTCCTAGGGGCTGTGGTGAGAATTGGGCTATATGGCTAGGCAAGGTCTGCTGCCTGTCCTCAAAATTAAGCCCTGGCCCAATGCTAGTTTATCTTGATTTCTAGCACCTTTTGGCCTCTTGGAGCTGCTGATAGTGACAGGGAAGACCCACAGAGGTGTCATGTGGAAGAGACTGGAAAAGCCACACATAGTCCTACACAAAAAGCCACCCAGAATAAAGCACTTGATGATATTTTCTCAGGAATTAACATTTTCATAACTGGTTTACCTCAATACAGGCTTTTGGTTTGACCTTGGTCAAGTCACTTATCATGTCTGGGACTTGGCTCTGCCATCCATCACTTAGGGTAAAGTGCAATATGAAAAGAGTGCTACATAGGAGTTGAGCTCTGCCCGTGGATGTCTGAGCATTCCCATCACTTTCTCTATCAGTGTAATGAGAGGATGGACTGGATAGACCACAATGGCACTCCTAGCTCTGACAAAGCAGATTTACCAACTCTTGCAAATCTAACACAAAGTTGAACACAACAGGAAACCTGAGTCATATCCTCATCTAAGACCTATGAGTGTGTTTAGGAAAACACTTGGGGCTATCAGAAGACAGAGAAATCCCTGATGTGAATATAGTTAGGGCCCCTCGGAAGTGCTTTCAGGGCTTCTCCAGGAGAGTCAGAATTCAGCCACCTCCCTGATGGGTTATTTGTGGCCATATGGTTTCTGGGCTTCCATTGCCCCTCCCCAGGGTTCCATACTGGGGAACCTTCTGGTAAATCCAGGTACAGAAGCAAAAGGCATGAGCCAGGTTGGAAGGGCAATATTGTTGCCAGGTAGTCTCAGCTTAAGCAGTAGACTGTATTCAAACCAGACCAGATCCCAGTTCACACAGAAAGTAGTCTCTTGAGCATCCATAGTGGGTACTGCCCACTATATGTGGCTATCTGTGTCATTGTGAGAAGGATTAAAACTCTGCATGGCTATAGCATTTTTACTTCTCAAAGTCTGGTCACACCTATATATATATATATATATATATATATATATATATATATATTTTGATCATCACCTGTGAGGTGAGATGGGAAAGGCAAGAATTATTCTTACTGCACAAAAGAGGAACGTGAGGCCTAAAAAGGGGAAGTGAGGTCTGGCTTTTTCTGGTACTCTTTTTGTGTCCATCAAGATGGTTGCATTTGAGGAGTTCCTGTCATGGCTCAGTGGTTAAGGAACCCAACTAGGATCCATGAGGAAGCAGGTTCAATCCCTGGCCTTGCTCAGTGGATTAAGGATCCAGCATTGCCGTGACCTGTGGTGTAGGTCACAGACGTAGCTCAGATCTGGTATTGCTGTGGCTGTGGCCATGGCTGGTGCCTACATCTCTGATTCGACCCCTAGCCTAGGAACCTCCATATGCCACAGGTGCGGACAAAAGACAAAAAAAAAAAAAGACGGCTGCATTTGAGAGCCATGTTTGGTTCCAAGTAGCTCTAGAGATATAAGAAGTAATGGGCCTGGGCCTAGAATAGTGATATACAGGGCCACAGAGTACTACCGACACCCAAGACCCTCCAAGAGAGTATAAAGTAGCAATGAAATCAGTGCTCAGTGGGAGCAGCATCTAACTGCTGACTTGAGTTCCCTCTTTCAGATGGGAGAGCTTTTATTAATAAACATATTCTTTGAAATTGTTCTTAGAGGTTCCATTTACACTGACCACTCTCACTAGAGTCTCACCCTATCTTGATGAAGGAGGCATAAAGGATGATGATCTTCACTTGAAAGCAAGGGAAAGTGAAGCTTAGAGAATTTGATTGTGTTTCCCATGTCGCACAACAAGCTAGTGTCAGAACTAGGGCCCAGGGCACAGCAGTTACATGCCATATCATTCTATCTCAAAGGCTTGGGATAACTTAGCCTCTGTGTTAAGATGTTCTCCTCACAGTAGACAAGGTGGTCACACTCACCTGCAAGTAGATCTTCTTAAGTCCAGGAATGGAGTCACTGACACGGCCTGACACAAGGCGCCCAAGGCCTGAGGTAGCCCCAATACACACCAAGAGCACCCAGGTCTGCTTGATTTCCAAGAATTCCTCTTCCACATACTTCATCTGAAGAGCATAGCACCAGGCCCCCGGAATAAAAGGAAGAAAAGGAGCTGACTGGTTAATGATTGTCATACCCAGAACCCTCTACTGCTTACTTCCCTGGACCATGGAAAGAATGTCTTCTCCTGTAGCCCCTGCCCCTGTAGCCTTAGCTCAAGAACAAGCTATCTAGGTGTTTCTAACAGCTTAAAAGGCTGCATATCCCTTGGTTCTGTGGATTCTAGGGTTCTAAGCAAGAGCTGAGGGCAATGGGTGTCTCCAAGCCCTGGTAGGATAGAGTACAGCCTTAACAACTACAACAGTGTAAGGGTTCCCCCATAGCCTCCCAATCCCTAGACCCAGAACTGACAGCCTGGGGTAATAGCAGGTCACCAGGGGAGAAGGATCCACCAACTTCCAGGTAACATTCCAAAAGTGTGTTTTAAGGAACACAAAATCTATGGAAGATAATAGCAGGACTACAACCAATGGTTCTGTGGCCAAGTTGGGTGGATGCTGGTTAAACAAAGCTGAATTGATTTCTTTACTGTAGGATTTTTTGCTATCTTTAAAATATTGCTACACATTTTAAAGCTAGAGGGATCTAGCATATGTTATTTCCTAAACAAAAAGCACTTGGCCAAAAAGACTAGCATTCCATAAAACACTCTTAGAAGACCCTATCCTTGGGTCATCTGGAACAGTCTCCTGTATCCAGGCGATGCTTATCATCTGAAAATCTATATTTATCAGAAGAGGAAACCATAGGCATAGGCCTTCCCCTAAGGAACGTCCCCCATTTCCTACTGAGGTCTTCCCTCAGCCTGTGCTCTTTCCCATTCTGGGTTTCTCCAACCACCATTTTGTCTTTTCCAAAGACCCAAACTCTGACCTTTTCATATCCTCTGTTCCTACCCTCTGGACTTTTAGTCAGGTTAAGGGCAGCTTCTTGGGGACAGATAGGGTAGACCCACCCTTGTCTTCCTCACCAGGTGTACATAGGGAACGAAGTAGCCAAGGGCAGCAGCAGCAATCCCGAAGGCCCAGATGCGGTAGGTACGTTGGCGGAACACTCTCATGTTGAAGTACTTCCTGAGCTGAGCCAGAAAGCGTTGGCACAGGGTATGGACACCTCTCTTGCTTGGGGTGTCCTGGGAGCTGGGCAGGAGGGGCCGGTAGGTGAGTGAAAGCAGTGTAAGAACAAACATAAAGGTACTCAGCACCTGGAAGGTTTGGGCGAGCTTGATCTTAGCCCCCAGTGTTTTGATGAGGAGGGGGAAGGATATGGAAAAGATGCTACTCCCAGCAGACACCACACCATTGGCCAGACCCAGGCGGCGTTGAAAGTAGTGTCCCAGGATGACGAGAGATGGCTGAAAGGCGAAGGAACAGCCACAACCAAAGAGAATCCCGTAGGTGAAGTAACGCAGGCTTAGGGAGCTGTGGGAGAGACACCAAGAGCTATCCTCAGAGGGCGGACCAGTCATCTATCTGCCATTCTCCCCCACCCTCCTGAGATCTGCATCCCCCCAACCTTAACCCACAGCCGTGGTTACTGCTGACCCTCAGAATAGAAAAGGAACAGGACCTTTTGATCTCCATTTTGTAGATGGGGAGACAGAGGCTCAGAGAAGTAATTTACCCAAGGTAGCATAACTGGGGATCGGCAAAGTTTGGCCTTTACTCAAGATCTGTGTGACTCTAGTTTGAATCATAGCACCCCCATTAGAGAGGACTGTTCAAAATAAAGCCACAGCTAGCCTATGCAAAGTCTAGATGAGGGGCTGCAAGGAGTAAGTCAGTGCTTTAGAGAGAACAGTTTCACCTACTGCTCACCTAGACACCACGCGTAGGCTGGTAACCAAAGCTTTATCCCAAGCAAAAAAAAAGTTCAGCAAGGATTCAACATCCTAGAAGGTTAAGACCCTCCTCAGGATTCTTCAGTGTCTTTCTCCATGCTCTGGGCTCTTATTATTTCAAAGAATAGTTGCTTATATCCTGAGAGACACCCCTCCCCAAACATGCCTAAGGTCTTGATGTCCCAAGATCCTTTACTCCATGCCATAGATAATCTCGATAGGAATCCTAAGGTAAGGAGTCCTTATAATTTTCAGCCTGGCTTCTGTTGTGGGAAGTGATATAAAGCTAGCTTCCCAGAGGAGTTTGGCTGCTTGATAAGAAGTAGATCCTCAAAGAAGTTGTGGGCCTGGCCAAGTAAGACAGGTTCTACCTTAAAACTCTTAGGCCCTGCTTTGGCTATAGACTTCTATAACAGAAGGCCAAGTGTCAGAAGGGGAAAGGCCATGGGAAGGTTAGCTTGGCTGGCCATCGGCCTTCAGACGATATTGGCACAACCTAATGAAGAATTTTGTTTTATTTAGATGCCTCCATATCTTTTGCAAATGTTCTTATCTGACTACTTAATAACCTAATACTCTCCATAGTCAGGCAGTTCATCCCCATATACAGACCCAGTCCTCATACTAAAGGAATGGACCTATGCTGTGGAGATGAAGTAGTACCAGTATTCATGATTTTAAGACAGCTATCATCATTATTTCTTTCCATCTGCTTGCATTCATTGGATATGAGCAAGGGCTTTGGTTTCAAAAGGGTTGCCTCTACTTAGAACACATAGCTTAGCCAACCACTCCTCTTCTATCAGATTCCTTAGGGCTTCATCCCATTAGAATCTAGATACCCTTTGGGATTGACCTGGGCTGGGGACCTTGTCTAAGGGAGAGGAATTAAGAAGGTGTGAGGGAGACCCTCAAGGAGGGGGCCAATAGGAGCAAAGCATGCGATTCAGTTCAAGGAGCTGTGTGGTGGATCTATTTCTAGCTGGGCCCCAAGGCAAGAGGCCCCTGAGTAGGATTGCCAAGGCCTCCCTGCCCTGGCTGAACTTTTCCCCACATCACACCATCCAAAGGAACTCAGAGCCCTGATTCAGACAACAGGAATAATGACTTAGAGTTCTAGCCTCAAGCAGAACCATTTTTCCACGGGATGTTAAGCCATCCAGAAAGTTTCTTGGCTCTGAAGATGTTCTTACAGAAAGGGCAAAGGGGGTGGGGAAGGAGCTTAGGTGCTGGAGTATAGTACGCCTACTCCAATGTGCCTAAAGAAGAATTCCAGGAGAAAGCACATCTGAGCTCTTTCCCCTCCTGTAACTGAGCTCATGTGGATTGGAAGGAAAATGAGATCCGTATGTTGCTAATTTGTTTACACTTTGCTCTGCTTGACCTTAAAAAACAGGCCTTTGCTGTGTAGTGCTGAGACTGGAGCCGCTTATGAGGCCTAGCTCCTCCCTGCAAGGAGCCAAGCACCAGCTTGCTGAGGGCAAATGAGGCCGACCACCAGAGAGGTCCTGAAAGGGTTTGGAGCTGCTGCCCTGGGAGAGCTGAGCAGATTACAGGCAGGACATGATTTTCCCTGCCTCTGTCCCAGTTGGATGGGACCAAGCCAAGAAACCATTGTAGGCCAGATCCAAGCTCTGCTGGAGGGTAGGCTGGGAAGCCGGAAATGCTCAAGTCATAGAGGAAAGCTAGCTCAACCTCACATGGCTCAGTTGTGGCAGAATACAATTATCATTCTTTGCTCTGAGTGGTAGGTCTAGAGAGCATAACCATGGTCCTTCTCTGGGGAGCCAAGTTCAGAAAGCAAATCTCTGGCATGTTAGCTGTCTCTCCAGGCCAGCATTCTCCTACACCAGCCCAGGCAGACTGGAAGTAGGAAGTACCATTTTACTTCCAAAACGTCTGCGGCAGAAAGTCAATGGAGTTCTTTAGGAATCCCATATTCCTCAGGCTGCAATGGAGGGTTTTTACTTCTTCCTCCCCTCCTATAGACATGGTTCTGCAAAGATGGCATAAAGAAAGCAGAAAATAGGAGTCCCCTTGTGTAACAGCAAGTTAAGGATCTGGCATTGTCACTGCAGTGGCCTGGGTAGCTGCGGTGGTGCTGGTTTGATCCATGGCCTGGGAACTTCCATGTGCCATGGGCATGGCAAAAAAGAAAGAAAAAAGAAAGCAGAAAATGAACTTGTAGCTTGCTCCTTGTCTGATACTACCAAGTTCCACTAGTGGGACCAGTGGGATCAGTGGGACCAGAGTTTGAGTTTATCCAGGTTAGGCCTAGCTGAATAGCTGGGTACTGGGTCTGTACCTCAGTGAGGGATGCTGCTAAACATCCCTTCTCACTCCCAAGACATGAATCTTATCTGTCTCAAATTGTCCATATATTGGCATCTTGAAATACCTAGAAAAAGACCGGAAATGCTAAACATCCTTGGGCTCATCTGACCTGTTTTTTAGTCTAAGATTCCTTTAGGAATCGTGTAATGGTAGGTGTTCACATGGGCTTGCTCCAAATGTTCATTCCCAGGAGGGCGGTTGAGGTCATGAGATAACATGATATATTGAAGGGAAATAGGATGGCAGAGCTGAAAAACACTTAAAAAGACCTGATCTAATCGACTCATGTTATAGATACAGAAATTGAAGCCTAGAGAGGGGAATGGTACTCATCAATTGTTCCATTGCCATTTTGTTGCAAAAACTGGACTTGGGCCCAGCTGTATGAACTCCAAAGCTTAGGGTCCCCAATCACTTTGGAATTGTAGGGGCCTCTTTGGGTATATTCCCTTCCTAATGTGTCCTGGGGACTATACTTAGATGAGTCCCATCGGATAATGATTCCTGAGAGCAGGATCTTTGAAGACCCTATACAGGAAGGACCACAGTGGAGTCTTCAATGAGAAGAGTATCTCTAGTTGAAGCCCAGAAAGAAGCCAACCCTCCTCCTTGGGCAAATGGTCAGGACTCCTAGCCTTACCTGGTGAAGGAGCTGGCATGGAGGCCAATGAAAGCGACAGCAGCCCCCGCAGTTGCTGTGATTCGGCAGCCCAAACGATCAGTGAATATACTCACAATGGGAGAACAGAAGAAGATCATGCCCATTGAGAGGGCTCCTACCCATGCTGCAGAGAAAAGAAGCACAAAGATATACCTTAGTTTAACATGGTACCCGGTGGTGTGCCTTGTATCTCAGTTCTTCTCTGGCCTTTCATAGGGGGCATTGCATTGGCCTGTACTGCCAGCCTACTAGTCCCTAAAGGCCAAAGAGTTTAGGCAATTTTCATAGTGCCTGTAACAAGGCAATGTGAGAACCAGGAGTCTAGTTCATAAATGCATCCAGAATTTCAAAGCTAGGGCACAGAGCCTTTAGAGATCAAGTCTGTGCTACCCAGAGCCACGCTACATTTCTTAGCCTGTTTGGCTGTTTGGTATGACCATGTGACTGAATTCTAACATAGAATGTGGGTAAAAAAGATACACACCATTTCCAGGTCTGGACAATAAAATGACTCCTATGATGTTTCTGCTTTCTTGTGGGCTGTAACCTTGAAAACCATGTATTAAGACTGGCAGAACTACTATCAGTTCTGTCTGAGTTCCTGAGTGGAGCAAATTTCCCCCTCCCACTCTAATCTGAAACCCCTTCCCTGAATGTTATGTAAGAAGTAAAGAAACTTCTTGTCCTTTAATCTACTAAATATTTAAAGGCAATTTGTTACAGCTGTTAAACCAACACAAGCTAAAACAAAGAGATTCCTCCACTTACTGATAAATAAACAGGTCCACAAATGTGAAGGAACTTAGCAAATATCACACTGCAAGTGGCAGAGCTGGGACTCAAACCCAACTCTCCTTATCTCTCCTTATTTCTAACCCAGTGTTCATTGTATTATATCTCTTACAGGGATAAATTAACCTTGCATTAGGCTACTTGGCTACAGGGCCAAGGAGCCCAGAAGTTAATCCTTCAGGAGATAAGGTAAGGCCTCTCTGGATCATTGGAACAGTCCTATGAAGATGCTACGACTAAGGAGTAGGGAAGGCCATAGACAAAGGCCTCCTGGAATTGTATGAGGACACAGCAGGTTCAGGATCTACCCAAATATTTATAAGGACACTGTGTGGTCAACAGAGCCCATGTTTGGCCAATCACTGACTTCGAACTCAAATAGGAATTTATTCTCCATTATAAAGGCTCTACCAATCCTCAACAGGGAGGAAGAAATTTGCCCTTTTACTTAGATTCTTCCAGCCCATTTCCCCTTGCTCAGACTCAGAAAGAAAACCCAAGGTTTTCTGTTTCAAGTCTGTTATCAAGTTTCATCATGGGCCTCTCTTTTCTAGGCTAAACAATTGTACTTTCCTTACCTTTTCTTCTTAGCTTTAATTTCTAACTCTGTAATTACTTTGAGAGCTCTCTTTTGAACATGTTCCAAGTATTTATCATCATCATCCAGAAGTATTCACTGAGTGTCACCTAAGCAGGGTCAGGCCAGCTTCTGGCTGTCTTCTGTTGTGGAGCCCCAAATGGACCAGGGGAGTACAGTTCTAGGTTAGACTAGTCCATTGCCTGTGTCTCTTACCTAAGTGCCTACTAGTTTGCTCAGATCTCCACTGGAAATCTTTGCTTTGCTGGGGGCCATCTTGAGTCCTAGTTGGCTGGCTCCAAAAGTACTGGCCTGAGACAGCAGGATACCTCAACTATCATCACAATTTTACCTTATACTTTGCAATTTCACCTCTTATCAGCTATGGGACCTAAAGCAAGTGATGAACACTTCTCTAATCCTCGGTCTTCTCACCTGTAAAACGGGAATTAAAGTTTTCCACATGCCATCCTCAAAGTTTTTTTTTATGTAACTATTATCTTTTGTCAATTAAAAGTTTCATAGATATTTGCCAAATGTATGATCCATTGAAAAATCGATCCATTAGACTTCATCAAAATGTAAAACTTCTGTTCTTTGAAAAATACTGTTATGAAAATGAAAGGGCAAGCCACAGACTGGGAAAAGTATTTACAACACACACATCTGATTAAAGACTGGTATCCAGGAGTTCTTGTCATGGCGCAGTGGTTAACGAATCCGACTAGGAACCATGAGGTTGCGGGTTCGATCCATGGCCTTGCTCAGTGGATTAACGATCCGGCATTGCCGTGAGCTGTGGTGTAGGTTGCAGATGCAGCTCGGATCCCACGTTGCTGTGGCCCTGGTGTAGGCCAGTGGCTACAACTCCGATTTGACCCCTAGCCTAGGAACTTCCATATGCCACAGGAGCGGCCCAAGAAATGGCAAAAAGACAAAAAAAAAAAAAAAGACTGGTATCCAGAGTACAAGTGTGTCTCGCAATTCAATAAGAAGACAGCAAACAATCTAATTTAAAATACGGGCAAAGATTTGAACAGACATTTCAAACACACCAACACACGATATGAATGGAAATTAAGCACGTGAAAAGATGCTCAATACCATTAATCATTCAAGAAATGCATGGTATATTAGATTGCAGATATGTGATATCACATGGTATTTGTCTTTCTCTTTCTGACTTGCTTCACTTAGTACGAGAGTCTCTAGTTCCATCCATGTTGCTGCCAATGGCATTATTTTGTTCTTTTTACAGCTGAGTAGTATTCCACTGTGTATATATATGTCTAGTCACTTATGATGGATAATGTGAGAAAAAAGAATGTATACATGTATGTATAACTGGGTCACCTTGCTGTACAGTATAAAACTGACAGAACACTGTAAACCAGCTATAATGGAAAAAATAAAAATCATTATTATAAATAAATAAATAAATAAAAATAGTACTTAACCAAAAAAAAGAAATGCATTGTAAATCAACTTAATTTAAAAATATGTAAGAAAAAATCCACAATGAGATACCCTTATAGAACCACTAAAGAGGCTTTTTTTTTTGTCTTTTTGGCTTTTGTAGGGCCCCTCCTGCAGCACGTGGAGGTCCCCAGGTTAGGGGTCTAATCGGAGCTGTAGCCGCTGGCCTACACCAGAGCCACACCAACGTGGGATCTAAGCCGCATCTGCAACCTACACCACAGCTCACAGCAATGCCAGATCCTTAACCCACTGAGCAAGGCCAGGGATTGAACCTGCAACCCCATGGTTCCTAATCAGATTCGTTAACCACTGAGCCATGACGGGAACTCCTAGAACCACTAAAGAGGCTTTTTAAAAATGACAATATCTAGTGCTAGTGAGGATGTAGAGGAGCTAGAAATCTCATACACTGCTGGTGGGAATGCAAAATGGTACACCTGCTATGGAAAACCACTTGGCAGCTTCTCAAAAGTTAAATATACCATTACCATATGATCCTGAAATCACACTCCTGGGTATTTACTCAAGACAAATGAAAACTTATGTTCAAACAAAAATCTTTTTTTTTAATTAAAAACAGTTTTTTTTACTTTTTTTATCAAGTAGTCTTTTTAAATTTAATTTAATTTTTATTAAAGTGGAGTTGATTTATGATGTTTCTTCAATTTCTGAATTTTTTCCTACTGTACAGCATGGTGACCCAGTTACACATACATGTAAACATTCTTTTTTCTCACATTATCATGCTCCATCATAAGTGACCAGACATAGTTCCCAGTGCTACACAGCAGGATCTCTTTGCTAATCCATTCCAAAGGCAATAGTCTGCATCTATTAACCCCAAGCTCCCAATCCATCCCACTCCCTCCCCTTGGCAACCACAAGTCTATTCTCCAAGTCTATGATTTTCTTTCCTGTGGAAACATTCATTTGTTTATGTGCCATATATTAGATTCCAGATATAAGTGATATCATATGGTATTTCTCTTTCTGACTAACTTCACTCAGGATGAGAGTCTCTAGTTCCATCCATGTTGCTGCAAATGGCATTATGTTGTTCTTTTTTATGGCCGAGTAGTATTCCGTTGTGTATATATACCACATCTTCCTAATCCAATTGTCTGTCGATGGACATTTGGGTTGTTTCCATGTCTTGGCTATTGTGAATAGTGCTGCAATGAACATGCAGGTGCATATGTCTTTTTCAAGGAAAGTTTTTCTGGATATATGCCCAAGAGTGGGATCACTGGGTCATATGGTGGCAAGCACATGAAAATATGCTCAACATCACTGATTATTAGAGAAATACAAATAAAAATTACCACAAGATACCACCTTACATCAGTCAGAATGGCCATCATTAATAAGTCCACAAATAACAAATGCTGAAGGGGATGTGGAGAAAAGGGAACCCTCCTTCACTGTTGGTGGGAATGTAAGCTGGTAAAACCACTATGGAGAACAGTATGGAGGTACCTTAGCAAACTAAACATAGAACTACCATATGACTCACAAAAATCTATACCTAAATGTTTCTGCTGATTTTTTATAATTGGCAAATCCTGGCAATAACTCAAGGTGTACTTCAACTGGTATATGGATAAACAAGTGGATACACATTAATACAGTGGAACACAACCCTGTAATAAACAGTAATTAACTACCAATACATGCAACAATCTGGACAATTCTCAAAGGCGTTATGCTAAATGAAAAGAAGCTGGACACAAATTATTTCATTTATATGTAATTCTGAAAAGGCAAAACTATGGGTTAAACACATCAGGGGATGCCAGGAGGAAGGGTGAGGGGAGAACTCATTACAGAGAAGCATGAAGGAATATTTTGGAGTAATGAAATGTTATATATCTTGACTCTAGTGGTGATATTCTTTAGTCAAAATTCATAGAACTGAGCATATAAAAAGGGTGAATATTACCATATGTAAATTATTTTTTATCTGTTATAAAAAAGGAGAGGTGTCAGGGAAGCAAGACGTGCCTGTGGGAGATCTCATTTATGGTGATCTGGCTGGATTTTCAAAAGATTAGTTCCCATGTATTATCAAAAAGGAAAAAAAATACTTAAATTCAGTAAATTATCTTACTGAAATTTTATCAACTGTAACTTGCCATTATTTGGCCCTTCCAAATATCTACAATACAATTAAAACTGTTGATTGGGCTTGAAAGTATCTTTTATACAGTAAAAGAAAGTTTAAATTATGTTTGATATAGCCTTTTATGTTAATGACATGTACTCATCATTATGGTATCACACAGAATATTTTCAATTGCCTAAAAATACCATGCTCTGCCTGTTCATCCCTTCCTCCCCTCCCAACCTCTGACAACCGCTGACTTTTTACTGTCTCCATAGTTTTGCCTTTTCCAGAATGTTATATAATTGGAATGAAACAGTATGTAGCCTTTTCAGATAGGCTTCTTTCACTTAGTAATATGCATTTAAGCCTCTCCCATGTCTTTTCATGACTTGATAGCTCTTTAAAAGCACTGAATAATATTCCATTGTCTGAATGTATCACAGTTACTTATACTGAAAGACATCTTGATTGCTTCCACATTTTGGCAATTATGAATAAAGCTGTTATAAAATCTGTGTGTGAATTTTTTGTGTAGATGTAAGTTCTTGACTCATTTGGTTAAATATTGGGGAGCATGCTTGCTAAACTGTATGTTTAGTTTTGTAAGAAACTGCCACTGCCAAACCTTCTTCCCAAGTGGCTGTACCTTTTTGCATTCTCAACAGCAATGAATGAGAGTTCTTGTTGCTTCACATCCTTGCCAGTATTTGGTAGTGTTGGTGTTCTGGATTTTGGCCATTCAAATAGGCGTATAGTGGTATCTCACTGTTGTTTTTATTTGTATTTCACTGATGGCATATGGTGTTGAGTATATATAGGCTTATTTTCCAACTATATATTTTCTTTGATGGATTATCTGTTAAGGTCTTTGACCCATTTTTTAACTGGGTTGTTCATTTTCATGTCATTGAGCTTTAAGTGTTTTTTGTAGATTTTGGATAACCATCCTTTATCAGGTATGTCTTTTGCAAATATTTTCTCCCACTCTGTGGTTTATCTTATTCTCTTGACAGTGTATTCTTCAGAGGAGAAGTTTTTAATTTAATTTAGGTTGCATCTGTGGCATATGGAAGTTCCTGGGCCAGGGATGGAATCTAAGCCACAATTTCGAGCTGCATCACAGTTGCGAGGTGCATCACAGCTGCAGCAATGCTGGATCCTTAACCTGCTGAGCTGGGCTGGGGATTGAACCTGTGCCACTACAGAGAAAACCATGGATACCTAACCTCCTGCACCACAGTACTATGGAAGTTTTTTATTTTAATAAAGTCCAATTTATCAAATACTCTTTCATGGATCATGACTTCCTTCTTGTATCTAAAAAGTTGTCATAAGGATTTCCTGTCGTGGCATAGTGGAAATGAATCTGACTAGGAACCATGAGGTTGCAGGTTTAATCCCTGGCCTTGCTCAGTGGGTTAAGGATCTGGCATTACCTTGAGCTGTGGTGTAGGTTGCAGAAGTCGCTGGGATCTGGCATTGCCATGGCTGTGGTGTAGGCCGGCAGCAACAGCTCCGATTAGACCCCTAGCCTGGGAACCTCCATATGCCATAGGTGCAGCCCTAAAAGGACAGACAAAAAAAAATTTTAAAAATTTAAAAAGTTGTCATAATACCAAGGTCCTCTGGGTTTTTCCTGTTATTTTCTAGGAGTTTTAGAGTTTTGTATTTTCAGTTTAGGGCCGGGATCCATTCTAAATTAATTTTTGAGAAGGATGTAAAGTCTGTGTCTAGGTACTTTTTTTTTTTGCATGTGGATGTCCAGTTGTTCCAGCACCACTTGTTGAAAAGACTGTTTTTACTCCATTGTATTTCTTTGCTTCTTTGTCAGATATCAGTTGGTTGTATTTATGTGGATCTATTTCTGGGCTGTCTATTCTGGTCCACTTATCTATTTATTCGTTCACCAATGTCATACTGTCTTGACTATCTTTATAGGAAGACTACCTTTATAGGAAGACTTGAGGTCAGGTGGTGGCAGTTCTCTGACTTTGTTCATCTCTTCCAACACTGTATTGGCTATTTGGGATATTTGTCTTCTTTGTGTAACCTTAGAATCAGTCTGTCAATATCTACAAAATAACTTGCCCAGATTTTGATTGGGATTACGTTGAATCTAAATATCAAACTGAAAAACTGACATCCAGACACTATTGTCTTCCTATGCATGAAGAAGGAAACTCCCCCTTTACTTAGTTCTCTGAATTTTTCTCCACTTAGTTAGTTCTTTGAATTTTAATTCATCAGAATTTTATAGTATTACTCATATAGATTTGTACATATTTTGTTAGATTTATATCTAAGTGCTTCATTTTTGAGGGTGCTAATGTAAATGGCATTCACTTTTTTCTTTAAGTGCCACACCTGTGGTATATGGAAGTTCCCAGGCTAGGTGTCCAATCAGAGCTGCCGCTTCCAGCCTACTCTACAGCCACAGCAACATAAGATCTGAGCTGGGTCTGTGACCTACAGCACAGTTCTCAGCAATGCTGGATCCATAACCCACTGAGTGAGGCCAGGGATCAAACCCACATCCTCATGAATACTAGTCAGTTTCAATACTGCTTAGCCACTACGGCGATTCCCGGCACTCATTTTTAAAATTTCAAATTCCAATTGTTCGTTGCACATATATAGGAAAGCGACCGACTTTTGTATATTAACCTTGTATCCTACAAACTTGCTGTAATTGCTTTTAAGTTCCAGAGTATTTTTGTCAATTCCTTCAGGTTGTCTATATAGATAGATGATCATGTCATCTGAGAACAAAGTTCTCTGTCTTCCTTCCTAGTTTGAATAATTATTATTTCTTTTTCTTGTATTATTATATTAGCTAGAACTTCCATTATGATGTTGAAAAGGAGTGGTAAGAGGGGACAGCCTTGTTTTGCACCTGATCTTAGTGGGAAAGCTGCAATTTTTTACCATTAAATATGATATTATCAGTAGGATTTTAAATACAGATTTTTAAAAATTTATCTGAGTTTTTTTTTTTACCTTTTGCATTTTGAAATAATCATAGATTCACAGGAAATAGCCAAGATAATCCAGAGAGGTCCCATGAACCCTCAACCCAGTTTCCCCTAATGGCTATATCCTATGTAACTATACTATAGTATCAAAACTAGGAAATTGACATTGATACAAAATGTATGTATAGTTCTTTTTAAAAATGTAGTTGACTTGCCACGTTGTGCCAATTTATGCTGTACAACAAAGTGACCCAATTACACACATATAGATACATTCCTTTTCTTATATTATCTTCCATCATGGTGTATCACAAGAATTGGATATAGTTCCTTGTGCTATAAGTAGGATCTCTATACCACAGCTCATGGCAACGCCAGATCCTTAACCCACTGAGCAAGGCCAGGGACTGAACCCACAACCTCATGGTTCCTAGTTGGATTTGTTAACCACTGCACCACAAAAGGAACTCTCAAATTGGATTTTTTTAAAATCTAGTATAATTCCTTGAAGAGATATACATATATTTGAAGTAGGTGTCTTGTAGACAGCTTACAGTTGGGGCATGTTTTTTTTTTCATTCCTGTCAATCTTTGTCATTTAATCAATGTATTTAGACCATTTGTAAGGACATAATCATTGATACATTAAGATTATTTTATTTTTGTTTTCTCTTTGTTACCTCTGTTTTTCCTTCCTCTACTTTCTTTTTCCCTGCTTGCCTATAGGTTCCTTTAACACTATTTAGAATTCCATTTTGATTTATTTATAGTGCTTTGAGTATATCCCTTTGTATAACTTTCTTCGTGCTTGCTCTAGCTATTACATTACATATATATGACATCATAGTTTACTGATGTTGACATTTCACTAGTTTGAGTGAAGTGTAAAAAGCTAACCTCCCCTGGAGTTCCTGTTGTGGCTCAGCAAGTTAAGAACCTGACATAGTGTCCATGAGGATGTGGGTTTGATCCCTGGCCTTGCTCAGTGGGTTAAGGATGTGGTGTTGCTGAAAACTGCATCATAGGTCACAGATGTGGCTTGGATATGGTTTTGCTGTGGCTGTGGTATAGGCCAGCAGCTGCAGCTCCAATTCAGCCCCTACCCAAGGAAATTCCTTATGCTGCAGGTGTGGCCATACAAAGAAGAAAAAAAAAAAAAAAAAACCTAACCTCCCTTATGTCTCTTCACTATCTTCCTTTTACAATATAAATTTCTTAAATATTTCTTCTATAAAACACTGAAAACACATCAGGAATCATAATTTTTGCTTTAACTGTTAAACATAATTTAGAAAATCCAAGAGGAGAAGGAAAGTCTATTGTATTTACCCATAATTTTACTCTTTTCATTGTTCTTTCTTCCTTCTTAATGATCCAAGATTCCTTCTTTTATTGTTTCCTTTCTGTTTAGAGAATTTCCTTTGGCCATTTTTTAGGGTAGGTCTGCTGTGACAAATTCTCTTAGTTTCCTTCATCTGAAAATGTCTTGATTTCCCCCTTCATTCCTGAAGGATATTTTCACTGGATATACAATTCCGGGTTGACAGTTTTTTTCCTCTCGGCACTTGAAAAATATTTTGCCACTTCTACCTTCTGCCCTCCACAGTTTCTGATGAGAAAACCACTATCATTTGAATGTTTGCCCCTTAATTAAGGTGTCATTACTCTCTCAATGTTTTCAGGATTAGTGTGTGTGTGTGTTTATATTTCAGAATTTTGATTGTGATATGTTTTGGCATAGATGTCTTTGAGTTCAACCTCTTTAGGATTCATTCAGCTTCTTGATACTATAGGTTTGTCTTCTGAAAGCTTTGGGAATTTTTCAGCCATTATTTCTTTGAGTGCTTTTTCAGTCCCACCTTCTTTCTCCTCTCAATCCAGGACACCTCTGATGACAAGAATATTAAATCTTTTGTTATAGTTCCATAGTTCCCTGAGTCTCTGTTTATTTAAAAAATTTATTTTCCCTCTGTCTTTCAGATTGCATAATTTCTATTGTTCTAACTTCAAGTTTACCGATTCTGCCCTCTCCATATTTAATGGAGCCCATACAGTGAGGTTTTTAAAATTATTATTACTTCAGTTGTATTTTCTAAAATTTCCACTCATTTCTTTATATTTTCTATTTATTTGCTGAGAGTTGGTATTTTTCATCTGTCTCAATTATGACTGTAATTGCTCACTGAAGCATTTTTATAGTGGCTTCTTTAAAATCCTTGTCAAATAATTTCAGTATCTGTGTCATCTTGGTGTTCATGGCAGTTAATTGTCTTTTCTCATTGAAGTTGAGATTTTCCTAGTCTTTCATGTGACAAGTGGTTTTCTTTTGTACCTTGGACATTTGGGAAATTATGTTACTAGACTTTGTATCTTTATTCAACTCTTGTGTTTTAGTAGGCCTACTATGACACTGTGCAAGTTACCACCTCATTATTTATACATGGAGTGGAAAAAATGGAGATGGAAGTCCAGGTTCCTTGCTTGGCCTTCATTGACACCCTCCTGAGCAGGGGTTGGTGTTCAAGATACCCACTGGTCTTCCACTGATACTTAGATGACTAGGAGAGGTAAGAGTCTCTCATTACTATTTCCCATGTTTTTTCAACTGATATGATAGTGATCCTGAAAGTCCTAGTTTCCTGCTTGGCCTTCACTGATATCACCTTGGCATCTCTTCAGGAATGGGAGGAAAACTGGAGGTTACAGTCTGGCAATGATAAATGTCCAGGCTTCTTGCGTGGTCTCAAGTGACACCACAGAGGAATAGGCCTAGCTACCACTAATAAAGGAAGACATCCCTGGCTCCCTAATCAGTTTTCTCTGATACTTCCTTGGAATAGTAAGGTGACAGATTGGGACACCTTGTTACAACTGGATAAGTTTAGAAGTCAAAGTTACTTACTAACGCTTTGTTGGTAAAGGTCAGAGGGGACACATTTTTTTCCTATGGTGCTTGGCTGGAGTAGAGTGGTTATTGTCTAAAATGTTTCTGTCTTGCTAGGCTGCCCCTTTCTTGGTCTTTTGGAAAGAGAAATCAGGATTTTCTTAGTGCTCATTTTGTCTGTTCCTGTTGACACTTCTGGGTTGTTAGCTTCTTCAACTCCTGGTCTAATATATATGAGGCAAAAGAAAACCCAGGTAATTCACCATTGTGTCGTTCCTTGGGTCCTGAGGCACCTTGTCCATCAGCTTCCTTTTTTCTACTTTTCAGCCTTCTTATATTTGTTTTATATATAATGACCAGTGTTTTTAGCCATACTTCATGGGAGGAATAGGGAAAAATACTTTGATATAGTTTTTAATGCTAAACATACATTAAAAAATAAAACCATCCATATATGATATTAATTTGTTCAGCAATTATTTAACATCCTTTCTGGTCCCAACAGGCATTGAGGATGTTAATGAGTGACATATGGTCCTTGCCTTCAAGGATCTCACAGTAGAATAGGGAACACTAAAAAAATAGGGTAATAAAATGTATAAATCCCAAGGTTCAAGTAAACATTTATATTTAAAGATTTTCAGAGGAGACAGACATTCCAAGTGAAAGAAATTTGTTATGTTAGGAAAAGAAAGGTAATTTAATGGCTAGGTTAATGACTAATGAAGAATAACTTGGTATAAAGAGGTGTTTAAAGGATTGTTAACAGGAAAGGTTATCAGAGGAAATTTAGTGAGAGAAAAATAATCAAAGGAGGAGTTCCTATTGTGACTCAGCAAGTTAAGAACCTGAAATAGTGTCTGTGAGGTTGTGTTTTCAATCCCCAGCCTCTCAGTGGGTTAAGGATCCATGTTGCCATGAGCTGTGGCATAGTTCACAAATGCAGCCTGGATCCGGTATTGCTATGGCTGTGATGTAGGCCTCAGCTGCAGCTGATTTGTCCCTTAGCCCAGGAAATTCCATATGCTGCAGGTGCAACCACAAAAAGCAAAGAAAATAATCAAAGAATGACTATGTTAAAAAAGAAGAATCAATAGTGATAATGATGATAATTTTAATCATGTTGATAAATGAGTGCTATAGGTTACCCTTTATCTTTCTTGCACTAAGTTTCCTTTTTTGGAAAACACAAGGCATGAGTATTTCTGTAGAACTCTTGACAGTCACTGGACTCAAAGCTAGGGAGTTTTTGTTGCTCCCTCATCACCCTTGATCTCATATGAGGTAGACAAAGAGATTTTTATGAAGCAGCTGAGATATGGGAGAGAGTTGGAAAGGGTGAAAAGTAGGTTTTAACAGGAGATATAGAGGGCCATTTTTATAAACAGATTTGGCAAAAATCAGAGATGATACCCCACAACTTTCCATCAGTCAGAGAACATTGCTTTCAATGCACAGCTGTGCTAAGTGCTAAGTATGTGTCTAATTTCTAACTAGTTAACTTTGTGTCCAACATAGCCTTAGGACTTTAAGGATTAACTATGTATAAACCCGCCATCCACAGCTTTCATCCTGTGACTCCTAGAGTTCTCTTCAGCCTCAACCACTATCTTCAGGTGACTTAAGTACTCCCAAAGAGTTGCCCCCCAAAGGCCAGTACCTGAAATGAACACAATGCCTGTATTCACCAGGCACCCCCCTTTCCTCCTCTAAGTACCCATAGCCAGCTGTGCCTCTGTACCTGGGAAGTACAAAAGCAGAACCATGGCCTCTCAAGCTCCATCATGGACCTATTGGCTCTCAAGTTTCCTAACATTCAAAGCCTTTTCACTCAAGTGGCCAATTAGTGCCCTGGCTCCTTACCCAGGCTCACAAGCTAATGTCTTTGAACTACGGGGAGACTGCTCAGAAAAGAACTCAAAAGACCAGATTCCTCATTCCTTGGCTGCCAAAAGCCAACTTCTCTGAGCTCTCTGAGTTGGAAAGGTAGGGGGAGAGGTTATTCTAAAAGCCAAACTCTACAAATAAATTACAGGCTTTCACAAATTCCTGTTGTTGTAGGGAACTAACAAAAGCTCAAATGAAGGAATGATGGAGGAAAGCCAAAGAAAGGGCAAGCAAAGCTGGGGAAGGGGTAGATGAGAGAGAGGTAAGGGGGGGGGGGTGGCACAGGAGCAGAGATGGGTCTATTCAAGAATGCTTGCTTCCTGACAAGGTGAACAGTATTATGAAAAACTAGCAAATAGGATTAGGAGGCCAAGTCCTGAGGCTTGCTATCCAATAAGTGGAGAAAATGCCACTATGAACTGGAGTCTCTGTTGCCAAAAATATTCCCCTGTTTCTGCCCCATCTTCACCCTTTTCAGAGTCCCTAGAACATAGTAAAGAGACTAAACCTAGTTAGGATAAGTGAGTGTGGTCAGAAAGGCATAGGTAAAGCAAGGGGACCATGTGGGGCTGGTGACAGGTATACTGGCACATCTGGCCATGAGGTCAATGCACATTAGTAAGAGGATTGAAAGCACTGGTGGAATGCATTTAAAAGGAGGCAAGTAAAGGCACTTCAGGGGTCAGCTGGTGAGCTCCAGAGGAGAGAGATGCAACACCCTGGTCTTCCTTGAGGACTGAGACAACAGGAGCCCTGCCATTCAGTCTCCCTGAGTGACAGAGAGTAACCTCCAGCTGAGCTTCGTTTATTAGCTCTTTCTCTAGTCTTGTGCAGGGCCTATAGTTAAGTGGTAGGTATTTATTTTTCCAGTGAATAAATGAAATGCTCTTGTTCAGGGAAGCTGATTCCAAACTTTTTTCCATTTTCTAATAAACACTATGTTGAGAAGCTCTTTCTTCCAGTTCTCAGCCTCTCTAATTCCATTTGATTTGGTAGCAACTTACCATCCATTGTGTCTAGAACTTCACTCAGATTTGTAAGTAAGCCTTTATTTAAAAATTCCAAAAGTGTTTTCATATTTGTCCTGGCATTTGATCCTGCCAATGTTTTATTTTTTCTCTTCATTAGAATGTGGTGGTATTTTTCTGGGTTGGCACAGCAATACTGGAAAACTTTTTTTCCCCCAAGTATTCAACATCTAAACAAATCCCATTTTTAACCTTCTACACTTTGTCTCAAAACATGCCAACTTTAATGGGCTACCTACTTTTGAGTGTCACAACTTGTAAAGCCAAATAATCACTGAAAGCATAAGTTGACTTGTTAACCCCTTGTTACATATTTGGCCTCCTTCTCTGTGCTGCTATTTGTTTTTTTACTTCCTTTTTTGGAATTGGAAGATCTAGAAATCCAGTTTCTAATTTTATAGATAGTCAGACTGAAGCCCAGAGAGATTTACACGTAGAAGGACCCACATCAAATCTGGAAACTTGGTCCTTCTAACTCCCACTTCAGTCATTCATGGATGACTGGGCTTTACTTAATGGCTTATGGCCACTGATTTGGCAACCATTTGGTTTAGGATAAAGGTCAGTTATCTAATCTTGTGGTTAAGGCATATTATAGGTGGTTCTTGGAGGAACTGTGAATTGCAACAATTTCCTCAGCTTTTTCTGAAAGGGTTGGCCAGCACCTAAAGAATCTGATAGTCAGGCACTCACCTGATAGAGATTATGGGAAAGAGGCAAAAGGCAGAAGGAGAGATACACACATTGAAAATGGAAAGGTTGATGATAAGCATCTTATTAGAACTGCAAAGTGTTAAAAATGAAAGGGTCCTCAAGAATCATAGAGATGGTTGGAGTTCCCATTGTGGCTCATCTGTAATGAACCTGACTAGTATCCACAAGGATGCAGGTTTGATCCCTGGCCTTGCTCAGTGGGTTAAGGATCTGGCATTGCTGTGAGCTGTGGTGTAGGTCACAGACAGAGCTCAGATCTGGTGTTGCTGTGGTTGTGGTGTAGGTTGGCAGCTGCAGCTCTGATTCATCCCCTAGCCTGGGAATTTCCATATGCCTTGGGTGCGGCCCTAAAAAAAAAAAAAAAAAAAAAGATGGTAACCAAGACAGCATCACTAATGAATGACAAACATTTAAGGAAGTAATAATAACAAATATACAAAAACTTTTGTAAAAAATTGAACATGAAGCGGTGCTTTCCAACTCATTGGAAAGTGTTACCTTACATAACAAATGTAATTTGTTACATTATGAAGTCCAGTGTTACCCTAATACCAAAACCAGATAAAGCACAAGAAAACTACAGATGAATGTCCCTCATAAGAGCATTTGCAAAACCCTTAACATTTTAGCAAATTGAATCCAACAATATATAAAAAGGATAAAACATCATGACCAAGTAGTATTCATCCCAGAAATAGAACGTTAGTTCAACATCCCAAAATCAAATAATGCAGTATATTATTATAATGACTATGAAAATTTTAAATCCCATATAATTATCTCAATAGATATAGAAAAATATTTGACAAAATTCAGTATCTTTCAAGATAAAAACTCACAGCAAACCAATAATAGATGGGAACTTTCTTAACCTGATAAAGGGCAATTATTGAAAACCTATAGCTAACAGCATACTTAAGACTAAAATCTTTCACTTTAAGATTAAGAAGAAGGCAAGGATGGCTGCTCATTTTTTTTTTTGATCTTTGTTTGTTTGTTTGTTTTGTCTTTTTAGGGCTGCACCCACAGCATATGGAGGTTTCCAGGCTAGGGGTCAACTTGGAACTACAGCTGCTTGCCTACACCACAGCCACAGCAATGCCAGATCTGAGCCGCCTCTGTGACCTACACCACAGCTCACTGCAATGCTGGATACTTAACACACTGAGAGAGACCAGGGATTGAATCTGTGTCCTCATGGATACTAGTCAGATTTGTTTCTGCTGAGTTACTTTGGGAACTACAAGGATGTCTTCTCTTGCTATTTCTATTTAATATTGCTTTGGAGGTTCTCGCCAGTGCATTAAGGCAACAAGAAGAAATAGAAAACATACAGATTATAAATAAGACTTACTTACAGTTTTACAACTATCTCTATTTATAGACAACATATTTGCCTATCTAGAAAATTCCAGACTACAAAAAAGTTACTAGAACTAATAAGTGAGTTAAACAAGCTCACAAGGTACAAGTCAACAACATACAAAAGCCAATTGTATTTCTATATACTAGCAATGAATAATTTAAAATTGAAATATAAAATAATGGATTAGCAATGAGATCCTGCTGTGTAGCCCTGGGAACTATGTCTAGTCACTTATGATGGAGCATGATAATGTGAGAAAAAAGAATGTATACATGTATGTGTAACTAATTGGGTCACCATGCTGTACAGCAGAAAATTGACAGAACACTGTAAACCAGCTATAATGGAAAAAAATAAAAATCATTATACAAACCAAAAAAATAAAAAATTAAAAAATAAAAAGAGGTCTTCACAAAAAAACAAACAAAAATAAATAAAAATCGTAAGAAAGAAACACAAAAAAGCCCAATTTACAATGCCATCAGAAATTTGAAATATTTATGGATAAATATGATAAAAAATATGTGCAAGACCTCTACTCGAAAAATTACAAAATGTTTATGGGAGAAATTAAAGAAGACTAAATAAATTAATGAATATATCTTATTCCCAGGTTGGGTCAGAAGACTCAATATTGTTAATATATCAATTGTTCTCCAAATTGTTTTACAGATACAATAGAATCCCAATCAAAATCTCAGTGAGATTTTTTTTATAGAATTTGGTAAGCTGATTCTCAAATTTATGTTAAATATAAAGAGAATCGCAAAAATAATATTTTTACATTGAAGAACAAAATTGGAGGGCTTATAATGACTTGATTTCAAGACTTACTATACAATTATAGCAATCTAGACATTGTGGTATTGGCATAAAGATAGACATACAGATCAATGGAACAGAATAGAGAGTCCAGAAGTGAGCCCACACATATATAGTTAGTTGATTTTCAATTTTAAAATGTCAAAATAATTTATTAAGGAAAGGATAATAATTTTCAACAAATGGTGCTGGGTCAACTGGGTATCTACATAGAAAAGAATGAAGTTGAACTACTCTCTCACACTATATTCTAAAATTAACTCAAAATGAATTATAGACCTAAAGGTAGGAACTAAGACTATAAAACTTCTAAATAACATAGGCTAAAATCATAGTTAACTTGGGTTAGGCTAAGATTCTTAAATACAGCACAAAGTATAAAAATACATAAAGTTTTTAAAATTTTGACTTCATCAAAATTTTAAAAATTATTCTTCAAATACACGTTTAAGAAAATTAAAGAAATTCCCATTGTGGTTCAGTAGTAACAAACTCAGTTAGTATCCATGAGGATGTGGGTTCAATCCCTGGCCTCTCTCAGTGGGTTTAAGGGTCCTGCATTGCCATGAGCTGTGGTATAGGTTGCGGATGTAGCTCAGATCTGGAGTTGCTATGGCTGTGGTGTAGGCCGGCAGCTCTGATTCAACCCCCAGCCTGGGAACTTCTGTTTGTCACAGATGTGGCCCTAAAAAGAAAAAAAGAGAGAGAGAGAGAGAGAATTAAACGCAAGGTACAGAGTGGGAGAAAATATTTGATAACAGAGGACTCATATCCATAGCGTATGAGAATAATTTCTTTCTTTTTTTTTTTCGGTCTTTTTAGAGCCACACCTGCAGCATATGGAGGTTCCCAGGCTAGGGGTCAAATCGGAGCTAGAGCTGCCAGCCTACACCACAGCCACAGCAACCCCAGATCCTTAACCCACTGAGCAAGGCCAGGGATCAAACCCGCGTCCTCATGGATACTAGTACGGTTCATTAACCACTGAGCCACAACGGGAACTCTGAGAATAATTTCTTATTTTCAAATATAAGAAAACAAAGAGCCCAAATGAAAACAGGCAAAAGATTTGAACTGACACTTTACCAAAAAAGATATATGAGTGGTAAACAACGTGAAAAAATTCTCAACATCATTAGCCATTAGGGAAATGATGCAAGATAAAACCCAGTGGGATGCAAACACACACCATTAAAACGTAATATTTTTTAAACTGACCGTACAAAGGGTTAGTGAGTATTTGGAGGAACTGGAATTCTGAGTTCCAGTTGCATAGTTGCTGAGACAGTAAAATGGTGCAATCACTTTGGAAAAGTTTGGAAATTCCTCAACTGGTTAGCTGGGACAGTAAAATGGTGCAATCACTTTGGAAAACAGTTTGGAAGTTCCTCAACTGGTTAAATATAGAGTTACAATGACCCAGCAACCCCCCAACATGAAAGCATATGTCCACATCAAGATTCGCACATGGATATTTGTAGCAACTATATTTGTAAAAGTAAAAAAAAAAAAACTAGAAAAAAACCAAGTGTCCATCAATATATAAATGGACAAACACATTATGGTATATCCATACCAAGAAATTGTACCCAGCAATACAAAGGAATGAACTATTGATAAAGTGCAACCACTTGGATGAATCTCAAAACAACTGTAGCAAGTAAAAGAAGCCGTATTTTATAAAAACCCAGTTTTTATTCTATTTATATAAAAGAGTCCAGAAAATGCAAACTAATCTGTAGTGACAGAAAGAAGAGCAACTGTTGCCTATGGATAGGAAGAGAACTTTGGAGGATGATAGATATTCTCATTATCTTGAACATGGTAATGGCTTAATGATGTATACATAATTAATACTTCTTATACTGTGCACTTTAAATATGAGCTGTTTATTGTATGTTAAACATAGCTCAATAAAGCTATTTAAAAATAAAGTAAATTTTTCCCTAGTTTTCTCTTTCTTTCTTTCTTTCTTTTTTCTTTCTTTCTTTCTTTCTTTCTTTCTTTCTTTCTTTCTTTCTTTCTTTCTTTCTTTCTTTCTTTTCTTTCTTTCTTTCTTTCTTTCTTTCTTTCTTTCTTTCTTTCTTTCTTTCTTTCTTTCTTTCTTTCTTTCTTTCTTTCTTTCTTTCTTTCTTTTTCTTTCTCTTTCATCCTCATGGATACTAGTCGGATTTATTAACCACTGAGCCATGATGGGAACTCCAATTTTTCCTAATTTTAAAAAGAGCTATATAGTTTCACAATTGAAAAATTAGAAAATAAAGAAGAAAGAAAAAAACTCTCCACAATTCCAATCACTTGCAGATAAGTATTCTTACCTTGATATGTGTTCCTCCAGATTTTTCTATACATATATATCTATATAGTTCTTTCAAAGACAGTATATATAGTACATATTTTAAGATTTTACTCATGTTTTAGAGTCCTTTTCATTTTAATAAAATTAAATACTCCTTCCCAAAAGAAAGTATGGAAGGAAGGAAGGTAGGAAGAGAGAACAAGTAAGCAATTGATACATGCAACAACATGGATGAATGTCAAAATAATTGTGTTGAGTGAAAGAAGCCAGAGCCTGACAAAAATTACATACTGTATGACTCCAGCTATGTAAACCTCTAGAAAAATACAGACTAATCTATAGTGAGATAAAACGTATTAGTGGTTGTCTAGGGGTGGGGAGGGGCAAGGAGTGGGTGGGAGAGAGAAATTATAAAGAACATGAGAAAATTTTCAGGAGTGATGTCTATGTCCATTACTTTGATCACAATGATGGTTTCATGAGTATGTACTTATGTCAAAACTTCTCAAATTGTATACTTGAAATACAGACAGTTTATTGTGTGTTAATTTTTCCTCAGTAAAGCTTTAAAAATAGATGGGGAAATCAAAGCTCAGAGGGGACACAAACTACTCAAGGAGACACAGCAGGTCCATTGCTGAGCCAGGACTAAAACCCCCATCTTTGGACTCCTAATCTAGTGTTCTTTCCACTGTACAATATGTGACAGGCCTCCAGTGATCAGTCCAACCAGCAGAGAAGAGCAGCAAGGGTCAGATGGCTAATTTTCTAAGTTCTGCTCTCAGGAAGCATCGGGGCCTTTGCAGAGCCAAACCATGAGCCCTTTCCTGCCTTGAGTCTGAAACTGGATAGGGCCCTGCCCTCAGTTTTGAGAATACTTCTGTGTTAAGGAGGTAGCCAGTTTGGGTAGTTCCTTTGAGTAGGCAGGTTCTCTGTCTCCAGAAGCAGCTTTCCCCACACTTGCAGTCCAGCAATTAGGAAGGAAACCTTGGACAGTCAGCCTAAGACAGATGACAAGGTAATCAATAGAGGGAAGACTGGCTTCCAGAATCAATAGGGCTTTGATTCTCAGAGCTGAGATAAACACTAGTGTTAGGTCCAGTTAGTGACCTCATGCTATGGCTTCACACAGTATCAAAGCCAGAGGAAATCTCACTCGATATTAGGCCATGGTCCTGCTTCTTAGCAAGAATCTGCTAAAAATTCCTACCACCCTCAGATTCCTTGTTAGAGGAGAGGGATGGAGGTAGGGAAAAGATGGCAGAGGGAGGGACTGAGAAAACATGGGTAGAACCCATTTTTCAATGTAAAATGCTCTTTCCAGGGAAACTGACCCTTTCTGTTAAGTATCTTTTGAGAGAGATGGGGGAAATGAAGAAAAGAGCAAAGGAAGAAAATCAAGTCCCCACAGGCCAGAGGATATTACAGTGCTTGGCAACCTGCTTCCTAACTGAGAAATGTCCTTAAGCCTCTGCTTGGCCATCCTGGAACCAGGCTGGGTCCTGTTCTGAGGAAGGTTCTGGGATGGATTAGTCTTTCTATAATACATAGGTTAACAGCACAGGCTCTGAAGTCAGGAAGACATGGGTTTAAGAACAAGATCTACTTACTTGCTATTTAACCTTGAGTAACTTACCATATCTCTAAGCCTCAGTTTCCTCATCTGGAAAATGGGTACTATAAAAGTGTCAGCTAAATATTTGTTTTGTGGATTAAGTGAGGTAATATAAGAGACCTGGCATGTAGAAATTAAATAATGCCTGGAGAGAAATGACGACAATCACTCCTCTCGAGCTGCTACTAAAGGGACTCACACACTCAGACACACATACCTCTTTAGCTAGGTCAGGTTTGTTGAATGGTCATCAGGTAACTGTGTCTTTGTGTGTGGCAGTTGATTGCTCAGAGCAGTGAGTCTTCATGGCACCCCATGGGCTCCAGCATACCCCAAAACTTTGATGCAGCAGCAAGAAGCCTGACTACTGGCAACTAAGAGCCAGACCCTCAGCTCTTAGTGAGATGCCAAGTGCAGTCTGGGCCTGAACTGGGCACTGGCTACTTATCTGAGAGGTAACTCTGCAGTAAGGGTGCAAGTGGTAGTTGGGGGAGGGATGGAGGTCAAGGTTTCAAATCCTCTCTTCCAATTCAGTCTTCCAGGAGGAGTAAACCATCATAATGACAATGATAGGTAGGAAGGGAAGGAAATAGCCACTCATGCCAGCACTGAGCAAGCCAGAGCTCATAGACTCAAGATAAACCTCATGGCATCAAGGGGGAAGGTCACAACACCTTTGTGTTTGAATTTCAATACCACTGCACCTTTGAAAAGTCCTTTTATCTTCTAAACCCTTTTCTAGCACTTATCTCATTCCATCCTCATAGCAACTGTGTAACATAGATAGGTCAGCAAATGTCCTCTCCCAAGTCTTCCCTTTTCTTCATAGTAGTAATAGCTGTCACATGTACAGTACTTACTATGTGGCAGGCATGGTGTTAAATTCCTTATGTATATCAGCTATGTCATCTCATTTAATCCTTATAACAACCTCATAAAGTAGATATTGTTAATGCCCCCATTTACTTTCCCTCAGGTAAGTAGACAGGCCAAGAGGGATTTGTTGATTAGACTAGGTCACATGGCTTTAAAGTGGTAGAGTTGGGACACCAATCCAGGTCTGTCTGACCTTAAAGGTTTGGTTCTTAGCTACTAGGCTAAGGTATACAACCCTACTTTGCAAAGGAAGAAAATGGAGCCAGAGAGCTTACATGGCTTGCCCAAGGTCACAAAGCAAGCTAGCACCAGAAGGAGGTCTAATGTTGGGACTTCTGACTCTCAATCTATTGCTCACTCCCTTTTTCACTTCCCAGCCATTGGTACTATGCTCCAGGTGCCCTAGGGTCACCATGCACTTGGAATGCCAGAGATCAGATAAACATGCCATTTGCCAGCAAGGTCAGAGTTTAATTTTTCATTATTTTATGATACCTGCTCTATAGATGAAGTAACCAAGGTGCAAAGAAGGCAAACAACTTACCCCAGGTTTCCTGCTGTACCAGGGAAATACCTCGAAGTTCTTAACTCTCAAGTAAGGGCTTGTTTCACTTGAATACCTATGTGTATGCCCACAAGGCAGCAAAGAAAGCAGTGTGGGTCAAAAGAAAATCAGAAAAAAGAAACCCAGTATACTCCCTGTCTCCTATTAATTGGATCTGTGAAGTCCTCAGGACTGGGACAAGGGAGCTGACACAGAAGTGAAGTGGCTGAAGAGAATGTTAGGGGTCTGCAGAAATAGAACAAAAGCAATTTGAAAAATCATATAATTGGGGTAGAGGGAAGGTAATTTTAGGCTCTCGAAGTCTCTCTCTCTCTCTTTTTTTTTTTTTGCTTTTTAGGGCCCCACCCGCTGCACGTGGAGGTTTCAAGGCTAGGCGTTGAATAGGAGCTGCAGCTGCCAGCCTACGCCACAGCCATAGCAACACAGAATCTGAGCCATGTCTGCAACATACACCACAGCCCACAGCAATGCCGGATCCTTAACCCACTGAGCGAGGCCAGGGATGAAACCTGCAACCTCATTGTTCCTAGTTGGATGCGTTTTCACTGCGCCATGACAGGAACTCCTCTTGAAGTCTCAAGAGTATTTTGGGTAGAAGCTCTGTGGTGTCCCTGAAGAGGATGAGGAAAGGGCGGGAACACAGGCAGGGTTGTAAACACATTTCTACCCTAGTCCTCAGCCATGAAACCAACATTAAGAACATGCTTGGATTTAGGGCTGGTACCAGAAACTGATATGACTATAGAGCAATGCAAGCCAAATGTCTGACTAGTCAAAGTAGGAAGCTAACACACATGTAAAGGGAGCTTGTCCAGTGATCCCAAACGCCAGACTGGGGACCATGCTTGTCTGGCTGCATCTGTATCACCTAGGAAATTCAAAGATACTGATAAGTTTGGGAAGCTCTGGATTGGCTCAATGAGTATTGTTCATTGTCAGGGACCATTGTGAGGAGTAGGGAGAGCAGGAGGGTGTCAGAAGGACCATCCGGCTAGAGCTCTCATTCAGAAAAGTTCCCCAATGTAGACCTTATTAATCTTGTAATTATCTTGTGAATGGCATATATTGGTTGCTTGTATTTACATGATCAGGTAAACATGCCATTGTTAAAATGTTTAGTTGTTAAAGTTAAATATTCCAAAACTCCCACAATTTCTGATAGCACATTTGGACATTTCCTCATTTAAAAGTATCCAAAGACACAACCATGATAATGTGAGAAAAAAGAATGTATACATGTATGTGTAACTGGGTCACCATGCTGTACAGTAGGAAATTGACAGAACACTGTAAACCAGCTATAATGGAAAAAAATAAAAATCATTATATATATATTTTAAAAAGTATCCAAAGAGCCTCACGTAATGGGTGTATCTTAAGCCTTTCTCCAGCTCTGAGTGTGGAGAGCTTTGAATGACAGGGACAGGAAAAGGACATGGAGATCTTTAGATACTGGAGAACCCATTCAGGGTTCAAGTGGAATGTTAAAAAGATAACTGTAATCATTGTGTTCAAAGGGTATGGAGGCAGGATTAGAAACCACCACTGAGGAGACCAGTGCCAGAAGTTTTTAGGGAGGGTAAGGTGGGAGCCTGGACTTGGGACCTGCCAATGGGAACAGACTTAAGACTGAACCACATACACAAGCGTTTGGAATAACACTTAGTGCTCATCTAAACTAACCTCCTCACTTTGTGCGTGGAGAAACCATAGCTCCAATAGATTAAATGTGTTGTTAAAAGTCACTAATCTGTTTCCCTAATTTCCTTTTCTGCTTTTTCATTGTTAGTATATAGAAATGCCGTCGATTTCTGTGTATTGATTTTGTATCCTGCGACTTTGCCAAATTCATGGATGAGCTCTAACAGTTTTCTGGTAGAGTGTTGGGGGGGTGTGCCTGGGCTGTGGGATGGAAATCCTGTGAAATCAGATTGTTATGATCATTATACAACTACAAATGTGATAAATTCATTTGAGTAATAAAAAATTTTTAAAAAAACAACTTTTTTTCACTTAGAAAAAAAAGTCACTAATCTGTTAGTGACAGAGCCTAAAGTAACATGCTATATATTTCTAGTATGCAAAGACTTAAGCTATTAGAAAAGGACAGGATTATTTCTGGAGAGGAGGGAGGAGAGAGCTGAAGAAGACTCCAAGGTTTCAAGTATGTACCTGCATCCCAGATAGTGCTTGAACCCAGGATGCTACAACCCTGTGAAAGATGAAGAGGATTTCAGGGAACACTTCAAAGAAAGTGGCTGAGGCCCCATGCCCAGCGGCTCTTTCAGTGCAGTGGCCTGGGGCTGGTGTGGGCTCAGTGTAAATATCCGCACCTGGTGAGTTTTGGTAGAGTAGCAGGTATCAGTAAAAGCCAGGCTGTTCAGCTCCCATTGCAGCCTGTTCTACTCATCGATGTGTGTGGCATTCCCCAAGGGCCAGGGTGGGGGCAGGGTAAACAGGCTGGCAAGCACCAAGGTGAAGAGGAGCAGGAGCAATTTGTTGAGACATGTGCTCTTTGGAGGGGGTGGCCTCCATGCCAAGACAAAATCCTTCAGAAATAAATATGGTACATAAAAGACTATTATGGGTTTGGAGTTTGGCATTTGGTAGGAGAGAATTGGCTCTGTTCAGGATGAACTTTTGCAGTCTGCAGTGCCTGCCTGCAGCAGGGAAACATGAGAAGGCAAGGTGGGAAGGGGTGTCTTCAGGACCCCTCAGCAGTCTACTCTGGCTAGGGAGTAATGTTTATCTAGAGGGGAAGACAGTTTTACAAAGTTGGATTTATTAGGAACTGAAACAAAAGAGAGCCAGAGCATATATGGGGCCCATCAGAAATGGCAGCAGCCGCACTGGGTTCTTGCCTCTTGCCGTGCTTGTCTAATGGGGCTTCAGCCACACCCTCTCCAACCCTTCTCCTCAACCGACTTGTGCTGTTGTCATCAGCTGTAATGAAAAATGCTCTTCACCACCAGGCCTGGGGATAGTAGTCCTCTTTCCCTTCCCACAATGAGTTACTTGCGCTCTGTGTCGTCTGCCCAGCCCAGGTAAATACCATATCCAATAGGGCACAAGTGGAAGCCAGGCAGCTGTTCTGTACACAGCCCAAGTCTCTCTAGTGAGAGACAATAAAGAAGAGGTTGACAATTGAATGCCCAGCTCTAGCTTCATCATTTACTGCCTATATAACTTCAGGCAATTAACTTAACCCTGTCAAATTAATTTTCTTGCTCTGTAAAATGGGGGTAATAGTAGTCACATTATAAAGTTATTATAAGAACTATATAAAATAATGCATATGAAGTAAAATGAATGGTATATAAAGAAGGGGAGCACTTAATGTATCATCCAAACCATGCCAGTTATGAGAGGAAATTTTAATTTCAATAATTAGAATGGGACAACAGTCATAAACTGGGACATCCAGTTATTCTATTCATAAAGTTTAGGTATTATTAAAAAACCTGGGAGTTCCTGTCATGGTGCAGTGGAAACGAATCTAACTAGGAACCATGAGGTTGCGGGTTCAATCCCTGGCCTTATTCAGTGGGTTAAGGATCCGGCGTTGCCATGAGCTGTGGTGTAGGTCACAGACACGGCTCAGATCCCGCGTTGCTGTGGCTCTGGCATAGGCCGGCGGCTTCAGCTCCAATTAGACCCCTAGCCTGGGAACCTCCACATGCCCTGGGAGTGGCCCTAAAAAGCAAAAAGCAAAAAACAGAAACCTGAGTTTCAGTTCTGCAAATGATGGCTGTGGAATGTTGAGCAAATGACCTCCTTTATCTGGAACTCACTGTCTATCTGTGAAAAAGAGTAAATAAGGTACAGGGGTAGGCTCAGAATTACATTAGTATTGATAATTGTTTCGTAGAGAGTCCTCAGGATTGTGCAGTTGACCCCAGAATTATAAAATTCAAAGCACTGCTTTAAAGTTTAATAACTGAATATTAATAATTATATTATAGATATAATATTAATATAAAATTAATATTTATAATTCTTAATAACTGAATAAAATAGTGATTTTCAGCTTTCTGATCCCTGTAACAGGGGCAAGAGCCCTATGTTCTCTGGGTCTTGGATCCCATTTCTGAGAAAGAAGGGGCTGGATGCCACCACACCTGTGCTTTCTCTCTCATCCAAAGTCTGACAGGGGTAGGGCACAGCATGTCGGAGAGAAGGGAGGCGTGGCCCCCAAGAGACTAGAGGCCCACTGGGATCACTGATTTATAGGAGCACAGGCTCCACACCAGGGCCAGTGGCAAAGAGAGGCCATGTGGACAGAGTCTGTGGCAGGGGGGCCCAAGGGACCAGAGGGCTCTTTCCTTTCTGTTCCAAGAAAACAGACGGCCCTTCAATAGCTCAGTACTTATGAAACAGCCTGGAAACCAGAAGATGCAGAAACCAAACAATGGGAATGACCAGGCAGCTAAAATAAGGCATTTCCTCATTTCTTTCCCCTTAAACATCTCTGTGCGTCTCTGAGCTGAGTAAGTAAAGAATCCACAGGACATTTTCTTATGCTTTCTCCCCCTTCCTTTCTGTGTCACTCTGTCATGCTCCACCCCCACCCATATAGGAGAGGAATGGCAGGGATGGAGAAAGGGGCAGCCTTGCTCAGGACCTTTATGTTAATTGTCAAGGTCAGTGGAAGCTAAATCACATGCGCGCACGCATGCGCGCGCGCGGGAACACACACGCACAGGTTTGAAGAAGGAAATAGCCTGACCCCCTGCAAGAGTGAGGGAAAAAGGAAAACTAGTTTTCAGAACAATTGGATGTTGGCATTGTTTGAGGCCTCACAACCCATCGCCACAACCAGCAAGAGAGAGGACATCAGGTTCATATGCGACTTCTGCTCCGAAGAGTCACCGAAGGCTCGACAGTGAGCTTTGGGGTCCCAACCCAGTACTTTGAGATCCCATGGTCTGACGAAGGGGAGCCTCACTTCTTCCCCAAGCCCCAGAGGTTGTCCAGTTCTCATTGACATGCTGAAAATTCTGGAGGATCATCCACACCCCTGGCCTTGCCTGCCTGACCTGAAGAGGGGAGACCAATTGCTCCCCAAGGTCACCTCCCCAACCAGCCAGAACTGACTCCTCCAGAAATGGGCACAGCCAGCTAGGGAAGGGCCCGCAGCACAGGATCATCCCCGAGTCCCCGAGATGGGCTCCGCTGGGTTCCCACGACCCTGCCTTTCTTTAGCCTGGGGGTAGCTCCAACCCAGAGACTTGCCTGCCTCGCTAGACTGCAAGCTCTGAGAGGGCAGGGGCCATGTCCCACCTGTTCACTGTTTGGTTCTCTGCCCCTCAGTCACTATTTGTTGAATAAAGGAAGTAGCTAGGATACTCAGTGGCTGGTGGTGGGTAGTCAAGTTCGAGTCCCAGCTCAGGTACTTGGTAGTCAGATGTGCTTGTGGCCCCTCGTCCTGCACTGTGCGTGTTTGTCTGTATGGGTGCATGTGTGTGCCTGTGTCCTGTGTTCCCCCAGGAGCTCCCTGAGGGTGGGTTTTGGGTCATGCCACAACTCTGCTCCTTAGGGGGCTGGCTTTTCACCTCACCATCACCTGCCTGCCCGGGAAAGATCCCTCCTGAGGAGGTCTCCAGCTCTTTCCTGCCCCCAGCTCCTCCCCGTCCCAGCTCTGTGTGACCTAGAACAACTCCGTGTTTCCTTGACCAGAAAGTGGGGATGGTGGGCTACATGGAGGGCAAGGATCCAAACAGTGCCACAAATGCTCATCTCCATGTCTGAACTCTGCTACTTCCTGAACCCCTCGGGGATGGGGTGCCAGGACTTGAGGGTGCCAGAGAATTTTATCCTATGTAGAGTTGTACAACCACCATCACAACCAAATTGTACACCATTTCCATCCCAACCCCCCAGCCTGTCCCTCCCCTCCCGGACTCGAGGGCTCCAGAGCCCACTCCCCCACCATTGTGACATTGTGACTTGAGTGAAATGGCTGTCACCCACCCAGGTACTTCTGGGTCAGTTCAGAAGCTGATCCAGACCCAGGCCTCGGCCAGAGGAAATGAGGCTCAGAGACAGTAGGACACAGGCAGGAAGGCCCTCCTGGCTGTGAAGGTAATTAAAAACAGCAATCATTTACCAGGGAATGTTGTGGGTCTCGCTTTCCTGGAGATCATGGAAACATGGAAGCGAACAGGCCCTTGGAGATCCACTCATGAGGCCCCCTCTTTGTGCAAATGAGGAAACTGAGACCCTCAGGGAGGAAGTGGCCCGCCCAGGGTCACAGAGCAGCATAATGGAAGAGCAGAGACCCAGACCTGTCACCAGGGCTCACCAGCCTGAGTGGGTTCCATTACTCCAAGCTGAGAGGACTCCTTCAGCCACAGGGCAGCCCAGGCAATTCTCTGGAGTATCTTTGCTGCACAGATGAAGTCTCCCTGAGGATATATTCCTGAGGGTATAAATGTCCCAGGGGAGGGTGGGGTGGGGCTCAGAGGCCCCTGTGCTCAGGATGCCCCAGCCCAGACTTCTCCCTGGACACCCCCTTGCCTTCTCTGAGGGCAAGAGAGACCACTATCACTCTGGAGTGTCTGGTGGCTGCTCCTGCCCAGGGTCCAGGATCTCTCCTCAAAGCCTCACCTGTACATCCAGCCTACTCACCCTCCACAAGGCCCTCCACTCAGGCATCAACCACTCAGCCTCCCTTTGGGGAGCATCTTCCAAATGGCTCCAGGTGAGGCTCAGCTGGGGCAGGTCACAGATACCCGGGGCCAACATCTCTGCATTTGAGGAGCTTCTGGGAGAGGGAGAGACTGAGGAACATGCACCCATGGATGGACACTTGGGAAGAGAGGAAATGGGCCAGGGTGGTCAGAGCAGTTGGGAATGCACGGGTGTTTGACAGATGCTGGGTGGGTCCTGGACCAGGAAGTGGAGAGGGGTTGGAAGCCTTCTCTGCCTCCTTCCTAAAACCTTCTTATACCTTTCTGGAGGCAGGACAGGTGGAGGTGGCAGAGGGTGGTCGTTAGGGCACACACAATTAGGAGTTTAGATGCCTGACGTGAGTTACTGGCCTGGCCTAGTGCCTCACAGCTGGGTGACCTTGAGCTCTTCGTTTCACCTCCTTGAATCTCAGTCTCCTCATCTCAAAACTGGGGAATGAATAATGCCTCACCTAACTCAAGGCAGAGCTCACAGGAGGTCTTAGGAAGAGCCAGGGGCGGGGGGAGGGGGGGGGTCAGTGGTTTGTAGGATAATTTCAGTACCTTGTTATTTCAGGATATTGTAGGGACCTACCTGGGACCCAGAGTTGGTATAAAGAGGACTTTAGCTGAAGACATTTGAGATTCGACAGATAACAGGGGAAAAACCTTCTTGGAGCTTTCCTTATCTGACTAAAAGCAGCAACTTCTGGGAAATAAGGCTGCCCCAAATTCCTTGTCAGGGAGGATCTATTCCCAGAAAGTAGACAGAGAAAAAAAAAAGTCTACCTCAAATCTTTTCTCCACATGAGTTTTGTGGTCCTGAGAAAGATAGAAAGACCATTCACACCTGTATAGACAGTGCAACCTCTTTTACCAAGTGTTTATTCTGAAAATCCATGTATCTCTCCCGAGAGTCATTTATATACCTGGGAAGGGCCTTTCGCCCCCCGCTGCATCTATTACGATGGTATATAAGGGCCAAATTCCATCCACTCCTTTGAATCATCATCACTGAGCATTTCTGAGTATACAGAGCTTGCCCATGTAAATAAGTTCTGCTCCTTTTCTCCTGTTAGTCTTTTATCGGTTTCATTCTCAGGCCCTAGGTACTGAACCTAAGAGAGAAGAAAAGTTTTTCCTCTCCAAAAATATTCAGAAAAGGGCTGTGGGGGAGGCACCGCCAGATTAATGTATGGTGTTTGTTTGTTTGTTTGTTTGTTTTGTCTTTTTAGGGCCACACTCGTGGCATATGGAGGTTCCCAGGCTAGGGGTCTAATCAGAGCTGTAGCTTCCGGCCTGTGCCACAGCCACAGCAACGTCAGAACCGAGCCGCGTCTGCGACCTGCACCACAGCTCATGGCAACGCTGGATCCTTAACCCACTGAGCGAGGCCCGGGATCATACCTGCGTCCTCGTGGATGCTAGTCAGATTCATTTCCACTGAGCCACAACAGGAACTCCCTCTATGGTCTTTATTTATATCTTGACTCATATAACTGAAAAAACTAAAACCGATCAACACTTCATGACACTGATGAGGCATCTGAAGTTTGAACACTGCCTGGATATTTAATGATATTACTGAATTATGGTTAATGGCTTTAGGTGTTATAATGACACTGCAGTTGTGTTAAGAAGAGAGTTCTCACGTTTCAGAGCTACATACTGAAATGCAGATACAATGATGTGATAGCTGGCCAGGGGTTGATTGTTGCTGCTGCTGGGTGATGTCCACAGGAGGCTCATTATGCTATTCTACTTGTATATAGGCTTGAAAATTTCCACAACAAAAAGTTTTTAATATGAACTAGAAAAGGGTGGATCAAGGAGATGTTTACACAAATATGGCTTAGCTGTCTGCCTTTGGAAGACTTTTCATTACAGAGAACGACAATCGCAAATTTGAGAAAAGCCTGGTATCTGCTTTGTGAGCAACAGTGACATATGACTAGAGACAGTGATTTCGCCCCCTCATTTCAGCCCCCTCATTAGGCAGCATCTGTGCAGCTCCTCTCAGCCTGTGGCAGCCCAGTTCGGTTGCCAGGCAATGGAAGCCAGAAGCCAGAAGCCCTTTTCTTGGGAGGGAGAAGCGGGGAAAGGCAGGGAGAGAAGCAAGATGGGGGAGGTGGAAAGAAGTTGCCTAGGGGCAGGCTTGTCCCTGCTTAGGGGCCTGGCCCAGGGGGAGTGATGGAGCGTGGGGGTCCCTTGTTGGACTTTGGTTTCCCGCAGCCCCCACTTTCCATGGTTCATTCCTGAGGGGCAGAGTTATTGTCAGTGCTTGAGGCCCCACAGAAGGAGTGGGGGCGGGGTGCATGCATGTGCACCTCCCTGAGAAGGCCAGTGAGGTCTCCGATTAAGTAAGATACCACTTAGCACCCACCCAGAGTCAAAATTCCAGCCAGGCCACTCCTGGGGGGGCCCTCCTCAAGTCTTAGTGAGTTAAAGAATTCTAGGAAAGCAGCTCATCAAATGGAAATTCTGCACTAGTGATCGCCCCGAGTTGGGGGTCATCGCAGAAGGCAGGAGGGCAGGAAGCTTCCTCTTTGGGGTGGAGAAAGCTGTCCTCACTGTCTTTTGGGGAAGGAAGGCAGAAGCTTCTGATGCTGTGCAGTGGCCTGGCAGGCTCATGGATGCCGACTGTGCTGAGGAGCCCTGGGCTGGCATTGCTTCAGACCAGCTCTCACTGAACCGCTGTGTGGGCCTGAGCCCATCTCTGATTCTCAGCTTCCTGATCTCTAGAAGCCCAGAGAGCTGTCTCATAAGGTATCTCGTCTGCCTTCAGGCTCAGATGGGCCGGGATTACAATGTGGCCCCCATCCCCAACCCTGGGTAGGAATTGCTCTCACTCAGGTGAAAGGAGCCTGGTCCAACGTACTCCCACCCACCAGGCCAGATTGGAAGAACCAGCATCGCCAGTGACCTCTGAGAGACAGAGTGAGGGCCCACGCTAGAGCCACTCTGCTGTGATCATGAGCTACGTCTTGCTGGCCTGGGAGGTGGGGTTCAGAGTGGCTCCAGGCAGGCAGGAAGGGGGTAAGGTCAGGCAGCTGCCCCCGAGATCAGTCTTTCAAGACCCAGCATCAGAGAGAGGAAGGCGGGCTAACTCGATGCAAAAAACATCAGAGAGAGGAGTTTCCATCGTGGCTCGGCAGAAACAATCTGACTGGTATCCATGAGGACACAGGTTCAATCCCTGGCCTCGCTCAGTGGGTTAAGAATCCGGCTTTGCTGTGAGCTGTGGTGTAGGTTGCAGACATGGCTCGGATCTGGAATTGCTGTGGCTGTGGCTGTGGTATAGGCCAGCAGCTACAACTCTGATTCGATCCGTAGTCCAGGAACTTCCATATGCTGTGGGTGCGGCCCTAAAAAAGACAAAAAAAAAAAAAAAGGATCAGGGAGGCCAGCAGTCAGGAGCTGAGTAAGAGCAGGGCCCAGACAGCCCCCTTTCTCTGCAGCATCTTTGTGGCTCCTGGTTGCTAGGAGCAGGCTCTTCTGTTGCTAAGCAACTGGAGCCTGGTGGATTAAAACCAATTTCCTGAGCTCACTGGAAGGGGGAGGGAGAGAAGGTGCAATGCAGATGCCCTGGGGAAGCTTATCCCTGCCTCCAACCTTTGTTAGAGGATGCAGGTAGAGGTGAAGGGAAGGTGAGGGTGCAGCCTGGAGCTGATCCCTAGGGAGAAGGTTGGGGTGTGGCAGCTGGGGGAGGGCTATGCACCAGGTATTCATTCTAAAGACCAACAGACCAGAGTGAGACTGGCAATTAAGATGCCAATTAGAGCACTAATGAATGCTAATGCTGCTCCTTTTTGAAACCCCAGAAAAGGCCTGCAGTCCCTGGGGGTGTTTCTGAGCCACCTGACTGGGCCAGACAGGACTGGGCAAGGTTTGTCCTCCAAAGATGGGCCGATCAGAGCATTATAGGGTCCATGGGCCCCCAACGGTCCTAGGGTCCAACCTCTTGTTGAATGACAGAGGCCCCTGGACACGTTGCCCTCTGCTCTCTGCTTAAATAATGGATTAGGGGTGACAGGCAGCTCACTTCCTCCTGTGACAGCCCTTTTTGTACCTTCCCCTTAGAAAGTGCTTTGCCCCACATAGCCCATGTATGTGTGGGGAAGTGTTTACAAACTTAACACAGAGGGTTCCAGTTCTCTAATGGGGACTGATCAACCTTGTGGACCCATTTTCTGGTGAAACAACCATAATTGGTGTAATTTATTAAAATTTTTAAAAATATTTATTCAAGATACTCTAATAAATCTTGTGAAGAACAGGAAGAGTCCATGGCATTTGAGCCATGACTTGATCCCATCCCTGTCCTCTCCAGCTGAGTGTGATATAAGCTCCATTCTAGGTGAGTGTGCACAGTAACAGGTGGCTCTGACTTCCCCCAAGTCCTGGTACTAGACTACATTCTGATTCCTAGAATACAGGTATCAATACAGGCAAACAATACAGGCATCTCTCATCCCTCCCTCTGCTCTGTGTTATAGAAGCTTAGTTCTACTTGTATGATGTAAGCTCTACTTCAAGGACGACAGGCTGGGAATATTGTCTCAGATAAACTCTGTCCCAGTTCACTCATAGAGTGGTCATTACATGCTAGGAAAGACAAATCAAGAAGAGTAGTTACTATCATTTTGCCTAGCATACTACTCATAGAGCAGAGATATCATTGTGGGAGATATGGGGTGCTCACTCCACCTCCAGTTCAAGTACAGTGAAGCAGAATTTCCATCCAGAGGAAAGACAGTCTTTTAAGATTGGAGAGTGCCTTAGCTCTCTCTAAAGAGATGAATTTATTTGGAAAAGAGAGTGGAGACATTCTTGCCTAAGGGGTATTGTCAGAAATAATGAAGCTCTTGGTGGTGAGCACTTAAGAGGGGACTGGGAGCTTCATAATTTTAGTAGCAACTGTAAAATTTAGACCAGCTAGAAGTTTAATAGAGAGAACTACAGTAAGAACTAAGAACTACTCTAGGGTTTGAGCAAGCCTCAAAGACTGATAACACCCTGTCCTTGCAATGGACCAGCAGCTTTAATCAGATCAGACTATGGAACAATTTATGCCCACAGGCATCATTTTAAAAATAGTGGAATTAAGAAGCAAGTAGTAGAGGTTAATAGCTGAGTGTGATACTACTAGAGATAGATCAGTCAAAAGCTAAATGGGGACATCGTGAAAGAAACAGAGAGCCAATTTGAAAGCACAGTAATCACTGATAGTCATGATGCTGTGTACATGTCCACTACTGTGACTTTTGAGGAGCAACATAGAGGGTATATACTGCAGGGAAGAGACTTCACCAACCTAGTCTAAAAAAGTCAGTAACAGTAGCTGGAATTGCTACAATATATTATCTGAAATATCTAGTTTTAACCAAAAATTATGAAACATGCAAGAAACAGGAAAGTGTAACCTATAAACAGTTAAAACAATCAGCAATAGAAACTGTCTCGAGGGGGCCAAATGGTGGACTTTGAAAACAAAGCAGCTATTATAAATATTTTCAAAGAACTGAATGAAATCATGTTTAAAGAATTAAAAGAATGCATGATGACAATGTCTCATCACAAAGAGAATATCAATAGAGACAGAAATTTTTAAAAAGAACCAAGTGGAAATTCTGGAGTTAAAAAGTACTATAAATGAAATTAAAGATTCAGTAGAGGAGCTCAACAGTTGACTTGAGGTGGCAGGAGAAAAAAATCAGCAAACTTGAAGGTAGATCAATATATATCATGCAAACTGAAAAGGATTGAGAACATAGAATGAAGAAAAATGAACAGAGCTTAAGAGAAATGTGGGGCACCATTAAGCCCACCAATATACATGCAGTGAGATTCCAGAAAGAAAACATACTCAAAAATAATGAAAACTCCTCAAACTTGAAGAGAACATTAATTTATACGTTTAAGGAGCTCTACAAATAACAATAGGATAAACATGAGGAGAGACATCTCAGACACACTGTAGTCAAAATGCTGAAAACTAAAACCAAAGAGAAATCTTGAAAGTAGCAAGAGAAAAAATGACATTCAGATTGGAAAGGAAGAAATAAAACCATCTCTAGTTGCAGATAACATGATCTCATAGATAGAAAATCCTAAGGAATCTACCAAAAAAGAACTATTCAAACAAATAAATTAGCTCAGCAAGCTTTGCTCAAAATAATAACAGCAACGTGTTCAGTTACGTATACTTACATATAAATGAAATAAATGACAGCAATGATAGAAGGGATAAGAGGGAGGAATTAGGATTATTTATCTATCTATTTATTTATTTATTTACTTTTGCTTTTCAGGGCCATACCTGCAGCACATGGAAGTTCCCAGGCTAGGGATCGAATCGGAGCTACAGCCCCTGGCCTACCCCACAGCCACAGAAACGCAGGATCTGAACCATGTCTGCAAGCTACACCACAGCTCATGGCAATGCCAGATCATTAACCCACTGAGTGAGGCCAGGGATCAAACCAGCATCCTCATGGATCCTAGTCAAGTTCATTAACTGCTGAGCCACGAAGGGAACTCCCAGGATTATTTTCATTTTATAAAATGCTTGTACTACTTGTGAGGCAGTATAATGTTGTTTAAAAGTGGACTTGGATTGGTTATAAATGTATATTGCAAGCTCTAGAACTACCACTAGAAAAGGTAAAAAAAGTATGATCTATATGCTATGAAAAGAGAGGAAATGAAATCATATAAAAAGCTCTGGATGGAAATGCTATAAAATTTGGTTGTGATGATTGTTGCACAACTATAATAAAACTCATTGAGTAATAAAATAAATTTTTAAAAAGCTCAATTAAAACCACAAATGGAGGGGAAAAAATGGTAGACAGAAACTGAAACAAAGAAGAAGGGCGACAAATAGAAAACAGTGACAAATATGGAAAATATTAATCCAACTATATCATTTTACTTTATTTATTTATTTATTTATTTGTCTTTTTGTCTTTTCTAGGGCTGCTCCTGTGGCATATGGAGATTCCCAGGCTAGGGGTCTAATTGGAGCTACAGCAAACGGCCTACGCCACAGCCACAGCAACTTGGGATCTGAGTGGCATCTGCGACCTGCACCACAGCTCACAGCAACCCCAGATCCTTAACCCACTGAGTGAGACCAGGGATCAGACCTGCAACCTCATGGTTCCTAGTCGGATTCATTTCCGCTGTGCCACAGCAGCAACTCCTATTTATTTATTATTTATTTTTATGGCCATAACCACAGAATTTGGAAGTTCCTGAGCCGGGGACTGAATCTGAGCTGCAGCTGTGACCCACACCACAGCTGTGGCAATGCTGGATCCTTTAACGCACTGCACCAGACCAGGGATCAAACCCGTATCGCCACAGTGATCTGGGCTGCTGCAGTCTGATTCTTAACCCACTGTGCCACAGTGGGAACTTCTCAATAATCACTTTAAGTATCAACAGTCTAAATATATCAATTAAATGACATTGTCAGAGGGGATCAAAAAATAAGACACAACTATGTATTATCTACAAGGAATCCACTCAATATAAACGCTCCTACAGATTAAAAATAAAGGGATGGAAATATACCACGCTGACACTAATCAAAAGAAAGCCAGAGTAGGAGGTCCTGATATGGCACAACAGGATTGACGGCATCTTGGGAGCACTGGGATGCAGGTTCAATCCCTGACCTGGCACAGTGGGTTAAGGATCTGGCATTGCCACAGCTGCAGCTTAGGTTGCAACTATGGCTCAGATCTGATCCTTGGCCTGGGAACATATAGGCCCTGGAGCGCCAAAACAGAAAAAAAAGAAAGAAAGCCAGAGTAGCTATATTAATTCCCAACAGAGTAGACTTCAGAGCAATAAATGTTATCAGGGATAAAGAGGAGCACTACATAATGATAAAGAGTCAATTCTCTAAGAAGACATAGCAAAAACTGATAGAACTGCAAGTAGAAACAAATGAATCCACTATCCTAGTTGGAGAATTTAACACTTTTCTATCAGAAATGGACAGATCCAGTAGGCAGAAAATCAGTAAGAGCACCATCAACCAAATGGTTCTAATTGACATCTATAGACTATTTTATCCAACCACACCAGAGTAGATATTCTTCTCCAACTCACAAGGAATATTCCCCAAAATAGACTAATTCTGGGCCACGAAATATACTTTAACAAATTTAAAAGAACTGAAATCATACAATATCTGCCCTCCGAACACAATGTGATTAAGCCAGAAATCAATAAAAAGAGATAAGTGGAAAATGCCAAAATACTTGGAAATTAAATGGCACATTTCTAAATAACATATGGGTCAAAAAATAGTAAGAGAAATTTTAAATTTTGAATTAAACAAAAACAAAAACTGAAGACAATTCTCTGCAATCTCTTCCAAAAGATAGAAGCAGAGGGAATCATTTCTAACTCATTCTATGTGGCTAGCATTACCCTATTACCAGAACTAGGCAGACATCACAAGAATAGAAAACTACAGACCAATATCTCTCATGAATATATGTGCAAAAATCCTCAACAAAATATTCAAATAGAATTCAACAATGTATAAAAAATTTATATACCACAATCAAGTAGAGTTTATTGCAGCCATGCAAGTTTGATTCAACATTCAAAAATCAATTAATGCAAATAATTGCATCAACATATTAAATAACTCAAATCAAATGAGCATATCAATAGATGCAGAAAATGTATGTGACAAAATCCAAAACCTATTACTGATAAAACTGATTTTAAAAAAGCAAACTATGACTAAAGGGGAAATTTCTCAACTTGATAAAGAACATCTACACAAAAAATCATACTTAACGATGAGAAACTGGAAGTTTTCTCATTAAGATCAGTAACAAGAGAAGGATATATCCACTCGCCACTCTTTTTCTACATTGTACTGCCATAAGACAAGAAAAGTAATGCGTACTGATTGTGATAGAAGAAATAGAGCTGTCTTTGTTATCAGATGACATGAGTGTCAATGCAGAAAATCTGAAAGAACTGACCAAAAAATTCCCAAAACAATTAAGTGATTATAGCAAGGCTGCAGGATACAATGTTAATATACATATAAGTCAATCACTTTCTTATATACCAACAATGAATAAGCAGAATTTGAAATTAAAAAACATAATACCATTTACATTAGCACCCCCCAAAATGAAACCCCTGGGTATAAGTCTAACAAAATATGCACAAGATCTATATAAGAAAACTACAAAACTCCAATGAAATAAATTTAAAAAAAAAGAACTAAATGCATGGAGAGATATTCCACATTCAGGAATAGGAAGACTCAATATTGCCAACATGTCAGTTTTTCCTACTTGATCAATGAAATTCCACTTAAAATTACAGCATGTTATTTTATGGGCATTAACAAACTGATTCTGAAGTTGGTATGAAGAGGCAAAAAGACCCAAATTAGCCAACACATTATTGAAGGAGAATGCCCCAATTACCAAGTAAATTAAGAAGAACTATGTATGACAAATGATACTGTCAAGTCCTCGTACCTGAGGACTAGTTACGGTTTATCATGAGAACATGTATATAATAGGTTGTATCTGCTTTGCTATATAAAAGGATGAGATTACATTATGTCTTACCATCTCTTAGTGGATGGTCAATGATGCTCATCACAGTCTGTTTAATGCTTATTCAATAATAAGTCATTTTTTTCTCTTCTAAAAACAATATTGATGGAGAATACCAAGTTGGAAGACTGACACTACCGGACTTTAAGACTTGCTGCAACACTACTGGGAGTTCCTTGGTGGCCTAGTGGTTAGGACTTGGTACTTTCACCACTGTGGCCTGAGTTCAATCCCTTTGGGAACTAAGATCTCACATCAAGCTGCTACATGCCATGACCAGAATAGGGAGCCCAGAAATAGACCTACATAATTATAATCGACTGATCTTTGACAAAGAAGTAAAGGCAATAAGATAAAGATAGTCTTTTCAACAAATGATATAGAACAATTAGGCATCCATATGCAAAAAAGAAAATAAATCTGGACACAGAACTTACACTCTTCACAAAAATTAACTCAAAATTAATCACAAACCTAGGTATAAAATGCAAAACTCTAAAACTTCTAGAAAATAATATAGGACAAAATCTAGATGATCTCAGGTATGGTGATGACTCTTTAGATATCATCCATAAAAGAAAACTGATAAACTGTACTTCATTAAAATTAAAAACTTTTGCAGTGTCAAGAGAATGAGAAAATAAGCCACAGATTGGGAGAAAATATTTTCAGAGACATATCTGATAAAGGACTGTTTGTTATCCAAAATATACAAAGAACTCAAAATTCAACAAGAAAATGAAAAACAACTAAAAATGGGCAAAAGACCTTAACAGACACTTCACCAAAGAAGATATATAGATGGGCAAACAACCATATGAAAAGATGTTCCACATTATGTGTATTCAGGGAATTGCAAATTAAAACAATAAGATACCACTAATTACCTATAAGAATGGACAAAATCCAAACTGCTAACAACACAAAATGCTGGTAGGAATGTGGAGCAACAGAAAGTGTCATTCATTGCTTGCGAGAATGTAAAATGGTATAGTCACTTTGGAAGACAGTTTGGCAGTTTACAAAACAAAACATACTCTTACCATATGAAGCAATCGTGCTCCTTGGTATTTAAGGAAATGAATAAAAAACCCATGTCTGCATAAAAATCTGCACATGATTGTTTATAGCAACTTCACTTATAATTACTTAAACTTGGAAACCATTAAGATGTCCTTTAGTAGGTGAATGGATAAACAAACTATGGTTCAGCCAGAGAATGGAATATTATTCAGTGCTAAAAAGAAACAAGCTATCAGGACATGAAAAAGACAGAGGAAATTTAAATGCAAATTACTAAGTGAAAGAAGCCAATCTGAAAAGGCTATATAAGTTGAACTATATGACTGTCTAGAAAAAGCAAAACTATGGAGACAGTAAAAGGATCAGTGGTTGCTAGGGATTCAGGGAGAGGGAGAGAGGAATAAATACAGCACAGAGGATTTTTACGGTTGTGAAACTATCCTGTATGATACTATAATGGGGGAGTTTGGCATTTGCCAAAGCTCATAGAATTGGAGTTCCCATTGTGGCTCAGCAGGTTAAAAACCTGACTCATATCCATGAGGATGCAGGTTCTATCCCTGGCCTCCCTCAGTGGGTTAAGGATCTGGCATTGCCGTGAGCTGTGGTGTAGGTCACAGACGCGGTTGCTGTGGCTGTTGCTGTGGCAGCTGCAGCTCTGATTTGACCCCTAGCCTGGGAACTTCCGTATGCTGCAGGTACAGCACTAAAAAGCAAAAAGAAAAGAAAAAAAAGAAAGAAAAAGAAAAACAAAAAACAAAAGCTCATAGACTATATCGATACCAAAAGTGAACCTAATGTGAACTATGGACTTTGGGTACTGATGATGTGTCAATGTAGGATTACTCATTTTAATAAATGTATCACTCTGGTTTAGGATGTTAATTGTAGGGAAGGCTATGTGTGTGTTGAGGCAGGGGGTATATGAGAAATCTCTGTATGCTGGAGACCACTGAACTGCTGAACTCTGCAGAAAGCAAACATGGTACATGCAAAAGCACAAAAAGCCAAGGAATGCTTGTGATGGCAAAAGCCAGATAAACATGTCTGCTGACGCAGAGTTCTAAAGTGCAGGGTCTCCTGTCAAAATAAAACAAGGGGCTTATACATTAACTATGTTTTTCTTTAGGCAGCTGCATCATATCCTAATGTGTATACACCTGTGACTTTTATTGCTAGTAGTCTCCCTAAATCACTAAGAGATAGCTTCGACACTACCTATGCCTACTCTTGCTCACTAATCTAAACATGTCACTTTCCCTAATAAAAGTCTTGTGGGCTAAAGCCTAGGGGCCTTTGTTCAATGGAACAGAGTGCCTCCTGGTCCCCCACTTTTAAAATGTAAGAGTCTTGTGTGTTTTATATGCCACGCCTTCCCTCTTTCAGGATCTCCCCCTAACCTGCAGCGCAGGACGCAGCATCTGTACCTTCCACTCTATTTTGCTGTGGACTTAAAACTGCTCTAAAAAATATAATCTTTTAAAAAATTAGGCGAAAAAAGTTCCCACATTTGGATAGACATTTCTCCAAGAAAGTTACACAAATGACCAATAAGCATACAAAAAGATGCCCCAAATCATTAGAGAATTGCAAATCAAAATAAAAATGAGATACCACTAAACACTCACTAGGAAAGTTATAATAATAATAATTGAAAAGGAAAATAACAAATGTTGGTACGGATGTGGAGAAATTGAAATCCTTATTCATTGTTAGAAATACTTAGAAAAAATTTTGGCAGTTCCTTAAAATGTTACACTTAGAGTTAACATATAATCCAACAATTCTACTCCTAGATATTTACCCAAGACAAATTAAAATATATGTCTACAAAAATACTTGAACACAAATGTTAATAGCAGCATTATTTATAATATCCAAAAATTGAAACAACCCAAATGTGCATGAGTAGTGAATGGATAAACAAAATGTGATACAACCATGCAGCCATAAAAATTGATAAATTAATAATATATGCTACAACATAGAAGAATCCTGAAGACATTATGCTAGGTGAAAGATGCCAGTCAAAAAAGACTATATATTGTATAATTCCATTCATATGAAAAGTTCAGAATATGCAAAGACATGTAGGCAGAAAGTAGATTAGTATTTGCCTATGGCTGAGATGGGGGAATGGGGAAATTGGGGAGTGATAGCCAAAGCATATAGGTTTCTTTTGGGGAGATGACAATATTCTAAAATTGTGGTTATGGTTGCACAATTCTGTGAATATGCTAAAAATCATTGAATTGTACACTTAAAATGTATTAATTGTATGGCATATAAATTTTGTATCAGTAAAGCTTTTATTTAAAGAAAAAGCTTAGTAGAACAGAAGGTGAACAGAAGATGACGAGTTCTGAAGGATAATCAAATAATCACAAAGTAAAGAAAGGTATTTCGAGCTGATGGAACAGCATGAACAATGGTTTGGAGGTTTGATATATGAACAATGTGGTGTGAATGGAGAAGGTATGTGTGGGTGGTTTAGGTAGGTATTGGGTGGAAGGATATGAACCTGGGAAAGAAGCCTGGGAACTTGAAAGTTATGCTCAGGAGTTTGGTTCTAATCTCACCCGGTCAATGTGGATTCATGAGTGGTTTCTGGTCTGGGAACTGACAAAGTCAGATTTCCATTTTATGGAGCATGCCCTAACAACACTCGGTCTGTAGAATATATGGAGGGAGACAGTAATACAAGTTAGGCTTTTTGTAAACTATGTGGTCTGCAAAGGCTATCACTGGGGCTTTTTTAATTGTCTTATCTGAGCTGCCTTCCTCAGGGCCTGCCCTAAATCTTGTTTCCACAGGGTCTTGCCTATACTAAGATTTTATTTTCTGAAAAATTAAATATGCATAGTTTTAAAGCTCCAAAAGAATTACTTAGTGGTGGCATCTCTGTTTCTGAGAGATACCTTGGTATGAGTGCCAGGAGCCCAACAGATAAACAGCAAACCAATCTTAGAGGTGGCTACAAAGTCAGGGTATGGGTATTGACCTGCATTCTGCATGCCCCCACACACTTAACTTAGGCTATTCTCTTTATTTTATAAGCTTCCCTTCAACCCTTAGTCCTAGACTCCAGTTCTCAGATCTATCACTAATCTTCTGTGTAGCCTAAATCATGTCCCTTACTCTTCTGAATCTTTGTTTCTCTGTCTATATTATGAAGGATTCCGACAACATTTTCTCTAAGGGCCTTTATTACCTTCCAGCTCAGCTTTCTTTAAATAGAGCTAAGCCTGGTGGGAAGAGGAGGCACAGAGAAAGAGGAAAGACAGGAAGGTAGAGAAGGGTAAGCCTTTAGAGGGCCTTAGACCTCTCTCTCTGGCTGAGAACTACCTGGATATATGGTGACTTAGTGCAGCCTGGGAAGGGTTGGGACTGTCCTTAAGTCAAACATACTCCCCTCAACCTGGCATCTGACCCTTGGGAGTGTTCCACTTTCAAATTCAAAATGTACTTCATATTTTCTAATGCTCTCTTGTGTCTCCAAATCTCAGGAGAGCATATTGTTTTGGATAAGATAGGAACCTATGAGAAGCATACCCGGAAGTTCCCCTGTGGTGCAGCGGGATAATGATCTCTGGCCTGGGAACTCCCACATGCCATAGCTGTGGTGAAAAAGGAAAAAAAAAGAAAAAAGAAAAGAGGCATACCCTTCATTAACAACCTGAATAATCCATTGAACAATGTCAGGCAGACCAAAAAAACCTTGGAGTTTAGGCTTGGCTTAACTGTGATAAAGATCCTTGCCCTCATCCCTCTAGCCTATCTTTCAGTGGTTTCTGGGTTCCTGCCCATATTTCACAGAGGCCTGACAACTGAGGAGAAACAACCCAGAGAAGAAGGCCTACCACTCTACAGAGTTGCCACAATTTGAAAGGCTGGTACGACTATATCACAGGAACTGGGGAGCCAGGTTTGAAGACAGCAAATTGTGAGCAGGGACTCATTCCTAGGGGCACCTAAAGGGGTGACAGGGAGCTTAGTGGTTATCTATTCCAGTAGCCTCTAAATGAGAGTGGTAGAAGGTAGTAAAGAGGGAATGGAGTGAAGGAGACAAGTATTTGAATAAATTCCAAACCCTCAAAAAATTCTAGGTTGACCCAGATAAGGTGATATGTAGCACAAGCTCACTAAAGTGTGAAGTTTGTTTCTTTTTGGTTATAACAGTAATTATCTTTACTGGTCAGAAGTTCTTATTGGCACTTGTAACTTGGGCTAATAAGATGAAGAAATAATTATCATGTAATCAATATATTTATCTATAAATATACAGCCCAGAAGAGGAAAAAAATTAAGGGTAAAAAATTTGGGAACTGCTAATGGAATACAAATATTTAATTTTATTCATGAGGAAACTGAGACTCAAGGAAGAGAAGTAACTTGTCTGAAGTCACATGGTGAGTGGCCCTCTCAGATCTGAAGCCCAGATCTCTTAATTACTAGCCAGAACCCTTGTTCCCTCTTCTCCACCCTAGAACTGCTTGTTCCTCCACAATGAAATAGATGCTCAGGAAAGTTTTGTTGAATTGAAAAAAAAACCCATCAGTTTTATCAGCAAAGTATCTGCCTTGACCGATTCTATGGTCATAAAGTGATCTGGGTTGGCAGAATTGGGCCAAAAAACTAGAACCTGGACAAAAAAGTCTAAAACCTTTCTAAGGCCACATCTCTAAGTACTGAGTATTGCTACAAATTCATGGACTTCTGAACCATGATAGACCCATGGCAAACCTAACTTAGCCCAAGACATTGTAGTCTCAACCCAAACCATAAGTTCCAGAACTCCCAGGCCCCTCTTATCAGGCGAGTGTTTTAGTGCCCCCCAATGTCACTGAATTGGTGCTCAGAGTGGCTGTGACTTGGTTGGAGCCTAGTAAAGTAACTGAGGGAAGGTCAACTTTGTTTTCACCAGGTACAATATGTCAACTTTCTTGTGACAAGGAGAGTCACAGAGAATAAAGAGTCCTAGAAGAAGCATGGGTTTGCAGTGGATCCCAAATAAAATACATTCAGGTGAGAGGAATGGCGAGTACAGAGAAGGTGGTGGAAAATGCTGTCTCCTGAGCAGCTGTTTGGCTTTTGTAGCTTTTTAGGAGCCAGGCCTAGAAGAAGCTCTAAATACAATGAAAGTAAAAAGTTCACACTAGCTCCAAGCATCAAGGCTTTGAAGCATTGGTGAGAGTATGGAGTCTGCATCCTCCGCCCATCCGGACTCCTGGAACCCTGGGGCCTTGGATGGAGCCTGTACCCTTCTTCTTAGGCTTCCCCCAAGGGTGTTGCCTGCTGGGTTTGCAGTTCTCCGGGTTCCCTTCTCATCTCTCCTTGGAGGTGGTATTGACAAGCCCTCTCCCACCAGATAAGGACATCATGTTCTTCCTGATCTAGGAGAGCAAAGCAGTCAGCATTCCCTGGGGTCTGGGAGGGCCGGAGAGGGAAGTTCTAATGTTTGTAAGCAGATCAGTCAGTCGCCTGGGCAGCCCCAGGGGCTCCTGGTCCAGATATCCTCCAACACCTCCCCTTTAGTCCCCTCCTCATGTCTATCCCTTCACACAGCCTCTAGACTGCTTTGTTCATTGCCCAGAGATTGCAGCTAGCCAAGAATAATGCATCCCACCTCCCTGGAATTGTCACTTTGGTATGGGGGTTGGCTGAGGAACAAAACTGCAGTGTTCTCCTCACTAGGCCTCTCTCCAGCCCTTTCCTGCCTGCCAGTGGGGACTGTTCTGGAGCACAAACATTGTCTCCAACCTACAGGATGGGCTGAGTACAAACCCAGCCTCCCTGGCAGCCCAGCATAGCAAAAAATACTATTCAATCTGGTATGAGTGGACTCAAGATCCAGGGCAAGAGTCTGAAGGGTGGGCAAGGGTGCCAAGAACCTGAATGGTTGTAGTAGCTGATGAGCTAGTGCTTTCTGAAGGGTTGCTCCTGTCTTTCTCTGCAGTAATTCTTTGTTACGAACACATGCAGGGACTCCAGACTTCAGGGCAAAGTTTCTGAGCTTAGATTACCCGTTCCAGGCTGCCTCTTCTCACACTGTGGCAAAATTTTCTCAAGCTACAATATCCTGCACTAAGAACCACCCTCGGTTTCCAAAAAGTCCCATGAGGCCATTTAAATTTTGTTAAAGAAATATAAATAAAGTAAAATAAGAATGAAATAAGAGCATGACCATTTCCTTGGGGAGTCCTGGAAGGAAGACATGAGATAGATCTCATATCCCATTCTATTAGCAGATGCACACCATGCAATCTTTCTCTGAACCCCTTTCCTGAAACAACAGATGTTTGCTGGCCATGGGCCAGCTCAGCCCTGAAAGACAGATTCCTCCATGTTGCCATATTCCTTGGTTCAATGGAAGAACAACAGGTCTGAAACTGACTATTTTAGGATTGTGTCCCCTGTCCAACTCATGGATTTCTAGTCTCTTGTAACTGAAGACCCTAGCATCTGTCTGGGCCAATAAGTTTAAAAAGAAACTATCTCCTTTTTTGGTATTACATTTATTGCTTTGTTTTGGTAAATATATAATATTTACAAGAGCTTTGGCTCTCATTTCCCCATTTTTTATACAAGAAGTCTTAAGCTTTTCAACTGAAATCCTTCCTACATGAGTTTGCAGAAACCCATTCCCCATACTTGGGGAAGTGCTGCTGCAGGTCAACTTTGTGTAATAACATCAAAAGGATGTAAAATATCAACAACAACAAAAACTGCCAAAAATAGCCTCGAGGACAAAAGAGAAACACAAATGCAACATGTGCCAAGCCAGTTTCTGCTAAAAACATTTTGAAAATAGAAATCATTAGCTAAATTAAAAAGTATTTATAAATGACATTTCTAAATGTTCATAACAGCTTTATTAGTAATAGTCCAAAACTGGAACCAAACAAAATATCTGTCACTAAGTGAATGGATAACTGTGATATATCCATACAATGAAAATACTACTTAGCAATAAAAAGGAACAAAATATTGATACACACATTATTTTGAATCTCAAAATAATTATGCTGAGTGAAAGATTTTCTAGGCAAAAGAGGACATATTGTATTTTATGTAAATGCCAGCTAATCTAAAGTGACAGGAAACAGATAAGAGGTTATCTGGGGATGGTGGTAGAGGGGAGATGTGCTGCACAAGGACATGAAGAAACTTTTGAGTGTGATATGTTTATGATCTAGATTGTTGCAGTGATTTCATGGGTATATATATTTGCCAAAATTTACCAAATTATAAACTTTAAATATGTGCAGTTTATCAATTGTACCTTCATAAACTGTTTTTAAAAAAGTAACTAGATACGAAGCAAAAAAGTTAATTGTAGCAGATGTTTTTGGGCTAATTCAATATCCATTTCAATCCCCTTCTCTATTTCTGTCACCATTACAGAAGCTACAAAAGCTAAATGCTTACTTTTCCAGACTCTCAGATAAAAGTTAGAAGCTTAAAAATCTTTCCAAATCCATGGATTCTCTTTTCCTTTCCAACTGCAGTCTTACACTAAAGCATATTGTATAGATCACATAAAAGGAGGTTGCACTAGTGTGATGGCAGTTCTTGTCAGGGTATTGGAACCTCCACTTAATCTTTTCACACTTACTTTCTCCTCATCCATCTTCTCTCTTTACTGTAGATGAGGGGTTCTGAATAATCTGCAGTTGTACAGATCTCCTCTTTCTTAGGCTAGCTACTATCTCACTATCTATCCTAAAAGATGATAAAGCCCAGTCCCATTTGATAGGTGGGGAACCTGAGTCACAAAGAGGTGAAGGGACCTGCAAATGGTCTCACAAGACAGAAGCAGAAATTGGTGGCCATGTGTCAGGAGTGTTAGGAGTCCCAGGCCAGATCCCTGTGTTGAGCCTGTGTGTGGTATTTCTGAGGGGGTTTTATTTTGATGGGATTTTCTTTTTAGTTTCCTCACAGGTGTCTTGAACTCCTAATGAATTCCTGCTGCAATAGTTCTAAGCACAACTACTTCTCTGTGCCCTGTTCAGTCCTATTTCTCTTCGGTCATGGTCTTCCAGATCTGTGAACCTTTCCCCTCCATTCTGGAGAAGCCCATTCTCCATGGATCTGCAGCAGGCTTGACAACAAAGTTGTGACATGCTGGGACAAGAACATTAAACTGGAACCAAAAGCTCTGTGTAAAGCACTAGCAGTCAGAAGGATCTCTGAGAAACAAATACCACTTTAAACGAGGAGACCCTCAAGCCCCAAAGGAGCCTGGGAACCAGAAAATACAAATAACCCTGACTTCCAATCGTTCTCTGGATGCCTGAAAGGGGCTCCACCCAAACTCAGAGGGGCAGCTCCTGACCCTCTTCAAAGATATTGGGTCAACAGAGGTGGGGTTTCCGCCACTAGGGAGAAGAAGAGACAGGAAGAGGGAGTCTGGGGGAGGGGCAGCTATGAAAGGAGCTGGCCTGGCTTGGGCTGAAGGGCTCAGGAAGACATACTCCACTGAGGGTAGGAGAGAGTGCAGGCCACTGCAGGGCATGGGGTAAGATTTAGAGAAACTGGGGGCTTGGAACAAAATATCCTGCCCTCTCCATAAGGGGCTGGAGATGGAATTAAGTCAGAATATCTCCTAGGAGGAGTTAGAAGTGATTAAATTTCAAATCTCTGGTGTGGTTTCCAGCAACATAAAGCTAAGAACTAGAACGCATTTCAATCTTGTAATTTCTTTAATTTGGTAATGATACCAGAGCTGCAGAACCTCTGTTCTCTATAACTTTATTTGTCGTTTAGGGGCACACCCAACTCAGGCCAAAGAGCAAGGTAAAGAAGATTGTAACTCCAAAAAGAACCTTCTTGCAAAAGTAGGTCACCATGTGTGTTGCCTAGCACTGCGTGTGAGGGAGCCGCCAAGCAAAGCTGGAAACAGGCTACACAGAGGGGATGTCTCACTTGCTCACTCTCTCTCTCTCTTTCTTCCTCAATCTCTCTCTCTCTCTCTCTCTCTCTCTCTCTCTCTCACACACACACACACACACACACACACACACACACCCCATATACCCCTTTTCCAACACACTGCTGTCCTTTATAAGTGCTTGAACATCATGATTTGGATAAGAAAAGACTGAAAAAACAGAGAAAAAGTAGTAGTCACAAAAAATAAAAGCTGAGGCCCAGAAACGGAAGGGCATAAAGAGTATAGAGACTTGTCTAAGATAACACAGTTTGTCAATGGCAAACATGGAGCTAGATTTCCCTGACTCCCAATTGAAAATGGAGATCAAGGTGAAACGAGTGCTTCTAAGGCAATGCTATAGTGAGACAAAAGAGTTTCTTTTGAAATCTTGCCATTGTGACAACGTGGATGGACCTTGAGGGCATTGTACTAAATAAAATAAGTCAGAGGGAAAAAGATAAATATTGTATGATATCACATATCTAAAAAAAATCTTTAAAAAATCTAAAAAAAACCCAAAAACGAAAAAAAAAATCCAAACAAAAAATTCCAGATTGCATTGAGATACACAACAGATTGGTGGTTGCCTGAGGCAGAGGGTTGAGGGGGGGAGTGAGTGAAGGGAATCAAAAGGTATAGATTTCCAATTATAAAGTAAATAAGTTATGGGGATGTAATGTACAGCATGGTGACTATGGTTAATAATACTTTGGTGCATACTTTAAAAGTAGCTAGGAGAGTGGATCCTGAAAGATCTCATCATAAGAAAAAAAACTGTAAAAATGTTTGGTGATGGATAATAACTGGACTTATTGTGGTGATCATTTTGCAATACATCAAAATGTTTTATCATTACATTGTACACCTGAAACTAATATAATCTTATGTCAATTATACCTCAGTAAAAAAAAAAATTTCCTCCATAAGAAGGCATATAAGACACTGAGTAGGAACACTGAAAAAAAGAAAAAGAACTTATTCATATGAAATATTGATGTGGAGTAAAGCAAGACAATAAATTTGGATCACTCACAAAGTCTCTCCAAACCCTGGGCATTCTTCTCCAATGTTTAAAAACCTGCTGACTCTTTTCTAAAGGTGGCCTGCAGCTTGTCATTACGTAGGACCTTGGGTATAGGTCCAGACTCTAGGCCAACTCATTTGATTTCACATTGCTCAGAACTTGTGTTAATCTGGGGCTTCCAATAATCAGAAAATAAAATGAGATTAAAAGTTTGAGGATTTACTAAGAAAAATGAGAGCATGAGGAGGGTGGCCTGGGAAGGCTAAAAGTGCCATGAGACTATAATTTAAGTCTGACTCTGAACAAAAGAGAGAAGAAGGGAAGGTTGGGTGGACATGTCCCAGTCTGCCCTACACTCTAAGGAAGGTTTGGCAAGGCCATCAGGGATTTAGGTGGCCAATGTCAGTAGGCAGTCAGAGTAGTTCTGTATCTCCCAGGAATGGGCCTACATTAGGATCTACGCCTCAGTGAAAATGTTGGGATGGATTTCAGAGTGCAGCAGCCAAGACCCTGGGTCATTTAAGCTCCTTGTAGTTGGAGGTCTGCAGGGCACATTCTCTTGAGAGATATAGAACTCCACTTTTAGCTTTTACTATATCCCTTCTTTGCTCAGATCCATCTGTTTTCCCAATACCCACAAGCCCAGCTGGAGAGGAAGAACAGAAGAGGACAGAGACCAGACAGCCTCTATGTGAAGCATTGAAGTCAGATCCACCTTGAGCCATGGCTCTTTTCTTCCATGGCCCTGCTCTCTGTCATGGACTAACATGCTAGTTGTCAATCAAAGCCATTCAATTCCAGCAGCACTCCCAGATACCCCGAATGTACAGGCTCTTTCTTGCTCTAGGCACACTCTTATCTTCCCTTTCTTGAGCCTCCTAATCACCTGGGTCTGTTGAACACAAAGCAAAACAAAGAATGGCCAAGGAGGTGGAGTGAGAGTTGGAGAGAGTGTCACATACAACTGTTTACTTTTCAACAGTGGGTGTGACTATTGGAAGCAGGCCAACATTTTGTTGACACCCCCTCCCCATATTACTGCATTACTCCAAACACCTGCACTGATAAGTATTAGTGTACCTGCTTAGCAGATAAGAAAACTGAGGATACATGTCTGTGTCTTGCCTAATGTTGTACAACTCTAAGTGGCAGAAGCCTTAAACTTACAATGGACCAAACTTTGCCCTTCAATGATTTTTTTTCCTCTTTCAGAACACCAGGGATTGGCAGGGATACAGCTCTCTCTGCAAGCTGCTTCCACTGGAGGCCACTACTAATCTGCATTTCTTTCTGGTAACTGCCATGCCTTGAACTCAGCTCCAGTCACTGAGGTAGCCACTACCTCAATGTTTCTTTCCCAGGATACTCCTCAGGTTCTAGCCTTGATAGGAGGCAGGAAATACCCTGGATCAAGATCAGGATCAGGGCTCAGTTACAGGGAGAGGCCAAAGCAGAGGTCTGTAACTGGCTTGAGTGGATCCAGGCAGGGCTCTGGTGAGACAAGGACTGGAGCTTAGCTGGGCTTTCTGGGTACCCTGGTCCACCCACCACCTACGGCGGTGAACAGAATAAGCTATTTTCCCACAACATTGGCCCAAAGGGATTTCTTTATTTCTCTAGCTTTGATTTTACATTTAAAAAGCCCACAGAACATCAGTCTAGGAGATTTAACAAACACATTCTTGGGCAATGAGCCATAGGTGGTAGGAGGTAGGAGGTAGAGGAAGGAGTAGAAATCTAATCAAGGGAGGGTATCAAATGACATAATATAGCAAAGTGCCTATGTTGCCAAATAATTATTGAAGATAGGTGTATGTAGTATGTTGAAGAGGGTTTTCTATTTATTCAGTATTACTAATGTTTCATTTTACTAGTGGAATATTTCAATAAATATGACTTTTCTGAAAAAAAAAAGGCCACTCTGGTGTGGGAAAAGATACACATCTCTACCCCCTCATCCCCAGGCAAGTCAAGCTTATACATAACTATGGGCCCAGAGCAAGCAAGAAATCAGGCAGAGATGAACAGGCATACAGGAGTCCCAGTGCCCAGTGTCTCTCTTCTCCCTCCTCTGTTGACACTCCCTAAAGCTCTGATGCTTATTAGGAACTCTATGTGTTGGAACTGCATATAGATGGGGTGGAAGCTGAAGGATAGTCTATAGAGCATGAACCCCTTGGAGGGAGCCAGAGAAGAAACGTGCTTTGTGTGGGAGACCTCCAAGGAAAGTCAGAAACTGGGCCAAGTTGTGGGCTTCTCACTGAAGGCAAGCAGTCTCTTCATAGGCCTTCGTGATAGGTAAAGAAAGAGTAAGGCTGGAATTAAAATACTTCTGATCTAGCATGAAGGGAAAGGTGATGACAAGAGGGTCATTGGGGCTCAGGATAGTATAAGTGATCCTAAAACTCAGATTTTCAGACTCCTAGGCCTTCCACATACCAGGGTTCAGAGCCTTGAGGTACAGGGTGACCTGGAGTCAATGGAGCAGTGGCTGGGAAGCCTGATTCATTGGGAGTCTGTCCTTCAATTCTCACAGATGTAAGGTTCATTTTCTTTTTCTTTTTCTTTTCTTTTCTTTTTTATTTTTTGTCTTTTTGCCTTTTCTAGGGCCACTTCCAGCGGCATATGGAGTTTCCCAGGCTAGGGGTCTAATCAGAGCTGTAGCCGCTGACCTACACTGCAGCTCACGGCAACTCCAGATCCTTAACCCACTGAGCGAGGCCAGGGATCGAACCCACAACCTCATGGCTCCTAGTCGGATTCGTTAACCACTGAGCCACGATGGGAAGCCCCCCCCCCAAAAAAATCTTGACTGCACATTAGAATCACCTAGAGAGTTTTTTAAAATGCCTTCAGGGGAGTTTCCATTGCAGCTCAATAGTAATGAACCCAATTAATATCCATGAGGATGTGGGTTCAATCCCCAACTTTATTCAGTGGGTTAAGAATCCAGCACTGCTGTTAGCTGTGGTGTAGGTCACAGACATTTCTTGGATCTGGCTTTGCGGTGGCTGTGGCATAGACTGGCAGTGGCAGCTCTGCTTCAACTCCTAGCCCGGAAACTTCCATATGCCACACCTGTGGCCTTAAAAGAAGAAAGAAAGAAAGACAAAAATTAAAATTAAAATGCCATCCAACCCCCACCCCCGACCCCAGAAATACTTATTCAACTAGTCTGGGATAGGCCCAGCCCATCAGAAATTTTTAAAGTTACACAGGGGATTTTGATGGGCTGTTGGGGTTGAGAATCACTGCTCCGGAAGAAGCCCATAGTGTAAGTCTGATGCCAGCTTAGCTAACAGGTCAAGTGACCAGGAGTTGGTTGAGTAGAGAGAGAAGAAGTAGCAAGAGACAGATTCTGCGTAAAGCACACACTGGCCAATATTAGCCAAGAGACCTAGGTTAGGACCTTGTTTCTGCCACTGCTTTACTGTGTGACCCTGGTCAAGTCCCTGTCTCTGTGCCCCCATATTACCACCAGTACAACAAAGAATTTGGATTTCATGGCCTCTAAGGTCATTTGAACTTCTTCAACATTCTAAGAATTTACCAGATGGGAGAAGGGAGTGAGGTATGCTTTGCTGATGGTATGTGGTCAAGGCTTAGGCCACATGGGATGCAAAGAGCATTGCTAACCCAGACCATTGAGAAGGGCTGATCCCAGGAAACTGCCTATCCATAGCTCAAATTGGAAGGCATGGAAACTGTCCTCAGTTCCTCCTCAATTGTAAGCCCACTAGGTAGGGGCAGTGCCCAAGTGCAGGGTCCCGTTGATGGCATCATACACATTAATATTATTATCTGAAGTACTGGTAGTTGTACTGATAAGAATCTTAATTTGACATCTAGATTTCCCATCTCATAATAATGACAATTCAAATGTGTATCCAGTAGCATCCTAAGGAGATAAAACCACCTCAACTGCAATCTCTTCTTCATTCCTATTATCTCCTCATTGTAGAAATGAAGGCCCAAGGAACTGAGATAGAAGTGTACATGGTAATTCACATTTTAAGTCGCTGTTTTCCAAGATCAAGCCTGGACAATATTCTCAACCCACACATTGGACTCTAAGAATGGCTTGCTGCCCAGTTGGGAAAGAGCAAAGTGTCTTCTTCTACCTCCAATTCAACTCATAACCTCCCTTCTCCACACCTCCCTTCCCAGCCAGTTGCTCTCATGCCTCCTGGCAGTTTCTTCATCCATTTCTCACCTCTCCTTCACAGCCCTAGTCATGAACTACTGAACACAATCCATTCAATAACAATTTCACCATGCGACAACCACAATTCAGAAAGAAGTCAATTACTTAGACTGGAAGCTTCCTGAGAAAGAAACATTGCTTGCTCTTTTTCTCCTCAGTCTCTGCAGCTTACCACAGAACTGAGCAGTCAGTGCATACTTTTCACAAGAGGCCAGTTGGTTCGTCTGATAAAGTTGTCAGGGTTAATCAATCAAGGACTGTAAGAGCCTAGTGCAGTAGCCAGATATTCATGGATTTTGTGAGTATGTATTTTGTAATACAGGTCCAAAGCCTTGGCTTGCCACTTTGGGCTCTCTTTGTCCCATTTTCCCACATGGTACTCTCTTACTCGTGCTGTAAAACTACTCCTACCTGCTTCCCACAAGCCTGCCATGCCCTGGTGTCTTCTTTTCAGGTTCATTCTCCTCCTGACCCAGGTCCTCTACATCAGAAGTATATTACTAGAGGAGAAACACAACACCTTTTCCACTATCCCCACCCCACTTGGGCTCCCTCTTCCTGGAATAGCTTGATATACTCTTAACAAGGCCAATATTACCCCATCCCTTCCTCACTGCTTCCTCATCACCAACAGCAAGCCTTCCCCTATTCCCCCAGCCAGAAGAACTTTTAAATTCCCTGAAGCCTTTTTCTCCCCTGTATCGTGGCCTTTAGCATTTTCTACTTTAAAATTAATCCCCCAGTAACCCTAAGACAGCTCACTTGTTGTGTGACCTTCAACAAGTCATTTAACCTGTCACTTTAGTTACTCATCTGTAAAATGGAGATGACAATCCTTGCTCTAACCTCCTCCCAGAGCAAATGAGATAAAATATGTGAAAGCATATAGTATATAATCATGACAGTTAATATTTATTGAGTACTTATATGCGCCATGCAATATTCTAAGTATTTCATATATATCAGTTCACTTAAGCCACAAAGCAACGCTATGCAATGCACACAATTATTATCCTGATTTTGAGGAAATTGAGACATGTAGAGAGATTAAGTAAATTGCACAAAGACATACAACTAGTAAATTGTAGAACTGAGTTCGAAACTAGGCAGTCTAGCCTTGGAGTACCCATTAATACGACTTGGTAATATACCTCCAAAGCAGATAACAAGATGTTAATTTATATATACATATATATATATATATACACGCACATGCATAAATACATATTCATATAATATTAAGTGTAATTAAATAGATAGGAAATGGAATAGAAATTTAGAAATTCAGAGGCTAGATCAATATGACCTAGAGCTGTTGAATAAAGCACTATGAAAGATGCAGTGACTTAAGTCGGGTTGTGAAAGATAAATTAGAGCAAGGAGGATATCATAAGACAAGGGCTTAGTGTAGTCAAAAGCCCAAGGGCAGAATTATGCCTGAAGTACAGGGAGGAAAACAATGAGGACATTTAGTTGGCTGGAATTGGGGTATCATGGTAGCCAGACGGAGAAAGGATAGATGAACGGTAAAGGGAATGGTCTGAAAAAAAATAAACATAACCTGCTGAGTAAGAGCCAGGTTTTAAATGTAGCTCTTTTTGGTCCAATAAACCAAATTTACATATGCATGAGCATAGTTTGGAATGAGATTTAGAAAAAGATGAGTCAAGGTGAAAGGTAAACTGTAACAAATGGTAAATGACAGTTAATATACTTGAAGTAAAAAGAAACCTGTACAACTAAAGAATGAAGGAGTTATGGCTTAGTAGAAATATATATGCGAGATTCCTAGGGGTTTTAGATAACACTAAGTTCAATAGGTATCAAAGTTGTGATGTGCTGCCTTATTGGAAATCTTGAACTGAGTTGTCCAGAATGTACTCATCAGACTAAAAAAGGAGATGGTCATGCTTTCTTCTGCTCTGGGCAGACTAAACCTGGAGGAATGCTGTGGTTCCACAGCCCCACACTCAAAGACCAACTGGAATGTGTCTAGAGAAGAGCAGACTGAGGATAACTGAAATTTTATCACATGAGCATCATTGAAAGAAGACCTGTGTATATTAACATATCTATGTGTATATTATTATTAATAATATTTATTTTATTAAAGTATAGTTGTTGTTTTTTTTGGTCTTTTATCTTTTTAGGGCCGCACCTGAGGTATATGGAGGTTCCAAGGCTAGGGGTCCAATCGGAGCTGTAGCTGCCAGTCTATACCACAGCCACAGCTACACCAGATCCAAGCCGCATCTGCAACCTACACCACAGCTCACAGCAATGCCAGATCCTCGACCCACTAAGCAAGGCCAGTGATCGAACCCACAACTTCATGGTTCCTAGTCAGATTTGTTTCCGCTGCACCACGACAGGAACTCCAAAGTATAGTTGATTTACAATGTTGTGCTAATTTCTTCTGTGCAGCATACAAATGAACACACTCTTTTTCTTATATTATCTTCCATCATGGTCTGTCCCAAGAGATTGGATATAGTTCCCATGCTATACAGCATGGGGTCTCATTGCTTATCCATTCTAAATGTAATGGTTTGCATCTATTAACCCCAAACTCCCAGTCCATCCCACTCCCTCCTGCCTCCCCCTTGGCAAGCACAAGTCTGTTCTCTAGGTCTGTGAGTCTGTTTCTGTTCTGTAGATAGGTTCGTTTGTGCCATATTTCAGATTCCACATATAAGTGGTGTCATAGGGTATTTGTCTTTCTCTTTCTGAATTACTTCACTTAGTATGAGAATCTCTAGTTGCATCCGTATTGCTGCAAATGGCTATATCTATGCATACTTATATGCAAAAAAATACATATTATTATACATGCCTATATATGTATATACATATACATATATAGACACGTTTGTGTCATGATGTAAAATGTATGTGTATGTATATACATAATTAATATATATTTAAAACTATATATGTGATATTTATATATACCCTAAACAAATTTCACAAAACAGTAATTACTCTTGTGTGACAAACTGATATTTTCTTTCTTTCTTTTTTTTTTTTTGTCTTTTTAGGGCCGCACCTGTTGCATACAGAGGTTCCAGGCTAGGGATGTAATCAGAGCTATAGCTGCCAGCCTACGCCACAGCCACAGCAATACCAGATCCGAGCCTCATCTGCAACCTATACCACAGCTCGCAGCAACACTAGATCCTTAACCCACTGAGCAAGGTCAGGGATCAAACCCGCAACCTCATGGTTCCTAGCAGGATTCGTTAACCACTGAGCCACGATGGGAACTCTGCACTCTAATTTTTCTAATGCAGAATGTGATCCACTAAATTAATTTCATGACCCACTAATAGGCTGTAATGCACATTTTTTTTGAAAAAAATTAAGGAGGATTTTTTAATGGCTGCATAACATATATTTGACTATGCAAAAATCTACATGATCCATCACCAAAATACACTTCATGGACAAAGTGAGGCCACTCCTACATTCTCAGTGTGATGCTGGGACCTTGCAATGCACATTTTGAAAAACATTATACTAGATAAATCTTGAGGTCCCCACATGCTCTAGGCCTTCACCCTTCTGTGTTGCTCATTGCTTACTCCCTAAATCAAAATGGGACCTGAATTATGGGCATGTCCTTGCTCTTCTTTCCTAGAACTGGAGCTGATAAGATTGCCCCAGCAGGACAAAAGGGAAAGCCTGCCTCTCTCCAGGCTAGTTCTCAAATCTACTCTGCTGAGACTAGTGGTGGAAATGCTTCAGCAAAGAGAGCTGACTGGCAGTTGGAAAGGTGGTGGGAACTGGTTGGTCCAGCCTCAATGCATGTCCAGTCTGAAGGGTGCCTAGGGGGTTTGCCAACTCTATTCTGGTAAATTTACCATGAACCATTGGGGTCAAGGACCAACCTGCTGCTAGTCATTTAGCTCAAATTGTGCTCTAACAGTGGACAAGAACATTGAACTTTTCTCTTCTTCAAATAGAGGGCCTCCTTTGGCCCTTTTCCCAACCACAGGACCCTCCAGTCCCTTACTAATGGTAATGCATCCTTTCTCTTTCTGACAGAGCATGACATACTTGAATCCAGGCTCATTCCCTCCTATTGACAACACCAGAGAGGCTCAAGAACACCAAAAGCATTTGATCAGTGTGGCACATTTAACTGTCACATTCTCCAATGGGATGTTTGTCCCATAACAGATGGGGGATACCCCGGGGGTGAAATTTCAATGCCAATGGACATATCACTATGAGAAATTTCCCCTCATATTCATACACTTCCTTTATCATCCCTTCTTGAGCTACTGGGTCCTGAGGATCCCAAGGCCTCCTTGCCTCATAGCTTATCCTCCCATCACTAATCATAAACCTTCCATGTCAATTTATAGCCAAGTCTACCAAGGTCATTTGTTCCCTGCCTGGAATAAAACATTGAAAATAACCACAGAGGTGTCAATAGCAAAATGTATGGCAAGTTCAAATAATTTCACAGAGTCATAGAATGAACAGCAGAACTGGAACATACCTCAAATATTGTGGAGCCTAAATTTGATGTTTGATCATGGAGCCTAACTGCATATATGAGGGAAGGTGGGAGGTATGAGTGACCAGCTTTTCAATTTATTGATTATGCTTTCTAGGCTACATACATTCTTCATCTGATGAATATAGTTTTGCCTTCCCTCAGAAAGCAGCCTCTAACTTCCCTCTGAAGATCACCATAACCCACATACCCACTGCCTAACCCCAACTCCAGCTTGACTCACAACACTCAAAAAGACACACAAAACAAACCACCTTTCTACTGGTTACATATTTGAGATCAGAATCATAGATTTCATTGATTGGAAGTTCCCTTAAAGGTTATAATTAATAAAATGTGTCTCTATAGGTCATGTGCTTCCCCCACAGAGCCCTATGGAAACCCAATACAGAGGGATGAGATAGGAAAAGCTAATTAAGAGAGAGTCTACCTTTTCTGGTTTTCTGCCTGGTTTCCTTTAATCCTAGGCAGGTAGACCTGTATATATTTTTACGGCTGAATGAGACTTTCAAAATTAAGACAAGGATTTTGTTCTGTCATGATCAAGATCTCCAAGAACCTACCTACACCACCACAACTAGAGACTAGTGGACACAATTTGTGAAACATACTTTTATGGGCTATCGAAGACAGGGTAGAGGGGGCAAAAAGTGGAGGACCTTAAATGTTGTGCCTTTCACTCATAGAAGTGAGACATAGTCAGCAATCCTCATTGTCAGGGTGGGAGGCAGTGCCTTCTCTGAAATTATCTTGGTCCAAAATCCAGAGTTTACTTCTTTTTTCCCATCAGCATGAGCCAAATACTATCTGATAACTAGATGGATGTTTCTTTCACTTCTTGGGGGAGGGAGGCATTTGGTATATGAGTTCATATCATGGAGTCATAAATTGCCCAGAAATGGAAGATTCCTAAAAGACCACTGATTTAAGCATCAAATTCTATAGAGGGAGGGGCTTAGATACAGTGATTAGAAGGGATATGCCCAAGATGGGTTAGTGGCTGATCCAGGTCTCCTGACTCAGCCAGCACTATTTATTTTTGTTTTTAGGTCTGTTTAGTTTTTATTTGTTCAGTCATTATTCATTCAACAAATATTTATTGAGTATCTATTATGTGTCAGCCAGGCCTTGTGCAAGACCCTGAGGCATACAATAGGGCATCCATAATTTCTCAATAGAAAGGACATAGGAAAGCAATTTGGTTGGAAGGAGGTGACTAGAGGACTTGTCTCCACGCTTGCTTGCATAGCGAGCATGTGAGTTTTGCTTAGATTATCATGGCTTTGGGGGATGCTAAAGTTTCCCAAGCTAGCCACTGTTACTGTCACTGGTGGTAGAAGAAGGGTGGGCCTTCCTGGTAGACCATAGTGCCCTGTTCCAAGATGAAGACCATCTCATTATCTCTAAAGGATTAGGGTAGAGGGTGGGGAAAAGGAGGAAGGAGGGAGGGTTACTGGGAGGAGAAAGGTTAGGCAGAGAAGAAATCCCCAGAGTAAAACTGCCAAAGAGAAGAGTTCCCCACAACAGGATGAATCAAGGCCTTTCCAGTCAGAGAAACCACAGGCTGCTGGCACTGAGCCGGTGCCAGCAGGTGACCTAGTTAGAGGGGTGTGTAGCTAAGGAAGTCAATGTGCTAAAAAAGCCCCACAGATGTTGCAGATCAGGCAAGAGAGCTGGAGAAGGGATCCTAAAAAGTGGAGTTAGCTATATCCTCAGCTTCTCACATCCAATGGGAAAAGCAGTTTTCTGTGACACCTGGATGCCTTCAAGAAGCTGAAATATCCAGAGTGATGTGGAGTCAGACTGCACTGAGAAATTGCTCAGATGAGGCCCACTGAAGCTAGTACAGTAGGGTATGAACAAATTGTTCTGGAGGACATAATTTGAACCTGGGATAATAACACATCTTCTCGCAGAATGAACTTAAGATGTAGGATGATTAGAGAACCCTGAGGTCAGGGAATAGGCATCATCCATTAAGTGCCCTCTCCCTGACCCTACAGGTTGGCTCTTAAATTAGCACCATTCATCCAGAAGTGAAAGGCTCTGAGTCCAACCTCCTCCTTGTGTGGTTGGGGAAACTGAGGCTTGAGGGGTGAGAACCTACTCCTCAGTCACGCAGCAAGTGAACATAGCAGTGGTGAGGCTAGAACCCAGGTCTAATGACAGTCAGTGCTCCTTCTATCATACTCCCATACCCAGCTTGGCACTGAGCTCATCTCAATGCACAAAAATGCAGACTATGAGTCAGCCCTGCCTTGCCCTCCAGCAGCCATCTTTCCATTCTACTTCCTACCCTGGTCCTGAAGAATAGCAGGCCAAAGCTGTGGGTAGCTGCAGACTCAGGCAGGGTGAAACACAGTGTTGTGAGAGTGATAAGCACAGCTTAAGATGTGGACATGAAGGAACAACTCCCAGGGGTTGTCTCAATGCTGGGTAATTGATGTTTGAGGCATTTTTCAAAGCATGTCATTACCCTTGCACTTGAGGCCGCTGCCGGCTATAGTGTGATGGGAGTAAGGCCAAAATTCCCCAAGATAAACAAACAGACACTCAGCTCCAGCCCAAACTTTAGGTAACCTGCTGCCACTAGGCATTCCGGCTCCCTCAGCACAAGAACTGGGCTCCCAACTTCCACATAGCTGTGGACAGATCTCTGGCAGCACACATACTTTAAACTTTGCAGCTGGCCCTGCTTTTTGAAGGAAAGGGGGCACTATGGCTCCTGCTTCAACCTTTTATCCCTGGAAAAACGAAGATACAGAAGCTAAGAAAGTGTATCAAGTTGGGAGTCTGGCTTCAAGGATCAAACTCAAGTACTTGGAGGCCTCAGAGATGGATCTGACCTGGTTCCCCCATCAAAGTACGCATAATTCCAAAGACCTAGAAAGGTAAGTAATGCCAGGATGCAGGAGAGTAATGTGAGTGTTCTATGCAAAAAGGGAATGATAAGAACCAAGGCAGAATGGCTCTGCCTTTATTTTCCTGTCTGGCCACTTTGCTACACGCCACTGGCCCCCTTAGCCTCAATTTCTTCATCTAAAAACAAAAAATCAAAGGATTCAACCAAGCAGCTCCCAAACAAGGCCTATTATCAGAATCACCTGATGAGATTATTTAAAATAAATATAGACTTTTGGGCCCCACCTCAGAAACACCAGTTTAGTAGATTTATCACAGGCTTCTGAGAAGCTATATTTTTAACACATTCCCTAGATTATTTTGATGGTCAAACGGGGTCAGGAACCGCTGGATTAGATGACTGCTGAGGACCTTCTAGCCCCAACCTTCTATGAATCTAAGTCAAGTTCGGACCAAGTACTTTATCACATTATCAATGTCCCCATCCAAAAGCCTTTATCATTCAACTACCTTCACAGGACTCAGGTCTGGGCATTTCACAGGGAGTTTGTAGGTGTCTCTGAAAACTCACAAAGATTGAAATTGACCTTGTGTTCAGACCCAAAGGACATACTGAAACCTTTATTTGAATAAGTCAGTCAGTAACTTAATAACCTCATTTGGGAAGAGAAGGGCAAAAGCTTATTGAGGGGTGGAAAAGGGAGAGGTATTCAATTACATGTTGGGGCAGGACGGGGTGGGGAGGAATGCATTCTCTGTTGCAGTTAGGTAACTCTGTCATTCTGTCATCCTCATCTTTATCTGGGCCTCAAGCCAAAATTTGGACTTCCAACACCAAGAAATTAGACAGAGACCTTCATCTCTCTGGCATGACTGGAGGCAGGACATTAAATCCAAGGCATCAGGAAAAACTGCATTTGTAACAATGTCATAAAATTCTTGAAGTTGAGAAGTTCTTTCTTCTAGGTTAATTTTTTTTTTTCTGCTGCAAGTTTACCTCACCAGTACTCTTGTCTTTGTATAAGACGTAGAAAAACCTAAAATACCAATCCCTGGATAATTATGTGTCAGAATCCAATTGAACCTAGAATGCAATCTGTTTCCTCCATCCAAAGGTGTCACTGAGATGACAAGAGAAAAGCCTGTCCCCCCTGCCAGTTTTTCTCATAAAGGGGAATGAAGGCAGAGAATTGACTTAGGTTGAGTCTGGAAACTGGGGGTGGGGAAGTCAGGATGCCAAAGGAAGGATCCTTGGTAAATGTCTGGAAATTTTACCCTGTCCTGCTGCAGCTGCAGTGCAGACAAGACAGACCATCTTTGGGAATTCCAGATTCGGCCAGAGAGTGAGTGAGAGTGTATCTCTACTCTGGGAAATTGAGAAACTTGATTGGTCCAAGGGGAAGAAGGAGGGGGGATCTTGGCCCCCACAACTAAAATCAGAGCCCATAGAGAGGGCAAGAAAATGGGAGCGTCATTTGCCAGGTGTCCAGAAGCAAAGTGAAGCTTGGGGGGCCTCCTGTTGGATTTCTTAGGCAGAGGGGCATGGTCAGCCACCAAAGAAAAGCCAAAAGCTCTAACCCTGGATGTTAAGAACAATAATTTGGAAAACAAATCCAAATAAATCATACCCTTAAAGTAGCCTTGCAAATAAGGCCTAAAAAGTCAGCAGTGGATCCTGGAATGAGAGGCATGGAACATGTGGGCCTTCTTGCCCATAGTGCATTAAACTTTCCCCAAACATGCCCATGTTCTCCTATCTTTGACCCTCACTACTTTCAATACACATTTACCACACATTTGCTATATATAGTGGATTGTGTTAGGTGTTGAAATCACTATATCATTCTTAAAAATCACTGTACTCATTTGCATGTCTGTTCATATAGAGATGAAACATGAGACGTAGTTCTCTATCTCCCCTTGACCCTTTGACCACAGCACTTAGCAAATTTGCTATATAAATGAAATCAGTCTTCTTGTAGGAAGACTACAACTAGAGAAGGACACAAAAAGATAGTGCACAATGAGTATCTTTTTGGTGCATTGCCTAACTTTTTATTAGGCTTGCTGCCTGGATTCATTTGATTCCTGGAGATTGATGGTTATCTTAATAGCTAATCCAGACTTCTCACCTCTAATATGCTTCCAGATGAACTTCCTACCCACCTCAACATACACACCACACATATACACACCAAACTTCGAACCTGCTACTTATTATGTGCCCTTCACTTCTCTGAGCTTCAGTTTCCTCATCTGTAATAATGCACTAATAATAACATCCTGAGACAAGCTGTGTCCTCCCAAATAGATTTCTCCTGCTGGTTTTTATGAACTTGACATTGCCACTGCTCTTATGGGTGAGATAAGAAAGGCTTTCTGTGCAGAAAAGCCCAGCTAAGTTTGTCCCCAGGAGAAAAAAGAGGACCCTGTGGGAACCATGTGATTCTCTGCCATAGACAGAGAGATTCCAGGAAGAGATAACTACCTAGTCTTCAGAACAAGCATCAGAGGGGGACAGCACATTAGCCAGGCTGGGTAACTTTGAATTATTGTGTATGTGGTAAGTTAGTCAGGGAATAGGGGGTATTAACAATAACAATTCCTTGTGTGTGAACAGCACTTTTAAGCTCACCAAATATTTCCAGTGTGTTCTCTCATCTGATCCTCAAAACAAGCAACTGAAATGTCCTAGATATTTTAGCATATATTTTTTTGTTCATTTAAATCCTGAGTCAAACCTTAAAAAACAGTCTGGTTGTTTCCTGTTCCACAAATGAGGGAACTGAGGTTCAGGGCAATAATGTACCTTCACAGGTACTTGCAGATAGTAGTAGAACCCATGTTTTCTGATTCCTTGTTCATTGTTCCTTCCCCTGTACCAGATAACAAGGGTGGAGGAGTAGGGGCAGGATATGGTGCCAGGAAAGCAAGGTTTGAAGAGGGAGGCAGTATAGAGAAGGAAGACAGAGAGCCTCAAGATGAAAGAAGGAGAATGGGAAGGTATCCAAACCACAGACCATCTCCTCATAGCAATTTTCCAACTGCGGCTCAGGGCCCTCCTAAGGAAATTCCCCTCCCAGATGTTGCCTCCCCTGGCAATTTTGCTCATCCCAGACCCTGACCACCAGGCACATCTGGGTAGTCTTCTGGTAGGGTAGATCAATACCACCTACACCAGGTATCATACTCTGACTAATGTCACTCTGTGAGCCAAACTGCCTTTTTTTTTTTTTTTTTTTGCTCAATGTTCAGAAAAGGATTGAAAATTCATCATAGCTTCCAGTAGGAAAAGGTCTGATGGAGTAGGCAGGGAAGGAATTATCCATCTCAGCTTACCACAGAGGGCTGTGGACAATGTAGACTCAAGGTTGATCTCTGTCTGAGTTAATATCCAAAATATACAAACAATTCATACAACTCAACAACAACAAAAAGCAAACAACCCAATCGAAAAATGGACAGAAGCCGTGAGCTGCAGTGTAGGTCACAGATGTGGCTCAGATCTGGTGTTGCTGTAGCCCTGGCATGGGCCAGTAGCAACAGCTCTGATTAGACCCCTAGCTTGGAAATATCCATATGCTGTAGGTGTGGCCCTAAAAAGACAAAAGACAAAACAAAAAAAAAAAAGAAAAAGAAAAATGGGCAGAAGACCTAAATAGACATCTCTCCAGAGAAGATAAACAGATGGCCAAGAGGCACATGAAAAGATTCTCAGCATCACTAATCATTAGAGAAATGTGAATTAAAACCACAATGAAATACTGCCTCACAACTGTCAGGTGTCACTACGATCAGAAAAAACAAAACACATTTTACCAAAAGAACATAAATAACAAACGTTAGTAAGGACATGGAGAAAAGGGAACCTTCCTACACTGTTGGGAATATAAATTGGTGCAGCCACTGAAGAAAAGAGTATGGAGGTTTCTCAAAAAACCTAAAAATAGAACTACCATATGACCCAGTGATTCGACTCCTGCATCTCTGTATCTGAATAAAATGAAAACACTAATTCAAAAATACACATGCACCTTAATGTTCACTGCAGCATTATTTACAATAGCCAAGGTAACAGAAGCAAGCCAAGTGTTCATCAACAAGTCAATGGATAAAGAAGATGTGACACACACACAGACACACACATAATGGAATACTGCTAAGCCATTAAAAAGAATGAAATATTGCCATTTGCAACATCACGGATAGCCTTGGAGGGTATTATGCTAAGAGAACTAAGTCAGACAGAGAAAGACAAATACTGTATGATATATATCCCTTATATGAAGAATCTAAAAAATAAAACACACTGTAAATATAACAAAAAAGAAACAGATTCACAGATGTAGAGAACAAACTAGTTGTTACCAGTGCATGGAAGGAAGAGGGGAGGGGCAAGATAGGGATAAGGAATTAAAAGTTTAAAAACTACTATGTATAAAAAATAAGCTACAAGGATATATTGTATAACAGAGGGAATATAGCTGATATTTTATAATATCTATAAATGTAGTATAACCTTTAAAATTGTGAATCGCAGTGCTGTACACACAAAATTTATATAATATTTTACATCAACTATACTTCAATTTTAAAAAAAGTTCAGTGAATTCCCATCATGGTGGAGAAGAATTGAATCCTACTAGGAACCATGAGGTTGCAGGTTTGATCCCTGGCCTCACTCAGTGGGTTAAGGATCCGGCGTTGCCATGAGCTGTGGTGTAGGTTGCAGACGCAGCTCAGATCTGGCGTTGCTGTGGCTGTGGTGTAGGCTGGTGGCTATAGCTCTGATTAGACCCCTAGCCTGGGAACCTCCATATGCCACAGGTGCAGCCCTAAAAAAGACAAAAAAAAAAGTTTAAAGGTTGACTTCTGTCTGCAACTCCTGGTTATGTCATACATTCAGAGAAATGCACACACAGACAAAGGCACAGTCACATAAGCCATGGAGGCAGCGTCCCTGTGCCCCTTTTGCAGTATTTTCTCACTTGCCAATTTAAGGAAATATTTCCTCTTTTTCACGGAGGGAAAGAGTAACAAGGCTCAAGCCTAGAGCCCAGAGCAGCTTCTAGAGGCTGATAGAGAAAGCACCTCATCTTGTATCTGGGGCCAGCAGTCAGGGAGCTGAGTCAGAGCCCCAGGTCAACTCACACTAAGCTAATTGGGGACCACTTGCTCACTCATCCCTAGTGGGAAGGGGAGTGTGACAGGGAAACACAGCCAAGTGACTCAAGGCTGCTTGAGTTTGTGGGGAAGGATTACCATAAAGTTTCTGACCTCTACAATGTCAAAGCTTGAAGGGGCTTTAGGACACATCCAAATGGGGAATCTGATATCTGAGGTGGATCAGTGAAGACACCCTAGGCTTGGGAATCAACAGACTATACTAGTGCTACTAGACCTTGTATAAGTTACCTAGAATTTCTGTTCCTCAATGCCCTTATCTGTAAGAAAAAAAATTCACAGAATGTTAGCATGGTGTGTCATGTGCATTGGGACTCTCAATAACTTATTTTCTTTCTTTCTTTCTTTCTTTCTTTCTTTCTTTCTTTCTTTCTTTCTTTCTTTCTTTCTTTCTTTCTTTCTTTCTTCCTTTCTAGGGCTGCACCCACGACGTATGGAAGTTCCCAGGCCAGGGATCATATTGGAGCTGCAGCTACCGGCCTATGCCGCAGTCACAGAAATGCCAGATCCAGTTCCCATTGTGGCTTAGTGGGTCAAGAACCTGACTAGTATCCACGAGGATGCAGGTGGATCCCTGGACTCACTCATTGGGTTAGGGATCCGGCATTGCCACGAGCTGCAGTGTAGATTCCAGATACAGCTGGAATCTGGCGTTGCTTTGGCTGTGGCATAGGCCGGCAGCTGCAGCTGTGATTCACATGTGGCCCTAAAAAGAAAAAAAGAAAAAAAAGGAAATAGCTTTAGTACCATTAAACAAGCAAATTTGTGGTTGAATTCTGATTCGCCTATTACAAGCTGTTTTGCTTTGAGCAAGCCACTTTTCCTCTTGGAGTTTCTTAGTGAGATGAATCCTACTTCACAGGGCTGTTGTGAGGGTTCAATGAGGTAATTAACACATAAAAAATCTAGCCTGGCACATAGAAAATGCTCAATAAAATACTGACTGATCCGAACTGGCATATCACAACGTGAGACCTGCTACAGCACCTCACACTCTTTTGCTTCAAACTTTGTGTGATGACTGATCAGGCAAATGCATACAGCCTGAACAGAGGCTTGAGCAAGCTGAATCTGTCCAGGTGAGGACTAGACCACGGTTTGGGGTTGGCTTCATCAGCACTGGGCTCATGCACAGCTTGCACTTGTTCACATGCACAGCCAACTCCTCAGCCACAGACAGAACAGGCCAGGGCTTGTGAGAGAGTCACCCACCCTTCTCCTAGAGGTACAAATTCATATTCCAACAGCCAACCCTAACATTCCTGGGGCCTCTCTGGCCATAGCCTTTGCCCCAAACCCAAAACGATGAGGGCAGGAGCAGGAAGGTCAGAGATTAGAAGAGGGGAGAATTTCCTGTCTTATTGATCATTCTGGGGACACTTTCAGCTTATGTCTAGCCTGCATCCTGTGGGAAGGCCTCTAGTGGGTCTTCACTATCCAGGTTTGTCTTCAAGGCAAACCTCATCTGTAGGCTGTGTTTTGGGGGGTGGGAGACTTTGTGTGGTATTGAGAACACTGGAAAGTTTCCACTACTTGACAAGGTCCTTCAGGGACGCAGACTTAGGGGAACTGGCCACCTATCAAATCTTCCCCTTGTGCTCAAATCTAGCTTACAGGCACATCTAGCTTACTCTCAAGCAGCATCTTTCCACAGTTTCCAAGCACCTGTTGTTTTCAGAAACCTCAAAGAAATAGCTAGACTTTTACTCCAATGCATGGATTGGCAGTTGGCTCCAAATCAGGATTATTGTGACTGTCGCTAGTCTACCCCTAACTTCTGCCAAGAAAATAATAAAAGTAGGTCTCATTACATATGCCTCAGTTTCCTCACATGTAAAATGAGGTGGTGATCTTTTTGAATGCTCTCTGGAAGTTAAAAAGTCCACAGCATAATGAACCAGGGGGTCAGGCCTAGCTCTGCCTATGGGCACTCATGTGAACACATACACTCACGCTGATTTATCCCCACCACATCCATGTTCATATACTCACATGTGCATACACACATATATGCCCAAAGTTACACACAGTTACATGTACTCATACTCCCACTCATATTAATATGTACTTTCAAAACTTTGACACAAATACATAGACACAATATGCAAAATTACATATACACATGCATGTATCATATTGTCTCTCCTCTTTTGAAGCTGACCAGGAAATAAATATATTTGGGAAAGAATTCCATTATATTTATGGACAATAAGAAAAGGAATTCATATTCAGAATAAACAATCCCTAGTCTTAAGGCTGAATCTCCCTGCCTGCTCCCCACTACCCAGATGCCCCCCTTACACACCTTTTTCAAGTCATTTGTGAGGAGCCCTTATAGTTCGCCCTTTCTTGGCAAGCCGGAGTAGTATGGCCTAAACCCAGAATGAAAATATTGTGTCTGTCTGGGACAATCCTAGTTATGCCCTTTCACTCTTAAAAATATCCCAGTTTGGAAAATAAATTATCTGATAGTTCTCTTAAACCTGTCCTCATCCTGGGCCATGGTTAGGCCACCTGGAATGAGATCCATCACATCCAGCCTGGGGCTCCTCTCTTCCTGGAAAACTATCTTGCTCTTTAACCAAGCTTAACTTTTCAATTCTATAACTAGGAGTCCTTTTTAGTGTTTCCACCTTGCATACAAGCAAAACAGTTTACTAGTTCACATATAGGTGATTAAGGGGAGGCTGGGGTGCTTTGCCATTCTAGTCAGCCTCAAAGTGGGCATTAGCCTTTTCATAGCACCCGCATCTAACTCCCTAGCTATGTTCTTCCTGCTTATAATCCCAGAAAACGTAACTTTTTTTCTCATTTTCTTCTTCCTTATTCCCAAAGAGGAGACCCTGATGACCTCGGAATCTCTCTGAGGTCAATCCACTCCATGCCACCATCACCCCCCTGCCCTAGTCTCAGAGATCCTTGGAATAGAAAGGAGTGGCAAAAGGAGAGAGATGAGGGTAAGGAGAAAATTAGAAGGAGGAGGAAGAGAAGGAGAAAGGAGAGGAAAGATTGATTTATTCAACCTCATGTTGGCCCTGTAACTAATTTTTGTTAGGCTTGCTGTCTGATTTCTTTTAGCTTCAGGGCATGTGGGCCAGGGACTATTTTCATGACTAGATTAACAGTGTTTTGAAAAAAATCTGAAAAATCAGTCAAACATGGATATCAATATATTGTGCAGAATAGAGTTATAGTGCTACTCACAGAGCAACTGGACAAGGATCCACGTTCCCTGGACATGTGGATACCACATACTGCAGCTTGAGTTGTTACAGAAGTTGTGCTAATCTGCAAACAAAATGGAAGCCCCAGCAAGGACAAAAGGGAAGTGAAAGACAGGGAAAAGGCCCCAGCAAGGACAAAAGGGACATTATCAGTATGAAGTTAATAGTTGTTCTATTAACAAACAGGACCTTTCTCAGACACTGAATACTCTGGCAGTGGGGAAGCTGAAGGATATGGTATGCTCACCTACAACTACAGGACCATACGTATATGTACATCTATACGCATGTACAAATATACATAGATTGGGATTAAGATGGCAGAATAGAAGGACTAGAGCTCAACTTCTCTCCTAAAAACAACAAAATTCACAACTAAAGACTGAGCACTCTTCACCAAAATAGAACAAAAACCTTAAAAAAGATACCCTACTCAAGAAGACAAAGAGGAGGCCACATCAAGAGGTAGGAGGGGTGATTATGTGATATAAACAACCCCATACCTCCTGGGTGGGAAGCTCCACAAACTGGAAAGTAACTGGCTCACAGAGACTGCCCCACAGGAGTGAGAATTCTGAGCCCCACATCAAACTTCCACCTGTGGGGATCTGGAACTGGGAGAAAGAGCCCTGGTGCATCTGGCATTGAAGGCCAGTGGGGCTTGTGTCCAAGAGCTCCACGGGAATGGGGGAAATGGAAACCCCATTCTTAAAAGGCAGACACAGAATTTCACATGCACTGGATCCCAGGGCAAAGCAAAGACTCCATGGGAATCTGGGTCAAACCTGACTGCAGTTCATGGAGGACCCCCCCGGGAAAACAAGGGGTGAATGTGGCTTGTTGTGGGGAAAGGGCATTGGAAGCAAAGATCGTGGGAATATTCATCAGTGTGCCTTTTCTAGAGGTGGCCATTTTGGGAAAATCTGTCCCCACCCATCAGTACCGAGAAGTCCCAGGACAAACAACAATCCAGGTGGGATCATAGCCTTGCCCATCAGTAAACAGACTACCTAAAGACCCCCCCAGGCACACAGCCGCCTCTAATCCCACCCAGAGACAAAACCCCACCCACCAGAGGGATAGAAATCAGCTCCACCTACCAGTGGGCAGGCATCAGCCCCTCCCAGCAGGAAGCCTACAGCAAGCCCCCATACTGACTTCAACCACAGGGGGGCAGACATCAGAAGTAAGAGAGGCTACAACTCTATCATCTGTAAAAAGGTCACTACACCAAAAACCTATCAAAATGAAAAGACAGAGAACTATAACTCAGATGAGGGAGAAAGGAAAAACCCCAGAAAAACAGCTAAGTGATCAGGAGAGTCCCAGCCTCCAGGAAAAAGACTTTAGACTGTTGATCCTGAAGATGATGCAAGACATTGGAAATAAACTGGAGGCAAAGAGGGATAACTTACAGGAAACACTGAGCAAAGAGATACAAGACATAAAACTTAAACAAGAAGAGATGCAAAATACAATAACTGAAATAAAAAATTCGCTAGAAGCAGCCAACAGCAGAATACAGGAGGCAGAAGAATGAATAAGCGAGGTGGAGGACAGATTAGTGGAAATTACGGATGCAGAACAGAAAAGAGAAAAATGATTGAAAACAAGTGAAGAGAGTCCCAGAGATCTCTGGGACAACGTGAAACACACCAACATCCATATTATAGGGGTGCCAGAAGGAGAAGAGAGATAGAAGGAGACAGAAAAAATATTCCAAGAGATAATAGCTGAAAACTTCCCTAACATGGGAAAGGAATCACTCAGTCAAATCCAGGAAGCACAATGAGTACCATATAAAATAAACCTAAGGAGGAATACACCGAGACGCATAATAATCAAACTGACCAAAATTAAAGACAAAGAGAAAATCCTGAAAACAGCTAGGGAAAAGAAACAAATAACATAGAAGGTAACCCTGATAAGGCTATTGGCAGATTTTTCAACAGAAACTCTGCAGGCCAGAAGGGAGTGGCATAATATACTCAACGTGATGAAAGGAAAAAACCTCCAACCAATATTACTCTACCCAGCAAGGCTCTAGTTCAGATTTGAAGGAGAAATCAAAACCTTCACAGATAAGCAAAAGCTGAGAGAATTCAGCAACACTAAACCAGCCTTACAACAAATACTAAAGGAACTTCTATAGATAGAAAAGAACAAAAGAAGAAGGAAAGGAAAACGAGCAGCAATAACAAATCCAAAGTAATTAATAAAATGTCAATAAGAACATACATACCAATAATTACCTTAAATCTTAATGGACTAAACGCCCTAGCCAAAAGACATAGACTGGCTGAGTGGATACAAAAATAAGGCCCATATATATGCTGTCTTCAAGAGACCCACTTCACTTCTAGGGACACATGCAAATTGAAAGTGAGAGAATGGAAGAAAATATACCATGCAAACGGGGATCAAAAGAAAGCTGGAGTAGGAATACTCATATCAGACAAAATAGACTTTAAAATGAAGAATATTTTAAGGGACAAGGAAGGACATTACATAATGATCAAAGGATAAATCCAAGAAGATGATATAGCAATTTTAAATATCTATGCACCCAACATAGGTTGACCACAATATATAAGGCAACTGCTAACAACCTGAAAAGGACAAATCGACAATAACACAATCATAGTGGGGGACTTGAACACCCCACTTACAGCAATGGACAGATCATCCAGAGAGGAAATCAATAAGGAAACACAGGCCCTGAATGAAGCATTAGACCAGATGGACTTAATAGATATTCATAGGACCTTCCATCCAAAAGCAACAGAATACACATTCTTCTCAAGTGCACATGGAACATTCTCTAAGATTGATCATATCCTGGGCTACAAATCCAACCTCGGTAACTTTAAGATCATTGAAATCACATCAAGCATCTTTTCCCACCACAATGCTATATGACTGGAAATCAATAAGAAAAAACCTTCAAAAACCACAAACACGTGGAGATGAAACATCATGCTACTAAACAACCAATGGATCACTGAAGAAATCAAAGAGGAAATTAAAAAATACCTAGCGGCAAATGACAACAAAGATACAACACTCCAAAACCTATGAGATGCAGCAAAAGCTGTTCTAAGAGGAAAGTTTATAGCAATGCAAGCCCACCCCAGGAAACAAGAAAAAGCTCAATTAAACAAGTTAACTTTACATCTAAAGCAGCTCGAGAGAGAAGAGCAGCCAAGACCTAAAGTTAGTAGAAGGAAAGAAATCATAAAGATCAGAGCAGAAATCAATGAAATAGAAACAAAGAAAACCATAGAAAAGATCAATGAAACAAAAAGCTGGTTCTTTGAAAAGATCAACAAAATTGATAAACCCCTAGCCAGACTTATCAAGAAAACAAGAGAGAGGACTCAAATCAATAAAATTAGAAATGAAAAAGGAGAAGTAACAACGGACATCACAGAAATACAAAGGATCATAAGAGACTACTATATGCAACTATATGCCAGTAAAATGGAAAACCTAGACGAAATGGACAAATTCTTAGAAAAGTACAATCTTCCAAGACTAAACCAAGATGAAATAGAAAAGATGACTGAACCAATCCCAAGTACTGAAATTGAAACTGTGATTAAAAAACCCAACACACAAAAGTTCAGGACTAGATGGCTTCACAGGTGAATTCTATCAAACATTTAGAGGAGACCTAACACCTCTCCTTCTGAAACTATTTCAAAGAATTGCAGAGGAAGGGATACTCCCAAACTCATTCTATGAGGCCACCATCACCCTGGTACCAAAACCAGACAAGGACTCCACAAAAAAAGGAAACTACAGGCCAATTTCACTGATGAACATAGATGTAAAATCCTCAACAAAATACTAGCAAACCACATCCAACAATACATTAAAAGGATTGTACATAGTGATCAAGTGGGATTTATCCCAGGTATGTAAGGATTCTTCAATATCTGCAAATCCACCAGTGTGATACACCACATTAAACAAACTGAAGAATAAAAACCATATGATCCTCTCAATAGATGCAGAAAAAGCCTTTGACAAAATCCAACACCCATTTCTGATCAAAACCCTTCAGAACGTGGGCATAACGGGAACTGACCTCAACATCATGAAGGCCATATACAACAAACCCACAGGGAACATCATTGTCAATGGTAAAAAGCTGAAAGAATTCCTACTGAGATCAGGAACAAGACAAGGATGTCCGCTCTCGCCACTACTCTTCAACATAGATCGGGAAGTCCTAGCCACAGCAATCCGAAAAGTAAAAGAAATAAAAGGAATCCAATTTGGAAAGGAAGAAGTAAAACTATCACTATTTGCAGATGACATGATACTATACCTAGAGAATCCTAAAGACTCTACAGAAAACTGTTAGAGCTCATCCACGAATTTGGCAATGTTGCAGGATACAAAATCAATACACAGAAATCAACAGCGTTTTGTATATACTAACAATGAAAAAGCAGAAAAGGAAATTAGGGAAGCAATCCCATTTACCATCACATCCAAAAGAATAAAATACCTAGGAGTAAACCTACCTAAAGAAACAAAAGACCTGTACTCTGAAAACTACAAGCCACTGATGAAAGAAATCAAAGATGACACAAATAGATGGAAAGATATACCATGCTCTTGGATTGGAAGAGTCAATATTATCAAAATGACTATACTACCTAAGGCAATCTACAGGTTCAATGCAATCCCTAGCAAATGACCAAGGACATTTTTCACAGAACTTGAACAAAATATTTTAAAGTTTGTTTGGAAGCACAAAAGACCCAGAATAGCCAAAGACATCCTGAAAAAGAAAAATGGAGCTGGAGGAATCAGGCTCCCAGACTTCAAGCTATACTACAAAGCAACAGTCGTAAAAACTGCATGGTACTGGCACAAAGACTGAACTATAGATCAGTGGAACAGGATAGAAAGCCCAAAACCCCACGCACCTACAGCCAACTAATCTATGACAAAGGAGGCAAGACTAGACAATGGAGAAAGGACAGCTTGTTCAATAAGTGGTGCTGGGAAAACTGGGCAGCCACATGGAAAAGAAGGAAATTAGAACACTCCCTCACACGATATACAAAAATAAACTCAAAATGGATCAAAGACCTAGATATAAGACCAGACACTATCAAACTCCTAGAGGAAAACCTAGGCCAAACACTCTCTGACATAAATGACAGCAACATCTTCTCAGATCCACCTCTTAGAGTGATGAAAGTAAAAACAAAAGTAAACAAATGGGACCTAATCAAACTTAGTTTCTGCACAGCAAAGGAAACCCTAAACAAAATGAAAAGACAACCCACAGAATGGGAGAAAATCTTTGCAAGTGAATCGACTGACATGGGATTCATCTCCAAAATTTACAAACACCTTTGGCAACTCCATACCAAAAAAAACAAACAACCCCATCAAAAAATGGGCAGAAGATCTAAACAGACAGTTCTCCAAAGAAGACATACAGATGGCCAAGATACACATGAAAAGATGTTCAACGTCACTCATTATTAGAGAAATGCAAATCAAACCCACGATGAGATACCACCTTACACCAGCCAGAATGGCCATCATCCAAAAGTCTACAAACAGTAAGTGCAGGAGAGGGTGTGGAGAAAAAGGAACCCTCTTACACTGTTGGTGGGATTGTAAATTGGTGCAACCACTGTGGAAAGCAGTATGGAGATGCCTCAGAAGACTAAACATAGAACTCCCATTTGATCCAGCAATCCCACTCCTGGGCATCTATCCAGAGAAAACCACGACTCGCAAAGACACATGTACTCCAATGTTCATTGCAGCACTATTTGCAATAGCCAAGACCTGGAAACAACCTAAATGTCCATCGACAGAGGAGTGGATCCAGAAGAAGTGGTATATATACACAATGGAATATTACTCAGCCATTAAAAAGAATGAAATACCAGCATTCTTAGCAACATGGATGGACCTAGAAACTGTCATGCTAAGTGAAGTCAGCCATACAATGAGACACCAACATCAAATGCTTTCACTGACATGTGGAATCTGAAAAAAAGACAGACTGAACTTCTTTGCAGAACAGATGCTGACTCAAAGTCATTGAAAATCTTATGGTCTCTAGAGACAGTTTGGGGGGTGGGGGGATGTGCTTGTCCTGTGGGATGGAAATCCTGTGAAATCAGATTGTTATGATCATTATACAACTACAGATGTGATAAATTCATTTGAGTAATAAAAAATGGAAAAAAACAAATATACATAGATAATATACATTGGCCTGTGTGTGGATATATGCGTGAGAGAAAGAGGTTATCAATATAGATAAAAGTGTATCTGTGTGACTATGATTATGTGCTTTTAGTTGCCTATGTCATGAGTTCAGGCTTAAGGTCAGATTTTGTACATGCAGTGGTTGCTTATACATATGTGCATCACTGGTAATGCCTCCATCTACAGATAAACTTATGTACCTGGCAGCCATGATGATAATTCATATGTAAGACTCAAGTCAGCTTTCCAAGGACTATCATATCCATCCTCCCATTTGAGCTTTATCACAAGGCTATGAGAGATTATTACCCACCCCACCCCCCATTTTACAGATAGGGAAAGCAAGGCTTAGAGAGGCTAAGTGATTAGCCCATGGGTTGCAGATTAGGTAAATGGCAAAGCTAGGACTCTAATGATGGTCTATATGATGTCAGATCCTGTGTCTTACTCTATACCACACAGTGAAAAGAAAAATGAGGGGCCTTGAATTTCAGGGTCTTCTTTATGACCTCCCATTCCGAGGCCTTCTTTTCTGTTAGTGCTTAAATAAATTCCATGAGCAGAAAGAGGTCCACAGAGCCTGTGGTATTCTCTGTTGAGTTATTGCCTGGAGAGTGGCCTGCAGGTTGCTGGTCCTGCCTGGACATAATGGCCAAATTCACTCATGGGACTCAGATGAGCCATGGCTTCCTTGAGCAGATGTTCACTGGTGATACCTGGAGCCCAATGGGAAGCTTCCTTGGGTTAGGAGCTGGGACAAGAAGTTTGTTCCTTCCATATTCTCTCCTGGCTGTCTTTCACTTCCTAAAAGCCACCAGCTCTTAACATCTGGTCTGACCAGTTCCACTGAGCCTTCCAAATTTGAGACATTCTATGAGGAGGGCAGGGAGCACAGGCTTGGCTAGACTTGAATATGAGTGGTGCCATCCCAGGGCAAGGCAGCAAATGAACCTGTTTGGGGGTTTGGCTAACCTCCCTTTCACTGGTCACCAGGTCCCTCCAGCTGACCGACCTAAGGAAAACTTTCTTTTGGTTAGTCTTTCCATAGGCAAAATCTAGGTCAAAGCAAAAAAACACTTGGCTCTAGAAACCCACAACTTGCATGTTGTTCATCATTTGGATGATTAAAACCTGGTCAAGAGTAATAGAGACAATGATAGTGACTCCAAAGCTTCAGGATCACTAATTTGAAGTCCTTGGAAAAGTCAGGGCTCAGGAAAGTGTGGATGGTCTCCTAGTCATTTAGAGGCAAGAGTTCCTCACAATTTCCCTTCCCTACTATCACCATACTCAGTCATCCTAACTGGTCACTAGAATTTTAACTTGCTAATGTTTAGAGCCTCTAGCACAGGGCCCCTGTTGGAACTTTCTGGCACTTGTCCTCCTCTACCCCTGCCCCATAAGATAAACCCTGTTCAGGTTCAAAAATGTTTTATATGGATGTCTAGATCACCCCCAGTCATTGGTTCCCTCCAGAATTTACGGAGGAGCTTATAGGCTGATGTAACAAATGTAGGATTACCAAATAGGTGGATTCAGTATGAGTTTAGAGCATCAGTAAAGCAAAGGCATTCCAAAAAGAGAAAACTATAAATTTAATGAATTGTTTCATGATTTGGCAGTTGGAAAAAGAGTGCTTAGGGCTTCTAAGAGTATTAATCTGGTCCTGGGAATGACTAACATCAGAGCAGTCCAGATGATGCCATGAGAAGGCATCTTTACCTTCAAAATTTCTGACTGAGTAATGCTAAACTCCCTTGGGCTCACCTGGGGTTACACTAGCTTACTAGGCAGGTAATAAGAACAGCAAGTGCTTATACAGCACTTACCATGTATGAGATACTGTCATTATATATATATATATATATATATATATATATATATATAAATTATATAACTATAACTGTATAATTCATTTTATATAATGAGAGCTCATTTAACAACCCTATTAGTAAGTACTCTTGTTATCCTTCTCTTACACATGAGGAAATAGCAGCACAAAGAGGTTAAGTGCCTTGTCTAAGAACACAGCTGGTAAATGGTGGAGCCAGGACTTACTCAGCCAGTTTGGCTCCAGGGTCAGTGCTCACTCAAAAGGGCTTAATGAAAGGAGGATTCTCAATGGTACTTTGCCCATAAGGCACAAACTCTCTTTTAAAAAATAAAGCTAAGATCTTAGAAAAGTGATCTTAAAGTAGAGAATATTCAGGAGAGATTTCCAGGCATGTTGACACAGTATACCAAAATATGTCCCACCAAATCTCATTTTTTTGCATTGAGGTACTTGCTCACTTATGTACATGTGCTCTCTCTGTGTCTCTCTTGGATGGAATTCTTCAAGGAAATAGGATAGAGACCTTGGGATAGCTACCCTTTAGAAAACATCTTTTTTCAAATCTGGGAGGACCTGTTTTCAATTTTCATCAGAGAAGTTGTTCTCTTACACTCACTACCACACCATTCCCTATCACCCCTGACCCCTTGCCAGGAAATACCCAAGGATTCTTTGGTTTATAGAAACCATTTTTTCTAAGTATCACTAACTGTCTGGGAGGTCCAGCTTTTCCATTTCTTACATGGAGAAATTGAGGCCCAGAGAGGGGAAGGGACTTGTCAGGGTCACAAAGACAGTAGCAGAGCCAGAAGCAGAACTCAGGTCTCCTGGTTCCCAGTCCAGAGCTTTTTCTTGATCCCAGCCATCAGGCCTTAGCTATGCCCAGATCCTTACTTCCATGACCCTCATTTCCATCCTCTTTGGCTTTTAACTCCCAATTATTTATTTGGTTTTGTGTTTTCATCATACACTACTGCTTCCTATCCATACACTTATATTTCAGGCTGTTATCAAGTTTAGGGAAAACTGTTTCAGTTTTCATGGAGCTCTTGCATTTCTGTCCCTATGAAACATGGAATTAGGAGACCTGTTTTCTAGTCTCAGCCCTGCTAAATATTAAGTATATGACCTTAGGCCACTCAGTTGCCCTCAATCTGCTCTCCATTTTCTGCAACTATAAAATATGAATATGAATCTCTACACAGCCCTTCCCTGCTGTGAACTTTTCCCTAACTAATATGAACCATATTGATTTTCATTTTCCAGACCCCTCAACATAGCTCTTGTTGTGATCAAAGATGTTGGCACATAATGACATTCCACTGAGTACTTTATTTCATAACTGTCTCTGTTGCAAGTATAAACAGCAATTAAGATGTAAACTATAATGTACCATACACAGAAGGGATTATTATCACTCAATTGTCCTCTCCTCCCCTGGGGCTCACAGCATCTGGACTCATTTGGGACCTGGGGTGAGGACCTAAGAGCTGCTGCCACTTCTCCCACTTCTGTTCTCAGGCCCTTTGTCCCTCTTCTCAAACCTCTTAGAAAAAGTGCCTGGCTGCTGACATGGAAAAGCAGGTGGTGTAAGCTGTAATCTATTCCACTAGCCATTTGCAGGCATCTCACTCTGTGGCCCAATGCCCAGACATCCCCCTCTCCCATGCTTTTTTCTCCCAATGTCCTCATTATTTTCCTCTCCTCCTTCCCTTCCACTCCACTCCACCTGCTAGGTCAGAGCCTAATTGGACTCCCAGAGGGTGAAGACCCAGACTTTGAGTAACAACCAAACTGTCCAATTCTCAACATTCACCCTGCCACTGCCCAATTCATAGGCTCTTCCCCACTTAGCTAAATCCCCTTTTTAAGTTACAACTCTGCCAGTGACACTTCTTCGCTTCCTCGCTTCCTCTGGCCCTCATCCTCATCTCTCCTTTTCCACGTCACCACACCAAAATTGGGTTCAATTTTATATATTCGTATTTTTGCTACCTGGCAGTGATCTGTGGTCGTTTGGTATGTTGTGTCTTTTCAAAGAAACTACAAACTTCTTGAGGGAAACTTTTCCTTCTATGGCTCATCAAAGGTCCAGTCTAATACATAATAAATATCTATTGACTTGAATTAAACCAACATTAATTGAATTGAAGGTGGAGAATATGAGGAAGGCTTGTGAGCAGGGAGAGAACTAATATTTATTGAATGCTTAGTATGGCCAGGATGTATGCTACATGTTTTATATGATTCCTCTGATTTAATCTCTACACCAATAATGAGGGATGTTACTATTATCTGTATCTCACACATAAGAAAATTCAGTCTTTGAATCTAGTGCTGTTTGATTCCAGAGCCCATATTCAAAGATTAGTTAGAGCTTGAAAGCCTATTAGCAAAGTGCTGAATAAATAAATTATGAAATACTCATATAATGGAATACTGTGCAATTATTTTTAAAAAAGAGTGAGGACTTTATTGACTTAATGTGTAATAATATCCAAGAAATATTTTGAAGTATAAAAGGCAAAGTAGAGGACACTGTGAATTCTAGGCTACCATTGTGTTTTTAAAATAGGGTGTATACACACACACACACACACACACACATGCTTGTACATATACAAAATATCTCTGGAAGGACACTTCAGATAACACTAGTGGCCTCTAGTAAGTGTAACACGGTAGCTGCAAGAGAGTGTAGGAGAAAGACTTTACTGTCATACCTCTTGAATTTTGCCTTATATTGAATAAATAAAATAACATTTGTTACCACACAAGACAATCTCTTTCAACAAAGTGGTGCCTGGGGATTGACTTTAGAAAAGTTCAGGGAGAGTTGATGGGGGCAGTACACCAGTGATTCAACTGGGGAACTCCCAAGGTGCCAGAAGCCCCACCCCTTGCACCCATTCCCCAACCTCTCTTATAAACCAACCTTCACTACAATTATCTGCTTATAATGCTGACTGAGGTCATGTCTTTCCAGATCTCAGTTCTCTACCTATAAAATGGGAACCAGACGGGATAAGAATAGGTAGTCTCTAAAATGCTTTCCAGCTCAGACATTTAAATAATTGAAAATCAAGGTAGTAAGTGCCAGTATAGTTGAAATCTTAATCTCAAGAGTTTGAGGATTTTCTTTTGCTGTTTGCCACAGAAAAGAGACATAGTTTCACTGTGAAATGGTAGAAACACTTGCCTACAAAAAGGTCTTAATGGAGGCGCCTTCTGTGGTCACTGAAATGCTGCTCAAAACTGCTATTGCCTTCAGTGGCCTCTGTTCTCTGGGGCTATCCTGTTTAGAACATAAGGAAATTGGCCCACTCCAAAACTGAATACAAAGGAGCAAGTCCCCTTCTTTGCTTAATGTCCCCTGGCCCAGATCTTCTGACCCTAAATATCCCTTTCCTTCTTCCTCACTACCTACAGGAGAACAGAGGCTCTGTGAGAGACCCCCGGGAGGAAGTGACACCCTAACTCTGCCCCCAGTGCCTAGCAATTCATATGAAAAAACTCAGTCCTTGACTCTAAGGGAGGTTTGTGAGCTCCTGCCAAGAGCTGTAAATATTTCAACATGCCTTGTTTCCTTGAATGTATATGACCTGGGATCCAGCCACTCCTCTCCCTGAGCTGCTAGAGAACTGAGGAACAACAACAACAACAAAAACACAGCCAGTCCTTAGCTACAGGACAGCCGGATCAAACTGCCGAAGAATACAGAGGGGAGATGGGAAGAAATGGAGTGGGGAGGTGGAAGGTGGGGAAGAGGGATTAATTCCTCTTTCAGAAATATTTAGAAAAAAAAGGCATAGCAGCTCAGTTTCTAGGAGCTGGCAAAGGCTACTGGATAATAATAATAATAACAATAATACCAACCCCTTCACAATTTACAAAGATCTTTCTCATGTGACCCTTCATAGTCCTATAAAAGTAAATATTCTCGATCTCACTCTGAAGATGAGAACACTGAAGCCTTGAAAGGTTATGGGACTTGTTCAGGCTAGCCAACCAAGAAAAGACAGTTACTCTGGCCTTTTTTAGACCCAAGGATCATAACTCTGGGTAGAATAAGATGTGTAGTTAGAGGAGTGTGTCATATATCACAAGACTGTCAGACTTTTGTTTACTTGGTCATCTCTTTTTATCCCTTAGTCATAAGGATGCCCTGAGGCTACAGGAATGGAAAACTCTGCAGAAGTCCCCCTTGGAAGCTGCCCCCCATCCTAACCATGTACTAGGTGATGTCTAAAAGTCAGAATTCTAGACTCATACTCTCTGAGTTCAAATCTTGGCTCTGCCATTATTTGCTATATGAACTAAATTAAGCTTCTTAACTTCTGTGTGTATGTCTCTTTATCTGTGAAATGGAGCAAATAATAGTACCTACCTCATAGAGTTGCTCAGAATTGAAATGAGTTGGTACATGTGAAATGCTTAATATAATGCCTAGCACGGAATTAATTGCTAAATGCTAAATAAATTGTTAATTATTATTACTACTACTATTATTATTAGGGTGCTTATGGAATTAAGAAGCTAAATGTCAAAGAAATCACACCATGGAAGAGTAGTCATTGCTAGGCTGTGTATTTCCTCCCCATAATGGGGAAGGCTTATAGGGAGTCATCTCCATACTTCTCTACCCAGTCTTCTTGGAATCAGTGGCAACCCCACATGAGTTGCATGGATGGTGAACAGAAGAGTCTCTTTTATTTGTGAGAAGCTCAGTGACCTAAGCAAGTGGCTGAACTTGTGACCTCAGTCTCATAGGTACTGCGTTCTAAGCAACTGTGCTAACTGGCCCAGACAGACATCATACGCTCAGCTATACACACGTATACACAGGTCTGAACACATGGGTGCATGCACATACCCTTCCAGCTGGGTAAGAGGGTGGGTGGATAGATCCACAGGATAAGTTAGACAAAGAGACTGTGTAGGAACTGCTTGTTTAGTGACATTTCCTTTCCCTTTTTCCCTTCAGCCGCATAAAAGCAGGGAAGCAACTAACCTGGGTGTTTCACTTCCTCCCTCTCCATCTGCAGCCATTTTTAACTCTAGTTAGGACTTGGGTGTCTGTCTCCTTCCTCCTCTGACTCCTCTACAATAAATTCTGTAGTATTCTTTGTCAAGAAGAGAGATGACAGGGGCTCAAAATAGAATGAAGATTTCTATACCATCCAGAACCCCCAAAGCTACTGAAAACCAGCCTGAAGTCCCCGGAAGTTCAGTTTGCTCAGGAGCTGAGAGACAATAATAGTGAGCATTTGAAGAGAACGAGTGCAACTAACCAGGACATTTGTTGAATATTATTAAGATTTGCTACGATACTATCTCTTTGACTGGAGTCCTGGGGCTATGAAAAATGGAGGTGATGCAAATGACAAAAAAAGGTTTCATAGCTTCTATTTTACTGCAAAAATCCAGAGGTGATGGCTTCTACACTCTTAAGTGCTCCATAGGAAGTCATCCTTCCCTCAGAAAGTGGAACATAAGAGAGAGGAGAAAGGGGAAAAAGAAAGAGATATCTAGTCTGGAGTCAGGTGTGTACAACATTCAAAATCCCAGTTGTTCCTCTAATTAAGTTAGGGAAAGAAGGAGAAGAGAGAACAATACTGGGAGCAAAGAGGTGGCCTGTGGAGTAGAAGTATCATAAATGCACAGTGAAAATAGGAGGAGCCAAGAAAATATGTGGGTTATACAACCAGTTTTATCCCTTCTTCTACCAACCCCAGAGATAAGCAAAGAAGAGAATAGAGGAGGGCAAAACTACTAGGGTGAAGAAACATGTACTTCCTCAAGCCACCCAAGCAGGCCAAATTTCCCACCCACAAATAGGTGCCAAGTGATTTTACATTAGTAATCACAGTACCTTGACTTCGATGCAAGTGATTAAACATCCCTAAGGCTTAGTCCTCTGTCACTCCTAAAGTGGAAGAGGGCTGGAGTATCCTAAATCCTCTTCCCAATAACCTTTGAATACTGAGAGGGATACAGGATAAGGAGAGGATGGAAGCAGAAAGAAACTTACAATAAACGTTTCCAAGTCCCACTGCTGGGGAATTGCAAAGAGGTCTGTGCCAAGAGGTACAAGGCAGGATGGCTATATTCTCTTCATCACTCTTACCTAACAAGTTTCCCATTCTGGACCCTTTGCACTAGTCCCCAACAACCCTTACAGAAGCTTTTGTTATAGTAAACTTGATTCGATAAACATATGAGAAAAGACTTTTTTCAGATAGAGTATTCATAATCCATGGCTTGAGGTGTAGAGTGTGTGTATGTGTGTGTGTGTGTTGTATGTCTTCTTTAAGGCTTACTCATTCAATCCCAGGTGAGATAGTTCCTTTCAAAACAGGAAATCCTACTCCATCTTTCACACAATCTAAAAAGAGTAAATGATTCTTGCTTTTCAAAATGCAACAAAACAAAAAAAAGATGCTGATGGGGAAAAGTGTCACACCCTCCTGGGAAACTGGGCTGCTCAAAAGGTCCAGATGACATATTTTATATATTTCTGCAAATGTTGACAGGCTAGCTGCTTATTTACTCTTCATGGCATAGCAGGAAATATTTCCAAAGCAAGGATAAATTAGGATAAAAAGAGAGAGAGCTCTGTGCCTGCTGCTTCAGCAGCCATACTCTCAGCTAAGTCACATTCTCAGCTAAGCCCTGAGGGAAGCTGAAGTTGACCAGAAACTGCGATACTCAATATGGCCTTCCCTGGGCTGGAAAGCAACAGCCCTCTCACACCCATCACCTGGCAGCAACCCTGAGTCAGCTATAAAGATGCCCTGTCTAAACCCCCCTGAAGGAAACCACTATATGGCATTTAGGAATCTTGATTTACTCTTCTATTCTGAAGTAACAGCAACCCAAGGTCATACTAACCATGCATTTCTGAGAAATGAGAATGAGCTGTGGAAAATTAAGTTTCAGGAGAGGGGTCCAAACTGAGGCTTAAAGGAATTCTTGCAGTTTAATGCCTTTTAGGCTCAAATGCTGGGAAACAGCAGCATACAGAACCACTCTGCTAGCCTACAGCAGGCCAAGTTGAGGGAATTCTCTTGGAGGCCCAGTTCTATGCTGAGAAGGATATTCTGGGAGAAGCAGTTGTAGGTCCAGAGTTGCCTTTACCTACTGGGTAAAAATAGTGGGTCTTGGAGTTCCTGCTGTGGCGCAGTGGATTAATGATCTGGCTTATCTCTGTGGAGTCACTGGTTTGACCCCTGGCTAGGTGCAGTGGTGTTGCTGTAGCTGTGGCATAGGTCGCACCTCTGCTCTCATTCTATCCCTAGCCGCAGAACTTCTGTATGCTATGGGGGTTGCTGAAAAAGAAAAAAAAATTGGTCTTGGGAGTACCCTGGTGGCTCAGAAGGTTAAGGATCTGGTGTCACTGCTGTATCTCAGGTTGCTGCTGTGGCATGGGTTCAATCCCTGGCCTGGGAACTTCTACATGTCACCGCAATGGCCAAAAAAAAAAAAAAGTGGGTCTTTTCAACCACATTGGTACATATGAGTAGCCCCATAGTCTTTTAATACACACAATGTGGGGGAAAGGACATCTATATGGCTTTTCTTTGCTTTCCTAATTTCCTTGCAACCCAACCACATCCTCATTAAGGCAGATTAACATATTTCCATTTCTCTGAATGAGTCAAAATTTATGCCAAGTGAATAGTGGAGAATAATATATCATATAATTCTAGAAGGATAGAACAGTAGAGCTAAGAAGTTCATCTACTCATATGCTTTCACTTTACAGATAGATAAACAGAGGAACAGAAAGGTAAAGTGCCTGCTCAAAGTCACAGGGCAAGTCAGGGCACACGTTGTCTAGCTTCTAGTCATTGCCTAGCTGATATTACTGAGACCACCAGCCCTTTGGGGATCTAGATTTAGACTTAGAATGAGCATTTGAGGCCACTGGACAATGAGCCAGAGATCCAATCTCCATCAGCTACCCAGCTCAAACCAGCAGTACCCGGGTTGGCTTCCAAATAGCCCAACTTCCCTTCTTCATCCCCTCCACTATGAGTCAAGGTCTCAGTTTGGGACCCAGTTTGGTTGGAGTGGAGTCAGAGGAGTGACTTGAAAGATGCCTGGCCAATGGCCTTGTGGCCCAAAGTTCCATAGCAGGCTCTAAGCCAACCTTCTCTGGACAGTAGGCAAAAGCTTTCAGCCAAAGGCAAGACATTGGCAGATTTTCTCAAAAGATACCTGATTTCCAAAGTCAGAAATTTAATTGTCAGCCCACTAAGACATTGAACTAAGCAATGAAAGCCCCTAAAATAGGGAAGAGAGAGAGTTCCCTGGTGGCTCAGCAGGTTAAAGATCTGGCATTGTCACTGCTGTGGCTCAGGCCACTGCTGCAATGCAGTTCAATCCCTGGCTTGGGAACTTTTGCATGCTGTGCATGTGGCAAAAATAAAATAAAATGGGAAAGAGAAAGATAGCCTAAACTGCCCCCCATCCCACCTATCTTTGGGACTCTTTGCCCAAAGGCAGATTGTATCATTTATCCCATGCCTACAAAATTCTGTCTCCAACAGAGTGGACCATAAGTTTGAAATATCTTGTGCCCAGTAATGAACTCTCCTGACCATTACCCCTTTCCCCAGGTGGTGAAAAACCTAGCCCCATCCCCCCACCTGGGAGCCTACAAGGGTCATTCTTACAGACTTGCCAGGAAAAGATGCCTCTCATCATATTTTATGGCTCAGTGCTAGAGTGGCAATAGAGGTGGAAAATGCAGGATAATGGGTTTACTCTGAAGTACATTCAAAAAAGACCTGGAGTTCCTGTCGTGGCTTGGTGGTTAACAAATCTGACTAGGAACCATGAGGTTATGGGTTTGATCCCTGACTTTGCTCAGTGGGTTAAGGATCCTGCATTGCCATGAGCTGTGGTGTAGGTTGCAGACATGGCTCGGATCCCGCGTTGCTGTGGCTCTGACATAGGCCGGCAGCTACAGCTCCGATTAGACCCCTAGCCTGGGAACCTCCATGTGCCGCAGGAGCAGCCCTAGAAAAAAGGCAAAAAGACAAAAAAAAAAGACCTAAGCTTTGACCCAATGTTAACAACTCTGACTTGTCCTGCCTTGTCTGCTGGACCCCCAACCTTAACCCTGCTCCAGCTTCAATTCATTTAGGGAACCAATAATGATCTGAGGCGTGCATTCAATGCCACCTTGCTCTTTATTTCCTCTAAAAGGCTCCCTTTCCATGCAAGGAGGTCATGATAATATGCTTTCCACCAAATTGACTGGTTCCCATGTCCTGTCTGCTGCTTGGTCTCAATTGGGGAATTCCCAAATTTCCCATAATTTCTACAAAAAGTATAGGCTCTTTTCTCTCTTGATCTTTTCCCTTTTTTCTCCCTAAGTCAGACCTTCATCACTTGCCTCCATCTCAAGAACCTTTTGCCTGGCAGTCCTCCCAGGTCTAGGACCCAGGGAAAGTTGGCTTCCTTTTCAAAATGAGTGAAAAGAAGGGACAAGATACATTGCCATCACAGAACCGTATGCACCACAGAGTTTTCAAAGATTGGAGACTGCATGCTCTAGAATGGTCTGAATTTCTCTTCCCTTCAACTCTCTGTGGCTTTTCCCCATGCCCAGAGATCCCTCTTATGTGGAGTTAGCCCCCAAACATCAAAAAAACCTTTCTCAGGCACTCCCTCACAATAGTCCCAATCATCTGTAGAATCTTAGACACATTAAGCCAATCAGCACAGCTTTGGGGCTAGCCAAAGAGAATATGGGCTGTGGGGTGCCTCCAAATATTAAATTAATAGATTTTTAGAGATGTAAGGCATATAAAACATCAATAAAAAATGGATAATGCACCGACCTCTTTGACCATTAGGTTGTATATTCCGTGTTCCCCAGAATAGCTATTGGGCAAACACTGACTAAGATTTTAGTAAGCTTCTACTGGCTTTTATCCCTTTGAGATACCAGCACTGTGGCACAAGTAACTGAGAAGTTTTGAGTAAACTGCAGAAAGTGCGTGGAGGCAGAGACACATTTGGAACTTCAGGACCTGAATGGTTGCTTGGGAAAGCTGAGGGGTTCAAAAAAGGTAGTGGTGAGGATGAGATTTTCTAGGAACTCAGAAATATGGTGCGGGGGGGGGGGGGGGTTCCTGACTTTTTAGAAATAAAAACTGAGGTGTTCCCCAGAGCTTCCAGTATCAAAAATAACTTTCATGACTTAAAGACACACACAGCAAGGACCCAAGCCAAAGTATTCTGAGACCCTGGGGACACAGCAAATTCCTTTCTGTCCTTTCCTAACCTATACTTGCCATAATTTAAACCAGTAACCCTAGCCCCTCAATGGACCTAGTCTGTTTCAGAGTACACACCAGCCACACCTCTGCACAGCTCACTGCCACCCCCACCCCTTCCCAGCTGCACTGTGAGGTCTTGACCGGAAAGTCCCAGCCAGCCCTCCCCCTGAGTCCCCTATGATCACCCACTTTGAAGTTCGTTCCCCAGCAGTGAACCTCTTCCTGGTAAAATAGTGGTTTTTCCAAGTTTTATTATACACTCCTAAGGCCCCAGCTCTAGGCCTTGCTCACATCACATGAATGCCAGGACCTAGCTTCCGCCCATTCCCCACTACCTCCCATGAGATTTTATCCAGACTTTGCCACTGACCCCAAAGGCCAAGAGCCTGCCTTTAACCAACAGGGCAATGCTCAGCAGGTGTCTTCCAAAGTAACCTAGGCAACATCCAGAGGCCCTTCCCTGGCCATCTTCCCAAGAGCCCCTGACCTGCATCAAAGCAGGGAAAATGTAGTCCCAGGGGTGAATGTGGCAATGACCTTCCCCTCAGAAGTTGTTCCACACAGTCAGGGACCTCCTCCAGTCAGGCGTCAACACAGCCTGGGCAGTTCTGAGACTTGCCCTTGACAGCCATCAATGCGCATTCAAACTTTCAAGTGGGCCCCATACAATAGGTCACGGTCAGAGGCATTAAGAGCCCCCAAATCTCTTTAAGGGCAGCCCAGGGAAGGCTGCAAACTGGGGACAAAATGAATCCTAGGTTGAGAGCATTAAGAGAGGCTCTTCAAGGACCTAGGGAATCCACAGGTGGACACCCCAGAATTCAAGGATTCTATTCACTAAATAATCCCTAGGACCCCCCAGAGAGCAGCAGAAATACCTATTTGGAGGTGGTGAGAGGAGGAAAACGTTCAACCCCAGGGCAACACTTATTCTCAGCTTCATTTTAAAAAGCCACTTATTCTTGCGAACTTGAGGTGGGTCTCAAGTAGAGCTATCCTGAGGAGCCACAAGAGGGAGTGAGCCTTGAGGAAATGGCATCCCAAGCCCCTCGGCTCTCTCCGGAGACTCCTCATCAGAACCGCTGAAGGGCTTTGCCAGCAGCTTGCTGAGAAAGCGGGATGGCTATTCTGACTTCTCTGAGCTCACAGGCAGGCTCAATGGGAGAAGCGCACAAGCCTGCGCTCCTTGCGGCTGCGGGCCTGAAGAGCAAGAGCTATGCCCCCAGCCCTGCTGGTCTTAGGGAAGAAGATCAAGTCGGCATCGCACGAAGGCAGGAGTGGAGGAGGCTGGCACTCCAGCTAAGGATGAACGAGACATCTCGCAAATATCGGAGAGGCGCGGGGCACTTGGGAGGGCATGGCTGAGGTTGGGGGCCGTGCGAAGTGAGCCTCAGGGCCCAGCCTGCCAGCTGCCTCACGCCTCTCTGGCAGGAGACCACGGAGACTGCCTCCCTGCCTGCTTTGGGGTTCAGCGCAGGGGGCATGGAGACCTGCTCACTCCTTCAGAGTGGCAAAGGATGGCCCGGCCGGGTTGCGCCGTAACTACGGTGGGCAAAAAGACTCGCACACACCCCCACTCGCACTCCCTCCCTTCCTCTCTCTCCTGCAGACTCACACGCCTCCCATGTGCTTGACTCTTCGCTCAGAGTCACCAGGGTTCCTAAAGTGTTTTTGATAGAAAACACCTCCGCTCCCTGTACAGGAACAGGGGCTGTTGCGGAGATCTGCGGTACGTTGTTTCTCTCAGCCCTCCCAACCTCCCAATTCTCACCTCTCTACGGGGCTTCGCACGTCCCCCTCCCCCCAAAAAAATTCTGCGAATATTTTCCCCAGTGCACACACTCAGAGTACTTTAAACAAACCCGAAAGGTGCGTCTGGTTATGTCCCAGAGCAAAAAAGTTCAATCCTTGCGTGTGATCAACGAATGTGCCAGGTCCCACCCCCGGGACGTCTTGCGCCTAGTCTCCGCAGCCGAGGCTGCCCAGAGCCCGGCAACCCGCGCCCTAGGAGCTCCATGGGCAAGGGGCAAGGGGGAGGAGTCCGAGCGGCGCGCTACAGGGGCGCCTCGGACAAGAAGGTATGGGAGCCGCTGCAGCGAGAGCTGACACCCTTGCTTAGAATGCCAGGTGGGGCCCGCGGGGCCGCTCACCTGCTTGGAACTCCACTTGTCGATTTTTCTCTCTTTCCTCCTGCAGCAGCATGGAGTACAGAATCCCGAAGGAGTTCTGGATGCCGAAGATGGAGCCGTTGCACCAGGTGGCAGCGAAGACCACCATCCAACCGAAGCCACCTTCTGGGGGCTGGAAGCCTCGAGCGGTGCCGCGGGTCTCCACTGTGGGCGTGGGCTCGGGTTCGTGCACCGGCTCCGGCTCAAACTCCAGCTCCGGCATTGGTGCAGGGTCGGGTAGGGGCTGGGGCTCCGGCTGGGGCTCTGGCTGAGGCTCGGGTGGGGGCACAGGCACGGGCTCCGGCTCAGGCTCAGGCTCCGGCTCGGGGCTACCCACCCGCTCCTGTTGTTCCTGGTCTGCCTCCCGCCAGGGCCCCTTAGCTTCCTCGCTCGCCAGGCTTTGCAGCGCCATCGCGGCCGGGGGACTGTGGTTGCTCGGGCCGGAGGAGCCGCTGTGTGGCTGGTACTTGTTTCTGCTGCTGCTGCTGCTGCTCCAAGTGCTGCTGCCGCTGCTGCCGCCTCCTCCCGGCTCCGCGCCCCAGATGGCCAGCCTGTCCCGCGACAGACGGTCCCTCGAGCCCTCTCCTCCTCCTCCCCCGTCCAACCCCCCTCCTCCTCTCCCCATGTCATCTCTCTCCTCCCCCTCCTCCCCCCCCCCCTCTTCCTCCCTCAACTGGCAGCGGCTACAGCCTCGCTCTTCTCCCCAGCCCTTCCTCCTCCTCATACTCGCCTACCTACTCTATTCGCCGCTGCCTCCTTCAACTCCCTTTCCAAACTACTGAATCCCGTCCTCCTTGTCCAGAAGCCCAGGAGAAGGATAGTTACAGTAGAAAACGAGAGCAAACCATCCCAATCCCCTGACCTCTCCTCCCTGCAGGCTTCAAACCGGCATTGATCAACCCAGAATCCCCAGGGAAGACCCCCCGCTAGTTCTTTTCTCCCACTCTCTCCTTCCTCACCAGCAGCCTTGAACTGGGTGGCCCCAGGGACCCCAGGACAAGAGATGGCCTGTGAGAGAGCCCACCCCGCCCTCAGTAGTGCCTGGGACCACCTTGGGCTTGAGGGGGACTTGAAGGGAACAGCCTAAGCTTCGAACAGAAGGTGGGTAAAGTCTTCTTGAGCCCGGGGGCTCAGCCCCCCAGAGTCCTGCGCAACAGCCCCCCCCACCCCCACCCCCACCCCCACCCCCACCCCAGCCTCTCCCCCTCCGCCCCCGCCCTTCCCGGCAAATCCCTGGCGGGGCGCGGATGGGAGGAGGCGGCCCGGCAACGAGGCCCGCCCCTCCGGGCTGTCAATCAGGGCTTTGTTTGCGCCAACCTGGAGCCCAGAGGAGCGGTAGAGGGCCGGGGCTGGGCCGGGGGCTGGGCCAGGAAGGGAGGGAGGTGCAGTGGCCCCGGAGGGGGCCGGGCCGGGGCGGGGCGGGAGCCGGAGCCAGCTCGGGCTCCTCCCGGATCTTCGTCCCACATTGGGGAACTAAGAGTCGGGACCAGGTCCAGCCGCCAGTTTGAGGAAGGGCCTCCAGGCCCTCAACATCCCGGTTGGGGTGATCCCTCGGGCCTCCTCTGCGGCTTTTCGGGCGCTCGGGAACTCCGCTGAGCCCCTAGCGAAGGGATGTCTTCCCCGCACACACCGTCCCCTTCCGCCCACCTCCAGCGTAAAGACATCATATCCCGCCGAACTTCCCAGACTGAGGCCCTAATCCTGGGAGGATGAAGGAGAGTTTGCTCCCTAGAGAGTGCGCGGGTCCCAGGAGGAGGGAGCTGGGCTCCCTGCCGGAGTGCAAGGCTGTTTCCAGTTTCAGCCCTCGGGGCCGGCCCCCGCGATCCAGGGAAGCTCTGCCTCCCCTAAGGGCCCACGCGACTAATGGACTAATCATAAGTTCGTGGTGTGGTTACCAAGCTACTTCGCTCCCACCAGCAGGCGGGCAAGTGCCAAGCCCTTTCCACCCAGCATCTCATTAACCTTTTTATTGGCTGAAAAGACTGCATGGCAGGTGAAAATGCAGCTCTGGGCTGCGCCAGAATTTCAGGAACATAGTCATTAAGCACCTGAGGGCGGAGTGAGTTAAGCAGGATAGTGTCCCAAGTAGCTTGCCCTGCTGTGAGAGGAATCAGCCAAGTTCACAAATCACCGGGGCCATGCGGTTGGCAAAGCAGGAATTGCTCTAGGAATAGAGCATGTCCCTCATTGCTCCGAGGTGAGTATTTTTTCACCCGCTTTCTCCCAGCAGGAAGCCAGAGGCTCAACGAAGTCAAGGCGTTTATTAGCCTAAGGTCATGGGACTAGTCAAGTACAAGATGGAATTCAAGGCAGGTCTTTATACAGCAGAGCTTTGGGCTCTCTGAGCGTCACCATGGGCATCTGGAGCTTGGTGCTCCCTGGGAGAGGGACAGAGGAAGGAAGGCAGGATGTGGCTGAGTTATCATAGTAGGCTTCCGGAGGAGGTAGTGGGCTAGATGGGCCTTGAATGTTGAGAAGGATTTTAACAGACTAGGGGTGGAGTTTGGGTGTTCCTACCAAAAAGGGACAGAGCCAAGAGGGAAGGACTCCACCAGTATAAAAAGGTAAGTGAAAGCTAATCAGGCCAAAAAGTTAATATGTATGCTGCCTCTCCCAGGAAACATTTGCATTTTAATAAAAATCCACAATGCTTCAGTCATGAGGACTGACAAATCATGGACATTATGGACACTGGGGCCTCAGATTTGCTTCTTAGTCAGCAGTCTCACCATACACAGGACAAACTGTTGCCCTAGCAGAGCACTAGCCTTGGCTTCCATTTGCAGGGAACCTGATTAAGACCCTGAAAAGGGTTAATTCCACCCCCAGAACTGGGAATAGACCTTAGAGTCTTGCAGCCCATATCAGACTCCTAACTGTCTAAATTCTATTCTCCTCATTTTTCTATGGTATTTTTAGATCACTGGAGATCAATGGTTTTTAGATCAATGGGTGTGTGTGTGCGTGTGTGTGTGAGAGAGAGATGACACTCACTGAGAATGTCTTGTGAACCTAGCACTGTGCTAGCCCTTTACATGTGGGATCTCATATAAGCTTTTATGACAATCCTATAAGATTGCGGTTATTTGTCCCTATCTTACAAGTGAAGAAACACTCTCTGAGAGGTTAAATCAGCAATTTAAGTCTACAAAGCCATCAAGAGGAAGAACAAAAATCTTTGCTTATTTGTGTGAGCTTCAAAGTATGTGTCCCATCTAGGAGACAGGATTATGTAACCACTATCCCACCATTTTAGAAACACATGCAATACCTACCGTTTATTCCATTTTAATTTTTTTATTACTCAATGGATTTATTACATTTGTAGTTGTACAATGATCATCACAATCCAATTTTATAGAATTTCCATCCCACAACCCCAGCACATCCCCCCACCCCCCAAACTGTCTCTTTTGGAGACCATAAGTTTTTCAATGTCTGTGAGGCAGTATCTGTTCTGCAAAGAAGTTCAGTCTGTCTTTTTTTCAGATTCCACATGTCAGTGAAAGCATTTGATATTAGTGTCTCATTGTATGGCTGACTTCACTTAGCATGACAGTTTCTAGGTCCATCCATGTTGCTAAGAATGCTGGTATTTCATTCTTTTTAATGGCTGAGTAATATTCCATTGTGTATATATACCACTTCTTCTGGATCCACTCCTCTGTCGATGGACATTTAGGTTGTTTCCAGGTCTTGGCTATTGCAAATAGTGCTGCAATGAACATTGGAGTACATGTGTCTTTGCGAGTCGTGGTTTTCTCTGGATAGATGCCCAGGAGTGGGATTGCTGGATCAAATGGGAGTTCTATGTTTAGTCTTCTGAGGCATCTCCATACTGCTTTCCACAGTGGTTGCACCAATTTACAATCCCACCCACAGTGTCATAGGGTTCCTTTTTCTCCACCCCCTCTCCAGCACTTCTTGTTTGTAGACTTTTGGATGATGGCCATTCTGGCTGGTGTAAGGTGGTATCTCATCGTGGGTTTGATTTGCATTTCTCTAATAATGAGTGACGTTGAACATCTTTTCATGTGTATCTTGGCCATCTGTATGTCTTCTTTGGAGAATTGTCTGTTTAGATCTTCTGCCCATTTTTTGATGGGGTTGTTTGTTTTTTTTGGTATGGAGTTGCCAAAGGTGTTTGTAAATTTTGGAGATGAATCCCATGTCAGTCGATTCACTTGCAAAGATTTTCTCCCATTCTGTGGGTTGTCTTTTCATTTTGTTTAGGGTTTCCTTTGCTGTGCAGAAACTAAGTTTGATTAGGTCCCATTTGTTTACTTTTGTTTTTACTGTCATCACTCTGAGGTGGATCTGAGAAGATGTTGCTGTCATTTATGTCAGAGAGTGTTTGGCCTATGTTTTCCTCTAAGAGTTTTATTTACTCCCTTTTAAAAAGGTACTTTATAATGGCTAGAGCCCTGACATCAGGTGACCTAGATTCTAATCATGGTTTTAACATTGCATACCTGTGTGATCCTAAGAAAGTTGTTTTCCCTATGTGAACTTGTTTCTTTATCTGTAAAATAGGATCAATACCTACTTCAGAGTTATTAAATAGCATACTAAGAAGTGTGGGTTTTATTTTGAGTATCAAGAGAGCCACTGAAGACTTTTGAGTAAGTAAATAACATCAGATCTGTATTTTAAGCAGAAAACTTGTGGTGACAGTGTAAAAAGATACTGTGGCTTGGAAAAGTAAGAAAGAGGTAAGGAAATCAAGCAGTGAACCAGGTAAAAAAAAAAGTTGGTGCTCTAAAATAAGTCACTGACTGGAGATGAAGACAAAGGGATGGCTCACTGAACCACTGTTATGGTAGAGTTGATAGAACAGATTTGGGTAGTGAGGGAAAAAGAAAAAGATGATGCTCACTTTTCTTGCTTGAGTAAAGAAAAGAATGGTAGTAGTGTTAGTGAAGACTGGAAATTAAGAGCCAAATATGAAGGTACCTGTGGCTTTTTGTCTCCTTCCAAACAACCCTGTCAATTACAGCTTTAAAATGAAGTTTTAATCATGACACCTCTCTGCTTTAAAATATTTCAGTGATTCTCCATTTGACTGTTAAGTTCCTCAACCAGGCATAAAATGTCCTTTATGGCTTGGAGCCAGCCTCATTTATTCAGCAAATATTTACTACAAGCCTCTATGTCCAGGCTCTGTACTAAATACCAAGAACACAGAAAGACTTGGTACCTGTTTCTGAGGCATTCATATTCAATCTGTCTAGCTCCACTCTTTTGACATTTTCTTTCCTCCACTTTCTCCCATTTATATCAGGGTCCAAACACACTAGATTATCCACCATTCCATGACACATGGACACCTGCTCTTCTCTCACCACCCATTCTCCTCACTGTCCTCCAGTTGAGATTCTATGCCTTTCCTGGATATCCAGAGTGGGTTCAACAAAGCAATTAGGAGGGTTAGTCTTAAGCTAGAGAGAAATGCCTCTTACCTTTGTCAAAACATTCCAGGGACTTTCTGCTATGGTGCAGTGGGTTAATGATCTGGCTTGCCTCTGTGGAGGCCCTGGTTTGATCCCTGGCCAGGAGCAGTGGATTAAGGATACTGCATTGCTGCAGCTGTGGCATAGGTTGCAGCTATGGCTTGGATTTGATCCCTGGCCATGTGCAGTGGGTGCAGCTGGAAAAAAAGTTGTTGAACAACTATTTTCGATAGTGTGACAGTCACTATGTCAGGTACTGGGAATATACAATAGTCCCTGCCCCCATGGAATCTATATAGGAGTTTACATTCTCATGGAAAATTAATGATAATTATTATTATAACTACTATTTATTGAATTTGAGTCCACTGGACTGAGTGAAGACATTTTGAGATTGAGGGAAAGGGAAGTAAGAATGTAAAGGATGAGACTAGGTTGGGGCTGCCATGGTAGAGGTAGAGCTAGAGTCTTGAGATGAAGTTTTTTTCTACATATTTCTCAGTCAAACTTGGTTGACAAATATCATCAATAGTAACAAATCATTAGAGAGCACCTACCATGTGTAGACTCATTCAGTTTGGCTCATGCTCATGGCAAATAAGTTATGTGTGGCCTCAGTAAACTCTTTAAATTATTTTACTTGTCTGACTGTGGCTGTTAGAAAACATCAGTGGAGGTCTATGGTTTATAGTACAAGTTAAAGAATGTGCTTTCTTTCTGTCCCTAACATAAATAAGCCCACAATGGAATCATTCCAATTACTTATGCCCTTGATTAATCATACAAGTGGTGAAACAGGGCAGTCAGTGTTTCTCTAATCTGGTTACACATTAGAATCACCTAGAGACTTTTGTAAAAGTACTGACTCCTGGATCCCACTCCACACTTGCTGAATCAGAATTTCTGGGGGTAGGAGCCAGGAATACGTAGTTTTAACAAGGCTTCCAGTAATATTGATGCACTGCCAGGCTTTGAAACCACTAAACCAAAACAATAATAACTGAAAATTTGGATGTCAAAGACTAGTGCAATTTCTCTAAAATTTCTCCCAAAACTTTGGGAACCAATATAAGGATGTTAACTTTTAATGTTGCCATGTGAGGACATTTATCATCACCATCATACCATTAATGAAATGATGTTTTAACACTGAAATATAGAAAATGTAGAAAGGACATAACTCTTTTACTAAGGAAAGTCTTTCTCAAGAAAGGTCAGTTGGCAACAGTTTTTCTCATGTGTCAGCAAACTGATGAAAATGTCACAGACTGCCATGGATCTGCTGATTAGTGCTTGGATCCATTGGACCAGATGACCTCTGAATGCCCTTTATCCCTGATGTTCTCCAATTTAGGCTAAAGGTACTTCATTGCTTTGGGCCTCTCCTATTTTTCAAAAGAATTTTCAGGCTAGAGTGGGACTCATTATCCCCCTTTCCATGCTTAAATCATCCTACTTGAGAATGGATGATGTATTGAGAACTTGCTCAAGAAGGTGAGTACATAATCTTTCCCTCCTTTATTCACATTTCTTTATTCATCTCTGTGAGAGTAACTGAGGAGTTCTGATGACACAGAAACACCTTGGATCCAAGAGCTGAGTAGGATTGTGAAAAGGAGTTAGGATGCTAGTAGTGGCAAAAGAAGTAGTGGTGGCAAAAGAAGTCCAAAGGCAAAGAAGACTTAAGTTTTATTGTCCATAATCAGGAAAGTCTACTGATGGGAATCCATAATATTGGGAAAGGAAGTTGAATGTTGATACTGCCTGGTAGCCAAAGTGTAGGCATGGAAGAGAAAAGATATTGGATGTAGCCTGATTTTAGCTTGAGCCAGCACTCTATTCATAATAATAGATGCATTAAAAACAAATCAATTGGCCATATGAATGGAGCCTGCTTCCTGAATGCCAAGGAAGTAATTCTGCTCAATTTTTGGCCTATTATTAGAGCAGGCATAGAGGAGAAAAGAAGACAAGCATTAAGAGTGTTATAGAAAAGAACAAGATAGGATTTAACCCTCTAAGGGCCAGAACAGAACAGCAAAGCTTGAAGTGAGGGAAATAATGAAATGGGTTGGTTTCCTGAACATATTCAAGGGAGAAATGGAATGCGATTTTAAGCCTTTTATTAATTATTCATTTATTTTATTTTTCATTTATTCAAGAAATGTTTAGGAGTCTCCATCATGGCTCAGTGGTTAATGAACCCGACTAGTAACCATGAGGTTGTGGGTTCAATTCCTGGCCTAGCCCAGTGGGTTAAGGATCCAGCATTGCCATGAGCTATGGTATAGGTTGCAGATGTGGCTTGGACCCCACGTTGCTGTGGCTCTGGCATAGGCCGGCGGCTACAGCTCCGATTCGACCCCTAGCCTGGGAACTTCCATATGCCGCGGGAGTGGCCGAAGAAATGGCAAAAAGACAAAAAAAAAAGTTTCCTATCCTGAAAAGTGACACCCTCGTAGGACTGGAACAGAGGTGTCTCAGGTGTATAGCTACAATGCACTGTAGGAATAAGCCTTGCCCTTGCTATATTTTCATTTCTTCTCCTAGACTGTGACCTCCTTGAGCATAAGGTCAGCATTATTTATTTTTGTATCCCTAGCATTTAACACAATGCCTGATACAAAGAAGGGGCTATAAACAAACAAACAAATTTAACTATTTAGTGTAACAAAGCCTATAAACAATAGAGATGAGGTTCATCTTTCAGATCGGTTGTGAGGATGAGAAATAAAATATGGAAAGCACCTGGCATAGCACCTAGCATGTAGTAGGTATTCAATAAATGTTAGCCTGTAGTAAATGCTCAATAAATGTTACAGCAAGATGGTTCGCAGTTTGCTTTCACTGGAAAAAGAACAGCTTAGTATGTTCTTTGGCAACTTGGTATGTTCAATTTTAAAATCTAGAGCCTTGGAGTTCCCATTGTGGCTCAGTGGTTAATGAATCCGACTAGGAACCATGAGGTTGCGGGTTCAATCTCTGGCCTTGCTCAGTGGGTTAAGGATCCAGCGTTGCTGTGAGCTGTGGTGTAGGTTGCAGATGTGGCTCGGATCCTGTGTTGCTGTGGCTCTGGCGTAGGCCGGTGGCTACAGCTCTGATTAGACCCCTAGCCTGGGAACTTCCATATGCCGCAGGAGCAGCCCAAGAAATGGCAAAAAAGACAAAAATAAAATAAAATAAAATAAAATAAATAAAATCTAGAGCCTAAAGTGTCAGAGCTGAACGGGACCTTCCACAAAATCCAATCTCTCATTACATAATCTCTCATTTCACACTGTGGCAGTCTGGCTCCAGAGTCTGTGATTTTAACCACTACATTTCTCCATCACAGCACGTATGAAATGATATTAAAATTACCCATTTAACATGTCTTCTCCCTAGAACCTAAGCTCCTTGGGGAGAGAAACAATATCTGACTTCCACTGTGGATAGATATTCATTCATAAATATTTACTGAGTAACTATTATACAATCAGAACTTGCTAGCCTTAAGAGCAGACCATATCTTTGAAGCCAGATTTCTAGCATTGTGTTGCTGTTGGTATTCGTTTCTCTTTTGTTAATTCCTTCCCTTTACTAGTGTCTTGTTGAACATTTCAGCTTAGCCTTATCTGTTCTATGGGGCATAAAGTTCTGTACCAGGCTTGGATCAGACTGTTAAAGGAGAATAATCCCCTTGAGAAACTTCAAGGGGAAAGCAAAGTGTCAGAGACACGATGAGATCTGGGAGTTCCTCATCACATAGAGAGGCTTCTTTCAGTAAAGGCTTTGAGGTATTACATTTGGTAGGTTTTTTTGTTTTGTTTTGTTCACTTTAGGAAGTGTTTTGGCCTTACCATATCTTTTGCCTGCCCCATCCCATTTGGCCTTCTAAGAATTCAGTCTAGCTAAAAATGTAAGTCATAAACATCCAGAAAGATAATTCCCCTAGCACCAGTGAGTGGTAGAGACACTAACTGCTTAAGAGAGCATAAGAAGGCCAGGTGAAGGCAGCCTGGGGGTGGGATGGGGTAGAGTTTAGATTAACAAAAGGCTGGGAGTAGACATGGTGTGTCTACATTCTAAGACTTTTCCTAATCCACCTCTTTAGGGGTGACTTCTCAGATTCCAAGATAGCCATAGACCTAAGACATTTAGGAACCCCAAGGCCCTTACACAGGAAATTTCTAGAGAGCAAGAAACAGAAGGATGAAACATTGGCAAGCCTTAGGGCCCGAATCAGGTATCAGCAACTGAGTTAGAGGAAAGTGACTGGTATGCTCTGGCCCAGGGGCCAAGTTTCAAGTCTAACTTGCTGACCCTGCAGATAAAGAAAGCCAGTTAAAGGGCAGGAAAAAATCATTCAATTGGAGCAGAGGCAAGGGTGCAAGGGGCAGGGGCAAGAGAGTTGAGTGAAGGGAAGAACAAAGAAGAAGCAGTTTATTTTTCTCCTTCAGTACATATTTACAGAGTTCCTTCTGTGCCTGATTAAACTTAGTTTTCCCAGGGCCTCTTTTTAGATGAAGGGAAAAAGGAGGAGGAGTATATTTTATTGAGACTTTCTGAGACCTGGAAATGTTAATCCACTTGCCCATGGTCATTCTGTAAGTGGGACCAGATTCCTCTCTTAGCTCCTAATCAAGGAACATTTTTCCATGCCACATTACCTCTTATTATGTCATTCAACTCCTTAAAACTCTGAGATGATTTATCACTGCCTAAAAAGTAAAGTCTCGACTCCTGAGCTGCCACATTGGGCCCCTTCTTATCCAGGCCCTGTTCAACTCCCTAATTAGTTCCTGGACCACTTCCCACAATGACATTTAAGTCCAAGCAGCACAGAGTTCTTTCCTTTCCCCCAAATGCCCTTGTCTCCTTTTTCTCAACTCACCCCCCCCCAAAATGAAGTAATTTTTGAAGTAATTTTTGCCATGAACATCTGTATACTCATCACCTGGCTTCTACCATTAACATTTTACTATACTTGTTTTATAACATATCTGTCCATTATCTAACTGTTGATCTATCAATTCATATTATTTTAATGCATTTCAAAGTAAATTGAAAACATCAGTATACATCTTTCCCCCAATACTTCTGCATGTATGTTTTTAATTAGAGCTCAATTTTCTCGCAGGTTTTTTTCTTTTTGCTTTCAAGATAAAATCTGCTTATAGTGAAATACATAAATTTTAAGGAAACATTTGCTGAGTTTTGACAAATGCGTACACCTCTGTAATGCAAACCCCGATCAATATATAGAACATTACCATCACCCCAAAAACTTCCCTCCTGCCCCTTCCCAGTAAAGTCCACTACTACCTCATCCTCAATACTACCACCATGGATTAGTTGTGTCTTTTCTAGAAATTCATATAAATTGAATAATACAGTTTGTGGCCCTTTGAGCATGGCATCTTTCACAGCATAATGCGTTTGAGATACAGCTGTGTTGTGCTGGGCAGTATTCCATTGTATTTGTATTGTATTAACCAGTCGATGGGCATCTGAGTTGTTTCTAACTTGGGGTTATTATGAACAAAGCTGCTAGGAACATTTGTATATAGGTCTTTTCATGGACATATTTTCATTTCCTTTGTATAGATACCTAGAAGTGGAAATGTCAGGTCATAAGGTAAGGTTCAACTATATAAGATACTATCAGAACAATGTTAGAAGAAGTTGTTTCATTTTACACTGCTGCCAGCAGTATATAAGAGTTCCAGTTACTCCATATCCTCACCAATATTCGGTATTTTCATTTTTAAAAAATTTATTTTAGTCATTCTAGTGAATGTGTAGTGGCTTTAATTTGTACTTCCCTGATGATTAATAATTTTGAGGGTTTTTTTTTTTTCACGTCCTTATTGGCCATTCATACATCTTCTTTTGTGAAGGGTCTTTTCAAATATTTTGTGCATTTTTAAATGAGGCTGTTCATTTTTAATTATTGAGTTGTAGGAGTTCTTTACATATACTGGATACCAGTCCTTTGTCAAATGTATGTTTTGCAAGTTTTTCTCCAGTCTACTGTTTATCTATTGATTTTCTTTCTTTCTTTTTCTTTTTGTCTTTTTAGGATCACACCTGTGGCATGTGGAAGTTCCCAGCCAGGGGCCAGCCTATGCCACAGCCACAGTAACACAGGATCCGAGCCGCGTCTGCCACCTACACCACAGTTCATGGCAACACTGGATCCTTAGCCTGCTGAGTGAGGCCAGGAATGGAACCCAAGTCCTCATGGATGCTAGTCAGGTTCGTTAACCGCTAACCGCTGAGCCGGGATGGGAACTCCTATCTATTGATTTTCTTTTTCTTTTCTTTTCTTTTCTTTTTTTTTTTTCTTTCGTCTTTTTAGGGACGCACTCACGGCATATGGAGTTTCCCAGGCTAGGGGTCCAATTAGAGCTGTTGCTTCCAGCCTACGCCACAGCCACAGCAACGTTGAATCTGAGCCGCATCTGCGACCTATACCACATTTCACAGCAATGCAGGATCCTAACCCACTGAGCAAGGCCAGGGATTGAACTCACAACCTCATGGTTCCTAGTCAGATTCATTTCTGCTGCGCCACAACGGGAACTCCTCTATTGATTTTCTTGACAATATCTTTTGATGTGCAGACATTTTTAATTTTGATAGTCTAATCTTTTTTTCTTGTTTGGGCATTGCTTTTGATAAAAAATATCTGTGCCTACCAACAAGGTGTAGTGTCTCATTTTCCTCTAAAAGCTTTATGATTTCAGATATTATATTTAGACTTATGATCCATAACAAATTAATTTTTCATGTGTTGTATAAAGAGTTTAGTCATGATTTTCATATAGACATATTATTATTAGACCATTTGAAAAGACTTCCATTTCCCCCATTAGATTGCTTATCTTTTTATTGCTAAGTCTTTTAACTAGGAAAGTGAATGTGTACATCTCATTGAATTTTCACAAATGGGACACTCCCATTTAACCAGCCCTCATATCCTAGCAACCATATGATTACCAGCATCCCAGAAGCCCCCTTTGTGCCTACTTAGAGTTACAACCTCTCCTGCTGCAGCAGTAACCACTATCCTAATGTCTAATAGTGAAGATTAATTTGGCCTAATTTTTGTACATTATATAAATGAAATCATACTTTGTGTACTCTTTTGTGTCTGGTTTCTTTTCTCTCAATTTTATATTTATGAGAGTCATCCATTTTTGTGTATAGCAATAGTTTATTCATTTTCATTGATGCATATTATTTAATGAATATATCACATGGACATGGACATTTGGGTTGTTTCCAGTGTTTGACTATACTGAATGGTGCTGCTATGAACATGTCCTTCGTTGTACATAATGTATGCATTTCTGTTAGATGTATACTTAGGAAGTGGAACTACTAGGTCATAAGGCATGACTATCCCTACATTTTTTGGATTAGGAAAATGTGGTATATATACACAATGGAATACTACTTGGCCATAAAAAAGAATGACTTAATGCCATTTGCAGCAACATGGATTGAACTAGAGACTCTCATACTGAGTGAAATAAGTCAGAAAGAGAAAGACAAATACCATATGATATCACTTATATCTGGAATCTAATATATGGCACAAATGAACCTTTCCACAGAAAAGAAAATCATGGACTTGGAGAATAGACTTGTGGCTGCCTGGGGGGAGGGGGAAGGAGTGGGAGGGATTGGGAGCTTGGGGTTAATGGATGCAAACTATTGCTCTTAGAATGGATTTACAATGAGATCCTGCTGTGTAGCCTTGAGAACTCTGTCTAGATACTTACACCGCAACACAACAATGGGAGGAAAAAAATATGTATACATGTATGTGTAACTTGGTCCCTATGCTATACAGTGGAAAAAAATAAATTAAAAAAAAACCCTACATTTTAGTAGATGCTGCCAGTTTTCTGATGTGATTATTTCAATATGTACTCTCACTAATAGTTGTTCCACATCCTTGACAACACTTGGTATTGTTTATCTTTTTCATTTTATTTATTCTGGTATAAATGACAGAGTTGTTTTTTATTTATTTCCCTGATTAAAAGGTCAAGTATCTTTTGATGGAGTTCCCATTGCGGCTCAGTGGAAATGAATCTGACCAGTATCCATGAGGATGCAGGTTCAATCCCTGGTCTTGCTCAGTGGGTTAAGGATGCAGCACTGCCATGAGCTGTGGTGTAGGTCACAGACGTGGCCCAGATCCCACATTGCTGTGGCTGTGGTGTAGGCCAGCATCTGCAGCTCCGATTTGACCCCTAGCCTAGGAACCTCCATATGCTGCTGGTGTGCCCCCTCCAAAAAAACAAGTATCTTTTGATATATTTATCAAACCTTTCTTTATCCTCTTGGAATTGTCATCTTTTTACTTGTGACCATTCTGGTGGGTGGTTTACTTCCCTTTTTACGTACTAAAAATATATTCTATCTTCAAGATCCAGCTCAAATGTCACCTTTTGGATGAAGCTTTCCTTATATTAGAGTTATTATAAATGTTTCCTTAGAATTCTCATAGCACTTTGTACTCAATTATATTTCACTTTTATTGGGCATCTATTTTTACCTCTTACTGGATTAAACTATTTGTTAGGGCAACTACATGTTTGTTCCACGGGCCTACCTCTTTGTAATTACCTCTCGTACTAGGCCAGGAGCTCTTCAAGGACAGAAACCAACTCGTTTAATTCTGTACACCCTCCTATACTCACTATCCCCACACAGAGTGACAAGCACATAGTAGACACTCAGTAAACATTTGTGGGGATTTTTTGTTTGGGTTTTGGGCTTTTTTTCCTTTTCAGATGCCCTGCAACACATGGAGTTCCCGGGCCAGGGATCAGATCCCTGCCCGTACGCCACACTGTAGCAACTGCAGATCCTTAAACCCACTGTACCAGGCAGAGGATTGAACCTGCATTCTGGCACTGCAGAGAAGCCTCCAATCCCATTGTGCCACAGCAGGAATGCCAACATTTGTTGAATTAAATGCATGTTATTGAATACATGACATATGTTACTTTGGATCTATACAGGTCTCAGCAAGTGGTTGATATTGTTGAATTAATACTAAAATAGATTTTGTATGAGAAGATTAAATCAAGTTATTGAGAGCTCTTCCAGAGCCCTGAGGCTCAGATCTAGATCTTGGACTCAGTTGCCTAGGTCGAAAGGACAGGATCTATTTTTCTTAAGACCTTGCCATTCTCCTAGAATGTCACTTCCATGGAAGCAGGGATTTTTATCTTCAGTATCTAGAAGAGTGCCTAACACATAGTAGATGTTTAATAATTGATTGTCAAGTGAATGAATGATAAAGTCAACAAAGTGGCCTGAGCCTTCACCCTCTATCTCATCCTGCCCTGATGTTTAAAAGTCTGTATTAGGAGTTCCCGTCATGGCTTAGCAATAACCAGCCTCACTAGTATCCATGAGTATGTGGGCTCAATCCCTGGCCTCGCTCAATGGGTTAAGGATCTGGTGCTGTGATCTGCGGTGTACATCGCAGACACGGCTCGGATCCTGCGTTGCTGTGACCGTGGAGTAGGCTAGCAGCTCAGGCTCCAATTCTACCCCTAGGCTGGGAACTTCCATTGCTGCAGGTACAGCCCTAAAACACAAAAGAAATTAAGAAAATGCTGTATTAGTGGCTGCTTCCTCCAAGTGATGCTCTTTCAAAATACCAGTCCCCAAAGAGAGATGACTCATTTAACCTTTGACATATGCATTGTGATTGGCTCTTCACAAAGCATTTTCATATCCAGTGTCCCCTTTGATCTATACAGCAGTTTTCTGAAGTAAACAGGTCAGGGATTATCATGCCTACTTTGCAAAGAGGAAATTGAGGCTCAGAAGATGAAATTTTTTTGCTCCAAGTATACAACTAGTAAGTGAAAAAGTCAAGACTTGAACCAGATTTTCTTATCTCTATCCAGAAATTTCCCCACCACAAAAGGATTTATCAGATTAGTGAGGGATGGGGTATTTGGGATCCCTGGGGATGTGAATGGAGTCAGAAGGAAGCAGGGAAAAAACCGCAAACAGGGAAAAGGATCCTGAAGGGAGAGATGGAGAGGGACAGTTAAAGATGAGTCTGGTGCTATGGTTGGTCTGTCCCTCTCCCTACCCATTGCCTCAGGAGCCCTGGTTTTAGCAGGGTGGCCAAGCCTGGTACTTACATCAATAGCCCTTCCTCAGGGCAAACACTTTCCTGGCTGTGAGAAAATCCAACCCAGGGGGGTACTTGTGAAAGAAACAATGTTTCAGACCCTCTTGCTATTAAAGAATTTAGTTTTAGGGGTTTGGAGATTTTGGAGGGTATTTGGGGAAGCCAAGCTGGTGTTAAAGTAGTCCTCCAGGCCCTGCCAGCCTGTCAGCAACAAAATCCCTATGTCCAGATTTCTGGAGAAGCACCACATGTGTGAAGGGGGTGGGATTCCCAGCTTCTCATCCAACTAGGGAAAGCCAAATAGAGCTACCAGAATCAGGCACTACTAATCAGTTACAGGCCAATTTCCAACACTTCCTTTTTGAAATGTTCCATGAACAAGGTGGGCAGGGGAAGAGATTGGGAGGAGCCACAGTCTGGCATGCAGTACTTTTGGAGTTGAGTTTCTGGTCTAATTCATTCCCATTTGGAAGGTGGGTTCTGTGTTTGCAAATGATATGAAGGAATAAGGGAAAAGAAGGGATATTGGTGACAAATGTCAGTGGTATGAAAAAAAAAAGGCAAGAATCTATGGCCATGGCCCTGCAACTCCAGACTTTGAAGGGTATTTAGCCTATCATTCCTCATGGTTAAAAGGAGAGAAAATCAAACCTTTGGACTAGAGCTGCTGAACTTGTGTAGGAAAGGGCTTGTGCTCACTCTCCTCCCTTCCCCACTTCCATTGAGCCTTTCTCTGTGTTCTTGCAGCGCCCTGTGCCCCCATTCCAGCAGTCTAATCAACTGTTTACTGAGTTGTTTCACCCACTGGAATGTCAGCTCCTTTTTGCATGCTCATGCGCATGATAAGTACTCTATAATTTCATGTTGTATGTATGTGCAAATGAGACCAGGCTTTGGAAGATGGGGCTTCACAGGCACTTGATCCGGAGAGACATGGGAAATCATTGTACCCCACACTTTCCTTGGCCCTCCTGAGTCACAGGTTCTGTATCAGTCCCAATTCAGTAAGCAAATAATATTTTTTCTTCTTCCTTTGCTTCCTTCTTCCCTTCATTCCTATGGGAGAGTCTGGATAGTTGAGGGGCTTCTTTTTTTTTTTTGCCTTTTTGCCTTTTCTAGGGCTGCTTCTGCGGCATGTGGAGATTCCCAGGTCAGGGGTCTAATCAGAGCTGTAGCCACCAGCCTATGCCAGAGCCACAGCAACACGGAATCCGAGCCGCGTCTGCAACCTACACCACAGCTCACGGCATCGCCAGATCCTCAACCCACTGAGCAAGGCCAGGGATTGAACCCGCAACCTCATTGTTCCTAGTTGGATTTGTTAACCACTGTGCCATGATGGGAGCTCCTTGAGGGGCTTCTTAATGCCCTTGGAATATGTGTGATACAGTGAAATGAACAAAGGATCAGGAGTCAGTACACTTGGGTTTAAGTTCCAGCTCTGTCACTGTCACTGAGTAACCTTGGGTAAGTCCCTTACCCTGTCTAGGTCTTTTAGTGTCTTTACCTGACAGTAGAATGAACTAGGATGAGTACTTTCCCAACTGCACTCTTTAATGCCATAAGGTGTCATTTTCCAAAGGGTAATATAAGGACATGTGACAATTTTAGGTGCTACCAGAAACAAATCTTAAATTTCAATAGTTTGGGATATATTTTAATATGAATTAGAAAAAATATGGCTAGGACATTAAATCTGTGATATTATATAGGATGAGGTTGAATTTATTTTTAAGAAGTGAGTTAATTTAAAAAACATATTAAATAAATATTATAACATTGGCTGACAGATACAGTAAAAATTATATAGGTGCTCAGAATAGGACCGAAAGTTGGACCATACTGCCCTAGAATTCTGAGGCATCTCTTCAGGCCAAGGTTGAACCCAGGGCCTCCCATTGTCAACCATCACCACTACCCCTTTAACCAAAAGAGCTGTATCTTTACTTTGAAGAAAGAAAAAACAAAAACAAATTCCAAACTCCCCAACTCTGGCCTAGGTAATCCCCAAGGGCCCCTCAGTGCTGACATTCTAAGATTAAATCACAACAGCCAGACTTGGATGTTCTCCTGGCCCAAAGAGTAACTTGATGATTATGTCTGAATCACGTGATTTGAAAAGCTGCCCACTTTCCTGCAGTGCACTTCAGGCTCCAGGGCAAAGTTATGGGAAGAAATTTGGAAGCTGACATTCAAAATTAGTTGAGGGGTGAGGGGTGGAGTGTGAGGGTGGGGTGGGCAGAGTAGCGATAGTAATGTCTCTAAAGTCCAGCTGCCCCCTGGTGGCTATAGTATAGGCATCACTGTGAATAGACAAGGAGTTCTTTTGTCCTGGTTTGGCATCCATTCAAAGCAGATAGTTCCAGAGCACAGTGGTTCTCAACAAGTCTCAGACATTGTGGAGGAGGTCATGTGGGAGTGGTGGAGTAGGGGTGAACTTAAGAAGTCTTTATAGCTGTGGCTGTTACACCTGAGAAGCCCTAGAGCAGAATGATAGAAAAAAGGCTCAATAAACCCTGGGCCTAACCCAACATTCAGTCCAGTTTGCCTGACTCCCAAGTCTATCTTAAGAAGGGGCTATTAGTGTTTGAACAAGCTCATCTTCCCATTCTGACAAGTAGTCTCAGAAGCAGCCTCCCAATCACAGAACCTCTTGCTTACCTCTGCAGCACCAAGAGAAGCCTGGGAAGGATTTAATACCTTGCCCCATAATTTCCATCAATTCTCATGCATCCATGATATTAACAACTGCTGTTTTCTCAAATATATTCAATGTGCTTTGCAAATACAGCTTAAAGAAAAGTTCTGTAGTTCACTCCTCTAACCAGTCCCCTTTGCAACCCTTAAAAACTGCCTATTTGAAACTCTGGAGCCACTTCAGCCCTTGGACTGCATGTAGCATTCATAACTATTTATTTTGGCAAGCAGAGCATAGCATTTTAAAAATTAGGGTAGACCGGTCACTGAAAATTATGAAATAAGGAACTACAGGTATACAGCCCTCCCAAAAGGCAACTAATAAGCTAGAAAAAACTGTCAGAATTAGCTTTGAAAAACTGAAATCCAGACAAAAACTTACAAAGGGGCTTTTAACACCAAAACTTGGTGAAGAAAGATATTGCCTTGTAGTAAGAGAGTGCTTTGGTGTTTTAAGTCATTCAGTTACCATCCCATTCTCCAGATCGGCAGTAGCTGTGAGGACAGTAGCTGGTACAACTGGTGCAGGTTGCTAGTGTCAAAGGGAGCCATACGGACCTTACTCTTAAAAAACTGTTTTATGGGTTTCAACCTGCCTAGAGGTTCCCTCAAGAACTGGTACAAAGTTTCTCTTTGTTTTGCTTGACTCTAAGTGTCCACAGGGGTCAGGTGACCTCCCAGGAGGCTGTTGCCAGAAGCCTTTTGTTTAAAGACAAAGGTATTGACCACAGCAGCCTGGGGCAGGGGACCATGTTTGAGACAGCAATAGACAGAGCTAGAAGCCAGGGAAGGAAGAGACTGGGCGGGAGATGTGTGAGAATAAGGACTATTAAAAGGACTTTTATGTATACCAGGAAATCAAAAACTCAAGTGCATAACCAGGACAGGACTCTAAGCTTTCACCTCTGGCTGGTCTTCAGGCTTGACACATGTAGGAAGTGGAAGATAAGGCAGAGTTGTAAATGACCTAACTAAGCATTGAAGGAGTGCCCCAACACAGTACTAATAGGCAGAAATGAGAGAGCATTTTTTCCTATAACAGATACACAAAAAATAAAGAGAAAGGAATACAAACATAAAACTAAAGAAAGTCATAAAACCCCAAGGGAAGAGAATAAGAGAAGAAAGAAACAGAGAAGAACTATAAAAACAACCAAAAAAACAATTAACAAAATAGCAATAAGTACATACCTATCCATAATTACTTTAAATGTAGACAGACTAAATGCTCAAATAAAAAAACATAGGGTGGCTAAATGGATTAAAAAAACAAAAAAACAGGGAGTTTCCACTGTGGCTCAGTGGTTAGCAAATCCGACTAAGAACCATGAGGTTGCGGGTTCGATCCCTGGCTTTGCTCAGTGGGTTGAGGATACAGCATTGCCGTGAGCTGTGGTGTAGGTTGCAGACGCGGCTCTGATCCCACGTTGCTGTGGCTCTGGCGTAGGCTGGCGGCTACAGCTCCGATTCAACCCCTAGCCTGGGAACCTCCATATGCCGCAGAAGCGGCCCTAGAAAAGGCAAAAAAAAAAAAGACAAAAAAAAACCCCCAAAAAACAAAGACAAGACCCTTGTACATACATTTTGGATCTAAAGCCATTATAGAGGAGTGGATAAAAAATATGTGAGATACACACACACACACAAGCACACACACACAATGGAATGTTACACATCCATAAAAAGCGATATATTACCATTTAGAACAACATGGATGGACCTAGAGGGTATTATACTAAGTTAAATAAGTCAGACAGAGAAAGACAAATGATGTATGATTTCATTTATACGTGGAATATAAAAAAAATGAAACAAAAGAAAAAGCAAAACAAAATTAAAAAAGATTCACAGACAAAGAGAACAAACTGGTGGAAACTAGAGGGGAGGGGCCTTGGGGGTTATGTGAAGTAGGGTGAAGGAGATGAAGAGGTACAAACTTTGAGTTATAAATTAAATTAATCAAAGGGATATAATGTACAGCATAGGGAACATTGTCAATAATATTACAATATTGGAGTTCCTATCATGGCTCAGCAGAAACGATTCTAACTGGCATCCATGAGGACAGGTTTGATCCCTGACCTCGCTCAGTAGGTTAAGGATTCCGTGTTGCTGTGAGCTGTGATGTAGGTCAAAGATGCGGCTTGGATCTGGCATTGCTGTTGCTGTGGCATAGGCCAGCAGCTACAGCTCTGAATTGACCCCTAGACTGGGAACTTCCACATGCTGTAGGTGTGGCCCTAAAAAGATAATAATAATAATAGTAATAATAATAATAATAATAATAATAATAATGCAATGTCTTTGTAAGGTGAGAGATGGTTACCAGATTTATCATGGTAATCAACTCTCAACGTATATAAATGTTGAATCACTATGTTGTATACCTGAAACTAATACAATATTGTATGTAAACTATACCTCAATTAAAAAAGAAAAAGATACAAGAAAAACCACTAAATTTTTCTTAAAAAGAATAATTGACATGCTAGAAAAATAGAGAAAACAGAATCACACAAATGCTCAATTAAAATCACTGAAGGCTGAAGTTCCTGTTGTGGTGCAGCAGAAATGAATCCAACTAGTATTCATGAGGATGCAGGTTTGATCCCTAGCCTCACTCAGTGGGTCAGGGATCTGGCATTGCCATGGGCTATGGTGTAGATCACAGACATAGCTGAGATCCCACATTGCTGTGTGTGTTGCATTTGCCAGCAGCTGTAGCTCCAATTCAGCCACAAGCCTGGGAACTTCCATATGCCATGGGTGCAGCCCTAAAAAGCAAAAAAAAAAAAAAATCACCAAAGGCAGAAAAAAGAGTGTACGACAAAAATAGAAGAAAATAACAAGGACAACAAATAGTAACTAATATGGTAGATATTATACAACTATATCAATAATCTCTTTGATCATCATGTCAGTGGTCTAAATATAATAATTAAAAGACATACTGCCAGAGTGTATAAAAAATAAGACCCAACTATATGTTGTCTAAAAGAAATCTATTTAAAATATAAAGGCATAGATAAATTTAAAATTAATTTATCTAAATTAAAGAGATGGAGAAATATAGCCCATAGTAACACTCAGAGGGGAAAGAAAAAAGCTGATATAGCTATTCAATGTCAGACAAAGCAAACTTCAGATCAAGAAACATTGTTAGGGATAAAGAGGGGCATTACATAATAATAAAGGAATCAATTCTCTGAGAAGAAATAAGAATTCTTAATGTGTATATGCCTAACAATAGAATATCAAAATATAAGAGGAAAAAATTTATAGAACCACAAAAATAAATAGATTAATGCACTATTATAGTTGAAAATATTAACACTTTTCTATCATAATGTAAAGATCCAGCAGGCAGAAAATCTGTAAGGGTATAGTTGAATTCAACAATACCACCAGTCAAATGGGTCTGATTGACATATATAGATTACTTCATTCAAAAGTAGCAGAATAAGCATCCTTCTCAAGCTCACATGGAATATTCACTAAGATAAACCAAATTGTGGAACATAAAACACAACTTAAAAAACTTAACTTAAAAGAATAGAAGTCATGTAATGTCTGCTCTCAGACCACAATGGAATTAAACTAGAAATCAATAACAAAAAGATAGGTATAAAATACCAAAATATTCAGAGATTTAAAAATATATGTCTACCTAAATAGACATTTTTCAAAAGAAGACATACAGATGGCCAATAGGCACATGAAAAGATTCTCAATATCATTAATTATTAAAGAAATGCAAAAGAAAACCACAATGAGGTATCACCTCACACCAGTCAGAATGGCCATCATCAAAAAGTCTATAAATAATAAATGACAGACAGGGTGTGGAGCAAAGAGAACCTTCCTACACTGTTGGTGGGAATGTAAATTTGTATAACCACTGTGGAAAACGGTATGGAGGTACCTCAGAAAATTAAATATAGAACTACCATACGACCCAGATATCCCACTCTTGGGCATATATCTGGACAAAACTTCCCTTGAAAAAGATGTTTATTGCAGCACTATTCACAATAGCCAAGACATAGAAACAACTTAAATACCCATTGACAGATGAATGGATTAAGAAGAGGTGGTATATATACACAGTGGAATCCTACTCAGCCATCAAAAAGAACAAAATAATGCCATTTGCAGCAACATGAATAGAACTAGAGACTCTCATCCTGAGTGAAGTAAGTCAGAAAGAGAAAGACAAATACCATATGATATCACTTATATCTGGAGTTAAATATATGGCACAAAAGAACCTTTCCACAGAAAAGAACATCATGGACATGGAGAACAGACTTGTGATTGCCAAGGGTGAGGGGGAGGGAGTGGAATGGCCTGGGAGTTTGGGGTTAGTAGATGCAAACTATCACATTGGAGTGGATAAACAATGAGATCATGCTTCATAGCACAGGGAACTATATCTAGTCACTTGTGATGGAACATGATGGAGGATAATGTGAGAAAAAGAATGTGTATATATATACATATACATATATACACACACTCTGTGTGTGTGTGTGTGTGTGTGTGTGACTGGGTTGCTTTGCTGTACAGTAGAAAATTGACAGAACACTGTAAACCAACTTTGATGGAAAAAATAAAAATCATTTTAAAACAAATTTTGGCTATGCCATTAAAAAATAAAAATAAAAAATAAATAAAAAACAAAAAGATACTAATTCTGTATAATCTCTTCCAGAAGATAAAGCAAAAATAATAATTACTAACACATTCTATGAGGCTAGCACTAACCTAATACCAAAACAAGGCGAAGACAGTACAAGAAAACCCCTCAATATATAAAGCAACCTCTAAAAGAAGGGAGAAATAGATAGCAACACAATAGTAGAATTAAATACCAATCTTTCTTAAACTCTTCCCAAAAATTGAAGAGGAAAGAAAACTCCCAAACTCATTTTACAGGGTCAGCATTACCTTGATATGTGTAAGAGAATATATATATATATATATATATATATATATATATATATATATATATGTGTGTGTGTGTGTGTGTGTATATACATATATATATGCATCTGCCCCTGTTTCTAGGCACAGAGCTCCCGAAACCCTCATCATTCCCTAAGTGATAAGAGCACTAGGAGTATCTTTTGTTTTAGTATTTGGTTTTTGACACAGGTCTCCTTTAGGCACTGTAATTTTCTAGGTGATAGTAGTGCCTTTTGTTCTAATAAGGCCACTCTGTGTGAGCTCATGGATTGCTCTTAGATGAGGACTGGTCACCAGAAAGACAAGGCTATGACTACCCAAAGCAATCTACAGATTCAAGACAATTTTTGTTTGTTTGTTTTTTAATCACTTTAAGGCTGCACCCCAGGCTAGGGGTTGAATTGGAGCTGCATCTGCTGGCCTACACCACAGCCACAGCCATGCCATTCTCTTGAAAAGGGAGAAGGGATGAAAATAGAATTAATGACTGATCATATTTATGTGATGAACCCCCATAAAATTCCAAAAGTAAAGGTTCAGAGGGTTTCCAGGTTGATGGATACATGGAGGTGCTGAGAGAATGGCACCAGGAGGAGGCATGGAAGCTCCACACCTCTTCCCCATATCTTTCCCTATGCATCTCTTCCATCTGGCTTTTGCTGGGTTATAGTCTTTAATAAAAAGCCAGTCATCTAGGCAAGTAAAATGTTTCTCTGAGTTCTGCAAGCCACTATTGAATACAAGAATGGGGTCATCAGAACCCCTAATCTATAGCAGGTTGATCAGAAGCACATGTGATAACCTGGTCTTGCAACTGACACCTTAAAGTGAGAGCAGGGCTTGTAGTACTGAACCCTTAACCTGTGGAATCTGATGCAATTTCCAGGTAGATGGTATCATAATTAAGTTTAATTCTTGGACACCCTGCTGTTGTCCAAGAATTGCTTAGTAGTGAGGGGGAAAAACCTCCACACATTTGGTGACCAGAAGTGAAGTGTTTTCTGTGATTAGTAAAGGACATTCACAAGAAAGAAAGGAAAAGTCTCAAGAAAGCAAAGTGCTACATAAGGTCTTTCCCTACACAGAAAGTGGAAGACTGAGGTTTTTCCATACAACATCAAAGTCAGACACCACAAGAAGAAAAAAATTACAAACCAATATCTCTGATGAATATGGAGGCAAAAATTCTCAACAAAATATTAGCAACCTGAATTCAACAGCACATTAATAATATACACCATGATCAAATGGGACTTAGTGGGATGCAGGATGGTTGACATATAAAAACAAATGAATTTGATACACTGTATTAATAAAGTCAGCAATCATATCAATAGATGCAGAAAATTGACAAAATTCAACATCCTCTCATGATAAAAATCCTCAAAAAATGAGCATAGAAGAATGGACCTCAACATAATAAAGTCTATATACGGCAAGCCCACAGCCAACATCATATTCAATGGTGAAGGGTTGAAAGCTTTTCCTCTAAGATCGGGAATGAGAAAAGCATACCCATTCTCATCACTCCCATTCTATAGTACTAGAAGTCCTAGCTAGAGCAATCAGTCAAGAAAAAGAAATAAAAGGCACCCAAATAGGAAAAGCAGAAATAAAATTGTCTTTGTTTACAGATGATATGATCTTATAAATAGAAAATCCTAAACTTTCTAAGTAAAAGAAAACAGTTCCATTCACAATAGGAATCCAAACAATAAAATATTTAGGAATAAATTTATCAGGGATGTGAAAGACCGGTATATTTAAATTTCTGATGAAAGAGATTGAAGAAGACACAAATAAAAAGACATTCAGTGTTCATGGATCAGAACTATTATTTTAAAAATATCCATACTACTCAAAGCCATCTATAGATTCATCTGTAGAATTCCAATGTCATTTTTCATAGTAATAGGAAAAATTGGTATGGAGCTACAAAATACCTCAAATAGCCAAAGTAATCGAGAAAGAAGAACAAAATATCATACTTTCTGATTTCAAAATACACGACAAAACTATAATAATCAAAATAATATGGTACAGACATAAAATTGGACACATATACCAATGGAATAGAATTGAGAGCCTAGAAATAAACCCAAGCATATATTCAGTCAACTAATATTTGACAAGGAAGCCAATAATACTCAATGGGGGATAGGATAGTCTCTTTAATAAATGGATACAAAAGAATGAAATTGGATACCTATCTTACACTACTCAGAGGGGAATGCAAATTAAGGCTAAAAGAAATATCACTACACATGTATCAGAATGAGTAAAATAAGTCTCAATAAATTTTAAGAGATTCAAGTCATATAAAGTATATCTTCTGACCTCAATGAATTAATTAATCTAGAAATAAATAACAAAAGATTCTTGGAAAATCCCCAAATATTTGGCAATTAAATAACACACTTCTGAGTAACCCAAATATCAAAGAAGTCAAAAGGGAAATTAGAGTGTATTTTACACTGAATGAAAATTAAAAAATGACATATCAAAATTTGTGGGATGCCACTAAAGCAGTAATTCTTGGAGGAAATTTCATAGCACTAAAGGTCTATATTAGAAAATAAGAAAGATCTTTATTCAACAGCCTCAGTATCCACGTTAAGAAACTAGGAAGAGCAAATTAAACCCAAAGTAAGTGAAAGAAAGGAAATAATAATGATTGAGTGAAAATCAATGAAACAGAAATCAGGACAACAATGGAGAAAATCAATTTTTAAAATTGAACTTATATTTAATAACCTTCCCACAAAGAAAATTCCAGGCCTAGATGGCTCCAGAGGAAAATTCTAACAATAATTTAAGAAAATAATTATGAAAGTCCTATATAACTGTCAAGAATTTTTCGAGCATTTAAACATTTTTTGTGATTTTTATTTAATTAAATTGCTTCAAACAACTTAAACTGCCATTACAGATTCAGGGTCTGACTGTTGTGAACCTTTAAAACTCGTTAGCCAGTACATGAACCATGCTTGAGATTTTAGGTATCTCCAGAGAAACAGAGCAAATAGGACATATATACATGCACACACTTTCATATGTGTGTGTGTGTATATATATATATATATGTGTGTGTGTGTGTGTGTGTGTGTGTGTGTAAAATCTCAAATATATATCAATATATATGAAAAGTATATAAGTATATATAAAATATGACCTTTTATGAAAAATTGGCTCATGCAATTATGGAGACTGAAAAGTCCCAAGATCCACAGTCTACAAGCAGAGACCCAGGAAAGTTGATGGTGTAATTAAGTTTGAGTCTGGAGGTCTGAGAACCAGGGGAGCCCGGTCCAAGGGCGGAAGACCAATATCCCAGCTCTGTAGTCAGCTAAATCTCCTTTCTTCTACCTTTTTTTCTATGGATGGTGTCCCCCAACATTGAAGTGTCCACGAATCATTTCAAATGCCAACGTTAAATGGAAACATCATCACAGACACACCCAAAATGTATAATCCGGGCACTCAATGGCCCAGTAGAGTTGACACAAAATTAACCTTTAAATGAACTATGTTTATTTTTCCCACTGTACAGCATGATGTGTTGAGGGAAATAACAATAAACAATAAATTAAAATTAATTAACTAAATAAATAAATAAACTATGTTGAACCTCAATATAAACTAGGGACTTTTATTGATAATGATGTATCAACATCAACTAATCTAATTATGACAAATGTACCACACTAATGCAAGATGTTAATAATAAGGGCAGTTGTGCAGGGGATGAGAGAAGAGGAGTATGTGAGAACTCTGTACTTTCTGCTCAATTTTCCTATAAAGCTGAAATTTCTCTGGAAACTAAAATCTTCAAACACTATAGAATAAGGGAATACCCCCCAACTCATTATATGAAGAGAGATTTACAATAAAACAAAACAAAAGACATTAAAGAAAACAAACCAATATTACTCATTAACTTGATAAATTTTTAAAAGAATTTTTTTTGTCTTTTTGCCATTTCTTGGGCCGCTCCTGTGGCATATGGAGGTTCCCAGGTTAGGGGGCGAATCGGAGCTGCAGCCACCAGCCTACGCCAGAGCCACAGCAACACGGGATCCAAGCCACGTCTGCGACCTACACCACAGCTCACGGCAACGCCAGATCATTAACCCACTGAGCAAGGGCAGGGACCGAACCCGCAACCTCATGGTTCCTAGTCGGATTCGTTAACCACTGTGCCACGACGGGAACTCCCTAAAAGAAATTTTAACAAATCAAATTCAACAACCTGTAAGAAGGATAACACATTATGACCAAGTAGGGCATATCCCAAGAATGCAAGGTTTGTTTAACATTTGGAACTCAATCATAGAACGTCACCATATTAGAAAAGTAAAAATGAAAAACAGAAAACCATCTCAATAGACACTGAAAGAATCCCGACAAAGTAAGAGTTGAAGAGAATTTTCTCAACCTGATAACAGGCATCTACAAAAAAACCTACAGCAAACATGCTTAATGGTGAAAAACTGAATGTATTTGTCCTAAGATCAGGAATAAAGCAAGAATGTCTGCCTTCACCACTTATATTCAATATTGTACTGGACATTTTAGCCAATACAATCAGAAAAGGAAAAGGGGAAAAAAAGGCTCCTAGGTTGGAGCAGAAGAAAAATGCACTACTTATAGTTACATGATTATCTATATAGAAAATTTGATGAACTCTAGAAAAAAAGCTACTAAAATTAATAAGTGAGTTTAGCAAGCTTGCAAGATACAATAATAAATTTTTTCTATGTAATAACAACAAAAAATTGGGAGTTTAACACTTTAAAATCAATGTCATTTACAACAGCATCAAAAATTTTGAATAATCAGAGATAAATGACAAAATTCATGCAAGATCTGTACATTGAAAACTAAAATATTGCTGACAAAAATTTAGGAAGATCTAAATAAATAGAAATATATTGAGGATTCAATAATGTTAGATGTCAACTCTTTTCAAAATGATCTATAGATTCATTGAAATAGCAGTCAGAATCCCAGCAAGATTTTTTTTTGGCCATGCTTGTGGTATGTGGAAGTTTCTGGGCCAAGGATTGAACATGCACCACAGCAGTGACACAAGACACAGCAGTGACAATGCCAGATCCTTAACCCCCTATACCACAGAACTCCCCAGCAAGATTTTTGTGTGTGAATTTACAGGCTGACTCAAAAATTCATATAAAAATAAAAAGGACCTAGAATGACCAAAATGAATTAGAAAAACAAAGTTGCAGTACAAAACACTAATTGATTTCAAGATTTATTATAAAATTACATTAATCAAGACAGTGAGGTATTTGTGTAAATGTAGACAAATATATCAATGCAATAGGATAGAGTCAAGAAACAAACCCACACATATATGGACAACTGACATGTGAAATGGTTGCAAACTCAATTCTGTGGAGAAAAGAGAGTCCTTTCAATAAGTGCTGCCAGAGCAATTGAATATCCATATGCAAAAAATGCAAAAAAATAAATTTCATTCATAGCTTGTACCATATATATATATATATCAATATGTATATCTATATATAGATATATAGATATATAGATATATCTATATATATATATATATATATATCTCAACACAAAGTGGACTATAGACCTAAATGTTAAATCTAAACCTATAAAGTTTCTAGAAGAAAAAATAAGGGAAAAAATTTGTGTGACCTGGTATTTGGCAAAGATTTTTTAAATACCAGTCAAAAGTACAACCCATAAAAGAACAAACTGTAAACTACACTTTGTTAAAGTTTAAATCTTCCATTCTTCAGAGTTACATACTGCATTATTTCATTTATATGACATTTTTGAAAAAAAACGAAAGCTATAGTGATGGGATTGTACCAGCAGGTAGAAAGCGACTCTAAAAGGATAGCATGAATGAGGACATAAATAATTAAGGTGATCTTTACATGAACCTATACATGTGTTAAAACTTATAGAACTGCTATAAACATTCATGTACAGGTTTTTGTGTGAACATAAGACTTCATTTTTCTGGGATAAATTCCCAGGAATGCAATCGCTGAGTCATATGGTAGTTAAATGTCTAGTTTTTATTTTGTTTTGTTTTGTTTTGTTTTTAGAAACTGCCAAACAGTTCACCATCCCATCTTGCATTCCTACCAGCAATGTAAACTGGTTCAGTTTCTGTGCATCCTTACCATTTGATGTTGTCACTCTTTTTTGTTTTAGCCATTCTGAGGTGTATAGCGCTATCTCATTATGGTTTTAATATGTATTTCTCTGATGGCTAAAAATTTTGAACTTGTTTTCATGTGCTTATTTGCCATCTATAACTTCTTCAATGAAATGTCTCTTCAGGCTCATGCCCATTTTCTAATTGGATTGTTTGGTCTTTGTTTTTTACTTTTGAATTTTGAGGGTGTTTATGTAAATCTAGATTCTATTATAGTACTTTGTAGAGCATATGGTTTGCAAATATTTTCTACCATTCTGTAGTTTGTCTTTTCTTAATCTTAATAAGATTTTACACAGAGCAAATGTTTTTAATTTTGACGATGTTTAATTCATCAATATTTCCTCTTTGGATTGTGCTTTTAGAGTTGCCTTAGAGCTCTTTGCCTAGGTGTGAAAGATTTTCTCTTATTTTTTCTAAAGTTTATAGTTTTACATAAGCAAGACTTTAGGTTGAAGTTCATTTTTTGCTTATGGGTGTGTAATTTTTCCAGCACCATTTGTTGGAAAACCTACCTGTCCTCCACTGAATTGCTTTTGTGACTTTGTCAAATGTCAGTTGAGTATATTAGTGCGGGTCTATTTTTGAATTCTCTGTTATATTCCATTCATCTATGTGTCTGTCTATCTTTTCACCAATACCAAAGAGTCTTGATCATTGTAGCTAAATAACGTCTTAAAATTGGGTAGGTTGATCCTTCCCACTTTATTCTTTGTTTTGAAAATTGTTTTACCTATTCTAAATCCTTTAGCTTACCATACAAATTTTAAAATTGTTTATGCCTTCAGAAAATCTTATTGAGAATAAATAAATAAAATGTTTAAAAAGAAAGAAAATCTTGTTGGAATTTTGATAGGAATTGCAATTTGCAGAGAATTTCAACTTGCATAGAATTGAAATTTTTACTATATTGAGTCTTCTACTTCATGACCAGAGTATCAGTCTTTACTTCCATTTATTCAGATTTTGAATTCTTTCATGAGTATTGTGTAGTTATCAACATACAGTTACTATACATGTTTTTCTATATTTACACTTAAGCATTTCATTTTTTGAGTGACTGTAAGTGGCACTGTATTTTTAATTTCAGTATCCACTTATTCATTGCTAATATATATAAATTCAATAGATTGTTTATCTTATATCATACAAACTTACTGAACTACTTTTTTGGAGTATCACCGTTTTGCAATTATTTGCGTTATTTTATTTTATTTTAACAGTTATTTCCCCAATATAATTTTTTTCTACTGTACGGCATGGTGACCCAGTTACACACACGTATACATTCTTTTTTATCGCATTATCATGCTCCATCATAAGTGACCAGACATAGTTCCCAGTGCTACACAGCCGTATCTCATTGCTAATCCATTCCAAAGGCAATAGTCTGCATCTATTAACCCCAAGCTCCCAATCCATCCCACTCCCTCCTGCTCCCCCTTGGCAACCACAAGTCTGTTCTCCAAGTCTATGATTTTCTTTTCTGTGGAAAGGTTCATTTGTGCCATATATTAGATTCCAGTTATAAGTGCTATCATATGGTATTTGTTTTTGTCTTTCTGACTTACTTCACTCAGGACAAGAGTCTCTAGTTCCATCCATGTTGCTGCAAATGGCATTATGTTGTTCTTTTTGATGGCTGAGTAGGATTCCATTGTGTATACATACCGCCTCTTCCTAATCCAACCATCTGTCGATGGACATTTAGGTTGTTTCCATGTCTTGGCTATTGTGAATAGTGCTGCAATGAACAAACGGGTGCATGTGTCTTTTTCAAGGAAACTTTTGTCTGGATATATGCCCAAGAGTTGGATTTCTGGGTCATATGGTATAGATTTCCAAGGTATCTCCATACTGATCTCCATAGTGGTTTTACCAGCTTATATTCCCAACAGCAGTGCAGGAGGTTTCCCTTTTCTCCACATCCCCTCCAGCGGTTGTTATTTGTGGACTTATTAATGATGGCCATTCTGACTGGTGTGAGGTGGTATCTCGTGGTAATTTTGATTTGCATTTCTCTAATAATCAGGGATGTTGAGCATTTTTTCATGTGCTTGTTGGCCATCTGTATATCTTCCTTGGAGAACAGTCTATTCAGGTCTTTTGCACATTTTTCCTTTTTTTTTTTTTGTCTTTTTGCCATTTCTTGGGCCAGTCCCGCAGCATATGGAGGTTCCCAGGCTAGGGGTCGAATCGGAGTTGTAGCCGCCAGCCTACGCCAGAGCCACAGCAACGTGGAATCCGAGCCGCGTCTGTGACCTACACCACAGGTCAGGCAACACCGGATCGTTGACCCACTGAGCAAGGGCAGGATTGAATCCGCAACCTCATGGTTCCTAGTCGGATTCATTAACCACTGCACCACGACAGGAACTCCTTGCCCATTTTTCAATTGGATTGTTGGCTTTTTTGCTGTTGAGTTGTATAAATTGTTTGAATATTTTAGAGATTAAGCCCTTGTTGGTTGCATCATTTGAAACTGTTTTCTCCCATTCTGTAAGTTGTCTTTTTGTTTTCTTTCTGGTTTCCTTTGCTGTGCAAAAGCTTGTCAGTGTGAGTAGATCCCAGTGGTTTATGTTCGCTTTTATTCCTGTTGCTTTGGGAGACTGACCTGAGAAAACATTTGTAAGGTCAATGTCAGAGAGTGTTTTGCCTATGTTCTCTTTCAGGAGTTTGATGATGTCTTGTCTTATATTTAAGTCTTTCAGCCATTTTGGGTTTATTTTCATGCATGGTGTGAGGGTGTGTCCTAGTTTCATTGATTTGCATGCAGCTGTCCAGTTTTCCAAGCACTACTTCCTGAAAAGATAGTCTTTTTCCTATTTTATATACTTGCCTCCTTTGTCAAAGATTAATTGACTGTAGGTGTCTGGGTTTATTTCTGGGTTCTCTATTCTGTTCCATTGGTCTGTCTGTCTGTTTTGGTATTGGTATCACACTGTCTTGACGACTGTGGCTTTGTAATATTGCCTGAGTTCGGGAAGAGTTATGCCTCCTGCTTGGTTTTTGTTTATCAGGATTGCTTTGGCAATTCTGGGTCTTTTGTGGTTCCATATAACTTTTTGGATTGTTAGTTCTAGTTCTGTGAAAAATGTCATGGGTCATTTGATAGGGATTGCATTGAATCTGTAGATTGCTTTGGGTAGTATGGCCATTTTTACAATATTGATTTTCCCAATCCAGGAAGGATCCTGGAATATCTTTCCATTTCTTTTCATCTTTAATTTCCTTGATCAATGTTTTCTAGTTCTCAGCATATAAGTCTTTTACCTCCTTGGTCAGGTTTATTCCCAGGTGTTTGATTTTTTGGGGTGCAGTTTTAAAAGTATTGTATTTCTGTATTCTTTTTTCTAATATTTCATTGTTAGTACACAGAAATGTGACTGATTTCTGAATATTAATCTTATATCCTGCTACTTTGCTGAATTTCTTTTTTTTAATTTATTTTTTCCCACTGTACAGCAAGGGGATCAAGTTATCCTTAAATGTATACATTTTTCCCCCCACCCTTTGTTCTGTTGCAATGAGTATCTAGACATAGTTCTCAATGCTATTCAGCAGGATCTCCTTGTAAATCTATTCTAAGTTGTGTCTGATAAGCCCAAGCTCCCGATCCCTCCCACTCCCTCCCCCTCCCATCAGGCAGCCATAAGAATATTTTCCAAGTCCATGATTTTCTTTTCCGAGGAGATGTTCATTTGTGCTGGATATTAGATTCCAGTTATAAGTGATATCATATGGTATTTGTCTTTATCTTTCTGGCTCATTTCACTCAGGATGAGAGTCTCTAGTTCCATCCATGTTGCTGCAAATGGCATGATGTCATTCTTTTTTATGGCTGAGTAGTATTCCATTGTGTATATATACCACCTCTTCTGAATCCAATCATCTGTCAATGGACATTTGGGTTGTTTCCATGTCCTGGCTATTGTGAATAGTGCTGCAATGAACACGTGGGTGCATGTGTCTCTTTTAAGTAGAGTTTTGTCCGGATAGATGCCCAAGAGTGGGATTGCGGGGTCATATGGAAATTCTATGTATAGATTTCTAAGGTATCTCCAAACTGTTCTCCATAGTGGCTGTACCAGTTGACATTCCCACCAGCAGTGCAGGAGGGTTCCCTTTTCTCCACACCCCCTCCAGCACTTGTTATTTGTGGATTTATTAATGATGGCCAGTCTGACTGGTGTGAGGTGGTATCTCATGGTAGTTTTGATTTGCACTTCTCTTATAATCAGCGATGTTGAGCATTTTTTCATGTGTTTGCTGGCCATCTGTATACCTTCTTTGGAGAAATGTCTATTCAGGTCTTTTGCCCATTTTTCCATTGATTGATTTGTTTTTTTGCTGTTGGGTTGTATAAGTTGTTTGTATATTCTAGAGATTAAGCCCTTGTTGGTTGCATCATTTGAAACTGTTTTCTCCCATTCTGTAAGTTGTCTTTTTGTTTTCTTTTGGGTTTCCTTTGCTGTGCAAAAGCTTTTCAGCTTGATGAGGTCCCATGGGTGTATTTTTGCTCTAATTTCTATTGCTTTGGGAGACTGACCTGAGAAAATATTCATGATGTTGATGTCAGAGAGTGTTTTGCCTATGTTTTCTTCTAGGAGTTTGATGGTGTCCTGTCGTATATTTAAGTCTTTCAGCCATTTGGAGTTTATTTTTGTGCATGGTGTGAGGGTGTGTTCTAGTTTCATTGCTTTGCATGCAGCAGTCCAGGTTTCCCAGCAATGCTTGCTGAATAGACTTTCTTTTTCCCATTTTATGTTCCTGCCTCCCTTGTCAAAGATTAATGGACCATAGGTGTCAGGGTTTATTTCCGGGTTCTCTATTCTGTTCCATTGGTCTGTCTGTCTGTTTTGATACCAGTACCACACTGTTTTGATGACTGTGGCTTTGTAGTATTTCTTGAAGTCTGGGAGAGTGATGCCTCCTGCTTGGTTTTTGTTTCTCAGGATTGCTTTGGCGATTCTGGGTCTTTTGTGGTTCCATCTAAATGTTTGGATTGTTTGTTCTAGTTCTGTGAAAAATGTCCTGGGTCATTTGATAGGGATTGCATTGAATCTGTAGATTGCTTTGGGTAGTATGGCCATTTTTACAATATTGATTTTCCCAATCCAGGAACATGGAATATCTTTCCATTTCTTTACATCTTCTTTGATTTCTTTGATGAAAGTTTTATAGTTCTCGGCATATAGGTCCTTTACCTCCTTGGTCAGGTGTATTCTGAGGTATTTGATTTTGTGAGGTGCAATTTTAAAAGGTATCGTATTTTTGTATTCCTTTTCTAATAGTTCATTGCTGGTATACAGAAATGCAACTGACTTCTGAATGTTAATCTTATATCCTGCTACTTTGCTGAATTTGTTGATCAGTTCAAGTAGTTTTGGGGTTGAGTCCTTAGGGTTTTCTATGTATAGTATCATGTCATCTGCATACAGTGACAGTTGTATCTCTTCTCTTCCTATATGGATGCCTTTTATTTCTTTTGTTTGTCTAATTGCTGTGGCTAGGACTTCCAAAACTATGTTGAAGAGCAGTGGTGAGAGTGGGCATCCCTGTCTTGTTCCAGATTGGAGTGAGAAGGCTTTCAGTTTTTCCCCATTGAGGATTATATTTGCTGTGGGTTTCTCATAAATGGCTTTGATTATATTCAGGAATGTTCCCTCTTTACCCACTTTGGCAAGGGTCTTGGTCATGAATGGATGTTGGACTTTGTCAAATGCTTTTTCTGCGTCTATTGAGATGATCATATGATTTTTGACTTTTCTTTTGTTAATGTGGTGTATGATGCTGATTGATTTGCGTATGTTGAACCATCCTTGTGAACCTGGGATGAACCCCACCTGGTCATGGTGTATAATTTTTTTGGTATGTTGTTGGATTCGGTTGGCTAAGATTTTGTTGAGAATTTCTGCATCTATATTCATCAATGATATTGGGCGATAGTTTTCTTTTTTGGTGGTATCTCTGTCTGGTTTTGGAATGAGGGTGATGGTGGCATCATAGAATGTCTTTGGGAGTATTCCTTCTTCTTCAGCCTTTAGAAAGAGTTTAAGGAGGATGGGCACCAGATCCGCTTTGTATGTTTGATAGAATTCACCTGTGAAGCCATCTGGTCCTGGACTTTTATTTGTCAGGAGTGTTTTTATGACCTCTTCAATTTCATTTCTAGTGATCGGTCTGTTCAGTTGGTCTGTTTCTACTTGATTCAGTTTTGGCAGGCCTTAAGATTCTAGAAAATTGTCCATTTCTTCCAGATTGTCAAACTTGTTGCCATATAGTTGTTCATAGTATTCTCTTATGTTTTTTTGTATTTCTGCTGTATCCATTGTGATTTCTCCTTTTTCATGTATAATTTTGGTTATTTGGGTTCTTTCTCTCCTCTTTTTAGTGAGTCTGGCCAGGGGTTTGTCAATTTTGTTCACCTTCTCAAAGAACCAGCTCTTGGTTTTATTAATTTTCTCAATTGTTTTTTGAGTCTCTACTTTATTGATTTCTTCTTTGATCTTTATCATTTCCTTCCTTCTGCTGACTTTAGGCCTTTTTGTTCTTCTTTTTCTAATTCATTTAGGTGGAGGGTTAAGTTGTCAGTTTGGGATCTTTCTTCTTTTTTGAGAAAGGCCTGTATTGCTATAAATTTCCCTCTGAGCACTGCTTTCGCAGCATCCCATAGATTTTGAGAGGTTGTGTCTTCGTTATCATTTGTTTCAAGGTAGTTTTTAATTTCCTTCTTGATTTCCTCATTGACCCATTGGTTTTTTAGTAGCATGTTGTTTAGTCTCCATGCAGTAGGTTTTTTCTCTTTCCTTTTCCCATGGTTGATTTCTAATTTCATGGCATTGTGGTCAGAGAAGATACTTGAGATAATTTCTATGCTCCTAAATTTATTGAGATTAGCTTTGTGTCCCAATATGTGGTCGATTCTTGAGAATGTTCCATGAGCATTTGAGAAGAATGTGTATTCTGCTTTTTTTGGATGTAGGGTCCTGAAGAGATCAATTAAGTCTAGATTTTCTATTGTTTCCTTTAGGATCTCTGTTGCTTTATTGGTGTTCTGTCTAGAGGATCTGTCCATTGATGTGAGGGGGGTATTAAGGTCTCCTACTATGATTGTATTCTCATCAATATCTCCCTTTACGTCTGTTAATATTTGTTGTATGTATCTGGGTGCTCCTGTATTTGGGGCATATATGTTGACGATAGTAACATCCTCTCCTTGGATGGATCCCTTAATCATTAAGTAGTGTCCTTCTTTGTCTTTCTTTATGTCTTTTGTTTTAAAGTCTATTTTGTCTGATATGAGCGTTGCGACTCCTGCTTTTCTGTCATGTCTATTGGCGTGAAATATTTTTTCCCCACCCTTTCACTTTCAATCTATATGTATCTTTTGTCCTAAGGTGAGTTTCTTGTAGGCAGCATATTGAAGGTTTTTGCCTTTTTATCCACTCAGCCACTCTGTGTCTTTTGATTGGGGCCTTCAGTCCATTGACATTTAAGGTGATAATTGATAGATTATTATTTATTGCCATTTGAACCTCGTGTTCCAGTTGATTCTATGGTTCTCCATTCTTCCTTTCTTTCTTTTTTTTTTTTTTTTTGGTTGGATGGTCTTCTGTTATTATCTGCTTGAGTGTATTTTTTTTTCATTTTTTGCAAATGCAATATTTGCTTTTGGCTTGTGGTTGCCCTGTTTTTTAAGTGTGCTAACCCCTTCCCATAATTGTGTGTTTTAGCCTGATGGTCCTATAAGTTCAAACACTTCATTACTATATTAAAATTAAGAAGAGAAACATACAAACAAACAAACAAAAAGGGTTATTTACTTCCTAACATCCCTTGCCCACATTTTATGGTTTTGATGACTCTTTTTTATTTTTTTCTTTTTAATTTTATTTTGTTTGAGGCCTGTTCATGATTAAATCTGTGTGCTGGCTTATTTGAGTGACTGCTCTCTGATTGTGGTGTCCTCAGTCCTAGTTCTTCCTCTTCTTCTTTTTTTTCCTTTTCTTTTTTCTTCCCTTTCCTTCCTTTCTTTTTGGTTTAGAGAAGCCCTTTCAATATTTCCTTTAACCTGGGTTTTGTGTTGCAGTATTCTTTAAATTTTTGTTTGTTGGAAAAAAATTTTATTTCCCCTTCTATTTTAAATGATATTCTTGCTGGATAGAGTATTCTAGGTTGCATATTTTTTCCTTTTAGCACTTTAAATATCTCTTGCCATTCCCTCCTGGCCTGTAGTGTTTCTGTAGAGAAGTCAGCTGATATTCTTATGGGGGTTCCCTTGTAGGTAACATTCTGTTTTTCTCTTGCTGCCTTTAGGATCCTCTCTTAATCACTAACTTTTGCCATTTTTATTATGATGTGTCTTGGTGTGGGTCTGTTTGGGTTCAGTTTGTTAGGGGCCCTCTGTGCTTCTTGTATCTTGAACCCAGTATCCTTTAGATTTGGGAAGTTTCCAGTGATAATTTCTTCAAATATATTTTCCATCCCCTTATCTTTGTCTACTTCTTCTGGAATTCCTATTATGCGTAGATTGGCCTGCTTTATATTATCCCATAGGTCTCTTATATTGCTTTCCAGTTTTTTGATTTGGTTTTCTGTCTGTTGACCGGATTGAGTGCTTTCCATTATTCTATCTTCCATACCACTGATTCGTTCTTCTGCATTATTCATTCTGGTTTTTACTGCCCCTAGTTCAGTTTGCATCTCTGCAAATGAATGTTCTAGTTTTTCTTGGCTCCTCCTTATATTTTCTAGTTCCTTTCTGAGGGTATCTGCATTACTGTTCATATCTTCTCTTAATTCCTTCAGTATTTTCACTATTTCTCTTTTGAACTCCAGGTCTGTCAGACTGCAGAGATCTGTTTCACTGTTGACTGTTTGAGGTGAGTTCTCCTGTTGGTTTGACTGGGGGTGGTTTCTCAGCTTCTTCATCTTGCTTGTTGTTTTCTTTCTCCTGAGGGAATTGTACTCTCCGTGATTGGGCAGTGTTTGCCTTGTCACTGCCGTGGAATATTTCCTGAGGGCTGGCATTGTTGGTCAATCTTTTTTGAGGCAGTGTGGCTTTTCTGGAGTGTTGTTGGGGCTAACAGTGCTTCTTTGAAGCAAAGGAGGGCTTCCTGAGGGCAGACAGGACTGGGAGGTCCACACCACAATGGTAGCAGATTTCACTTGGTCATGCAGAGCTTGCTCTGGTGTTTTTAGGCTGTGGGGTTCTTGCAGGGGGTTGGCGGTGTTGGGCAGCTGTTCCTCAGGAGTGCAGCACCCCCTGGGGGCTGGAGCAGCTATCTGGGTCACTGAGAACCTAAGAGGCTCTTCCCTAGGGCAGCCCAACTCAGAAGGATGGCCTGAGAATGTAGGCAGATCTTTTCACAGTCTGGCCAAGCTTGTTGCAGCTTTTCTGGGCTGCAGGGGGTCCTCCAGGGGGCTGGTGGTGCTGAGCAGCTATTGTGCTGGAGTGGGGCACCCCCTAGGGGCTTGGGTGGGTAGCAGGTCCACTGGAAACCTATGAGGCTCCTTCCCAGGGCAGCCCGACTCAGAAAGACCGTCTGAGATTTTTTCCCAGCTTGGCCAGGCTTGTTGCAGCTTTTCTGGGCTGTAGGGGGTCCTGCCTGGAGCTGGCAGTCCTATGCAGCTGATCCACTAGGGCACCCCCTGGGGGCTTGGGCAGGTAGCAGGGCCGTTGGGAACCCAAGAGGCTCCTCCCCAGGGCAGCCCGACTCAGAAAGACCATCTGAGATCTTTTCCCAGCTCAGCCAAGCTTGTTGCAGCTTTTCTGGGCTGCAGGGTGTCCTGCCTGGAGCTGGCAGTCCTATGCAGCTGATCCACTAGGGCACCCCCTGGGGGCTTGGGCGGGTAGCAGGGCCACTGGAAACCGAAGAGGCTCCTCCCTGGGGCAGCCCGACTCAGAAAAACCATCCAGGAATTAGGCAGATCTATTCATTGCCTGGCTAGGCTTGTTCTAGCTTTTCTGGGCTGCAGGCCTTTTCTCGGGGGCTGGTGGTGTTTGGTGCTGCTCTGCGGAAGTGTAGCCCCTCCAAAGGGCAAGCAGGCCTGTGCAGGGACAGCCCCTGCGGTGTTAGGCCTCAGGCAGTTGTTGAGGCCAGCCCTCCTGGATGGCAGGCAGCCCCAGGTTCGGCGAGAGCGTAGGGGGTGGTGGGGGTGGGGGTAGGGGATGCACTGGGAAGCACAGCTTTCAGCTAGCTAGTGGGCCTGTAAGCTTGCTGTGGCATGGGGGGTATTCTATGGGGACCCACCCCTTCTTCTCTCCCCTCTCCAGCACAGGCACAGACCAGGCTCTTCTCCCAGGTTCCCTCTGATGTGGCTTTCCACTTCCCCGCCCCTAGAGTATTGCTCTCTTCCTCTGCAACAGCTTTGTTTTCTAGTCTCCCAGGCAGTCTCTGCCTCGTCAAATGGTTTCTAGACCTCCCAAGCAGTTTCCGCTCTGCCCCGCCCCCCCAGCCTGGGGACTAACCTCTGGAGCCTAGGTCTCGGTGCCCAGCCCCCACCCAGGCGTCCCCCGGCCCTTTCTCGGGGACCAACCTTTGGCGGCGAGGTCTCAGTGCCCAGCCCCCACCCAGGCGTCCCCCGGCCCTTTCTCGGGGACTAACCTCTGGAGCCGAGGACTCGGTGCCCAGCCCCCACCCAGGCGTCTCAATTTTTGGTGACTGTGCCCGTAGTTCAGATGGTCCGTTCGGTTCTTGATCAGCTTTTCCGTACTCCAACTTACTGCTACACTCTTCTCTGCATCTGGAGATTCCTCCGGTTCGTTTGATCTTTCCCCGCGTAGGTGACTTTCCAGGGTGCGGGATCCCTTTCTCCTCTGCAGTTCCCTTTCGGGAGCGCCCGTCCCACTCGGATTCACCTTCTCTCACTCTCCTCTTTTCTCCTGTTCTGCCCCGTAATGTCACGAACTTCTTGCCATTATTGGAGTTTAGGTTCCTCTGCCAGCAATTGGTTGCTGTTCTGTGCGAGTCATTTATTCTGTAGATGTGCTTTTTTTGTTGTGTTTGTGGGAGAGGGCGAGCGTGTCCCCCTACTCCTCCGCCATCTTGTCCTCTCTCCCCTCTGATTTTTTTTACCATAAGTAAGATGCTATTTTCATTTGGTGGTTGCTTTCAAGATTTCTTCTTTGTCTTTGTTTTTCAGAAGATTATTTAGTATGTGTCTTTGTGTGGATATCTTTGGGGTTTCCCTGTTTGGAGTTTGTTATGATTCTTTTGTGTGTGTGTGTGTGTGTGTGTTTCTGCCATTTCTTGGGCCACTCCTGCAGCATATGGAGGTTCCCAGGCTAGGGCTCTAATCAGAGCTGGAGCCACCAGCCTACGCCAGAGCCACAGCAACATGGGATCTGAGCCATGTCTGTGAGCTACACTACAGCTCATGGCAAGGCCGGATCCTTAACCCACTGAACAAGGCCAGCGATCGAACCCACAACCTCATGGTTCCTGGTCAGATTCATTAACCACTGAGCCACAACGGGAACTCCTGTTCTGATTCTTAAATCTGTAGTTTCTTAGCTTTCTCAGCCACAATTTCTTTGAGTATGTGTTCATCCTTACCCTCTTTTTCCTTTCCTTTTGGAATTTTGATGACATAAATGTTAGGTCTCTTTTTATAATTTCCCAGGTCTCTGAGGTTCTTTTCATTTTTTTTTTCAGTATATTTTCTCTCTGTTGTTCAGATTGGATCATTTTTGTTGTTCTTTCTTCTAGTTCATGGATTCTTTTCTCTGGCTTCTCCATTCTGTTCTGGAGTCCATCCACTAAGCCTTTTATTTCAATTACTGTGGAGATTATTTTACTTGTAAAATTTCCATTTTATTCTTCTATATGTCATTAATTTCTTGATTGAGACTTCCTTTTTTCACATGTTTCAGGTATGTTTGTCATTTCTAATTGAAATATTTTTATTATGGCTACTTTAAAATTTTTGTGAGACAGTATTTCTGTCATCTGGACATTGGCATCTATTGATTGCCTTTTTCACTAACTTTGAGACCTTCCTATTTCTTGGTTTGATGAGTGATTTTCATTTGAAACCTGGCTGTTTTCATATTACATTATGAGGCTCGGTGGATAGCATTTAAAATCCTTTGTTGAGAGTACCCACTGTGGTGCAGTACGTTAAGAATCTGACTGCAGGAATTCCCTTCATGGTTCAGAGGTTAATGAACCTGAGTAGGATCCATGAGGATACAGGTTTAATCCCTGGCCTCACTCAGTGGGTTAAGGATCTGGCGTTGATGTGAGCTGTGTGTATGTCACAAACATGGCTCAGATCCTGTGTTGCTGTGGCTGTGGCATAGGCTGGCAGCTGCAGCTCCAATTCAACCCCTAGCCTGGGAACTTCCATATGCCACAGGTTCAGCCCTAAAAAGCAAAACAAAACAAAACAAATAATCCGACTGCAGTGGCTCAGGTTCTTGCAAAAGCATGGGTTCACTCCCCAGCCTAGCACAGAAAGTTAAAGGATTTGGCATTGCAACAACTGTGGTTTAGGTTGCAGCTGCAGCAACAAAAAATAAATAAATAAAATACAGCTCTGTTGTAGCTGACTTTCTCTGACATCACTCTTGCAGGGGAAGTCATCTGCCTATTAATTCCAGGTGGATATAAGCAGAAGTCCCACTGCCTTATTTGGCTTCCACTAACAGAGTGTGAGAGATATCCTCATTACTGATAGGTGGTGATGAGTGTTCTGGCTCCTCCTATCATTTCCACTGACACCATCATGGAGACGTTCTTGTTACTGCTGGATTATGGTGAAATTCTAACTCTTTCCTAGGCCTCTTCTGATAACACTCCAGAAGGGAGTGGGAGGGAAACCTTATTATTGCCAAGTGGGAATGAAAGTCCAAGCTTTCTACATGTTCTCCAGTGACACCATCAGATGGATGGCTCATAACTGGCTGGCGAAAAATAAAATACTGAACTTCCTTACTTGGCCTTCCAAAAACTGATAAAAATTGTTTACTGTCTCTAGACTGTTTATACAAATGATAAGTTTTATGTTAAATATCTGCTTTCCTTCTGGGAGTCTGGGATTTTTGTATGTGCTAGACAGTGCCTATATGACCAGCTCCCAGTGAAACCCTTAAGCACTGAGTCTCCAGTCGGCTTCCTTTGGTGGAAACACTATAGACACGTTACTGCATTTTGTTGCTAAAGGAACAGTGCTCTCTGTGTGACCACTAATGGGATAGAGAGAACATAAGGGAGTCTGCACAGAGATTCTTCCAGACTTTGCCTATTTTTTTGTCCTTATGATCATGCTATATATTCTTACTACATCACTGTAATAAATCTTTGTCATGAGCGAAACCATATGCTGTGTCCTATGCGCCGTTCTAGTGAATCTCCAAATGTGGGGTGGTCTTGGGGACCCACTTTAGAAAACAGTTTGGTAGTTACTTTTAAGTACAACATGTGTCCACTACATGATCAGAATCATTCCACTCCTAGATATTTACCCAAGAAAACTGAAAGCATATATCCATACAAACACTTGTATGTAAGTGTTCATAGCAACATCTTTAATAGCTCAAATGCTAAACACACATGTCCACCACCAAGTGAATGGTTAAAAAAAACTGTGAAATACTATTCAGCCATAAAAATTAATAATTACAAAGAAGCATGAAAAAAACTTTTGGGAGTGATAAATATATTTATTATCTTAATTGTCGTGATAGTCTCATGGGTATATCATATGTCAAAATTTACTTTGTACACTTTAAATATGTTAAGTTGATTGTATGTCAGCTGAATCTCAATAAGAACATATCCCTTGGGTGTTGTATGTATTTTACAATTATTCTTTATCTACTCAAAAATATTTTTGCTTCTTTTTTAAGGTCACACCTGCAGCATATGGAAGTTCCCAGGCTAGGGGTCAAATTGGAGCTGAAGCTGCTGGCATACACCACAGCCACAGCAATGCAGGATCCAAGCTGCATCTGCCACCTACAACATAGCTCATGCCAATGCCAGATCCTTAACCCAATGAGTGAAGCCAGGGATCAAACCTGCATCCTCATGGTTACTAGTTGGATTCATTTCCACTATGCTTCAACAGGAATTCCCTATCTACTTAATATTTGATAAATCAATTCAAAAGTACATCTTTCCCATTAATTCTTATCCCTGGAAATAGATGAAACTATGTAAACATTCCAGAATGTTTACTTATGAGTGTATTCAAGAGTATTTACCACTAACAAAACATTGGAAATAACTTAAATACCCATTAAGTAATGTGTAGAACAGCAATAGGGCAAGTATACTGTTAATATATAGTGAGTTCTTAAAAATCAATAAGAAAAATGACAAATAACCTGATAAAAAATTGGGGAAAATACTTGACAGGCCACTCATGGAAAAAAGTCAAAGTGTTTAGTTAACAAATATGAAACATTCAACTTCACTTGTAAGTAAATAAATCCAAATTAAAGCAATGATGAAATATCATTTTCTAATTGGCAAAGATAAAAGGTTCAATAGTTCTCATTTTTAATGAAGGAATAGATAACCAGGCACGCTCATATAAAGGAAAAGTTTAATCAATAGGACTACATTAAAATCATAAGCATCTAGTTCCCGTCGTGGCTCAGCAGAAATGAATCTGACTAGCATCCATGAGGATGCAGGTTCGATCCCTGGCCTCATTCAGTGGGTTAAGGATCCAGTGTTGCTGTGAGCTGTGGTGCAGGTCACAGACGCAGCTCCAATTGGACCCCTGGGTTGGGAACCTCCATATGCCATGGGTGCAGTCCTAAAAAAATTTTTTTAAACCATTACAATCGAAAAAATAAAAATCATTATTAAAAAATATATAACAAGCTAATTGAGAGGAAAAATAAATTATATTAAACAGTCAAAAAAATACATGAGCTCTGAAGTAAGTCAGAGAAAAACAAATATCACATGATATCACTTATATGTGAAATCTAATAATAATGTTACAAAAGAACTTATTTAAAAAAAAGAAACAGGAGTTCCCGTTGTGGCGCAGTGGTTAATGAATCCGACTAGGAACCATGAGGTTGTGGGTTCGGTCCCTGCCCTTGCTCAGTGGGTTAAGGATCCGGCGTTGCCGTGAGCTGTGGTGTAGGTTGCAGACGCGGCTCGGATCCCGCGTTGCTGTGGCTCTGGCGTAGGCCGGTGGCTGCAGCTCTGATTTGACCCCTAGCCTGGGAACCTCCATATGCCGCGGGAGCGGCCCAAGAAATAGCAACAACAACAACAACAAAAAGACAAAAAAAAAAAAAAAGAAAAAAGAAACAAACTCACTGATTTCAAAACCAATCTTAGGGTGAAAATAGGTGAAACCATTGATGGGAGGGAGGAATTAGGAGGGTGGGAATAACATATACACCCTACTGTATAAAAGAGATGACTAATAAGAACCTACTGTATAGCACAGGAAAATCTACTCAGTAGTCTGTAATAACCTATAGCGGAAAAAAGAATGGATATTTTTATATGTATGACTGATTCGCTTTGCTGTACACCTGAAAGTAATACAACATTTTAAGTCAACTATACTCTAATAAAATTTTTTTTAAAAAAAACCACAAGCATCTGTTTATTCAAAAGAAGTGATTAAAACTGTGAAAAGGCAACCCACTGATTCAGAGGAGATAGTCACAATAAATATACTTGACACAGGATTCATATCCAGAACATTAAAAAAAAAAAACTCTTACAAATCTATATGAAAAGGATAAATAACACAATAGAAAAAATGGGCAAAAGAATTGAAAATACATTTCACAAAAAATGACATTCAAATGACCAACGAACATATTGAGAAGTGTTTGACTTCATAAATCATCAGGGAAATAAAAATTAAAATAAAAGGGAGATACTAGTACACCCCCATAAGAATGGATTTCTTTAAAACTCAAAATATCAGGTCTTATCAAGGACCTGGAGCAACTGGAAAATACCCTCACCTCTCATAGTGGTGTCAACTGGTATAACCAGTTTGAAAAAATGGCAATAGCTACTAAATGTGGAAGTAAAAGAATATCATAAAACCTAGTAGTTCCCTTCCTAGGTATACATCAAACAAAAATGTGTAATTAAGTACAAGAATTTCATGGCAACTTCGTTCATAATAACCAAAAACTAGAAACAACCCAAATGTCCATCAACAGTAGAATGGATGAATAAACTATAATCTATTTAAATAATGGAATTTCATATGACAATGAGGATTTTAAAAAGAACCATTGCTATACATCATGAATGAACTTAAAAAATATAACCTCAAGCAAAATAATGTAGACAAACAATTATACATATTTATGATTCAATTTATAAAAAGCAAAACTAACCTGTGTTTTTAGAAGTCAGAAGAGTGGTTACCCTTGGAGGGTGGGATATGACTAGAAGGAGCCACAAGGGACTTCTGGGGTACAAGTCATGTTATGTGTGATCTGGTTAGTTGGTATAGGGGTGACTAAACATCGTAAAACATAATTGAGCTGTACATTTATTATTTGTGCATTTCTCTGCATGTATATGTCAATAAAATTTTTCCTTTAAAAAATGCAGAAGCAGGATGTAGAAACACTGTGTCTATCTAGAAAAACACACACCAAATGTTATTAGAGTTATTTCTGGGAGTTGAGATTTGGGAAAATTTTTTACTTAATTTTTATTCATTGATATATTTTTTCATTTCCTAAAATGAGTCTATAACTTTTTAATATAAATTCATAAATGTGATCATGTATATGCCTTTTTAATTTTTTTTCTTTCCATCTTTTTCAACCTTCCCTCTTCCATGTCAGCATGACCTCACCCTACCATAGGTAACATATTCTTAAAATTTGCATATCCTTCCATATTTTTCTCTATATTCCTAAAATCTTACACATACACATATTGGGGGTGTTTGGGGTTGTTGTTTTGCAAAAAAAGCAGTGGCAATACCCACACTTTTCACATACTTCTATTTTCATTAAACAATACTCTACAGAACATATTTTTATGATCAGAGCAAACAATGAATCTATTTTCATTAGGAGAGGAAGAGAAGTACAAGTCACCATTAGCTGATTATCTGGCTAGTTCTAGGATTAGTCCATTGAGAAAAGTTAGGAGGACCTGAAATACTGTCAGCAATGTTTACCTCCCAAGCCAAGAATCCCCTCAGAATGGGTCTAGGCATTCTATTGGTCAAACCCAAGAATGTTTGGCCTAGCTCAAGATGAAGGAGGCCTAGGAAAGAAGTTGCTGCTGGTATATATGCTAGTCCATTAAAAAGAGCCAGCTCTCCCGAAGGAAGGATATAAACATCACAACATGCCCGTTTTCTGTAACTATCCAGGACTTTTCCCTCTTACCTCCCTGGATAATGTCCCCGGTCTTATGTTCCAGTCTCTGCTCTCTGTTTCTATCTGCTCAGGATAGTTGATGTGCCTAGACTACCCTTTTTGAAAGACTGATCTCCACAACCTCAAACCAGCATGTTCCCAGCTCTAGAGGTGCCTAACACATTCAGATGAGATTGTTCATTACTATTAGAGAGGTGGGATTCTTATACCTCAGTCCTCTACTGGATCTATTTCCAAAACACCTTTGCTTCCTCAGTGTCCCAACATGAACCCCCAGGTCCAAGTGACATGCTCTGGATTCCATTTTCACTGCAGTCACCTATATATACAGACCTCAGCACCAAAATTCAGTCCTCCTTGAGGCAGGACCAGATCTACTGTGCTATTTCTGGGATTGAGGCCTCAGCATTTCTCCCTCCCCCTCACCCTGCGAGTGTACTTCCCAGGCCTGAGCCACCCAAGAGAATTATCAGCTCCCCAGCACTGGTTTCCTGCTAAGCTGGACCAAGATAAAATTGGCCTCTTGCTCACATCTAACAAGTGTTAGAGCCTGGGTCTATATGGGGGGAAGGGAGGGCAGCCCTGACCCATGGGTGCTCCTGCTGGGCCAGTCCACTCTGGGACTGACATCTCCTGTCTGGCACCCCACCCCACCCCCAGGCCTCCTAGCTCCCCTGTTCTACTCACCCAGGGATGGGAGGAGTAGAAAGGGGTGAGGAGACTGCTACCGTTCTTTATTACTACACATCCACCCTATACTGCCCTAACAACAAATGGGTCCTGAGATCCAGGGATAGGGATGCTAACTAGTAATGTTTCCCACCATATCCCCACATCCATGCCACACTTGAAGAATTCCTGGAGATAGAGATGGGGCTGGGCCACCCAACAGTCCCTTCCCACTGGATGCCCCTCCTCTCTTTCCCTTACCAGATCTGTCCCTGAGGCTCCAAGGGCAGGGTCGACCTGCAACTAGCAAGACCTAAGTGATTGCAGGCAGGGGGCCTGCCAGGATGAGGGGGCTAGGGAGAGAACCACCTCAAGGAAATGTTCTGCTATGTTCCAGAGCAGCCATCCTCCTCGCCATCCTCTCCAACCTCCAACCCTGGGTCTGCAGTCCCCATAAGAGCTGCCCAGAACTCCCAGCAGCAACCTCACTCCCTGGTGAGAGCTCAGAGCTCAGGCCATCTCTTCCACCACACAGCCCCCAGATCCTACCCAAGGTGAAGATGAGCCCCCGCCGGCTGCCCTAGCTTCACACACCTGAACTAGCAGGATTCCCTAGGCTTGAGAACCCTCCTCCAAACCTGGACAGAGCCCCAGGAATGGACTAGATTAACTCTAAGATCTATCCTCCTCAATCTGCTCCCCATCCAACACTCCTCCACCCTACTCTCCATCAACCTGCTTCCTTCAGCCACTTGCCTAAGTGGGGGTGAAGGAGGGGGGGCAGGGTAACCACCTCCACTCCCCTCCCACACACACCCACCTAATCCTTCCTCCCCCAAGGGCCCAAGCTGGAGTCTTCTGCCTTAAAGCCTGCAAAGGCCAGGGTTTCTTCCCACCAGTCTGAGTTCTTCTAGCTACCTTGCCTCTTGATTCGCCTCCCCTCCCTCATACACGTGCACAGACACCCTCCCTTCAGCTCCAAGAACACAAGGGTCTTCCACTAGCATATTTGGACACAGAGAGCCCCTTCACTTTCAAGGAAAACAGGGCACCCACAAATGCCCAGGCTGTTGAGGGAGGAGCGATCGACAATTCACAAGTGTTCCCATATCCCCCATCATGCTCGACCCTCCCCTCAACCCTGGAAGGCAGCTGCTCATGTATGTTTCAGAGATGGAGGAAGTAAGCCCCAGAGGGGAGCTGAATGCCATTTTTCAAACTCCTTCTCCAAGGCTCTTTCCACCCCACCTCACATAAAGTAGCCATAAGGGAATCTCTCTTTTCCCTTGACTTCCCAGAAAGTCTGTTTCCTGCTCCTGGATTTAGTGCCTGCTGTCCCCAAGCCCACCCTGCTCCTCAAGGGAAGCTCTGGGCAGTGACTGGCACAACAGCCTCAAGATGGAGGCATGGAAGGGAACAAAAGCTGAGCCAGGGCCCGTGTGCAGACCCTACCCACCCACCACACCCTCTCCTATGGAGGGAAAGGGACGGGGAGGAGAATGTGGAAGAGGAATTAGGAATCTCTGATCTGCCTTTCCCTGGGAGCACACAGCACTGTCTTCTGGGTTCCTCTCTGCCTCAAAATGGGTATAAAACTCCAAACTGAGCTCTCCTGTGCCTTACTCCCTCACTTCTTCTCTCATTATTCTATAAATTATCATCACTGAGGGCCAATTTCCAGGGCCTTGCTTACTGCCCATAGACCCTCAAAGGACCCTTTGTCTGGTCTAGTTGTTGGGGAAGAGGGGATGAAGAACAGTTCCTTGGAGGCCCTACTTTTATGGGGAAGGAATTGTGGGTCTAATTGGTCAAGGCAGATAGCTCAAAGGCTCCCTATCTTCTATACTTTATTTTTTACTTTTTTTTATTACTCAAATGAATTTATAACATTTGTAGTTGTATAATGATCATAACAATCTGATTTCACAGGATTTCCATCCCACAGCCCCAGCACATCCTCCCACCCACCCCCAAACTGTCTCCTCTGGAGACCATAAGGTTTTCAATGTCGGTGAGTCAGCATCTGTTATGCAAAGAAGTTCCGTCTGTCCTTTTTTCAGATTCCACATGTCAGTGAAAGCATTTGATGTTGGTGTTTCATTGTATGGCTGACGTCACATAGAATGATAACATCTAGGTCCATCCATGTTGCTAAGAATGCTGGTATTTCATTCTTTTTAATGGCTGAGTAATATTCCATTGTGTATATGTACCACTTCTTCTTGATCCACTCCTCTGTCGATGGACATTTAGGTTGTTTCCAGGTCTTGGCTATTGCAAATAGTGCTGCAATGAACATCGGAGTACATGTGTCTTTGCAAGTCATTGTTTTCTCTGGATAGATGCCCAGGAGTGGGATTTGCTGGATCAAATGGGAGTTCTATGCTTAGTTTTCTGAGGCATCTCCATACTGTTTTCCACAGTGGCTGCACCAATTTACAATCCCACCAACAGTGTAAGAGGGTTCCTTTTTCTCCACACCCTCTCCAGCACTTATTGTTTGTGGGCTTTTGGATGATGGCCATTCTGGCTGGTGTAAGGTGGTACCTCATCGTGGCTTTGATTTGCATTTCTCTAACAATGAGTGATGTTGAATATCTTTTCATGTGTTTTTTGGCCATCTGTATGTCTTCTTTGGAGAATTGTCTGTTTAGATCTTCTGCCCATTTTTTGATAGGCTTGTTTGTTTTTTTGGTATGGAGCTGCAGAAGGTGTTTGTAAATTTTGGAGATGGATCCCTTGTCAGTTGATTCATTTGCAAAGATTTTCTCCCATTCTGTGGGTTGTCTTTTCGTATTGTTTAGGGTTTCCTTTGCTGTGCAGAAACTTTTAAGTTTAATTACGTCCCATTTGTTTATTTTTGTTTTTATTGTCAATACTCAAAGAGGTGGATCTGAGAAGATGTTGCTGTCATTTACGTCAGAGAGTGTTTGCCCTAGGTTCTCCTCTAGGAGTTTGAGAGTGTCTGGTCTTATATCTAGGTCTTTAATCCACTTGGAGTTTATTTTTGTGTATGGTGTGAGGGAGTGTTCTAATGTCATTCTTTTCCATGTGGCTGCCCAGTTTTCCCAGTACCACTTATTGAACAAGCTGTCTTTTCCCCATTGTGTATTCTTGCCTTCTTTGTCATAGGTGAGTTGGCTGTAGGTGCATGGGTTGAATTCTGGGCTTTCTATCCTGTTCCACTGATCTATACTTCTGTCTTTGTGCCAGGACCATACGGTTGTGATGATTGTTGCTTTGTAGCATAGTCTGATGTCCAGGAGCCTGATGCCTCCAGCTCCATTTTTCTTTTTCAGGATGTCTTTGGCTATTCTGGGTCTTTGGTGCTTCCAAACAAACTTTAGAATATTTTGTTTGAGTTCTGTGAAAAATGTCCTTGGTCATTTGCTAGGGATTGCATTGAACCTGTAGATTGCCTTGGGTAGTATAGTCATCTTGATAATATTGACTCTTCCGATCCACGAGCATGGTATGTCTTTCCATCTATTTGTGTCATCTTTGATTTCTTTCATCAGTGTCTTAGAGTTTTCAGAGTACAGGTCTTTTGTCTCTCTAGGTAGGTTTACTCCTAGGTATTTTATTCTTTTGGATGTGATGGTAAACGGGATTGCTTCCCTAATTTCTCTTTCTGATCTTTCATTGTTAGTATATAGAAATGCCATTGATTTCTGTGTACTTAATTTTGTATCCTGCGACTTTGCCAAATTCATGGATGAGCTCTAACAGTTTTCTGGTAGAGTCTTTAGGATTCTCTAGGTATAGTATCATGTCATCTGCAAATAGGGATAGTTTTACCTCTTCCTTTCTGATTTAGATTCTTTTTATTTCTTTTACTTCTCTGATTGCTGTGGCTAGGACTTCCAGAACTATGTTGAAGAGTAGTGGCAAGAGCGGACATCCTTGTCTTGTTCCTGATCTCAGCAGGAATTCTTTCAGCTTTTCACCATTGAGAATGATGTTCCCTGTGGGTTTGTCATACATGGCCTTTATCATGTTGAGGTAAGTTCCCTCTATGCCCACGTTCTGAAGGGTTTTGATCAGCAATGGGTGTTGGATTTTGTCAAAGGCTTTTTCTGTATCTATTGAGAGGATCAAATGGTTTTTATTCTTCAGTTTGTTAATGTGGTGTTTCACACTGTTGGATTTGTGGATATTGAAGAACGCTTGCATCCCTGGGATAAATCCCACTTGATCATGATGTATAATCCTTTTAAGATATTCTTGGATGCGGTTTGCTAGTATTTTGTTGAGGATTTTTGCATTGATGTTCGTCAGTGAAATTGGCCTGTAGTTTTCTTTTTCTGTGGTATCTTTGTCTGGTTTTGGTATCAGGGTGATGGTGGCCTCATAGAATGAGTTTGAGAGTATCCCTTCCTCTGCAATTCTTTGAAATAGTTTCAGAAGGATAGGTGTTAGATCTTCTCTAAATGTTTGACAGAATTCGCCTGTGAAGTCATCTGGTCCTGGACTTTTGTTTGTTGGAAGTTTTTAAATCACAGTTTCAATTTCAGTTCTTGTTATGGGTCCATTCATCTTTTCTATTTCATCTTGGTTTAGTCTTGGAAGATTGTACCTTTCTAAGAATTTGTCCATTTCATCTAGGTTTTCCATTTTATTGGCATATAGTTGCATACAGTAGTCTCTTATGATCCTTTGTCCGTTGTTACTTCTCCTTTTTCATTTCTAATTTTATTGATATGAGTCCTCTCTCTTTTTTGCTTGATAAATCCCTCTCTTCTATCCTTCCAGTACTTTGCCAAACTACAGAGAGGGTATGGGGGAAATAGTAGCAAATATCATAAAGTTAAGGGTAGGGGCACTCCCAAGGTAGCACCAGAGAAAAGGCAAAGTGGAGAACATGCTGAAATCCCTGACCACACACCTCAGTGAGGTAGACTTCTCCTGTATATGCTTCTTAGTACCTGTGGCCATTACCCTCCTTCTCATCTCTCTTGCCCCCAGCTGAGAGAATCCCTATATCTGCAGGGGAGCTTGTTGTCATCTAGAAGCCCCTGCCCTTCAGTGCCACATTTTTGGGTGGGCTCTAAATTCCCAGATCCCAATAAATCCTAGCCTAAGCCTTTCATTCAGGGTAGATGGCTTCAATCATCCAATACAATTCCCTCCAAGGTTAGGACTCACCTGTCAACTTCAATGGCTAGGCCTGGAAAGCAGGGAGAGGCCACTTTCAAGGAAAGTCAATTTCTAGGCAAAGCTAGTTCCAGTTCAGTAGCTGTGTACATCGTTGTAACTAGTGAATGTCAGGAGCACTTTTAACATTGTATTGACAGAGCACAGGGGCTACAAACAAACCTAATTCCCTTTTTCTAGTCAACTAAGTATTTTCTTCACAATCCTTGGTCAACAAAATTAAGGGTTATCCTACCAGGAAGAAATCAAAGATCCAAAGAAAGTCAGAGTTGAAATGGCGGGGAGTTTAAGAAGCCAGTAATTTTCATACTTCTCTCAAAGGAGTCTTTCTCTGGGCTGGTATTGCAGGGGAAGTCACAAGTTCATTTTAAAAGTAATTGTCTCCATGGTAGCATGCATTTCCCATTTCTGATTCTTCCACAATCTGTCTTAGTGCTAGAACTTAGTGACTTGTCTGATCTCAAAACCATGCCAAATAGCCCCAGAAAGCTAGCCCAAATCTTCAGGACAATTGCATGACTTCCAAAGTAAGGTCCTATCTCCACAAAGGCCACTGTCTACACCAAGTTATGGAGGCTTCCTTTTTCCTAACAGGAACATATTGAATACAGTAGTCAACCCCACCACTAAAAAAGGGCCCACTCAGTGTTCCCTGGTGGCCTAGTGGTTAAGAATCCAGCACTGTCACTGCTGTGGTGCAGGTTCAATCCCTAGCCTGGAAACTTTCACATGCAGTGGGTGTGGCCAAAAAAAGAAGGGCCCACCCATTTCATCCACAGAGGGTGTACCCTTAGATCATATACCTCTGGTGACCAAAGGGGAATGTGCTACTGTGCCCTATAAGATGCCTCCTACTTAAGGCTACTTCTCCAAGATTGAGAAATGTAACCAACTTATGGAATACATACAAATAAATACAGAGAATTAGGCAAAGTGAGATGAGAAAGAAATATGTTCCAAACAAAGGAATAGGATAAAACCCCAGAAGAAGAACTAAGTGAGTGGAAGTAAGCAATCTACCCAATAAAGAGTTCAAGGTAATGATCATAAAGCTGTTCCATGAACTTAGGAGAAAAGTAGAGGAGCACAAAAGAAGCTTAACAAAGAGTTAGAACCAAACAGAAATGAAGGATACAATAACAGAAATAAATACAGTAAAAGGAAGCAACAGTTGGTTAGATGATACAGAGGAACAGATTAGTGAACTTGAAGACCAAGTAGTGAAAAATCATCCAAGCTGAACAGAAAAATAAAAGAAAATTTTAAAATGAGGAAAGTTTAAGAGTCTTTTGAAACAACATCAAACATACTAATAATCACCTTATATGGGTCCCACAAGGAGAAGAAAGAGATAGAAATTGACAAAAAAAAATGTGAAATAGTAATATCTGAAAACTTTCCTAACCTGGGAAAGGGAACAAACATCCAGGTCCAGGGAAGCATAGAGAATTTCAAATAAGCTCAACCCAAAAAAAATGTCCACACCTGTAGTAAAAATGGCAAAGTTAAATATAAAGAGAACCTATTAGGAGTTCCCATTATGGCACAGTGGAAATGAATCTGATTAGGAAACATGAGGTTGTGGGTTAAATCCCTGGCCTTGCTCAGTGAGTTAAGGATCCAGCATTGCCATGAGCTCTGGTGTAGGTCACAGATGCAGCTCAGACTTGACATTGCTGTGGCTCTGGTGTAGGCTAGCAGCAACAGCTCCTATTAGACCCCTAGCCTGGAAACTTCCACATGCCGTGGGTGTGCCCCCCCAAAAAAAAGACAAAAAGGGAAAAAAAAGAGAGAGACTATGAAAAGCAGCAAGGGAAAAGCAACTAGTTTTGTACAAGAGAAGTCCCATAAGACTGTCAGCTGACTTTCCACAAAAATTTTTCAGGCCAGAAGGGAGTGATAGGATATATTTAAAGTTCTAAAAAGGAGAAATCCTACAATGGGGAAAAAAAACCCTCTATCCATCAAGACTATCATTCAGAGTTGAAGGAGAGAGAGTTTTATAAACTAGCAAAAACTAAAAGAATTCAGCACCACTAATTATGCCCTATAAAAAATGTTAAGGGAAAGTTCCCATTGTGGTTCCATGGGTTATGAACCTGAATAGTATCCATGAGGATGTGGGTTTGATCCCTGGCCTCACTCAGTGGGTTAAGGATCCAGTGTTACTATGAGCTGTGGTGCAGGTCACAGATGTGGCTCAGATCCCACATTGCTGTATCTGTAGTGTAGGCCAGTAGCTGCAGCTTCAATTCCACCCCTAGCCTGGGAACTTCCATGCCACAGGTGTGACCCCCCCCCAAAAAAAAGGCAAAAAAAAATTAAGGGGGCTTCTCTAAGTGGAAAAGAATCATATTGTAGAAAATGTGGCTATTTGGCCAATGTCAGTTATAGGCAAGGGTAATTCTCTAAGAATAGGGTGTGGGTAATGCTAGTGCCTTAACTAAAATATCCATGAAGGAAAATTTTGAAGATCCATATTTATCTAGTTAGAAATATGAAAATAACAAAATATGTGGTAAAGGCAAAAATATAGTAAAGTTAGATCTATAAAGTTAGCAGGAAGGTTAAAAGGAAAAAGCAGGAGTTCCCATCGTGGTGCAGTGGTTAACAAATCCGACTAGGAACCATGAGGTTGCAGGTTTGGTCGCTGCCCTTGCTCAGTGAGTTAAGGATCTGGCATTGCCATGAGCTGTGATGTAGTTTGCAGACATGGCTTGGATCCCACGTTGCTGTGGATCTGGCATAGGCCAGAGGCTACAGCTCTGATTTGACCCCAAGCCTGGGAACCTCCATATGCCACGGGAGCAGCCCAAGAAACAGCAAAAAGACAAAAAAAAAATGAAAAGCAGTAAAATTATCTATATCCACAATGAGTAATTAAGGGATATACGAAACAAAAGATGTAGAATATGATATCAAAAACATTAAATGTGAGGAAGGGCATTAAAATGCCAGGTTATTAGGATGCATTTGAACCTAAGCAATCATCAACTTAAAACAATCATAGATAAATAGATATAGATAGATGATAGATAGACAGACAGATATATAGATTGCTATATGTAAAACTTATGTTAACCACAATCCCCAAAATCTGTAAAAATCTACACAAAAAAAGAAAAAGAAAACCAAACATAACACTAAAGATAGTCCTCAAATAACAAGGGAAGAGCAAAAGAAGAAGGAACAAAAAAGAACTATAAAAATAAAATTCAAAAATAATTAACAAAATGGCAATAAGTACATATCTATCAATAGTCACTTTAAATGTAAATAAACTAAGTGCTCTAACCAAAAATCATAGAGTGGCTATATGCATAAAAACAAAAAACAAGATCCAAATATATGCTGCCTATAAGAAATTCACTTCAAATCTAAAGACACACAGACTAAAAGTGAGGGGAAGGTATTCTATGAAGATGGAAATGAAAAGAAAGTTAGGGTAGTAGTACTTGCATCAGACAAAATAGACTTTAAAACAAAGACTGTAACGAGACAATTGTATAACAATTATAAATATATATGCACCCAATATAGGAGCACCTAATACATAAAAGTAGAAATTGACAGTAATACAATAACAGTAGGGGACTTTAACACCTTACTTCCATCAATGGACAGATCATCCACACAGAAAAATAAATAAGGAAACACTGGCCTTGATGCACTAGATCAAAAGGAATTAATAAATATATAGAGAGAACATTGCAGCCAAAAGCAGTAGAATGCACATTCTTTTCAAGTACACATGGAACATTCTTTAGGCTAGATCACATCCTAGGCCACAAAATAAATCTCAATAAATTTAAGAAGATTAAGCTCATATCAAGCATCTTTTCCAGCCACAATGGTATGACACTACAAATCAGCTATAAGAAAAAAATGCATGAAAAAAAAAAAAAAACAAAAAAAGAAAAAATGCATGAAGGCTAAAGAATATGCTACTAAACAATAAATGTGTCACTGAACAAATCAAAGAATATGTGGAATAGATCCTGGGCTTCCTAAGCTTATATTCTTTCTCTGTCATTTATTTGTTCATAAGTTTAGGCATTTACTCTTTGGGCTTCAGTTTCTTTATCTGTACAATTGGGTTTATAATAACTATTCCTCAGGGAAAATATGAGGCCATAAAAATGAATTAATGAATACAAATTGCTTGGTCCAAACTGGTAGTCTGGGATGTCTATTAGAAGCAAACTATTGCAGTTGGAGTGGATAAGCCATGGGATCCTGCTGTATAGCTCAAGGAACTACATCTAATCACTTGTGATGGAACATGATGGAGGATAATGTGAGAAAAAGAATATATATATATATGTGTATATATATATATATATATATGTGTGTATATATATATATATATATATATATATATATATGCACATATGACTGGGTCACTTTGCTGTACAGTGGAAATTGACAGAACACTGTATATCAACTATAATGGAAAAAATAAAAATCATAAAATAAATCCATAAATAAAAAATAAAAAGGATAGGGTCTTAAAAATAGGAGCTAGCTTACTTCAATCCATATTTGATGATGTACTGATAACATGAAAACATGTTATCATGAAAGGCTACAGTGTAGATAACTAAGACATTGCTTCTGAAAGGCAAGATTAAGAGCTCTGTTAAAAGTGCATCCATAAATGCCATCAATGGAGAAAATGCAAAGCTTCCTCCTTTGCTTCACAGGGCAGCAACCAGAGGGATTCCTTCTAATATCTAAGGAACTCAGATTTATCCATTACACAGAATCTTTCAAGGGCCTTTCCATCTTACTCACAATGAAAGCTAACATCCTTCCCACTATGATTAAAAAAAAAGCCAGGTGATCTGGTGCCTCACCCCATCCATTTTCTTTGTGGAGCTCAATTTCTACCATTTTGTCCTTGTTCATTCCACTGGCCATTCCACTCTGTGATTCCACAATCAGTGTCAAACACATCTTCCTTTTCTTGTTTTTATACCTATCTCTGTCTAGAACAGCATTTCCTCAGACAGCTGTGTGCTTTACTGCTATGAACACATAGACTATAATAGTATCTGACGCATAGCAGATTACTAATACATACTTTTTAAATAAGCAAACCAGTAAATATGACCATAGTGTGCTATAATGATCATTTGGTACTAAATACTCCTTGGTTGAGGAAAAGGATCAAGTCCTTTCAAGCATATGCACCCAAAACTTAGCACTTACCTGAAAGATAATAATTGTTCAATAAGATTTATCAAATAAGTGAAGGTGTTTTTTTCCCTGAAACACACTAACTCCTTTCTATGACATGTTAAGAACTAGTAGATTCAAAAGTTTTGCCTCTAAATCTGGTAAACTGGTGAAAACTGGCCCTTTTGTTTAAGAGAGCACGGTTGACAAAAAAAAAAAAACAAAACCCTAACAGACATCAAAGGCATTACCATAGCAAATGCTACCATTTAAAACATAACAGAAAATTTCCATTTGGCTAAATAAATAAATAAAGTATACTAAAATGTATGCCTTGTAATATGAAGTAAACAAAAAAAAAAAAACAGTACTTTTTCCATAGAGTGAAAAGCAAGTTCCCCTTAGCTATCATTTATAGGTTTATATCATGGCATATATGGCATATATATGGCATATATGGCATATGGCTTAGGGAAATCATTGTTCAGCACCCTGACTTTTTTTTTTACCACTGTACAGCAAGGGGGTCAGGTTATACTTACATGCATATATTACAATTACATTTTTCCCCCACCCTTTGTTCTGTTGCAATGAGTATCTAGACAAAGTTCTCAATGCTATTCAGCAGGATCTCCTTGTAAATCTATTCTAAGTTGTGTCTGATAAGCCCAAGCTCCCGATCCCTCCCACTCCCTCCCCCTCCCATCAGGCAGCCATAAGAATATTTTCCAAGTCCATGATTTTCTTTTCCGAGGAGATGTTCATTTGTGCTGGATATTAGATTCCAGTTGTAAGTGATATCATATGGTATTTGTCTTTATCTTTCTGGCTCATTTCACTCAGGATGAGAGTCTCTAGTTCCATCCATGTTGCTGCAAATGGCATGATGTCATTCTTTTTTATGGCTGAGTAGTATTCCATTGTGTATATATACCACCTCTTCTGAATCCAATCATCTGTCGATGGACATTTGGGTTGTTTCCATGTCCTGGCTATTGTGAATAGTGCTGCAATGAACACGTGGGTGCATGTGTCTCTTTTAAGTAGAGTTTTGTCCGGATAGATGCCCAAGAGTGGGATTGCGGGGTCATATGGAAATTCTATGTATAGATTTCTAAGGTATCTCCAAACTGTTCTCCATAGTGGCTGTACCAGTTGACATTCCCACCAGCAGTGCAGGAGGGTTCCCTTTTCTCCACACCCCCTCCAGCACTTGTTATTTGTGGATTTATTAATGATGGCCAGTCTGACTGGTGTGAGGTGGTATCTCATGGTAGTTTTGATTTGCACTTCTCTTATAATCAGCGATGTTGAGCATTTTTTCATGTGTTTGCTGGCCATCTGTATACCTTCTTTGGAGAAATGTCTATTCAGGTCTTTTGCCCATTTTTCCATTGATTGATTTGTTTTTTTGCTGTTGGGTTGTATAAGTTGTTTGTATATTCTAGAGATTAAGCCCTTGTTGGTTGCATCATTTGAAACTGTTTTCTCCCATTCTGTAAGTTGTCTTTTTGTTTTCTTTTGGGTTTCCTTTGCTGTGCAAAAGCTTTTCAGCTTGATGAGGTCCCATGGGTGTATTTTTGCTCTAATTTCTATTGCTTTGGGAGACTGACCTGAGAAAATATTCATGATGTTGATGTCAGAGAGTGTTTTGCCTATGTTTTCTTCTAGGAGTTTGATGGTGTCCTGTCGTATATTTAAGTCTTTCAGCCATTTGGAGTTTATTTTTGTGCATGGTGTGAGGGTGTGTTCTAGTTTCATTGCTTTGCATGCAGCAGTCCAGGTTTCCCAGCAATGCTTGCTGAATAGACTTTCTTTTTCCCATTTTATGTTCCTGCCTCCCTTGTCAAAGATTAATGGACCATAGGTGTCAGGGTTTATTTCCGGGTTCTCTATTCTGTTCCATTGGTCTGTCTGTCTGTTTTGATACCAGTACCACACTGTTTTGATGACTGTGGCTTTGTAGTATTTCTTGAAGTCTGGGAGAGTGATGCCTCCTGCTTGGTTTTTGTTTCTCAGGATTGCTTTGGCGATTCTGGGTCTTTTGTGGTTCCATCTAAATGTTTGGATTGTTTGTTCTAGTTCTGTGAAAAATGTCCTGGGTCATTTGATAGGGATTGCATTGAATCTGTAGATTGCTTTGGGTAGTATGGCCATTTTTACAATATTGATTTTCCCAATCCAGGAACATGGAATATCTTTCCATTTCTTTACATCTTCTTTGATTTCTTTGATGAAAGTTTTATAGTTCTCGGCATATAGGTCCTTTACCTCCTTGGTCAGGTGTATTCTGAGGTATTTGATTTTGTGAGGTGCAATTTTAAAAGGTATCGTATTTTTGTATTCCTTTTCTAATAGTTCATTGCTGGTATACAGAAATGCAACTGACTTCTGAATGTTAATCTTATATCCTGCTACTTTGCTGAATTTGTTGATCAGTTCAAGTAGTTTTGGGGTTGAGTCCTTAGGGTTTTCTATGTATAGTATCATGTCATCTGCATACAGTGACAGTTGTATCTCTTCTCTTCCTATATGGATGCCTTTTATTTCTTTTGTTTGTCTAATTGCTGTGGCTAGGACTTCCAAAACTATGTTGAAGAGCAGTGAGCACCCTGACTTTTAAATAACAACTGTACTTTAAAAAAATAACAATAAAACATAAAAACTTGTCAACCAAAAACCTAAAAAAAAAACCTGCTTGATCTAAAGTAGATGTACAAGAAATGTCTCTGTAAGGGAGCTCCACCACAAACTTTCTACTGCTTGGCTCTAGGGCTCTTTCTCAACCTTAGATTGACTTCCCATGTTAGTTTTCTCTGTTACAGGCACCAGTGCCTCAGCCATTTTCCTTCTCCTACATTATGACATATTCCACTGTCAGATGCTCTTGCGGATCTTCATAATTTTCATGGATATGTTAGTTAAGTTATTTGCATTACCCACACCTTGGTGAAAGAAACCTGCCCACAGTTGGTATTGACCAAATAGCCACATTTTCTACCATATAACTCCACCTGATCTTCTTCCCTCTGCCTCGGCTAAATTTTTTGGCAGGGGAGGGAGAAAGACCTTTTCCAAGAGCATAAGCTGGCCATATGGACGGGTTTGAAAAAAATTAGTTGGGCTAATCATATACTTTATTTCTTAAATATAAAATATGAAACAGAAAACAATAATAAAAAACAAATAGTAAATTATTACGGCTAAAAGATCAAGAGGTATGGTTAGGTCTGGAGAAGACAATAGGCCATGTATAGGTGGATTTATGAGTAATAATGAGTTATTAGAGACAGTCGAGCCGCAGTGGCAGTGGGATGGAAATAAGCAGTCACTTAGTCACTAGAATAAAGACTCTAAGCCCGTTTTGGGGCGCTTTTTTTTTTTTTGCCTGCACCTATGGCATGTGGAAGGTCCAGGGCCAGGGATTGAACACGTGACACAGCTGCAACACAAGCCACAGCAATGACAATGCCAGATCCTTAATCCTGTACCACCAAAGGAACTCCTAAAGACTCTAAACTCTTCCTGAAATTGTTTGTGCTACTGTAAAGCCAAAACTATCCCCCAATCTAATCTTGGTGAGGTCCATTCCTATTACAGTATTTATTCTTGAATTTCTGTACTATTCCTTTTATGCCATTACTTTATTTTTTTGTTTCCTTTTTTAATTTTTTTTTGTCTTTTCTAGGGCTGCACCCTTGACATATGGAAGTTCCCAGGCTAGGGGTCTAATTGGAGCTGTAGCCACCAGCCTACGCCAGAGTCACAGCAACTCGGGATCTGAGCCACATCTGCAACCTACACCACAGTTCACGGCAACGCCAGATCCTTAACCCACTGAGCAAGGCCAGGGATCAAACCCTCAACCTCATGGTTCCTAGTCGGATTCATTAACAACTGAGCCACGACAGGAACTCCATTTTATGCCATTACTTTATGCCATTACTTTAGAATAAACTTCACTTTATATGAGTTAATTTGAGTGGGTTTCTTGTAACCAATTAAGTCTGAGTAAACCCTCTGTTTTTTCTTTAGTTTCTCATGGATTATAATGGGACATTTTACTCTGGATAAAATTACCGAATATAAACATGAATTCATTTACACTAAACATGCACCAAATAATAATAGATGTTAGCTGCAAGAACAATCGTGATGTCTCTATCAACATTCTGCCTCTAAACCAGGGTGGAAAGAACTGGAGCTTTCTAATATAATGCATCATTTGATATAGGTTGAAGGGCTGGCAAGTAGAAAGGAACACACCCAAATCAAGTATGGGAGTGGTCTTGCAGAAATAATCAGGAAAGCCTAAGTCACTGCCTTTAAAGCTCTTGGATCTGCTAGCTATATCAACATATGAGCTATGCTGTCTGGTTTGGCTGACCTCCAGATGAATCAACAGGTTTTTAAATTGATTCATTTAGAATGCTCTAGGGTTTTCTACCTCATTTTTTTCCATCATGTCACTTTGTCCCTTTACCTTTTCTTTTCTCTTTACTCTGCTTTGGCTTTCCTGTCTTGTCTGGTTGCTTACTTTAGCTCTTTGTTACATTTCTACCCTCCCTGCCTCAGAAGCAAACCTATGCACTATGTAGCAGTTAACCTATACATCAGCTTGATTTTTGTAGAATTGACTTGGAGTTCTATGCTCTATCCTTTCTGAGATCCCTGGCTAAGATCCTACATACTGTCTAATAAATGTGTTTTACTCCTTTAATGATTTGGTGTCTATGTTTACTCTGGAATTCTCCATCCTTCCACTTCCTCCACAGCCAACTCCCTACACATTCTAAATACATATATAAATTATCTACTTCTATAGACTGGAAATAAACTCAGCTACTTTGCTGGCACTGATTTGTGTCTTGGCTCTGGCTCAATTCCTTAGATACTGGCAAGACTAATTAACTGGAGTTCCCGTTGTGGCTCAGTGGTTAATGAATCCGACTAGGAACCATGAGGTTGCAGGTTCGATCCCTGGCCTCACTCAGTGGGTTGAAGATCCGGCATTGCCGTGAGCTGTGGTGTAGGTTGCAGACGTGGCTCGGATCCCAAGTTGCTGTGGCTGTGGTGTAGGCCAGCGGCTACAGCTCCAATTAGACCCCTAGCCTGGGAACCTCCATATGCCGTGGGTGCTGCCCTAGAAAATGACAAAAAGACAAAAAAAAAGAGTAATTAACTGAACTGCAGCATGTTAGCCAGTGGAAGAAAGGGCCTGGAGAATAGATTGAAGCAGAGAAGGCAGGGAACATTCTTGGACAGTGTTCTGGATGTGGTACTATAAGATAAGTTAAAGGAAATTGGTCTGGGGATTTAGGCATGATGATCAACCTGACTAAGGGGTCTATAAATAAGATTCTTCAGTCACAAGTAACAGAAACTAATATAAGCTACTTCAGGAAAAGTAGAGAAATTTATTATAAAGAGTTAAGGGTGTCTCACAATGTCTTCAGAAAATCAGGCAATAGACAATATCATTTATGCTTCTCTTTCTAATGTTTCTTTTTGCTTCACTCTCTCTGATGAGCAGCTCCTCTGCTCCTCAGAAAATATGGGGAATTATAGCTTCCCTACAAGGCCATGGCATTATTGTTTACTTCCTAAGTTTCAGCCACAGTAAAAAAAAAAAAAAAAAAAATTCTCTTTTTTTCTCTCTCTCTCTCCTTCCAGCAATTTCAACCTCTGGAATGAGCATCTAAATACTCATGTGCTCATCCTTAGGCAATCAATTTAGGACTAGGATTTGAACAACAGTTATAAACCACATTATAGAATATAAATTCACATTCTATAAGGAGGAGAGTGGAAAATGGGGGATGATTTAAGGAGTCATATGAAGTACACAGATAATCCAAAGTGAATTCACCACAGTGATGAAGCAGTTTTATTTCGGTATCATAGAGCGTACATTTGAGAACAAGCCCTAAAGCTCTCTACTTCCTTAATAACTTAATTCCCTAAGAGTGAAAAAGAGAGATTTAAACACAAAAATTTAAAGCAGTAAAATAAAGTGACTAGGAGCTTACTTGGTGTGTTGAGTCAAACCAAAGTGTGACTAGGCCTGTCGCATAATAAGCACCAAAAAAATGTTAGCTATTATTATGGCAATCAGAAGAAGCTGGATATAGTTGGACCCTGAGCAAAAAGGATTGGCTAATCTTTACAGATATTTCCTGCAGAGCACGAAGGAGCATGGGAAATCGTTCCTCTCCTTAGCAGAATATATCTCCATAGGAACCAAAACTTAGGTCTGCCACTACTCTCTTTTCCTTGCACAGAGCTGATCAACACTGACGAGTTCTTGGGTTTAGGCCCTACTTTTTCAAGATTCTATGCAAATTTCCATTTTGTTATGACACAAAAATTACTTCATCTTTGTTACAGTTGAACCCAAGACAACTCCCCTCAATGAATTATATGCCAGTCACTTCCACTTTAGAAACAGCTTGACTGAACTTGGAAGGCTCCTGGTATCCTTGATTGTGCTTAGAAGAAAATGTAGTATACTTACAGAAATGCGGAAAACACATAAGTAACAATATTATAAGCACATACTGTCTCTCCAGCTTAGCTACATTTTGTTAATCTCCTATTCTGATTGAGTCTTAATAATTTCATTTTGAAAGGCATTTTCTGATTTTGTCTCCAAACATACCTTTTGAGGGGGCATGTGACTTCCTGGGGATAGTGGAGTCATATCATACACAAATGTGGGAAATAAGAATATAAATAGTGGAGGTGAATCCATCTACCATTCCACTCAGTAAATTTTGAAGATTTGAATCTGCCCTTCACTTAGATGATCCCAGGTTCTGTGTACCTCTTGTAGTTTATACCATGAGACATACTTATGTATATCACCACCTTGAGTGTATTTCTACTATTTAAATACATATATTTTTTCATGCCCCAGAGACCCTAAACACAAGCCATCTACTTAATCTGATGTTCAGTTGAAGAAACAAGAATCTGTTCCAATGCTGGCCTTATTGACAGACATTATGTAAGCCTTTCACAAATGACTTTCTTTTTTTATTTTTTTTTCTTTTTAATTTTTTTTTTCCGCTGTACAGCATGGGGACCAAGTTATACACACATGTATACATTTTTTTTCCACACTTTGTTCTGTTGCAATATAAATATCTAGACATAGTTCACAATGCTACTCAGCAGGATCTCATTGTAAATCCATTCCAAGTTGCATCAGATAACCCCAAGCTCCTGATCCCTCCCACTTCCTCCCGCTCCCCCTCACCCCCGGGCAGCCACAAGTCTATTCTCCAAGTCCACGATTTTCTTTTCTGTGGAAAGGTTCATTTGAGCCATATGTTAGATTCCAGTTATAAGTGCTATCATATGGTATTTGTCTTTGTCTTTCTGACTTACTTCACTCAGGACGAGAGTCTCTAGTTCCATCCATGTTCTGCAAATGGCATTATTTCGTTCGTTTTTATGGCTGAGTAGGATTCCATTGTGTATATATACCACCTCTTCCGAATCCAATCATCTGTCGATGGACATTTGGGTTGTTTCCATGTCTTGGCTATTGTGAATAGTGCTGCAATGAACAAACGGGTGCATGTGTCTTTTTCAAGGAAACTTTTGTCTGGATATATGCCCAAGAGTGGGATTGTGGGGTCATATGGTAGTTCTGTGTATAGATTTCTAAGGTATCTCCAAACTGTTCTCCATATTGGTTGTACCAGTTTACATTCCCACCAGCAGTGCAGGAGGGTTCCCTTTTCTCCACAACCCCTCCAGCACTTGTTATTTATGGACTTATTAATGATGGCCATTCTGACTGGCGTGAGGTGGTATCTCATGGTAGTTTTGATTTGCATTTCTCTAATAATCAGGGATGTTGAGCATTTTTTCATGTGCTTGTTGGCCATCTGTGTATCTTCCTTAGAGAAATGTCTCTTCAGGTCCTTTGCCCATTTTTTCCATTGGGTGATTGGCTTTTTTGCTGTTGAGTTGTATAAGTTGCTTACATACAGAAATGACTTTCAAGAATAATTTTGACTACATGTGATTTTTCCCTTAAATGTTTAATCAACTTTAGAATATAACCTCTAGGAGGTCCCGTCGTGGCGCAGCAGCTAACGAATCCAACTAAGAACTGTGAGGTTGCAGGTTTGATCCCTGGCCTTGATCAGTGGGTTAAGGATCCGGCATTGCCATGAGCTGTGGTGTAGGCTGCAGACATGGCTCGGATCCCGCTTTGCTGTGGCTCTGGTGTAGGCCAGTGGCTACGGCTTGGATTAGACCCCTAGCCTGGGAATCTCCATATGCCGCAGAAGCAGCCCTAGGGAAAAAAAAAAGACAAAAAGACAAAAAAAAAGAGAGAGAGACTATAACCTCTATATAAAATGCAATTCCGCTATACTAACTATAGTCCACTGGTTGAGAAAAACGTCTTTTGTTCCCCACCAGCTTACTTTGAGTGTGTGCTTTGGCTAAGTTACTAAAAAGGAAGTATATCATAGAGAGGACAGGAAAAGCTTTGGTCATGAATACCAGTCTTCTGAGCACTTGGCCAGTAATGGTGAAATCTCCTAGTTAGTGCTTGGAGATAGGAACTGGAGATGGATGTTGTATCCTCACATCCCACCTTACAACCTAAGATTCCATTCTGTCAGTATAGCAAGTTTATGGAAAGATCATGAATGGGGTAGTATATTTTCAAATGAGAACCCAGGAAAAAGGCATAGATGAAAAATGTACAGGATGAGGAATGAGGAGTAAGATGAAGTTGTGTTCAAATGAATGCACTGATTAGGATGGAATAAGATCCTGAAAATAGAAGTGGGGACCAATGGGAAGATTCCAATAAGGCTGGGCATGTCATACCCCTAAATTCTACAGAGTCTTCTTTTCCAGTCTCTCCACTTCTGCCTGAGAAGGTTAACTCTGCTTTTCCTGAGAAAAAAAAAATGGCCTCCCTTAAAGTAGTTTCTTTGCAAAGCACTAGTGACTCTTACTTTTGTAAGTACACCCTTTTGCTTTTAAACAATATACCTAGACTCAAGTCCCAAAAGACCCACTAAAAGTTATGCTACACATCAAAACAGGTGTGTGATTTTTCAAATTTATACAGACAGAAATCTGAAGAATATGTATGGGAATGGATATTAAGAGGGTAGGATGATGGTGGAAGTAATATGAAGTTGGATCAGGACAAATTTATTAATATGGACCCAGTAAGCAGAAATCATGGAATCAATGTTTTAGTTCAAGATGTTATAAATGGCTCTAACAATGTGGTTGATTGGCTGAAAATGGACCAAAAATTTACTTATATTAAATGAAGTTGAAATACCAGAACTGCCTGTGTGTACTATAAAAGAAGGGATCCAAAGGCTTAGAGAGGCTGGAATATTAGAATGGATTTAGCATTTAAGTTTTACTCACCCATCCTGGAGGGCACAACTTTCACCTTTACTGTGAGAAGAAAATTTGAAGTACTCTTTTTGCTCTTTTCTATAGGTCAGAAATTACAGTGGAAATCTTTAAATGCAAAGAGAATAATTGGATCCTAGGGTGGCAGGGGCCAAATGGTGAAAAATTACCAAAGACAAGATGGGCTTGGTTGTCATAACTGACAATGGAGTCAAAGCAGTAACCAAAATAGTCTAACTTGCACAGACTTTTCACATTGCCTAGGTGATCATCATGTGCCTCGAAAAGATATTGATCAGCAATCTGCTAAATTCTTACTTGATCTGTGTAAGTGGAGAGTTTGAGTGAACAACATCTAATTTGAATTACCAAAACAAAAATTCACTGTCTTTCAGTCAATTCCCAGACTTGAGCCAGTTGACAGAGCCAGAACCCTTTGAATGAAGGTGAGGCATGTTCCTTTAAGGAAAGACTCTACTATGCTATCAAAAATGTATACTGTTAATTTTATCCCAGCCTTCATCAAAAGAACCTGTGGCCATTTACCACATGATTATGAAGTGGGGAGAAAAATCAAACATTTGGAGGATTACTGGACATTGGTTTTGAATTGGAAATAATTCAGGGAGGACTCAAAATTACTGTGCTCCACCATTCCAAGTAGGGGCTTATGAATGTCAAGTGATCAGTGTAGTTTTAGCTGAGGTCCATTTCACAGTGGGTCCAGTGGGTCTCCCAGCGCATCCTGTGGTTACTTCCCCAGTTGCAGAATGCATAACTGGAATAGACATAACAATTGGCAGAATCCACATGTTGGTTCCTTGATTGTAGATTGAGGGCTATTATGGTAGGAAAGGCCAAACGGAAGCTACTAGAACTGAATCTAAAGTAGTACCACTACTGCTTTGTAGCTCCTATTCCAGATGTTTTTGTTGTTGTTGTTGCTTGGGCAATTAGCACATGTCCTGGTGCCTGATATGCAACTATTGAATCTAGCAAATGTTTTTTTCTTTTTTTCTTTTTACTGCTGCACCTGCGGCATATGGAAGCTCCCAGGCTAGGGATCAAATCAGAGCTGCATTTGCCAGCCTACATCACAGTCATGGCAACACTAGATATGAGCCACATCTGTGAGCTACTCTGCAGCTTGTGTCAATGCTGGATCCTTAACCAGCTCCTTTGGATGGAGAAACGCCCATGCAAAGAGAGGTTAGATCTCTCCATAAGATCAAAAGTGTTTTTTATATGAATTGTCTTTAACACTTAAGAGCTATGAGTGTTTGATTAAATATCTGGGTGCTGTGGCCCAAGCAAGTTGGCAGATAAAATTAACCATCACAGAAGACTTTCATAGTAAGGTGCCAATTTCTTTCCACCTCAGTAAGTGCGGCTTGTATTGGAGGAGGAGAGAGAGCATTATAATTAAAAGGAAAAGTTGTAAGAGTATACATTGTTAGCAGCCTTTAAATTTATCATTATCCCAGGGATTACTAAAATTTACAATTTTATCTCAGTAATGCCATAAGATTTGTTGGTATTGGTTCTGGATTACATTTTATATTTAATTGTACAATTATGAGCATCCTAGTTATAACATTGGGTACATAATATCTCTGTGCATTCCTTAAATGAGACTTGATAAATAGTGGTCTATTCTACTTACTTGATGACACTATTTAATAATAGTGGATTTCATTTGATCTGAAGTAAAAATTGACCCACAGGGCTTAGAAGGAAGCTGTGAGTCACCAGCAGTATTATAGAGTCTGACTTAGCAGGGAAGGGTGGGGCAAGCAGTATTAGACCTAGGAGGTAGAGTACTAGTCTCAGTGTTGATGTCTGTGGTCATATTAGTAGGATTGACCAGTCTAAATAACCAACAATGTGATTCCCATTGTCCTCAATCTTACCAGTGTGGTATGAAAGTGGCATGCTAGGGTGATCAACCAATGGGCATGTAGTCCAAACTGGTGAAGGTAGGAACTTCTCAAGTAAGGAAAGGCCACAGCAATAGAGTAGGGGTTAAAGTTAGAGGTCATCTGCATCCAGCAGTAATGTATCTGATTGTCCCCTCTATGTCACCCAGGGATAATTAGTTCCACCACTTGGTCATCAGAATCAGATCTGGATTTGTTCCATAGTGCTTTTAGTAGAGCAAAGGATGTGGGTGGCATACAGATGCCTCTCTCTCCAGATAGTGACTAGTGGATGCTTACACTGGTTCTAGAGACAACAGCTCATATGAAGTCCTCTTCAGGACTGAGGGGTAGACAGCTAGTCTCTCGATTTTCTATGAGGAAGAAAGGAAAAGTTACAGTATCAGGTGGATGTTCCTCTGCTGTGGGCAATAATGTCAAGGCTTCAATGTTGATGAAAACTGGTAATTGTGTTGTATCCAGTGTGTGTATATACAAAAGCAGTGGTGCCATCATCTCTGTTGGTGATCTCCTTGTTTTTTGTGAATTTAAATATGGCTTAGTTATGCCATGGTAGGTGGTGTAAATTTAATGTAATCAGGACTATCCACAGTATTTTGACAATTTGGGGGACTACTGTTTTCCAAGATCTCTAAATAGTCCTTGTTTTATAAACCCGTTTTCTCCTTCTATTGTATTTGCTCCTGTAGCATAATAGGGTAGGTCAAAAACACAAGCAACATTATTTTGTAACACCCATTGTTGCATATGCTTTGCAGTGAAGTGGGAGCTTTGATCTGACTGTGTAACTTGTAGCACTCCCAAAGGTAGTAAAAGCTGTTCTGTTAATCTCTTAATAACATTAGGAAAGATTGGTGCCTTGCCAATAGAAGGCCGGTGTGGATATTTACCACCACTAAGGCATCCCTGCTACTTCAGGGAGAAAGCTAATTAAGACAATTTGCCAATTTTGTTGTGGCTTTTCTCTAAAAATGTTTCCAGTGTTTAGATATTTGGCATTTAATACGGTCCCAAATGGCTTTGTGTAGATGTCTCTTTACTAGGTCAACTCTTCCATTAACAATCAATTTTCATAACCCCATGATACTCAAATGCCCTGACTTCTTGGGTACACACAAGTAGAAGGGGTAGAGTGGCTAGACCCAAAGTTCTGGGGACTCTCTCTCTTTCAAGATGCTTACTTTGGTGATCTGGTTAGTTCATCAGCTTGGATATTGTGTCACACCTCCTCTATATTTTGTTTGGTATGAGCTGAGGTATGGTACACCAAGATGGGCAGAGTGGGAGCAAATGTGGTGATTTTTTTCCCCATATCTCTTTACCCTAAATATCTCAATGTATTTTCCAGCTTTTGTTGAATCAAGTTAGTTGTTAGCCCATTGGCCACCAACCAGGAGTTGGCAAAATAGAACCTTAGGAAAATGTTTGTCAAGAGCATGCTTTAGTGCTAGAAGTATTGCATGCAGCTCAGACCATTGGGCACTTTATCTGTCACTCTTATGGAAATTCGAGTGTTTTAATAGGGGTGATAGGCTGTGGTTTTCCATTGTCTGACTTCCTTATATGCCATGTTCACTTCATTGGTCAAGATAGACCATTATTTTTCTCATTTTGAGAGTATTGACCATCCTACTACCAGTCCCCACTGACCAAGAGGTGGGGGCATTGGCAAGTTATCCTCAAGAGCAGGGTATATGGTCATTTACTTTTGGAGTTGTGAAACTCCAATAAGGCCAAGTTTATCTCTATACTTTTCTTGGCTCTGCCTCAGTAAGGTCTTAAGTTTCAGTAAATGCCAGGATATCACCAGGAGCTGCTTCTCTGCTGGCGAATACATTTGTCCTAAGTATAGGGGCTTCTTATACCAAAAGCCTATGCATAGCCATTTGCATGTTCATTTAGTCAAGAGGCTCCAGGAAGCAATTATTTGGAGAGGCCAAAACTTCTAATTTAAGTCCTGCCCTGGAGACACTAGTGGGACTGCCAAAGTAATAGTCTCTTTCAGTTTATTAGTCTACTTAGTGCCTTGTTGTTACTCAGGTCTTCACTGAAAAGTGAGAAACTTATAGGTTTCTTGATAAACAAAGACAAACGTTGGAGGTGAGGAACATAGCACCAAAATCCAAATATTCCTACCAAATCCTGGGCCTCCTTTACCAATGAGGGAGGTTTGGTTGCTAAGTTCTCATCTTTTACCAAATTTGAAATACTTCCCTTTCTAAATTCCAAATATAGCCCCCAAATTTAATGATTGAGAGGGGCCTTGTATCTTATGTGAGGCAATTGCCCATTCCCTCTCAGTGAGGTCTTTGTCACAGATGTGATGACCTGTGAGACAAAGTCTTGGGGCCAATGAGAAGGATGTCATTGATATAATGTCAAAGCTGAGTTTCTAGGTCAAACGTGGGTCAGGCATTTAGGTCCTGCCTACAAAGATAGCACAGGACTATTTAAATACCCCATAGGCAACTGGAAAAAGCTATACTGTTAACCTTCAAAAGTGAAGGTGACTTATGGTTGACTTTCCTGTGAAATTTTTATAGAACATGTCAGCTAAGTCTGTAACTGCAAACCATTTTACCCATATCTTTTAAAATATCATCCACTAAGGTGACAATATCTAGTAAAGATGCTCTAACAAAGAGAACATCTTTGTTAACTCTCTATAGTTTTCTTCTACTCATTAGTTGTGGCTTTAAGCACAGGCTATACCAGAGAATTCAAAGGTAGTAGGAATCAGTGCCCTGTCTTAAATAAGTCAGCTATTAGAAGCTATCATCTTTCAGTGACTCACTTTAGCTGGCACTGTGGCACACATTTATCACCCATACCAGTAGGAGAAGGTTAACTGGTTCTTACTGGGTGGTGCCTGCCAATAGTGTAAAAGTCTTAGGTTTGTTCCATGAAGTTACCTCCTGACTACAGTCCATTCTAATAGTGGGAAAAAAAGATTTTGGGGTGGGGTGGGGAACAACTAGGACAGAAGCATATTTTAGCAATAATATAATCAATTTTAGTGGTTAAGCAGGTAACTTCCCCTTCAATTACTCCTCCACTCAACCTGGTCACCTTCTGGGGAGGGGTGTTCCCTGTAAAGAATGAGTGCTTCCTGGAATTAGGGAGATTTGGGTACTCACATCCAACAGAGCAAGCCAGTATTGATTATTATTTGGAGCCAAAACCACAGTTAATATGGTAAAAGGGTGATTTTCTGACAGAAGGAGGCACTTCTGTGACTACTGGTTCCCTATATAGCAGGTCCATGTCACTGGAAGAGATCAGCTGCATGTATGGGAGGTAAAGCTATACCCAAAAGGGAAGCCTGTGATGAGTTGTAATCTAACTCTAGTAAGTATTATAACTGTTGCACCTATTTACCAAAGACCATTCAATCTAGGACCTTCTTGTCCCTTAAGGTGCAGTATAACCTCTCCTGTATATCTCAAGGTTCGTGTTCAAACAGGGGCCTAGCTGTAGGCCTAGGAGGAAGGCAACATCACTGTTGACAGTGATTTCGATTTAGGCCCAAGGTGGTGGTGTTTGTAGAATTAAGAGGCAAAACTTGACTCTAAGTCTTTCATGAGTTTCTATTAAATCCAGGGCACCTGTGTCCTCTCTGGTGTTTTAGCATTAACATCATTTCCAGCAGGACTTTCCCTGTGGTTCATAGCATCATTGTCAGTAAAGAAGACTTACATTTGTCAGGCGTCTTCCTGAGAAACAACTGGGTAGATTTAGCACTCAATTCAGCCTTCTCTGGACTTGCCAAGTCATCATGTCAAGCACCATGTATTGCCTGATAAATTCACTCCAACATTCCCAACTAGTTGGCCCATGCCATTATAAGGCCTAACATAGAGTAGACAGCCTTCCAAGCCATAAAAATTCATTTTAACAAAGTATACATTAGGCCAGGGTCAAAGTCTCCCCTGGGGTCAATACAAACTTCCATACAAATTTTCCACATAAAACCCTGTAGCAGGGATACTATTTTTTTTTTTTGTCTCATACTACAGCAGCCAGTTGTTTAATTCCAGCTCACACGAAGTCGAACTTGCTCCTTACCAGGCACATTCTATGTACCCAGGCAGCATGTTTTCAATCTGGCTCCTGAGCTAAGACATTAAGGAGAAACTAAGCCTCAGGGTATGAGAGAGAATATGTCTCCTCTACCAAGTGAAAACCAGCCCCTTGTTCTTGGCCCTCCTCTTTTGTCTTTTCTGTTTTTATTACTTTGTGTGTGGTCACCAGTAAACTAGAGGGCAAATTATTCCAATCACTATCGTGGTGAGATCATGCTGCCTTTTCTTCTGGAGAGCACTAGTCCTCCTCCCCAGAGTTTTCCCTCCATCTTATCTCTCTAGGAAGTTCAAGCCCCTACCTCCTCTCCAGGTAGCATGCTGATGCAAAGCTGCCTAGAGCAAGGCTTAGCCTGAGTCTTATGGTTTTGAGCACCTGTTCAGCAGCACAATGACCTTTTTCAGAGTCCAGGAAGGGGCAGAGATATAAACTTCCTTGCCTTTAGTTACTTTAAGAAATGCTTTATACAGCTCAGCACAAGGTTTGGGATCCCCTATCCCTCTGGGGAAGAGCTAGAATGACATCTGCAATAGCATAATTGTCACAACAGCAGAGGCATGCCAGCCGCTTACAAAACTCTCTCTTAACCGTGCTTAGGAGAACAGCCTCAGCCTAATGTCTACTTTATTAGCTCCTTTGCTTGCCATAGCAGCCACCATGATAAGGATATCCTCTCATCTCAGAGTACCCCCAAGTCACCAGTCTGGCTAAAGAGAGATCTTCCTATTGTAACTTGTTCTGGGGAAACAGTCAGCTTACTCTTAGTTCAGAAGCATGAACTCTTCCTCTTTTTCCTCTTCAGGCCCACAGGTCTTATAATTTCCAGCACCTGCCTAGTGAGGGATCTGGATATTTGGGCTGATCTCCTCTGGCTACTTGGTACCTCTGACCCCAAAATCAGTTATAATGTTGTGAGTTCACCCAAATACTGGTCCTACCACTTGTCCAAGCTAATAAGATACAAGGGAAAATCACACACAAAAAAAATTAAGAGTGGATGGAGTTCCCATTATGGCATAGCAGAAACGAATCCAACTAGGAGCCAGGAGGTTGTGGGTTCGATCCCTGGCCTCGCCCAGTGGGTTAAGGATCCGGCAATGCTGTGAGCTGTGGTGTATGTCGCAGACGTGGCTCGGATCTGGCGTTGCTTTGGCTCTGGCGTAGGCCGGCAGCAACAGCTCTGATTTGACCCCTAGCCTGGGAACCTCCATATGCCATGGGTGCGGCCCTAAAAAAGACAAAAGACAAAATAGAGAGAGAGAGAGAGAGAGGGAGGGAGAGGGAGAGGGAGAGGAGTACGGCAAAAAAAAATGCCGTGCCAAACTGACTTAGGGGTATTCCAAGTCCTAATTATTTAAGGCTTTTAATGGTCGATTCACCAATTGATTGTCCTACTGATGGGGTAGACCCCATGCCATTTCCTTAGTCATCATGAAAATCCTACTCCCTGTCACCACCTATAGTGAGCTCAAGATTTTGAGATATAACTATGAGGTGGCAAGTAGCCCGTAATAAGCTTAATTTGGCTGGCAGTTGAACAGGTTACATTCGAAGAAAAGCCCCTTACAATAGGTGACCTTCCATAGAGAGGCCACCACCCAGAAAGGGAAGAGTGCAAGGGACTTCCTAGGGGAGAGCAGAATCAAAGAAGGGGTTGTATATCTAGGCAATGTCACTCAGCAGTAAGCTAGGGAATCTCTGGGTCATATGACCCAATGGTTAGCATCAGCTTGAGTTATTTTATAACTACATTGTTTGTTTTTTGTGTAAATCTAACAGATGTTGGATGCAGGTATATAAAGGAGGCAGTATCTAATTAGCTAAAAATCTGCTTAGTTGCTCTATACTTTAAAAAATTGCATGTAGGAGCCTCCACTGTCTCTCAGTGGGTTACGAACCCAACATAGTGTCTGTGAGGATGCAGATTTGATCCCTGGCCTTGCTCAGTGGGTTAAAGATCTGGTGTTGCTGCAAACTATGGCAGATGTGGCTCAGATCTGGCATTGCTGTGGCTGTGGGGCAGGCTGACAGCTGCAGCTCTGACTAGACCCCTAGCCCAGGAATTTCCATATGCTGTGAGTGCAGCCTAAAAAGAAAAAAAAAACAAATGTGTAAAAATTGAGTTTGATACTGGTAGGCTTTTGAGATAATGGTCTAGGTCTACTGTGAAGAAGTAGAAGTAGGCATTTTTAGCGTATTTGTATAACTAGTGACAATCCAGTTTGTGCTTGGAAAACTTCAATATAGACTTTATTTCCTGGTCAATAACAATGGCATATTTTTAACAGGGGATTTTTCCAGCATCCGGCCACAAAAAATGGTGTAACAGAGAAACGGCAAGCCCTTTAAATTTTGGATTCGATCACATCAGATAAAAGGTTATACTTAAACTCTAAATTCATAAACCTTCCAAATAACTCAAAGAGAGAAATACTATGCTTGCCAGAGGATGCTGACTTTATTTTTAATAGAACCAAGGTGAAACTCTGGGCCATTGTAAGCTGATAGCTTGATAATATTTAGTCAAGGAATTCTTTAGATTATGGTTCATTTGTTCCCCTTTTCCAAAAGACTGAGGTATGATAAAGAGTATAGTAAATTATTGATTATTTTAAATTTTTACAGACCTCCTGAATTACCATAGAAATGAAATGGCAACCCCATCAGGTTCTAAATATTCAAGATTTACAAAGATTGAGATCATATAATTCATTAAGTCTTTGAAACACTTAGCTGCTAGGAACACTTCTGGCGATCCAGACATCATATACAACATTACTGATCAATCTCTCTTACATTCTAAAGATGGAAGTTCTATGCTATGGACTGAATGTGTTCTCCCAAAATTCATATGTAGAAACCCAATTTCCAATGTGATGATATTTGAAGTAGGGTCTTTGGGAGGTAATTAGGACATGAGGATGGAGACCTCATTAATGAAATTAGTGCCCTTATAAGAGAGATTCCAGGAGTTCCCACTATGGCTCAGCAGTTACAAACCCGAATGCTATCCATGAGGATGCAGGTTCCATCCCTGGCCTCCCTCAGTAGATTAAGTATCTGGTATTGCCACAAGCTGCAGCACAGTTTGCAGAAGTGGCTCAGATCCTTGCATTGCTGTGGCTGTGGCATAGGCCTGCAGCTGCAGCTCTGATTCAATCCCTAGCCTGGGAACTTCCATATGCTGCAGGCGCAGCCATAAATAAATAAATAAATAAATAAATAAAGAGACTCCAGAGAGCTCTGTCACCCCTTCTGCCTCAGAAGGACACAGCCAGAATACAGCTGTTTATGAAACAAGAAGTGGACCCCCACCTGACACTGAATCTGCCAGCACCTGATCTTGGACTTCCCAGCCTCCAGAACTATAAGAAATAAATTTGTTTTTTTATAAGCCACCCAGTCTGTTGTAGTCTTTTATAGTTGCCCAAATGGATTAGGACACTCTATATAGTTATTTGCCACTGGATCCCAGGTAGTAATGTCCTCAGTAGACTTCTTTGTCTTACTTTATGTGTTTTCCATAGAAAATTCTGACCAGGAGCACACCTTTGTATTATTTCTTGAATTATTTGATCCTTACTCCAAAAGTGGTAAGATTCCATCCCTTTTGTTTGAATGATTTTGCTGGTGGTATGAAAAAGCCATCCATGCATACAACAAATGATATACAAGAATACCCCTAAGTGTAATTGCCATATTCCTATGTTATTCTTAGAGCTCCCCTTGGTTTCCATTTTCTAAATCTTGTGGAGTTGTATATTTCTGAAATTGGGAATGGGAGTTCCTGGATAGAAGTAATGAGGCTTCAGTTTCCCCAGTTAAAATCTAAATAGCCCTTTGTGTGTCTCAGCATGGAAATTAATTTCCTTTAGATATGTCATCTTGTTGTCTGTTGTGAGTTTTACAGTGAATTTCAGAAATCTATTGGAGAAGCTGATGTGACTGTAATAAATCAGCGATTACGTTTCTAGTGTGATATTTCAGTTTCCACTGATGTAAGAAAGTTCCTTCTGTTCCTCCACATTTGTTCCATCACATGACATTGCCTGCAATATTCAACCAACCCCCAAATTGGTGAAGTTGGTTTTTTTTTCCATGGTAGGTTGCTTCATTTATAAATAGGCTGGCTTTGGTATGAAACTACCTTCTGTCTATTGACTAATACCAAAATGTCCCAAATATTTGACTTCAATTTGATGTTACAGTTTATCTGGGAAGGTGTTATGTTATTCAGCAGCTAAAAATATCAAGAAAACCAAAGCATCTTCTTTACAGGCATGTAAAGTCTTAGCAATTGTCAACAAATTATTCTCATATTGAACTAGAATGGGCCACCAAGCTGGGGAAAATTCTTCGAGTTCTTTAATAAATGTTTAGAGAATATAATAGGCAAAGAGAGATCCATTGTCACAAATATTGAAAGCCCTCATAGGTAAACACATAGAAGAACCATGATTTCTCAGCTAAAGATGAGAAAAGAAAGCTAAAAGCAAGTCTACCACAGAAAAATATTTAGATGATGCAAGTGTAGAGGTTAATATAGTAGCATGGACAAACATAAAAGTTGTCAGAAAAGTGACTAACTTCTTGTACAAATCTATAAGTCAAATATTCACGTCAAATTTTCCTTCCTTTTCATAGGTACAAGGCAAATGCCCCTTTTTAATAACTATTTTGTTTTTTGGGGACAGAAATAGAACCTGTCTTGAATTACAGGTTCTACTTTCTTTCTTCTTCTTCTTTTTTTTTTTTTTGTCTTTTGCTTTCTTGGGGATGCACCCAAGGCATATGGAGGTTCCCAGGCCAGGGATGGAATCGGAGCTGCAACTGCTGGCCTGTGCCACAGCCACAGCAATGCCAGATCCAAGCCACGTCTGCAAACTACAACACAGCTCATAGCAACACTGAATCTTTAACCCACTAAACAAGGCCAGGGACTGAACCCACATCTTCATGGATCCTAATAGGGTTCATTAACCACTGAGTCACCATGGGAACTTCAAGGTTCTATCTCCTACTGTTCTGGAATTACAGGTTCTGTTTCTTGCATTTGAACTAAAGAGAGGGGATATTGTGACCATGGCCATGTTTTTCATTTGTTATAAGCTATAATATCAGTATTGATGCTTTTTCTTAAAAGTGTAATTTGTTTCTAGCATTTCTAAATGCTAATTCCTAAAGATGAATCTATTTCCTATAATTCAGAGTGCTTTTCCAGCATTAGGTGAAACTGTCACTCTCTCCTGTTCTCTTTTTCTTTCAGAAGGACCTATTTACCAAATCAGGTGCTTTATCTCCTGAACACCCCAAAATCTTCATCCAGAGTCTAGAATATGATAGCCCTTAGTTTATAGACCAGGTCCCTTCCCATCAGATTAACAGGAACAAAAAGAGACAAGAGAAAACCACGTTCCATTAACAGATAACTTATTTGCACAAGAAACTTAGACGAGAAAAACAAGTAGAAAGTTGTCCAGATATACCCATAACTTGGAGGGTTTTATGGGTAAAGGAAAAATAAAAAGATCATTAAAAATAAAGAACATATGGAGTTCCCATAGTGGCTCAGTGGTTAACGAACCCAACTAGTAACCATGAGGTTGCAGGTTTGATCCCTGGCCTTGATCAGTGGGTTAATGATCCAGCATTGCTGTGAGCTGTGGTGTAGGTTGCAGGCGTGGCTTGGATCCCACACTGCTGTGGCTGTGGCATAGGCCAGCAGCTATAGCTCCGATTGGACCCCTAGCCTGGGAACATCCATATGCCACAGGTGCAGCCCTAAAAAAAAAAAGAAAAAAGAAAAGAAAAGAAAGAATATGAGAATATGTGCTTCCAGTATCCAAAGACTCTTATTCTGAAAGGTATAAGATGCTGTTGCAGAAATGAAAGATGACACAAATACATGGAAAGATATATCATGTCCTTGGATTGGAAGAGTCAATATTGTCAAAATGACCATACTACCCAAGGCAATCTACAGATTCAATTAAACTCCTATCAAATTATCAATTGTATTTTTCACAGAACTAGAACTAAAAATATTAAAATTTTGTATGGAAACAGAAAAGATTCCAAATAGCCAAAGCAATCCTGAGAAAGAAAAAAGGAGTGGGTGAGATCAAGGTCCCTGACTTCAGACTATATACCTAGCTATAGTCACCGAAAAAATATGGTACTGGCACAAAAACAAAAATATAGATCAGTGGAACAGCATAGAAAACCCGGAAATAAACCCACAACTTATGGTCAACTAGTCTATGACAAAGGAATCAAGAATATACAAAGGAGAAAAGAAAGTTTCTTCAAAAAGTGATGCTGGGAAAACTGGACAGCTACATGTAAATGAATGAAATTAGAACACTCCCTAACACCATACAAAAAATAAATTCAAAATGGATTAAGGACCCTAACATAATTCTGCATTCTATAAAACTCTTAGAGGAAAACATGGGCAGAACACTCTGACATAAATCACAGCAACATCTATTCAGAGCTAACTCCTAAATTAATGAAAATAAAAACAAACAAATGTGACCTAATTAAACTTAAAAGCTTTCACACAGCAAAGGCAACTATCAACAAAATGAAAAGAAAACCCACAGAATGGGAGAAAATATTTGCAAATAAAACAATTGATAAGGGACTCATTTCCAAAATATAGCAACAACATATACAACTCAATATTAAAAAACAAACAATACAACAAAAAAATAGACAGAAGATCTAAATAGACATATCTCCAAAGAAGACATAGAAATGGCCAAAAAACACATGAAAAAATGTTCAACATTGCTAATTATTAGGGAAATGCAAATCAAAAATATGATACCAGTCAAAATGGCCATCGTGGGGAGTTCATTTTGTGGCACGGTGGAAACAAATCCAACTAGGAACCAGAACCATAAGGTTGCAGATTCGGTCCCTGGCCTCGCTCAGTGGGTTAAGGATCCAGTGTTGCCATGAGCAGTGGTGTAGGTCACAGACCCGGCTCAGAACCCGAGTTGCTGTAGCTGTGGCATAGGCTGGCAGTTGTAGCTCAGATTTGATCCCTAGCCCGGGAACCTCCATGTGTTGTGGGTGTGCCCCTAAAAAGCAAAAAAAAAATGGCCATCATCAAAAAGTTTACAAACAATAAATTCTGGAGAGGGTGCACAGAAAAGGGTTTGTAAATGGTACACTAACTATGGAAAGCAGTATAGAGTTTCCTCAAAAAACTAAAAAGAGAACTACTACATGATCCAACACTCTCACTCCTGGGCATATATCCATAGAAAACCATAATTTGAAAAGACACATGCACACCAATATTCATTTCAGCACTATTTATAACAGCCAACATATGGAAGAAACTTAAATGTCTACCAACAGAGGAATGGATAAGGAAGATGTGGTACATATATACATTAGAATATTATTCAGTCATAAAAAAAGAATGAAATAATGCCATTTGTAGCAACATCAATGGACTTAGAAATTAAACTAAGTGAAGCAAGGCAGGGGATGGGATTAAGATGGCAGAATAGGACTGGAGCTCAACTTCTCTCCTAAAAACAACAAAATTTAAAACCAAATACTGAGCCATCTTCAACCAAATGGACCAAAAACTTTCAAAAAGATATCCTCCTCCAGAAGACAAAGAGGAGGCCACATCAAGAGGTAGGAGGGGTGATTATGTGATATAAACAACCCCATACCTCCTGGGTGGGAAGCTCCACAAACTGGAAAGTAACTGGCTCACAGAGACTGCCCCACAGGAGTGAGAATTCTGAGCCCCACATCAAACTTCCACCTGTGGGGATCTGGAACTGGGAGAAAGAGCCCTGGTGCATCTGGCATTGAAGGCCAGTGGGGCTTGTGTCCAAGAGCTCCACGGGAATGGGGGAAATGGAAACCCCATTCTTAAAAGGCAGACACAGAATTTCACATGCACTGGATCCCAGGGCAAAGCAAAGACTCCATGGGAATCTGGGTCAAACCTGACTGCAGTTCATGGAGGACCCCCCCGGGAAAACAAGGGGTGAATGTGGCTTGTTGTGGGGAAAGGGCATTGGAAGCAAAGATTGTGGGAATATTCATCAGTGTGCCTTTTCTAGAGGTGGCCATTTTGGGAAAATCTGTCCCCACCCATCAGTACCGAGAAGTCCCAGGACAAACAACAATCCAGGTGGGATCATAGCCTTGCGCATCAGTAAACAGACTACCTAAAGACCCCCCCAGGCACACAGCCGCCTCTAATCCCACCCAGAGACAAAACCCCACCCACCAGAGGGATTAGAATCAGCTCCACCGACCAGTGGGTAGGCATCAGTACCTCCCATCAGGAAGCCTACAGCAAGCCCCCATACCGACTTCAGCCATAGAGGGGCAGACACCAGAAGTGAGGGAGGCTACAACTCTATTACCTGTAAAAAGGTCACCACACCAAAAACCTATCAAAATGAAAAGACAGAGAACTATAACTCAGATGAGGGAGAAAGGAAAAACCCCAGAAAAACAGCTAAGTGATCAGGAGAGTCCCAGCCTCCAGGAAAAAGACTTTAGACTATTGATCCTGAAGATGATGCAAGACATTGGAAATAAACTGGAGGCAAAGAGGGATAACTTACAGGAAACACTGAGCAAAGAGATACAAGACATAAAACTTGAACAAGAAGAGATGCAAAATACAATAACTGAAATAAAATATTCATTACAAGAAGCCAACAGCAGAATAAAGGAGGCAAAAGAACGAATAAGCGAGGTGGAGGACAGATTAGAAGAAATTACGGATGCAGAACAGAAAAGAGAAAAAAGATTGAAAACAAATGAAGAGAGTCTCAGGGAAATCTGGGACAATGTTAAACACACCAACATCCATGTTATAGGGGTGCCAGAAGGAGAAGAGAGAGAAGGGGAGAGAAAAAATATTCCAAAAGATAATAGCCAAAAACTTCCCTAACATGGGAAAGGAACCACCCACTCAAATCCAGGAAGCACAACGAGTACCCTATAAAATAAACCCAAGGGGGAACACCCCGAGACACACGTTAATCCAAATGACCAAAATTAAAGACAAAGAGAAAATCTTGAAAGCAGCTAGGGAAAAGAAACAAATCACACACAAGGAAACCCCAATAAGGTTATCAGCAGATTTTTCAGCAGAAACTCTGCAGGCCAGAAGGGAGTGGCATGATGTGCTTAACGTGAGGAAAGGACAAAACCTCCAACCAAGATTCCTTTACCCAGCAAGGCTCTCATTCAGATTTGAAGGAGAAATCAAAAGCTTTACAGACACACAAAAGCTGAGAGAATTCAGTCAGCAACACTAAACCAGCCTTACAACAAATATGAAAGGAACTTCTCTAGGCAGAAAAGAAAAGACAGCAACAGGAAACAAAAACACCACAAATGACAAGGCTCACCAGTAAAGGTATATATACAGTAAAGATATGAAATCAGCCAGGCACAATATTGCCACCAAAATCAGAAATCACGAGAAGAGGTGGGTACAAATGCAAGACACTGGAGATGAACTTGCAATTAAGAGACCAACAACTTAAAACAATCTCATATACATACAGACTCTTATATCAAAACTTCAGAAAAACTGCAAACCAAAAATCTACAATTGATACACAAACAAATAAGAAAAATCAACTCAAATACCACACTAGAGCTAGTCATCAAACCACAAGAGGAGACAACAAGAAAAGAAGGGAAGAAAAAAGAGCAACAAAAACAAATCCAAAGCAATTAATAAAATGGCAATAAGAACATACATATCAATAATTACCTCAAATGTTAATGGACTAAACGCCCCAATCAAAAGACACAGACTGGCTGAATGGATTCAAAAACAAGACCCATATACATGCTGTCTTCAAGAGACCCACTTTACTTCTAGGGACACATGCAAATTGAAAGTGAGAGAATAGAAGAAAATATTCCATGCAAACGGGGATCAAAAGAAAGCTGGAGTAGGAATACTCATATCAGACAAAATAGACTTTAAAATGAAGAATATTTTAAGGGACAAGGAAGGACACTACCTAATAAAAGGATCAATCCAAGAAGAAGATATAACAAGTTTAAATATCTACACACCCAGCATAGGTTCACCACAATATATGAGGCAACTACTAACAACCTGAAAAGGACAAATCGACAATAACACAATACTAGTGGGGGACCTAAACACCTCACATACAGCAATGGACAGATCATCCAGAGAGGAAATCAATAAGGAAACACAGGCCCTGAATGAAGCATTAAACCAGATGGACTTAATGGATATTCATAGGACCCTCCATCCAAAAGCAACAGAATACACATTCTTCTCAAGTGCACATGGTATGTTCTCTAAGATTGATCACATCCTGGGCTACAAATCCAACCTCGGTAACTTTAAGATCATTGAAATCATATCAAGCATCTTTTCCCACCACAATGCTATACGACTGGAAATCAACAACAAAAAACTGCAAAAAGCACAAACACGTGGAGATGAAACATCATGCTACTAAACAACCAATGGATCACTGAAGACATCAAAAAAGGAAATTAAAAAATACCTAGCGGCAAATGACAACAAAGATATGACACTCCAAAACCTATGGGATGCAGCAAAAGCCATTCTAAGAGGAAAGTTTATAGCAATACAAGCCCACCTCAGGAAGCAAGAAAAAGCTCAAATAAACAAGCTAACTTTACATCTAAAGCAGCTCGAGAGAGAAGAGCAGCCAAGACCTAAAGTTAGTAGAAGGAAAGAAATCATAAAGATCAGACCAGAAATCAATGAAATAGAAGTGAAGTAAACCATAGAAAAGTTCAATGAAACAAAAAGCTGGTTCTTTGAAAAGATCAACAAAATTGACAAACTCCTAGCCAGACTTATCAAGAAAACAAGAGAGAGGACTCAAATCAATAAAATTAGAAATGAAAAAGGAGAAGTAACAACGGACATCACAGAAATACAAAGGATCATAAGAGACTAGTATATGCAACTATATGCCAATAAAATGGAAAACCTAGAATAAATGGACAAACTCTTAGAAAGGTACAATCTTCTGAGACTAAACCAAGATGAAATAGAAAAGATGAATGGACCCATCACAAGAACTGAAATTGAAACTGTGATTAAAAAACTTCCAACAAACAGAAGTCCAGGACCAGATAGCTTCACAGGTGAATTCTATCCAACATTTAGAGAAGAGCTAACACCTATCCTTCCGAAAACATTCCAAAAGATCACAGAGGTAGGGATAATCCCAAACTCTTTCTATGAGGCCACCATCACCCTGATACCAAAACCAGACAAAGATACCACAAAAAAAAAAAAATTAGGAGTTCCCCTCGTGGCTCAGTGGTAAACAAATCCCAACAGGAACCATGAGGTTGTGGGTCTGTTCCTTGGCCTTGCTCAGTGGATTGGGGATCCGGCTGTGCCTTGAGCTGTGGTGTAGGTTGCAGACATGGCTCAGATCCAGCATTGCTGTGGCTGTGGTGTAGGCCAGAGGCTACAGCTCCGACTGGACCACTAGCATGGGAACCTCTATATGCTGCAGATGCAGCCCAAGAAAGACAAAAAAAAAGAAAAGAAAAAGAAAACTACAGGCCAATTTCACAGATGAACATAGTTGCAAAAATCCTAAAGAAAGTACTAGCACACCGAACCCAACAATATATTAAAAGGATTGTACATCATGATCAAGTGGGATTTATCCCAGGGAAGCAAGGGTTCTTCAATATCCACAAATTGGAGTTCCTGTTGTGGCTCAGTGGTTAACAAATTTGACTTGGAACCATGAGGTTGCGGGTTTGACCCCTGGCCTTGCTCAGTGAGTTAAGGATCCGCCGTTGCTGTGAACTGTGGTGTAGGTCGCAGAGGCAGCTTGGATCCCACATTACTGTGGCTGTGGCATAGGCTGGCAGCTACAGCTCTGATTAGACCCCTAGGCTGGGAACCTCCCTATGCTGTAGGTGCAGCCCTAAAAAGACTATATATATGTATGTATGTATATCCGTAAATCAATTGGTATGATACACCACATTAACAAACTGAAGAATAATAACCATATGATCCTCTCAATAGATACAGAAAAAGCCTTTGACAAAATCCAACACCCATTGCTGATCAAAACCCTTCAGAACGTGGGCATAGAGGGAACTTACCTCAACATGATAAAGGCCATGTATGACAAACCCACAGGGAACATCATTCTCAATGGTGAAAAGCTGAAAGAATTCCTGCTGAGATCAGGAACAAGACAAGGATGTCCGCTCTTGCCACTACTCTTCAACATAGTTCTGGAAGTCCTAGCCACAGCAATCAGAGAAGTAAAAGAAATAAAAAGAATCTAAATCAGAAAGGAAGAGGTAAAACTATCCCTATTTGCAGATGACATGATACTATACCTAGAGAATCCTAAAGACTCTACCAGAAAACTGTTAGAGCTCATCCATGAATTTGGCAAAGTCGCAGGATACAAAATTAAGTACACAGAAATCAATGGCATTTCTATATACTAACAATGAAAGATCAGAAAGAGAAATTAGGGAAGCAATCCCGTTTACCATCACATCCAAAAGAATAAAATACCTAGGAGTAAACCTACCTAGAGAGACAAAAGACCTGTACTCTGAAAACTCTAAGACACTGATGAAAGAAATCAAAGATGACACAAATAGATGGAAAGACATACCATGCTCGTGGATCGGAAGAGTCAATATTATCAAGATGACTATACTACCCAAGGCAATCTACAGGTTCAATGCAATCCCTAGCAAATGACCAAGGACATTTTTCACAGAACTCAAACAAAATATTCTAAAGTTTGTTTGGAAGCACCAAAGACCCAGAATAGCCAAAGACATCCTGAAAAAGAAAAATGGAGCTGGAGGCATCAGGCTCCTGGACATCAGACTATGCTACAAAGCAACAATCATCACAACCGTATGGTCCTGGCACAAAGACAGAAGTATAGATCAGTGGAACAGGATAGAAAGCCCAGAATTCAACCCATGCACCTACAGCCAACTCACCTATGACAAAGAAGGCAAGAATACACAATGGGGAAAAGACAGCTTGTTCAATAAGTGGTACTGGGAAAACTGGGCAGCCACATGGAAAAGAATGACATTAGAACACTCCCTCACACCATACACAAAAATAAACTCCAAGTGGATTAAAGACCTAGATATAAGACCAGACACTCTCAAACTCCTAGAGGAGAACCTAGGGCAAACACTCTCTGACGTAAATGACAGCAACATCTTCTCAGATCCACCTCTTTGAGTATTGACAATAAAAACAAAAATAAACAAATGGGACGTAATTAAACTTAAAAGTTTCTGCACAGCAAAGGAAACCCTAAACAATACGAAAAGACAACCCACAGAATGGGAGAAAATCTTTGCAAATGAATCAACTGACAAGGGATCCATCTCCAAAATTTATAAACACCTCCTACCACTCAATACCAAAAGAAAAAACCAAACAAACAACTCCATCAAAAAATGGGCAGAAGATCTAAACAGACAATTCTCCAAAGAAGACATACAGAAGGCCAAAAAACGCATGAAAAGATATTCAGGAGTTCCCATCGTGGTGCAGTGGTTAACGAATCCGACTAGGAACCATGAGGTTGTGGGTTTGATCCCTGCCCTTGCTCAGTGGGTTAATGATCCGGCATTGCCCTGAGCTGTAGTGTAGTTCACAGACGCGGCTCGGATCCTGCATTGCTGTGGCTCTGGTATAGACTGGCAGCTACAGCTCCAATTAAACCCCTAGCCTGGGAACCTCCATATGTCACAGGAGCAGCCCAAGAAATGGCAAAAAGACCAAAATAAAAGATATTCAACATCACTCATTGTTAGAGAAATGGAAATCAAAACCACTACGAGGTACCACCTTACACCAGCCAAAATGGCCATCATCCAAAAGCCTACAAACAATAAGTGCTGGAGAGGGTGTGGAGAAAAAGGAACCCTATGACACTGTTGGTGGGATTGTAAATTGGTGCAACCACTGTGGAAAACAGAATGGAGATGCCTCAGAAAACTAAACATAGAACTCCCACTTGATCCAGCAATCCCACTCCTGGGCATCTATCCAGAGAAAACAATGACTTGCAAAGACACATGTACTCCGATGTTCATTGCAGCACTATTTGCAATAGCCAAGACCTAGAAACAACCTAAATGTCCATCAACAGAGGAGTGGATCAAAAAAAAGTGGTACATATACACAATGGAATATTACTCGGCCGTTAAAAGGAACAAAATACCGGCATTTTTAGCAACATGGATGGACCTAGAAATTACTATCCTAAGTGAAGTCAGTCAGACAATGAGACACCAACATCAAATGACATGTAGAATCTGAAAAAAGGACATAATGAACTTCTTTGCAGAGCGGGTACTGACTCACAGACTTTGAAAAACTTATGGTCTCCAAAGGAGACAGTTTGGGTGGTGGGGGGATGTGCTGGGGGGAGGGATAGAAATCCTATAAAACTGGATTGTGATGATCATTGTACAACTATAAATGTAATAACTTCATTGAGTAACAAAAATAAATGCAGTAGGTCAAAGACAAACATCATAAGATATCACATATATGAAGATATTTTAAGAAAAGGATACAGATGAACTTATTTACAAAACAGAAACAGACTCACAGTCTTTAAAAACAAACTTATGGTTACCTAGGGGGACAGGTTTGGGGAGGGAGGGATGGATTAGGGGGTTAGGATTGGCATGTGCACACTATTATATATGGAATGGGTGGTCAACAGAGACGTCTGTATAGCATAGGGAACTCTACCTAAAATTCTGTGATAATCTTTATGAGAAAAGTATATGAAAATGAATGGATATGTGTATGTATGTAACTGAATCACTTTGTTGTACAGCAGAGATTATCATAACATTGTAGATCAGCTATACATCAATAAAACTTTAAAATGGAAAAAAATGTTAAAAATAAAAAATAAAAGATTTTAAAAAATAAAATTCATGAGAACAAAATAGTAAGGTGGAGCCTCAAAGGTTTCACCTGCAGGAGAATCAACTAAGCAAATACATTAATGAATACAAATTATGTAAAATTTGATGAGCCACTGGAATACACAAACTAAACAGATAATTACTTTAAATTCTTAATCCATCAAAATTGAACAAATCTTATCTATATTTTCTGAGTTTATTAGGGGTAAAAGAATAAAAACCTCTGTTTTCATAGTCTAACATTTTCCTGAGTAGAAGGATAAAGTGTTTGTACAGCTACAATAACACTTATCTAAAAAGACTTGTCTTCAAAGACTTGTCTTTCAAGAATTCCTATTAAATATTTCCTGAATGCGCACTTAAGCAGCTGTCATAATGCTCTACTTATGAAAGACTTTGTTGTATCATTTTCTGTTAATATTGGCTTTATAGATATATGGATACATGAAGTATTCACTAAGAGCAGAAGCATTGAAATCAGACAGACCTGTATTTGCATCCTGGCTGACTTTCCAGTTATGTACCTTTGGGCAAATATCTTGTTTTCTCATCTGCAATGATGTTAATGCCTTCCTTCAGAGAATACTGAGGATGAAAGGAAATAAATTTACTTAAAAATTTTTTAAAATAACATGTGCCTCCAAGTATCCACAAGAACAGTCTGGAAAAGATTAAGGCAGGGAAAAGAAACAAACTTATTAAGTTTTTCCCATTTTCAGCTCCACGTTTCCTCCATTATGCCAATTTTGCTTGTTAGTTTTACCACATTTCAGTTATTTTTTGTGTAATTTCCTGGAGGGGGGGTAATCTCTTTGAGGCAGTTGTAAAGCTTCAGAGTTAGTTTCCATCCCTTGCACATTCTTCAACCTCTTCTGGCATTCATTTTTCCAAAAGCACTGTCTTCTTATAATAGTGACATATTGACTTTACATTATTGGACTCCCTCTTATGAGTTGATGACTTCAGATAAGGTTTTATTTCCTTTATGAATAATTCTAATTGAAAAGTTGACACTGGGGTCATACGTTTCTTTTTGTCTTTTTTTCTTTCTTTCTTTCTTTTTTCTTTTTAGGGCCGCACCAGCAGCATATGGAAGTTCTCAGGGAGGGGTCAAATCAGAGCTGCAGCTAAGCCCTACATCAAAGCCACAGCAACACAGGATCTGAGACACATCTGTGACCTATGCCACAGCTTGTAGCAATGCCAGATCCTAAACCCAATGAGGGAGGCCAGGGATTGAACCACATCCTCATGGATACCATGTTGGGTTCTTAACCCACTGAGCCACAACAGGAACTGCCTTTTTTTCTTCTTTATCTTTCTCCCTATTTTCCCCAAATTGAGTTGCTGTTGTTGCCAATATCTAAGAAACTGTCCTTGCCATCCACCTACTTTTTCTCTTACTTGTGCTTGATTTGTAGGCAAAAATACTGCCACAAAAGTAAAGCACTAAGGGCTTTTTCTAATTTGCCCCTGGATCCATCCTTGTAAATTTAGATAGTGTCCAATAAACTACTGATGAAAATCAGTGAGGGTTTATTCAGCTTCTTAAGTGCAGCCTTGTAGTTTCTCCCAGTTCACTTTCTGCAGAAAAGTTTCAAGGATTACTGTCATAAATCCCTTGCGTTGAGTTTCCAAGGTATGAAGAGCAGCCTGAGTTGCTAGAGGAGGCAAACAGCAGGCTTTCTGAGGCATGACACTCTCTAATAATAGGAGTTATTATTTGGTCCCTGTTATGTGTTATATTATGTCCTCCAAAAAGATATGAGGAAGTCCTAACACTGGGTAACCTATGAAAGTGACCTTATTTGGAATTAGGGTCTTTGCAGATGTCATCAAGTGAAGGATGGACTCTAATTCAATGTGATTACTGTTCTTTTAAGAAGACAAAAACATCATGTGAGACAGAGACACACAAGAAGAATGTTATGTGAGGACAGAGGCAGAAATTGAAATGATAGAGCTGCAAGCCAAGGTACCAAGGATTGAAGTCACCATTGGAAGTTAGGAAGAGGCAAGGAAGGATTCTATAAAGAGTCTCAGAGAGAGCATGACTGTGCCAACACCTTTATTTCAGACATCTATCCTCTAGAATTGTGAAAAAATAAGTTTCTGTTGTTTTAAGCCACCTCGTTTGTGATACTTCGTTACGGCATCCCTAGGAAACGAATAGAGCCTCATCATGCTTATTCCTTTGGTCAAACAAATCAGCCAATTGCAATAGTTTACTCAGCAGCCAGTGTACATCCCAGGCATAGGGCTGTAAATTGAAACACTCTGTGGAGCACTTCAGAAAAAACTTACAAATCTTCCTGGAGCACTGGAAAGAGCTCTTAAAATAGTAATATCAGCTGGTAAAAGGACATATGGACTCTTGCCATTTCTGGTCTTTCCAGTAGTCCTAGATAACTTCTAGGAAGTATTTGATTCTTTGAAGCTCCAAAGGAGCAGTATTGATTTTCTTCATGTTGAGATTTTTTTTTTTAAATGGAGGTTTGGAAGGCATTCTAGTTTCTATTCTAATTTTGCCACTTAGTAGCCTGGCTGCTTTTTTAAATTTTTTTTTTTTTGCAAGTTACCAGGGCAACCACTTACCAATCCAATGTGTTTATTCTCAGTCTCTTATCCAAATTCTCAATGATTCCTTGTTCTTTCCTTTAATCATTTTTGCTTCCCTAACTATGCTTAGTATGTTTGGTTTTCTGAAAATCTCAGAGGTGAAATTGAGACTTGGGAAACCCATATCAGGACATTTGAATAAGGCTAGCAATTCTTCCTCTTCCAAAATGAAGTTATCTCTGGGTCTCAGAGCCACTAGGAACCATCCATCCAAGAAGTCATTATCCACCTTCTCCCAGGTCCCGGAGTGAAGCAAGAGTGGTAAAAGGAAACAGAGGTAACAGAAGGGGCAAAAGTAGGGAACAATTGTGAACCTAGAGGAACTGTGAATTGTTTCTTAATATCATCCTCCAATAAATTAATTGTTTGTGGCTATCCAATCCATTTGTTTCCTGAGAAATATTCATCTCAGAGATACCAATAATCCATTTGGCTGAGTAGGTTTTTTCTAAAATCACTGTAAGTACACCAATTTGTCTACCTCAAAGGAGCCTTCCTCTAGCTGTTGAAATATAGGGTTTTAATAAGTATTCCCCTCCCAAGTGTGCCAGAGGGAAATCAGCCTTTTAAGAAAGAGACCAGCCAGCAACATGCTGGGCTTCCTACTTTTTTCTATCACTGAAGCTAATAGTGAACCAAATGGATTCTTAGAACCTAGATTACCTATTTTGCTCAATGGTTACTCAAATTTTGCTGTGGGATTTGGAATTTCCCCCAGGAACTTAATACCATTGAGCCAAAATAATTAAAGTGAGACTTTTTAGCAAATAGAATCTTACCTGATCAAAGACGGCCACAAATCCTCTGACAAATTCATCTAGAAGTTCTGACTCAAGGAATCTTATCCTTATTGCTAAATGATTGGGGGAAAATAAAGCAAGACTCAAAGACACACACTGGTTTATAAGTATAAAATTAACAGGTTTTGTCATTGACCAAAGCAAATACCTTGAATGCTTACAGGTAGCCAGCAAATGACTACAGAGTTTAGTAGATTTTCAGCTTTACTTTATGAAACAAAATCATAGTTTTTTTTAATTTATTTTTTTATTTTTAAAATTTTTATTATGGTTGATTTACAATGTTCTGTCAATTTCTGCTCAACAGTACAGTGACATGATTATACATATACATATGTATATGTGTATATATATATATATATATTCTTTTTCTCACATTATCCTTCATCATGTTCCATCACAAGTGATTAGATAAAGTTCCCTATGCTATACAGCAGGATTTCATTGCTTATCCATTCCAAATGCAGTACTTTGCACCTATTAACCCCAAACTCCCAGTCCATCCCACTCCCTCTTCCTCCCCCTTGGCAACCAACCACAAGTCTGTTCTCCATGTCCATGAGTTTGTTTCTTTTCTGTAGATAGGTTCATTTGTGCCTTATACTAGATTTCAGATATAAGTGATATTATATAGCATTTTTCTTTCTGAGAAAGTCTTTCTCTTTCTGACTTACTTCACTTAGTATGAGAGTCTCCAGTTCCACCCATGTTGCTGCAACTGGCATTATTTCATTCTTTTTTATGGTTGAATAGTATTCTGTTGTGTGTGTATACCACATCTTCTTAATTATTTCATCTGTCGATGGACATTTAGGTTGTTTCCATGTCTTGGTTATTGTGAATAGTGCTGCAGTGAACATAGGGGTGCATGTATCTTTTTGAATGAAAGTTTTGTCCAGATATATGCCCAGGAGTGGGACTGCTGGATCATATGGTAGTTTTACATTTAGTTTTCTGAGGTACCTCCATACAGTTTTCCACAGTGGTTTACATTCCCACCAACAGTGTGGGAGGGTTTCCTTTTCTCCACACAGTCTCCAGCATTTGTTATTTGTAGACTTACTAATGATGGCCATTCTGATCAGTATGAGGTGGTACCTCATAGTAGTTTTGATTTGCCTTTCTCTAATAATTAGTGATGTTGAGCATTTGTTCATGTGCCTATTGACCATCCGTATGTCTTCTTCAGAGAAACGGAATAAAATAATAGTTAGTAAACATCATCCTACTTTGGATAAACAGTCAGCTGGTATTCACTTTACATCAGTTGTTACATTGAGTTTATTCAGAAGTCCTATTTTTCATAAATCTCCTTCAGGCTTAGCCTAGAATTCTTCTCTCTCATAATTGTTCATCAGGCTTAATCTGACATTTTGTTTTCCATTGTTGTCCCTGACAGTGTATTTTGTTCATATAATTAATCACATTCTTTAACATTCTTCCAAGGTTAAATTCATTTTCCCACAAAACATGATTTTTTACATGGTTGTATAATATTCTACCACACGGCCATACCATAATTTACTTCAATACCATTTTCCTCCTGTCGGACATATATACAATTTCAAATATATTCCCATTATAAACAATGCCATGACAAATATCCTTATGCATAAAACATAATGTACATTTCTAATATTTTTTTTGTCTTTTTGCCTTTTCTAGGGCCGTTCCCATGGCATATGGAGGTTCCCAGGCTAGGGGTTGAATCGGAGCTGTAGCCGCTGGCCTACACCACAGCCACAGCAACGTGGGATCCAAGCCGCGTCCGCAACCTACACCATAGCTCACAGCAACGCCAGATCCTTAACCCACTGAGCAAGGCCAGGGATCGAACCCGCAACCTCATGGTTCCTAGTCGGATTCGTTAACCACTGTGCCACGATGGGAACTCCTCTAATATTTTCTTTAGGCTATCCAGAAGTGGATGTTCATGAGGACGAATAGTTTTAAGTTCTAGTACATATTGATAGAACAGTTTTGGGAAAAAACATGTTAATTTATGCTCCCAAGTGCAGTATTGAAAGGGCTTCTCTCATCAAAGTTATACATAGCTTCATGTTACAGGAAGGGAAAAGATTGGTAATCTTTTAGTAGAAGAGAATGAAAGAATGAGATCTTGCTAACTGCAACTATGGAGCTGAAAATGTTTGGCATATAATATGAACTTGTCTGTTTCAACATAATAATTTGACATGGGCAAGTTATCATTAATAAATATAGACTGCATGAAAAAAGAACAATGAGGAGGTCACATGACATAGGGTCATATGACTAGGGTCTGATAAGTTGACAAACAGTAGTGCCTGAGGTTGTTAGAGATGAGTTGGCTTTTATTTCTGATGTTTAAAAACCATCTCTAACCTTTAATTTTTTAATAAAAACATTTAGGTAATACTTGTTAATGATACAAAATTCAAAAGGCACAAAAAGTCATACTATGAGACATAAGGTATTTCTTATGCCGGTTCTTCCAGTCACCCAACTCTCCTGCCCTGAGTCAACCATGGTTACCAGTTTCCTGTTTTTCTTCTCAATGACTTCCTAAGAATGTATAAAAATAAATTTCTTTTTTATATAATTTTCTTTTGTCCTTCCACACAAGAGGTACTATATGATACATACTGTTCTATACCTTGTTTCTTTTTGGTCAAAAATTTCACTTGGATATCATGATGTATGAATATGTAAAGAGCATATCTATATGTATAAGCATATATTCATTATTTAGCATATATTTGTTGAGGACATACTAGGTGTCAGACCCACATTACACACTGAAATATGGCAATAAATGAAACAGAAAATTCTCAGCCCTCATGGAACTTATAATGGGGAGAAAAAGAAAGACAAAATAATAAGGAAAACATATATTACATGATGGGAAATGCTATAGAGAAAAATAAACTGTTTGTTAAACACCAGCTGAATGTGCCCTTGATCCCTGGGTAGTGTTTGCATAGGGAAGGTGATTGGCCAGTCAGGTTGAGCTAACAAGCCCAGGAGGTCCCAAGTTGAGGAAGCAATCCTGCTCATGAAAGGAAAGCTGAGGCGTGAAGACATTCAGGGTCAGGCCACAGATACCAAGTAGGGAATAGACACATTTCTCTTGTCCTTTATCCCTGGCCAGCTATTCCTAAAAAAAAAAAAAAAAAATCCTACCAGAAGAAGAAATAACTGTGCACTGACTAGGGGGATGGGGGGACAGGAGATCTCTACCTCAGTAGGGCAGTGGGAGAAGCCTGGACTCTGGGGCAGGAAATGGATCCGGGACCTCTTTGTAAATTTGTCCATCTTAGTGGCTTCCTCTTTAAGGAGGCCTAAGATCAAGCCAGGGATGGGGGAATCAGAGGACACCAAGTGAAGGTACTGCCCCCACCCATTATGTCCCTCGACTAGTGGCAAGAGGTGGAGGTGGGCCTCACAGAAGAGAGAGGCTACAGGTCCCGACAGCAAAGCAGATGGGACTTATTCCCATGGCCCCTGCTGGAAGGGACCACAGGAAGACAGACATGGGCTATGTGGGGCAAAGCACTTTCTAAGGGGAAGGTACAAAAAGGGCTGTCACAGGAGGAAGTGAGCTGCCTGTCACCCCTAATCCATTATTTAAGCAGAGAGCAGAGGGCAACGTGTCCAGGGGCCTCTGTCATTCAACAAGAGGTTGGACCCTAGGACCGTTGGGGGCCCATGGACCCTATAATGCTCTGATCGGCCCATCTTTGGAGGACAAACCTTGCCCAGTCCTGTCTGGCCCAGTCAGGTGGCTCAGAAACACCCCCAGGGACTGCAGGCCTTTTCTGGGGTTTCAAAAAGGAGCAGCATTAGCATTCATTAGTGCTCTAATTGGCATCTTAATTGCCAGTCTCACTCTGGTCTGTTGGTCTTTAGAATGAATACCTGGTGCATAGCCCTCCCCCAGCTGCCACACCCCAACCTTCTCCCTAGGGATCAGCTCCAGGCTGCACCCTCACCTTCCCTTCACCTCTACCTGCATCCTCTAACAAAGGTTGGAGGCAGGGATAAGCTTCCCCAGGGCATCTGCATTGCACCTTCTCTCCCTCCCCCTTCCAGTGAGCTCAGGAAATTGGTTTTAATCCACCAGGCTCCAGTTGCTTAGCAACAGAAGAGCCTGCTCCTAGCAACCAGGAGCCACAAAGATGCTGCAGAGAAAGGGGGCTGTCTGGGCCCTGCTCTTACTCAGCTCCTGACTGCTGGCCTCCCTGATCCTTTTTTTTTTTTTTTGTCTTTTTTAGGGCCGCACCCACAGCATATGGAAGTTCCTGGACTACGGATCGAATCAGAGTTGTAGCTGCTGGCCTATACCACAGCCACAGCCACAGCAATTCCAGATCCGAGCCATGTCTGCAACCTACACCACAGCTCACAGCAAAGCCGGATTCTTAACCCACTGAGCGAGGCCAGGGATTGAACCTGTGTCCTCATGGATACCAGTCAGATTGTTTCTGCCGAGCCACGATGGAAACTCCTCTCTCTGATGTTTTTTGCATCGAGTTAGCCCGCCTTCCTCTCTCTGATGCTGGGTCTTGAAAGACTGATCTCGGGGGCAGCTGCCTGACCTTACCCCCTTCCTGCCTGCCTGGAGCCACTCTGAACCCCACCTCCCAGGCCAGCAAGACGTAGCTCATGATCACAGCAGAGTGGCTCTAGCGTGGGCCCTCACTCTGTCTCTCAGAGGTCACTGGCGATGCTGGTTCTTCCAATCTGGCCTGGTGGGTGGGAGTACGTTGGACCAGGCTCCTTTCACCTGAGTGAGAGCAATTCCTACCCAGGGTTGGGGATGGGGGCCACATTGTAATCCCGGCCCATCTGAGCCTGAAGGCAGACGAGATACCTTATGAGACAGCTCTCTGGGCTTCTAGAGATCAGGAAGCTGAGAATCAGAGATGGGCTCAGGCCCACACAGCGGTTCAGTGAGAGCTGGTCTGAAGCAATGCCAGCCCAGGGCTCCTCAGCACAGTCGGCATCCATGAGCCTGCCAGGCCACTGCACAGCATCAGAAGCTTCTGCCTTCCTTCCCCAAAAGACAGTGAGGACAGCTTTCTCCACCCCAAAGAGGAAGCTTCCTGCCCTCCTGCCTTCTGCGATGACCCCCAACTCGGGGCGATCACTAGTGCAGAATTTCCATTTGATGAGCTGCTTTCCTAGAATTCTTTAACTCACTAAGACTTGAGGAGGGCCCCCCCAGGAGTGGCCTGGCTGGAATTTTGACTCTGGGTGGGTGCTAAGTGGTATCTTACTTAATCGGAGACCTCACTGGCCTTCTCAGGGAGGTGCACATGCATGCACCCCGCCCCCACTCCTTCTGTGGGGCCTCAAGCACTGACAATAACTCTGCCCCTCAGGAATGAACCATGGAAAGTGGGGGCTGCGGGAAATCTAAGTCCAACAAGGGACCCCCACGCTCCATCACTCCCCCTGGGCCAGGCCCCTAAGCAGGGACAAGCCTGCCCCTAGGCAACTTCTTTCCACCTCCCCCATCTTGCTTCTCTCCCTGCCTTTCCCCGCTTCTCCCTCCCAAGAAAAGGGCTTCTGGCTTCTGGCTTCCATTGCCTGGCAACCGAACTGGGCTGCCACAGGCTGAGAGGAGCTGCACAGATGCTGCCTAATGAGGGGGCTGAAATGAGGGGGCGAAATCACTGTCTCTAGTCATATGTCACTGTTGCTCACAAAGCAGATACCAGGCTTTTCTCAAATTTGCGATTGTCGTTCTCTGTAATGAAAAGTCTTCCAAAGGCAGACAGCTAAGCCATATTTGTGTAAACATCTCCTTGATCCACCCTTTTCTAGTTCATATTAAAAACTTTTTGTTGTGGAAATTTTCAAGCCTATATACAAGTAGAATAGCATAATGAGCCTCCTGTGGACATCACCCAGCAGCAGCAACAATCAACCCCTGGCCAGCTATCACATCATTGTATCTGCATTTCAGTATGTAGCTCTGAAACGTGAGAACTCTCTTCTTAACACAACTGCAGTGTCATTATAACACCTAAAGCCATTAACCATAATTCAGTAATATCATTAAATATCCAGGCAGTGTTCAAACTTCAGATGCCTCATCAGTGTCATGAAGTGTTGATCGGTTTTAGTTTTTTCAGTTATATGAGTCAAGATATAAATAAAGACCATAGAGGGAGTTCCTGTTGTGGCTCAGTGGAAATGAATCTGACTAGCATCCACGAGGACGCAGGTATGATCCCGGGCCTCGCTCAGTGGGTTAAGGATCCAGCGTTGCCATGAGCTGTGGTGCAGGTCGCAGACGCGGCTCGGTTCTGACGTTGCTGTGGCTGTGGCACAGGCCGGAAGCTACAGCTCTGATTAGACCCCTAGCCTGGGAACCTCCATATGCCACGAGTGTGGCCCTAAAAAGACAAAACAAACAAACAAACAAACAAACACCATACATTAATCTGGCGGTGCCTCCCCCACAGCCCTTTTCTGAATATTTTTGGAGAGGAAAAACTTTTCTTCTCTCTTAGGTTCAGTACCTAGGGCCTGAGAATGAAACCGATAAAAGACTAACAGGAGAAAAGGAGCAGAACTTATTTACATGGGCAAGCTCTGTATACTCAGAAATGCTCAGTGATGATGATTCAAAGGAGTGGATGGAATTTGGCCCTTATATACCATCGTAATAGATGCAGCGGGGGGCGAAAGGCCCTTCCCAGGTATATAAATGACTCTCGGGAGAGATACATGGATTTTCAGAATAAACACTTGGTAAAAGAGGTTGCACTGTCTATACAGGTGTGAATGGTCTTTCTATCTTTCTCAGGACCACAAAACTCATGTGGAGAAAAGATTTGAGGTAGACTTTTTTTTTCTCTGTCTACTTTCTGGGAATAGATCCTCCCTGACAAGGAATTTGGGGCAGCCTTATTTCCCAGAAGTTGCTGCTTTTAGTCAGATAAGGAAAGCTCCAAGAAGGTTTTTCCCCTGTTATCTGTCGAATCTCAAATGTCTTCAGCTAAAGTCCTCTTTATACCAACTCTGGGTCCCAGGTAGGTCCCTACAATATCCTGAAATAACAAGGTACTGAAATTATCCTACAAACCACTGACCCCCCCCCCTCCCCCCGCCCCTGGCTCTTCCTAAGACCTCCTGTGAGCTCTGCCTTGAGTTAGGTGAGGCATTATTCATTCCCCAGTTTTGAGATGAGGAGACTGAGATTCAAGGAGGTGAAACGAAGAGCTCAAGGTCACCCAGCTGTGAGGCACTAGGCCAGGCCAGTAACTCACGTCAGGCATCTAAACTCCTAATTGTGTGTGCCCTAACGACCACCCTCTGCCACCTCCACCTGTCCTGCCTCCAGAAAGGTATAAGAAGGTTTTAGGAAGGAGGCAGAGAAGGCTTCCAACCCCTCTCCACTTCCTGGTCCAGGACCCACCCAGCATCTGTCAAACACCCGTGCATTCCCAACTGCTCTGACCACCCTGGCCCATTTCCTCTCTTCCCAAGTGTCCATCCATGGGTGCATGTTCCTCAGTCTCTCCCTCTCCCAGAAGCTCCTCAAATGCAGAGATGTTGGCCCCGGGTATCTGTGACCTGCCCCAGCTGAGCCTCACCTGGAGCCATTTGGAAGATGCTCCCCAAAGGGAGGCTGAGTGGTTGATGCCTGAGTGGAGGGCCTTGTGGAGGGTGAGTAGGCTGGATGTACAGGTGAGGCTTTGAGGAGAGATCCTGGACCCTGGGCAGGAGCAGCCACCAGACACTCCAGAGTGATAGTGGTCTCTCTTGCCCTCAGAGAAGGCAAGGGGGTGTCCAGGGAGAAGTCTGGGCTGGGGCATCCTGAGCACAGGGGCCTCTGAGCCCCACCCCACCCTCCCCTGGGACATTTATACCCTCAGGAATATATCCTCAGGGAGACTTCATCTGTGCAGCAAAGATACTCCAGAGAATTGCCTGGGCTGCCCTGTGGCTGAAGGAGTCCTCTCAGCTTGGAGTAATGGAACCCACTCAGGCTGGTGAGCCCTGGTGACAGGTCTGGGTCTCTGCTCTTCCATTATGCTGCTCTGTGACCCTGGGCGGGCCACTTCCTCCCTGAGGGTCTCAGTTTCCTCATTTGCACAAAGAGGGGGCCTCATGAGTGGATCTCCAAGGGCCTGTTCGCTTCCATGTTTCCATGATCTCCAGGAAAGCGAGACCCACAACATTCCCTGGTAAATGATTGCTGTTTTTAATTACCTTCACAGCCAGGAGGGCCTTCCTGCCTGTGTCCTACTGTCTCTGAGCCTCATTTCCTCTGGCCGAGGCCTGGGTCTGGATCAGCTTCTGAACTGACCCAGAAGTACCTGGGTGGGTGACAGCCATTTCACTCAAGTCACAATGTCACAATGGTGGGGGAGTGGGCTCTGGAGCCCTCGAGTCCGGGAGGGGAGGGACAGGCTGGGGGGTTGGGATGGAAATGGTGTACAATTTGGTTGTGATGGTGGTTGTACAACTCTACATAGGATAAAATTCTCTGGCACCCTCAAGTCCTGGCACCCCATCCCCGAGGGGTTCAGGAAGTAGCAGAGTTCAGACATGGAGATGAGCATTTGTGGCACTGTTTGGATCCTTGCCCTCCATGTAGCCCACCATCCCCACTTTCTGGTCAAGGAAACACGGAGTTGTTCTAGGTCACACAGAGCTGGGACGGGGAGGAGCTGGGGGCAGGAAAGAGCTGGAGACCTCCTCAGGAGGGATCTTTCCCGGGCAGGCAGGTGATGGTGAGGTGAAAAGCCAGCCCCCTAAGGAGCAGAGTTGTGGCATGACCCAAAACCCACCCTCAGGGAGCTCCTGGGGGAACACAGGACACAGGCACACACATGCACCCATACAGACAAACACGCACAGTGCAGGACGAGGGGCCACAAGCACATCTGACTACCAAGTACCTGAGCTGGGACTCGAACTTGACTACCCACCACCAGCCACTGAGTATCCTAGCTACTTCCTTTATTCAACAAATAGTGACTGAGGGGCAGAGAACCAAACAGTGAACAGGTGGGACATGGCCCCTGCCCTCTCAGAGCTTGCAGTCTAGCGAGGCAGGCAAGTCTCTGGGTTGGAGCTACCCCCAGGCTAAAGAAAGGCAGGGTCGTGGGAACCCAGCGGAGCCCATCTCGGGGACTCGGGGATGATCCTGTGCTGCGGGCCCTTCCCTAGCTGGCTGTGCCCATTTCTGGAGGAGTCAGTTCTGGCTGGTTGGGGAGGTGACCTTGGGGAGCAATTGGTCTCCCCTCTTCAGGTCAGGCAGGCAAGGCCAGGGGTGTGGATGATCCTCCAGAATTTTCAGCATGTCAATGAGAACTGGACAACCTCTGGGGCTTGGGGAAGAAGTGAGGCTCCCCTTCGTCAGACCATGGGATCTCAAAGTACTGGGTTGGGACCCCAAAGCTCACTGTCGAGCCTTCGGTGACTCTTCGGAGCAGAAGTCGCATATGAACCTGATGTCCTCTCTCTTGCTGGTTGTGGCGATGGGTTGTGAGGCCTCAAACAATGCCAACATCCAATTGTTCTGAAAACTAGTTTTCCTTTTTCCCTCACTCTTGCAGGGGGTCAGGCTATTTCCTTCTTCAAACCTGTGCGTGTGTGTTCCCGCGCGCGCGCATGCGTGCGCGCATGTGATTTAGCTTCCACTGACCTTGACAATTAACATAAAGGTCCTGAGCAAGGCTGCCCCTTTCTCCATCCCTGCCATTCCTCTCCTATATGGGTGGGGGTGGAGCATGACAGAGTGACACAGAAAGGAAGGGGGAGAAAGCATAAGAAAATGTCCTGTGGATTCTTTACTTACTCAGCTCAGAGACGCACAGAGATGTTTAAGGGGAAAGAAATGAGGAAATGCCTTATTTTAGCTGCCTGGTCATTCCCATTGTTTGGTTTCTGCATCTTCTGGTTTCCAGGCTGTTTCATAAGTACTGAGCTATTGAAGGGCCGTCTGTTTTCTTGGAACAGAAAGGAAAGAGCCCTCTGGTCCCTTGGGCCCCCCTGCCACAGACTCTGTCCACATGGCCTCTCTTTGCCACTGGCCCTGGTGTGGAGCCTGTGCTCCTATAAATCAGTGATCCCAGTGGGCCTCTAGTCTCTTGGGGGCCACGCCTCCCTTCTCTCCGACATGCTGTGCCCTACCCCTGTCAGACTTTGGATGAGAGAGAAAGCACAGGTGTGGTGGCATCCAGCCCCTTCTTTCTCAGAAATGGGATCCAAGACCCAGAGAACACAGGGCTCTTACCCTTCTTCCAGGAAACTTCTAATGAATTTAATGGTAAGTTTGGATATTTGAGAAAGAGAAACTGCAATTCTAGTCTATTTATTCCCCAAACATATTTCAGTTGAATGCTTGCTATGTGCCAGATATCCTTCCAGGTGCTGGAATACAGCAGTAATCAACAGACAAAATCTTCTGCCTCAATGGATCTTGCATTCAAGCAGAAATAAACACTAAAAAGCTCAATAGGAATATGTAATATGTTGCAGTGTACATAGTATGGACATTTATCTTTTACAGGGCCATGAAGTGAGGCCTCTTTGAATAAGTGCCATTTGAGAAAGGACTTAAAGAACTTGAAGGAATTGGATTTCCAGCTGTGGCACAGTGGGTTAATGATCTGTTTTGTCTCTGTGGAGGCATAGGTTTGATCCCTGGCCCAGGCACAGTAGGTTAAGGATCTGGCATTGCTATAGCTATGGCAAAGTTTGCAGTTGCGGATCAGATTTGATCCCTGGCCTGGGAAATTCCATATGCCATAGATGTTCCCCCCCCCCAAAAAAAAGATTAGGGAACATGGGGAATATGTCCAGGCAGAAGGCCTAACAGGTATAAGTCCCTGAGACTTGTTTGAAAAACAGCAAGATGACTAGTCAGCCTGTAATGAATGTGAGGTGGTTAGAATAGGTAGAGATGATGGCAAAGAATTGGAGTGAGAGTATCAGATTATATGCACCTTTGTGGGCCATGATAATGACTTTGGCTTTTATTCACCATGAGGTGGGAAGGCACTATATTATTAGGAGAGGAGCAAAATTACATCATCTTGTCATTACTGAATCACTATGGTAATTGTGCCAAGAATGGACTATTTGGAGGCACGGATGGAAGCAATGAGACCACCCAGAATGTTATTGTCCTGAGACTCCTGGTTGATGTTCCCTTGCCTATGAACCTATTGAAAGAACAGAAACAGACTCAGAGACATAGAGATAAATTTGGCAACTTCTATTTCTGGCCCATTCATTTCTATTGGTATCAGGGCAGTATTGGAACTTGGATTAAGCTGCAAGCCCTGTGATCTATCTATTACCCCATATAGCCTTTCTTTTTCTTTGCCAATCAGGTGAGGAAAAAAGTGATGGAACAGGAAATATTGAAGGAATAGCTCTGGTGGTTGTAGGAATAATACTTTTAAAAAAGAGGAGGGTAAATTGCAAGGAAAAAAATCTATAGAATGAATGAGATAATGCCATTTGCAGCAACATGGATGCAACTAGAGATTCTTATACTAAGTGAATTGAGTCAGAAAGAGAAAGACAAATACCATATGATGTCATTACCTAAAATATGTGGATTCTAAAATATGGCACAAATTGGAAGTTCCCATTGTAGCTCAGCAGTAATGAACTTGACTGATATCCGTAAGGACACAGGTTCAATCCCTGGCCTTGCTCAGTGGGTTAAGGATCTGGCGTTGCCATGAGCAGTGGTGCAGATCGCAGATGCGGCTTGAATCCCAAGTTGCTGTGGTTGTGGTGTAGGCTGGCAGTTGTAGCTCCAATTCAACTCCTAGCCTGGGAACTTCCATATGCCATGGAGCAGCCCTAAAAAGATAAAATAATTAAAATAAAATAAAATAAAACGTATGGCACAAATGAACCTATCTAAAGAACAGAAACAGACGCAGAGACATGGAGAAAAAGACTTTGGTTTCCAAGAGGGAGGGAGAGGGAAACTATTACATTTTGAATGGATAAGCAATGAGGTCCTACTGTATAGTACAGGGAACTATATCCAATTACTTGTGATAGAACGTGATGGAAGATAATATGAGAAAAAGAATAACTGGGTTACTTTGCTGTACAACAGAAACTGACAGAACGTTGTAAATCAACCATACTTTAATAAAAAATAAAAAAAAAAATATGGTACAAATGAACCTATCTACAAAACAGAAACAGACTCACAGACATGGAGAATAGACTAGTGGTTGCCAAGGGAGGGGGGAGAGAGTGGGAAGAAATGGGACCTTGAGGTTAATAGATGCAAACTATTACATTTAGAATGGATAGACAATACAGTCCTACTGTATAGCACAGGGAACTTCATCCAATCTTCTGGGATAGACCATGATGGAAAATAATATTTTAAAAAAAGAATGTATATATATGTATGACTGGGTCACTTTGTTGTACAGCAGAAATTAACACAACATTGTAAATCAACTACGCTTTAATAAAAAATAAAATTAAAAAAGGTACATGCATGTCAATGTTCATTGAAGCACTATTTACAATAGCCAACATATGGAAGCAACTTAAGTATCCATCAACAGAGGAGTGGATGAAGATGTGATATATATATATCACATATATATATATACACAATGTAATATTACTCAGCTATACAAAAGAATGAAGTAGTGCCATCTGCAGCAACATGGATGGACATAGAAATTATTATATTAAGCGAAGTAAGTCAAAGGCAAATGTGATACGCTATCACTTATGTGTGGAATCTAAAAAAAGGATACAAATGAACTTATTTACAAAACAGAAATAGACTCACAGACAGAAAACAAACTTATGGTTACCAAAGAGGAAAGAGTAGGGAAGGATAAATCAGGGGTTTGAGATTAACATATACATACTACTGTATATAATAGAGATAACCAACAAGGACCTACTTTTTAGCACAGGGACTGTATTCAATATCTTATAATAACATACAATGGAAAAGAATTTGAAAAAGAAAATATATATATGTATGCATATATAACTGAATCCCTTTGCTCTACACTTGAAACTAATACATTATAAATTAACTGTATTTCAATTAAAAATGGTTAGAAAACAACACTGTCATTGGGAGTTTCTCTCTGAGTATTGAATTTCAGGTCTTTTGTTTCTTCTTTATATTTTTCTGTTTTCAAACCTAGTAATCTTTTCAAGAGTGTGGGGAATTTTTTACTGCAACTTGTTCTATTAAAAGCAACCCCGGAGTTCCTGTCATAGAGTGGAGACAAATCCGACTAGGAACCATGAGGTTGCGGGTTTGAACCCTGGCCTCACTCAGTGGGTTAAGGATCTAGCGTTGCCGTGAGCTGTGGTGTAGGTCGCAGGAGCGGCTCGAATCTGGCATTGCTGTGGCTCTGGCGTAGGCTGGCAGCAACAGCTCCGATTCGACCCCTAGCCTGGGAACTTCCATATGCCGTGGGTGCAGCATTAAAAAGACAAAAGACAAAAAAAAAAAAAAAGCAACCCCAAGGGGGAAAGAAACTGCTAGGAGGATTTGAATTGTCCTAGGTCTGCTCCCTTGATGCTTTTTCTTCTATTGCCAAAGTAAAGAAGCAAAACATTAATAAGGTATCAAGGTCTCTTCTCTCTCACACAAGGAAGTAAAGAGATGTAGTCTTTCCAGTTTAGCAGCCCCAACCAGAAGACTGATTCTCTACCTGGTGAGTTCTTGGATCTTTTGTGGTGCAGAAAAGATAAATGAATGGAGGATGACAATATCTCAAAGGTGGGCAAAGAAGAGGAAGAATGTAAAGAGAGAGAGAGAGAGAGAGATGCTAAATTAATCTACATAATAAAGAACCAAAAGATTTTGGGGAGAGAGGAAAAGCACAAGAGTATTTGAATGGCTTGAATCACAAATGAAAGGCTCCAAAGATACTAGGGTGGGAGATGTAAGAAAATTGAAAGACAAGAGAGGATATGAAAAGTATTCTTGGTATAAATTGGATTCTATTTCATTTTCTAAAAGGGACAGAAGATAAAAATGGGAAACACTTTTAAATTATTTAAGTTCTTCTGAAATACGTCTTTGAGTACAATCCCCTGCCACAATTGGACCATAAGGTATTCATATTGATTGCATTTGGGGGGCTTTTCCATTGCAATGGGACTATAGAGTCATGTTTCACTCTACCTTAATCTAAATATGCCTTATATTTGAGCCAAGGAATGTCCATTTCTGGCATCCAGATTGTTAGAAAAATCATGCAGAGAAATTTAAATAAACTCAGCATAAGCAGTAGTGGCGTTTGAAATATTCTCTCAAGGAATATGAGAAAGAGCTGAATTCTTTCCCTTAGAGGTACTGGGTGAAGTGACCTCAGGAGGTAGTGTTTCAGGAGTTCCCTTGTGGCACAGCAGGTTAAGGATCCAGCATTGTCACTGCAATGGCAGTGGGTCACTGCTGGGGGCACTGCTGTGGTGCACATTCGATCCCTGGCCCAGGAAATTGGAACTGTGTTTGCTGAGCAGTTTCTAAGTAAGATCCCAAAGGAAGGTGGCCTACATAGGGCTATATGTACAAGTGTTGTCGTAACACAAGTTTTATTTTTATATTTTATCTTTAAAAGAATGTAAAAATTGTAAGTTCTCTTGAAATTTTAAAAGCTAATGTAGGGAGTTCCCGTCGTGGCGCAGTGGTTAACAAATCCGACTAGGAACCATGAGGTTGCGGGTTCGGTCCCTGCCCTTGCTCAGTGGGTTAACGATCCGGTGTTGCCGTGAGCTGTGGTGTAGGTTGCAGACGCGGCTTGGATCTTGCGTTGCTGTGGCTCTGGTGTAGGCTGGCAGCCACAGCTCCGATTAGACCCCTAGCCTGGGAACCTCCATATGCCACGGGAGCGGCCCAAGAAATGGCAAAAAGACAAAAAAAAAAAAAAGAAAAAGAAAAAAGAAAGAAAGAAAGTTAAATTGCTTCTAGAGAGGTAAGGCACATAAATGAGCAGTTTAATAGAGGTAGGAAGACCCTAGCACAGATCTGAAGGCTGCTCAGGATTTGGTAACATGATAAAATGGATCCCAGAGGAGGAAGACTGAACTATGCTAAGGAAATGTTAGAGAAATGGAATGTTTAGATTTAAGTTTCTCTTTCCATGAGTGGACTCTTTCCTCCAAAGTACTTCCTCTGTTTATTGATTTGGGTCCCTGTCTTTCATATTTATTTATATTCATATTTCCTCAGATGCATGGTGATCCTTGGTTGTCTATTTGTGTTTAAGATTTGAGTACTAGAAAGCTGGAAGTTCTGTGCATGTGGGTGGGACTTAACGACTAATTTACTCTGTAGGCTGTTCTGATTGCTCCATTTCTTTGGGCTATTCTCCATGTCAGTATCTTTTAGTCTTTTCTGTTGAGGTGTTCAGATTCCTCACAAAAGTCTTGCAATCTTTCCACTGTAGTAAGTCTACATGGCAATAATCTCAGAGAGCAGGATGAGGTGGGTGTTGATATTGAGTCTGTAGATTTTCATGTAAATGAATTAGGTTTTTTTAAGTATAGTATTCCTAACTTCAACTGTGTCAGTGTTCCCTGGTCCAGAAATTGCTTTAATCTCTCCAGAGAGCAAATCTCCAATCTTTAGCCAAGGCAGAAGAAAGGCAATTGGCTGTGTTCAGTGGGGTGGCTTCCAAAGATCTAACTAATTTTAGATACAATTTAGACAATTAATGCTCCAGTTTTTATCACCATCTTCATCCCCACTTTTAGAAGTAGTCAGTGCTGCCAATTCCCAACCCTTTTGAGGTCTGCTCGTTTTGAATTGGATTACTTTTCACTTTTCTCCACTGTCTGAGATTCAGCTTTCTCAGGTGCGCAAAGTCAGTTTAATTGTTTCTTCTTTTTTCGTCCAAAATTATGTTGCTTATGTCTCCTTTATAATATCTCGTAACTGTCATTTTTGTGAGTTTTCTGGAATATTCACTCTATGAATGGCATCTGTTCCCTTCCAAAACCTACTAGAATTGGGAATTTGTGTCATAAGAGCAGATAACTTGAGGTTAAGGTGTAGAAGATGTTATTTAGAGAACAGGTATGGACATTTCTCCAGTGGGCACCTCAGTCTCCACAGGCTGAACAGGACATTCACTGGGGACATTTTCAAGCTCATTAGTGTTTTGGTTCATTTTGACACCTGCACCTTTAGAGCTATATTTAGTTTCATTCTATATACTCCATGAACCAATTAATGCATAGCATGCCCAGCATGAGACAGTTTTTAATATGCCAGCCAGGAAACTCTTGGAGAAGCAGATGGGAAAAGACTGACAAAGAACTGAGTTTAGAAACTTTGACATTAGTGATTACCCATCAAATGTAGGTAAACACAGAGAGCATATCAAGAAGAACCCCATAACCTAGCTTCAGCAATTTTCAAGTCACAGTCAATCTTATTTCTTCTGTATTTCTATTCATCCTCCTCATTCCTTCTGCCCCACTCCAACCTTTGTGTTATTTTGAAGCAAATTCAAGAAATGTTATACTTTTATCTGTAAATATTTTGGTATGTATATATATATATATATATATATATATATAAAAAGCAAGAATTTCCTTTTTAAAACATCATGTTTTAGAATGGATAAGCAATGAGGTCCTACTGTAAAGGACAGGGAACTATATCCAATATCTTGTGATAGACCATCATGGAAGATAATATAAGAAAAGTAATGTGGGAGTTCCCGTCGTGGCGCAGTGGTTAACGAATCCGACTAGGAACCATGAGGTTGCGGGTTCAGTCCCTGCCCTTGCTCAATGGGTTAACGATCCGGCGTTGCCGTGAGCTGTGGTGTAGGTCGCAGACGCGGCTCGGATCCCTCGTTGCTGTGGGTCTGGTGTAGGCCAGCGGCTACAGCTCCAATTAGACCCCTAGCCTGGGAACCTCCATATGCCACAGGAGCGGCCCAAGAAATAGCAAAAAGACCAAAAAAAAAAGGAAAAGTAATGTGTATATATACATATGACTGGGTCATATATATATTGACTGGGTCACTTTGATATACAGCAGGAATTGGCACAACATTGTAAATCAACCATACTTTAATTTAAAAATAAATAAATGAAAGGAAAAAACATAATCTCAATATTATCAACACACATATCTCAAAGTAAGCAATAAGTGAAATAAAGCTAGAAGTAAGGTTTGCTCCATCTATGGATAGAATGTAGAACAGTATCAAATAGTATTATATGATCCTCACCTTTTCAGGAACATTCAAGAAGAATTTTAGTCATTTAAGGTAGCATATTTTTAAAGTTCTTATTTGAGGCTTATATTCAAATCTTCAAGTCCTTATGCATATTCTTCTTTTTTAGGGCCTCAGGTGTGACATATAGAAATTCCCAGGCTAGGGGTAGAATCAGAGCTGCAGCTGCCAGCCTACAACATGGCCACAGCAACGCAGGATCTGAGCCGTGTCTGCAACCTATACCACAGCTCACAGCAATGCCAGATCCTTAACCCACTGAGCAAGGCCAGGTATCGAATCTGCATCCTCATGGACTCTTGTCGGGCTTGTTACTGCTGAGCCACAGCAGGAACTCCCTGCATTGCTGATGTGACCACAATTCATAGAAAACAGGGGACGTAGCTATGAGTGGAATATTATAAACAAATAGCCTAAGACTCATAAACATACCATTATTTGTGTTCAGTAAGTAGTAGACTATCTGGAAGAAAACCAGAGGTTTTCAGTTTGGGGTCTAAGGAGCAAGTATCATACAGAGCAAAGGAAAATAAGAAGATATCATCTTCTCCAGTTTGAGAATGTGCCTTGATGCATCTCTGGGACCTAGCCAACCTTTCAACAACATGGAGCAGGTTGGCTTCCATCCCCTTGTTACCACTCAGATCAGACTATTCTATTGTAATAACTATTTAAGCCTCAAATTTCAGTATCTTAGTATAACAAAAGTTTATTTCTTGCTCATGTTCTACCAAAGGAAATGCTCACCAAATGATTTTTTAATACATAAAAGAGTTCCCTGGAAAGTTTCTGAGGACAGAGGCCTATGAAAACTAATTTATAAGCTGATTTCTAATACAACAGCATTAAATTAAAAATCCTTCCCTCGAGGGGATGGCCAGGATCCTAGTTGGAGTCAGTTCAGGATTACTCCTTAGTTTCAGAAGACAACTTAGAAATTCCAAAAAAATCATCTTGGACATGATAACAAATGTTGTTGATATTATCCACACCATTACTGAAGGCATTCATTATCAGAGTTGTGATAATTCTCAGTTGAGTACTAACCGAGCACCAGAGAAAGATACCTCCCTGGACTGAATTATAGGAATGCTCTAGAGTGACAAAAAATATAGAAAAATTTTAGAAATGGCTATAAAGTTTTAGAGGCAAGACTAGTTACCTAATTTGCAGGGCCCAGTGCAAAAGGAAAATGGGAGGTTCGTTATTCCAAAATTATTAAGAATTTCAGGTATTAGCAAATTGGAAAAATAGGAAGCTCCAAGTGCCTATTATTTCTCAGAAACACCAAAAGCAAAACTGAATCAACTTTGTCAGAACTATGGGAAATAATCAAAGGCTTACAGCAACCAAGTGGATAATGCATCAAGAAAAAGTCCACTTTAACATAGTAGAAGAACTTCATAGCGTTTTAATTTATCCTTGTTCCAAACCCCTCCCTGGTACGGTGAGAGTCTTGATGACAGTCTGTGTTTGTATTGTGGGTACCTGGTTCTGTAAAAAACAGAGCAGACTTTGTTCGCAAGGAACTGTACTTGTCTTGTTTAATCTGTTGGAGGTATTCTGAAGGACTAATGCATGGCATTTGTCTTTACTTCACCTAACTCAGAACACTCTCAGGTTGGGAAAGTGGCTAAATGGAGCTCACTCCTGGAAAATGCTGACAGATAAATGAACAAGTTGTTGCTATCTATGGTAAAAGAGTACAGTTCCAGCATATAATAGTCATGCTAAAAGCCTGGGAGGAAAAAGCTGAGAAGAGAAAAACTTTGGGATATAGGGACTTTGAAAAACACCCACTTGTAACAGGGAAGATGGAAAGCCATACACATGCCTAGGGCTGATCACATCTTAGAAAAGATCTGAGAAAGCTTGAGCATTTACTTCCTGTTGAAATTTAGTCTCACTGTAAGGGGAAAGTAAAGACTAACCCAGAGTCGTAAACAGACTGGCTAAGCACTAAAGGAGTGTCCTAACACAGAACCAAGCTCTAAAGATCAGGATAGATTTTTTTTTCTTTTCTGTTTTTACTTTCTTTCTTTCAACTCTGGGAATTTAAGGAAATCTCTGTCAAATCACTAGCTGACCATAAACTAACAGAAAAGAGACTTCAGGGACTACACTCAACCAAGAATACACAAATCCCAAGAAGGGAAATATTTTGATTTTCAGAATTACCACATTGTAATATCCAAGACATCTAATATTCAACAACAACAAAAAATTACAAGTCATGGAAAGAAACAATGAAGTAGATCACATTCATAGGAAAAAAAAGAAATTAACAGCACTGTCACTGAGGACAGAGTGGACTTACTAGACAAAGATTGTAAATTAACTGTTTTATATATGCTCAAATGGCTAAAGAAATCCATAGACAAAGAACCAGAGAAATCCAAGAGAGTGATGTCTCACCAAATAGAGATATCAATAAAGAGACTGAAATCATAAGAATAAACCAAACAGAAATCTGGAGCTGATAAGTGCAGTACCTGAAACAAAAAATTCACTAGAAGACTTTAAAGCAGATTTGAGAAGGTGGAAGAAAGATCAGCAAACTTGAATTTATGCCTATTGAAATGATGTCTGAAAAGCAGAAAGAAAAAAGAATCAACAAAAATGAGTGGAGACCAGTAGAACACCATCAAACATACTGTAATATGCATAATAGGAGTACTAGAAGGAGAGGAGAAAGTGAAAGAGGAGAGAGACTGAAGAAAAAAAAATGGTTATAAACTTGCAAATTTGATGACATCCAAGAATCTCAAAGAAACTCAAGTCGGATAAACTCAAAGAGGCCCACACTGAGACACAGTATAATCAAACTGTTCAAAGGCAAAGAAAACACTGAAAGCAGCAAGAGAGAAGTGACTCATCATTTACAAGGAACCCTCTGGAAGATTAACAACACAATTTCTCACCAGAAACCATGGAAGACAGAAGGTAGTAGGACAACATATTTAAAGTGCTGAAAGGAAGAGATGCCTACCAATAATTCTATATTTGGCAAAACTCTCCTTCAAAAATGGAAGAGAAAATAAACGTTCCTTGATAAACAAAAACTGAGAGAGTTGTCCTGCACTATGAGAAAAGTTAAAGGGAGTCATACAGTCTGAAATAAAAGAACACAAGATAGTAACCTGAAACTATACAAAGAGATAAAAAACACTGGTAAAGGCACTATATAAGTAAAAATAAAAGTCAGTATTAATTTTATTTTTGGTTTGGACCTTTTCTTTTCTTTTCTTTTCTTTCAATATCATTTAAAAGACAAATGTGTAGGAATTCCCGTTGTGGTGCAGTGGAAATGAATCCGACTAGGAACCATGAAGTTGAAGTTTCGATCCCTGGCCTCGCTTGGTGGGTTAAGGATCTGGCAATGCCATGAGCTATGGTGTAGGTCACAGACGCAGCTCGGATCTGGCGTTGCTGTGGCTCTGGCATAGGCCGGTGGCTACAGCTCCGATTCGACCCCTAGCCTGGGAACCTCCATATGCCACAGGAAGCGGCCCTAGAAAAGGCAAAAAAAAAAAAAAAGACAAATGTGGAGGGCAAATAACTGGATTAGGCATTCCTTTAAAGAAGATATACTAATGGCCAATAAACAACATGAAAATATACTCAACATCACTAATTGTTAGAGAAATGTAAATCAAAACTACAATGAGGAGTTCCCGTCATGGCGCAGTGGTTAACAAATCCAACTAGGAACCATGAGGTTGTGGGTTTGATCCCTGGCCTTGCTCATAGGTTAAGGATCCGGCGTTGCCGTGAGCTGTGGTGTAGGTTGCAGATGTGTCTCGGATCCCGCGTTGCTGTGGCTCTGGCATAGGCCAGCGTCTACAGCTCTGATTAGACCTCTATCCTGGGAACCTCCATATGCCACGGAAAGTGGCCCTAGAAAAGGCAAAAAAAAAACCACTACAGTGATACCACTTCATAATAATTAAGATGGATATTGTTTTTAAAATAATAAATAAAAACAAAAAATAACAAGTGTTGATGAGGATGTGGAGAAACTGAAATCTTTGTGCATTGCTGTTGGGAATGTAAAATGGTGTAGCCACTGTGGAAAATAGTATGGCAATTTGTTAAAAAAATCAAATATAGAATGACCATATGATCCAGCAATACCACTTCTAGGTACATATCCAAAGGGATTGAAAGCAGAGATTCAGACATATATATAGCAATGTTCAGAGCAACATTATTCACAATAGATGAAAGGTGGAAACAGCTTCAATTTCCATTGAGAGATCAATGTTTAAACAAAATATGGTATATACATATGACAAAATATTATTCAGCCTTAAAAAAGAATGAAATTCTGTTTTATGCTGCATCATGGATAAACCTTGGTTATATTATGCTAAGTGAATAATTCAGACACAAAAGGATAAATACTACATGATTTCACTTTTGCGAGGTATCTAGAAAAACCAAATTCTGAGTCAGAAAGTAGAACAGTTGTTAACCAGGAGCTGAGGAAAAGGGGGCGTTATTATTTAATGGACAGAGTTTGAGAAGATGAAACAAAGTAGGCTTTAAGAAAAAATTTTTTCAAGAGAAAAAATGGTCATTATATATTGATAAAATAGTGAATTTAGGGAGTTCCTGCTGTGGGAACAGCAGACTCGAATCCTACTAGGACCCATGAGGATGCAGGTTCGATCCCTGGCCTCACTCAGTGGGTTAAGGATCCAGTGTTGCCCTGAGCTATGGTTTAGGTCACAGACATGGCTCAGATCCCATATTGCTGTGGCTGTGGCGTAGGCTGGCAGCTGTAGCTCGATTCAACCCCTACCATGGGAACTTACATTTGCCCCAGGTGTGGCCCTAAAAAGCAAAAAATAAAATAACATAAAAGTGAATTTATTGGGAAGATATAAAGATGATAAACATATACACACCAAATAACAAATCCCCTCCAAAAAATACAGAGCAAAAATAGACTCAAAAGGATAAATAGACTTTTCCTGAAAAAAGTAGTTGGAGAATTCAATAATTCATTCTTTTTTTTTTTCTTTTTAGGGCCACACCCATGGCATATGGAAGTTCCCAGATTAGGGGTCGAATTGAAGCTATAGCTGCCGGCCTATAGCACAGCCACAGAAACACAGGATCTGAGCCATGTGTGCGACCTATACCACAGCTCACAGGAATGCTAAATCCTTAACCCACTGAGAAAGGCCAGGGATTGAACCTCATGGATACTAGTCAGGTTCGTTAACCTCTGAGTCATGATGGGAACTCCAATAATTCACTCTTAATAATGTATAGAACAACTGATAAATTACCAAAAAATATAGAGGATTTTAACAACACTATAAACCAACTAGACCTAAAAGACATACAGAAATCTTTCCCAGCACCACCAGAATACAAGTGTACATGGAACATTCTCCAGGATAAACATGTTAGGCCACAAAAGAAGTCTTATAAATTTAGAGACATCAAGACCATACAAAATATCTTCTCTATCCAAAATAGTATGATACTAGAAATCAATAACAGAAACAAAATTGGACATTCACAAATATGTGGAAATTAACATCATTTAAGAGAAAGACAAGAGATAGAATGTGTAATGGAAACCTCCCAACAGAGAAAAAAAAAGTCCAGGACCATGTGGCTTCACTAGTGAATTCTACCAAACATTTAAAGCAGAATTAATACCAATCCTTTTCAAATCCTTCCAAAAATAGAAGAGGGAGGAACAATTTGCAACTTATTCTCTGAGGCTGGCCTTGTCCGGATACCAAAGCCAGATAAAGATATCACAAGAAACAGAAACAACAGATCAATATCCCATAAGAATATAGATCCAAAATCTTCAGCAAAATAACAGCAAACTAACCCAATCGTGAATTAAAATGATTATACTTATGACCAAATGAGAAATATCCCAGAAATGCAAGTGTGGTTCAACACACAAACATAAATTAATATAGTCTATATTAAGAGAATTAAAGGAAAAAACCCACATGGTTATCTCAATTGAGGCAGAAAAACCACTTGACAAAGTCCAACAACTTTTAACATTAAAAGCACTGAGTAAAGGAGTTCCCGTCTTGGTGCAGCGGAAATGAATCTGACTAGGAAGCATGAGGTTGCGGCTTCAATCCCTGGCCTCACTCAGTGGGTTAAGGATCTGGCGTTGCTGTGAGCTGTGGTGTAGGTCGCAGACGCAGCTCGGATCCCGAGTTGCTGTGGCTGTGGCATAGGCCAGTGGCTACAGCTCTGATTAGATCCCTATACTGGGAACCTCCATATGCTGTGAGTGCAGCCCTAAAAAGAGACAAAAGACAAATAAAAGAAAAAAGAAAAAAAACACTGAGTAAAAATTCCTCCTAATTTCTTTTCTCTTTTAGAGATTTTTTTGTATATTTTTACACGTATATTTTCCCATATGAACTGAGAAATCTGGTGTCTACTTCAAAAAACAACCAAATATACAATATAGGTATATTTAGTGGGATCCTGTTAAATTTATAAATTAGGGGAAATTATGGAGTTCCCATCATGGCTCAGTGGGTTAAGAACCCAACTAGTATCCATGAGGATGTGGGTTTGATCCTTGGCCTTGCTCAGTGGATTAAGGATCCAGCATTGCCATGAGCTGTGGTGTAGGTTGCAGATGTGGCTTAGATCTGGCGTTGCTGTGGCTATGGGTGTGGCTGGCAGCTGCAGCTCTGATTTGACCCCTAGCCTGGGAACTTCCATATGCCAGCAGGTGCAGCCCTAAAAAGAGAAAAAATACATAAATAAATTAGGGAAAATTAGCATCTTTATAAATTATTAATTTAATGAAGACTGTTCTCTATGTTGAGCACATTTACATATACTTGTTAACCATTCATATGTCTTCTTTGGAAAAATGTCTACTCAGGCCCTTTGTCCATTTTTTAATTAGGTTATTCTCTTTGCTATTGAATTAATTGTCCTTATATATTTTTGGATATTAATCCCTTATCAGATATACAGTTTACAAATATTTTCTCTCATTCTGTAGGTTACCTATTCACTCTTCAGAATCATACAATGTTTGTCCTTATGTGTATTGCTTATTTCACTTAGCATAATGTCTTTAAAGTTCATTCATGTTACCTATGTGTCAAAATTTCCTTCCTTTTTAATGGCTGAATAGTATTTCATAGTATGTATATATCACATTTGTTTATCCATTCATCTGTCAATGGACACTTTAGTTGTTTCCACCTCTTGGCTAAGGTGAATAACCCTGCTATGAATTATATGTGCTATGTACAAATATGTCCTCAGGGCCCTACTTTTAATGCTTTTTCTTTTCATGAGTTTTTTTTTTTTTAAGACCTGCACCTGTGGCATATGGAAGTTCCCAGGCTAGAAGCTGATTCCAAGCAGCCACAGCAATGCCAGATCCAAGCCACATCTGTGACCTACACCACAGCTCATGGCAATGCCGGAACCTTAACTCAATGAACAAGACCAGGGGTCAAACCTGCATCCCCATGGATACTGATTGGGTTTGCAAACCACTGAGGTACAACGGGAACTCCCCTGCTTTCAATTCTTTTTGGATATGTACCATAAAGTGGAATTGCTAGATCATATAGTAATATTATTTTTTAATTTTTTGAGGAGCTGCCATATTATAATTTCATTTTTATTTTATCATTGAAAAGTTTTCTTCTTCATCCTGAAATCCCGGAAAATCACTCCCTTTAGAGCATAAAGATTTTTCATCACCATTATATGTAGAGAATTTTCATCTTAGGTGTTTACTCAGTTAAAAACTGAGTCATTACTACCCTCAAATAATACACCATGCTCATCTCTAGTGTCAATGACATTATTTTCATAACAGCACACACCATTTTCACTGCTCTCCAATAGTTCCTGTATATCTGATTTAATATCTGGTATCAATTTTCCTTTTCTTGAAGATTCTTTCAAATTTCTTTGAGTTGGAGTCTTCTGGTGGCAAAATCTTTCAGTTTTGTTTGCCCAAAAATATCCATTTTTACTTTATTTCTACTATTTCTATTTTGCCCAATCATTTAATTATTTTTTATTCATCTTTTTTTTTTGTCTTTTTAGGGCCACACCTGCAGCATGTGGAGGTTCCCAGGATAGGGTCAAATCAATCTACAGCTGCCAGCCTGTGCCACAGCAACACCAGATCCGAGCTGCATCTGTGACCTACACCACAGCTCACGGCGACACCAGACCCTTCACCCACTAAGTGAGGCCAGGGATGGAACCTGCATCCTCATGGATCCTGGTGGGGTTCATTAACCGCTGAGCCACGATGGGAACTCCTTATTCATTTGAGTGTGTGCATGTGTGCTATTTTAGGGCTGAACCCATGGCATATGGAGATTCCCAGGCTAGGGGTCGAATCAGAGCTACAGCTGACGGTCTATGCCACAGCAATGCCAGATCCAAGCCATGTCTGCAACCTACACCACGGCTCATGGCAACGCTGGATCCTTAACCCACTGAGCAAGGCCAAGGATCGAACCTGCATCCTCATGGATACTAGTCGTTAACCACTGAGCCATGAAAGGAACTCCTATTCATCTTTTTATCATGAAAAATTTCACACAGAAAAGTTGAAATACTAAAAGTAGTCTACATATACACCATGTGGATTCAACGAATGTAAACACCTTGTCATATTTGATTTGATATCTGTATGTATATGTGCAAATAAAATCCCTTAAGAATTCATAGAAACAAAGTAAAATGGTGGTTACTGGGGACTGAGGAGAAAATGAGAATTTCTTGTTTAATGATGTGGCGTTTCAGTTTTGTAAGATGAAAAAGTTCTGGAAATCTGTCATACAACAATGTAAATATACTTAAAATTACTGAACTATACACTTAAAATGGTGAAGATGGTTAATTTTATATGTTCTTATCACAACTTTAAAAACCCATGGGAAATTTTTTCTATGGATACCTAAGGTGCACTGTGCTAAATATATGGCTCTATGGATATACGGTTAGGAGCAAAGGAGGGAAAAGTGTACAGAACTAGGCTGGTCATCTTATCAATCGCAAAGCCAGGTCTTGTAACATAGTTCCAGTTGTTCTACAAATATAGTGGCCTGATGCCTTGAGACATTTGCATGTAAAATGTGACAGTAGTGTAATAAACTGTAATGGAAGGAAACACTTTAGTTCTGGTTTATTCTCATCCCTGGGGTGCAGTTTTTGGGGTCTGTGATCTCCTGGCCATGTTTGTCCTATTCTTCCACTTTCTCTGGCTCCCAGCCTCCCCGCACCTTGAGGGGAAAGCCTCCATGCTTGGGAGGAAGAAAGAGGCCAGAACCTTTCTCTCTGCTTTGGCATCTTCTCTAGCAATGGCTCCATTTTCTTTGTTGCCCCAACTGAATAGCCCCGCACAGTTCTAGCTTCCACTGGGTAACCCCTAAACTCTAGTGACATTGTCTCTTACTTCTATATCTGCAACCCAGGAGTGATCATGGCATCTTGCTCTTATTAAGCTGTGGCATTCCAATTGGGTTTCAGATCCTCCATCATCTGTGCAATCAGTTCCCTTCAATAAGTTCCTCCTTTTGTAAATCCGTGAAGTGGTTTCTGCCCTCCTAGCAACACAAATAGGCTATAGTCTACCAGAGCTCTAATCCTCAGTGTGCCCTGAACTCCAATATATATCCCATTTGTCCCTCTCAAAAGGCACCTAGCCTCTCGGATAACTTTTTGCTTTGGCAAATGTGTTATAGGCTTCAAGTCCCCTTCAAGGAGATTAAACCCAAAAGCCTCTGGCTGTGTCTCATTGTAATGCCTCTTCCCCCACCTTGAACAACCAAGTAGGGAAGGAATGCCGCCCATTCCTCACCCGCTTCTATATAACCTGTACTCCATGCAAATAAGGTATCCTGCTGAAACCAATCAGATCAAATATGCTCCATACAGAGATCAAACAACACTCAGCTCTTACACACAGTGTAGGGGGCTGGGGTAGGAGAAATTGAGTCTCCACTCAGGCCCACATCGTGGGGATATAAAAACAGCTGTGTCGGAGTTCCCGTCGTGGCGCATTGGTTAACAAATCCGACTAGGAACCATGAGGTTGAGGGTTCGGTCCCTGCCCTTGCTCAGTGGGTTAAGGATCCGGTGTTGCCGTGAGCTGTGGTGTAGGTTGCAGACACGGCTCGGATCCCGCATTGCTGTGGCTCTGGCTTAGGCCAGTGGCTACAGCTCCGATTCAACCCCTAGCATGGGAACCTCCATACACCGTGGGAGCGGCCCAAGAAATAGCAACAACAACAACAACAACAAAAAGACAAAAGGACAAAATAAATAAATAAATAAATAAATAAATAATAAAAACAGTTGTGAAGGGCGTTGGGCCTCTCTTTTTTTTTTTTTTTTTGTCTTTTTGCCATTTCTTGGGCCGCTCCCACGGCATCTGGAGGTTCCCAGGCTAGGGGTCTAATGGGAGCTGTAGCTGCCAGCCTACGCCAGAGCCACAGCAACATGAGATCCGAGCCACGTCTGCGACCTACACCATAGCTCACGGCAAGGCTGGATCCTTAACCCACTGAACAAGGCCAAGGATCGAACCCACAACCTCATGGTTCCTCGTCGGATTCGTTAAACACTGCGCCACGACGGGAACTCCATGATAAAATTTTCTATCCTATATTTATAGATATGCTAGCTCTATAGAAAATTAGTGTGTTGAAGTTCCCATTGTGGCTCAGCGGTAATGAACCTGACTAGTATCCCTGAGGACGTGGGTTCAATCCCTGGCCCTGCTCAGTGAGTTATGGATCAGGCATTGTGGTGAGCTGTGGTGTAGGTCGAAGATACGGATCTAGCGTTGCTGTGGCTAAGGCATAGGCCGGCAGCTATAGCTCCAATTAGACCCCTGTCCTGGGAACTTCCACATGCCGTGGGTTCGGCCCCAAAAGGACAGACAGAAAGGCAGAAAGAAGGAAAAATGCGCTGGGAGTTTGGGATGGAAATGCTATAATTTGGTTGTGATGATCATTGTACAACTATAAATGTAATAAAATTCATTGAGTAATAAAAAAAGAATAGAAAATATAGTCAGATTTTTTTCTATCCACTTTCATAGCATTTTTACAATAGGAAATTGTTTTTAATTGTTATGTTAATATATAGAATTTCTAAGATACCAGTGAATGTTTTTTTCTGTGCAAATATCTTTTTCTGTGTTTGTTTTGTTGGTTAAGGATTATTCTATCTTCTATTTTTTTGTAATAAACTATGTTAAGCAGAAAAAGAAAGAAAAAAGAAAGGAAGAAGGAAAGAAAAAGAAAATTAGTGTGCTGTCTTATGCTCTGGAATAGTCAATGATTTGCTAGTCATTATTTGTTCTTATGAAATAACCCTAAAACCATCTGGGTTATACCATTTCAATAGTGGCAACAATCAGCTTAGTAGTAATATTCACACTATTTGCATAATTGTGCTGTTTTTGGTAGTGAATATTTTCATTGATATTAAAGTGCAGTTGTATAAAATTATAATCACTGCTCTCATAATTTTAAAAGAAGTCTGTTACATATGATAGCAGCTATCATGTGTTGAATTTTTATATCAGACATTGTGCCAAGCATTTGAAGTACAATATCTCAATTAATTTTTTGTTGTTGTTGTTGTTGCTATTTCTTGGGCCGCTCCCGCGGCATATGGAGGTTCCCAGGCTAGGGGTTGAATCGGAGCTGTAGCCACCGGCCTACGCCAGAGCCACAGCAACGCGGGATCTGAGCCGTGTCTGCAACCTACACCACAGCTCACGGCAACACCGGATCCTTAACCCACTGAGCAAGGGTAGGGACCGAACCCGCAACCTCATGGTTCCTAGTCGGATTTGTTAACCACTGCGCCACGACGGGAACTCTTTTTTTTTTTTTTTTTTTTTGTCCATGCCCTTGGCATATGGACGTTCCCAGACCAGATTTTGAATGGGCGCCAGAGCAGCGACCCAAGCCAATGTGCCACAAGAGAACTCCTCGAATAATTATTTTTTTCTTTTTTTTTTTTTGTCTTTTTGCCATTTCTTGGGCTGCTCCTGCGGCATATGGAGGTTCCCAGGCTAGGGGTCTAATGGGAGCTGTAGCTGCCAGCTTACGCCAGAGCCACAGCAACGAGGGATCCGAGCCGCATCTGCAACCTACACCACAGCTCACAGCAACGCCAGATCGTTAACCCACTGAGCAAGGGCAGGGATCGAACCCGCAACCTCATGGTTCCTAGTCGGATTTGTTAACCACTGCGCCACGATGGGAACTCCTCGAGTAATTCTTAAAATGACTTTTGACGTGTTATTATTTATTTTACAGATAAGAAAATAGTCTCACAGAGATTGAGTCTTGGCTAAGGTTACAAAGTAGAGCAAGGACTTAAATTCAGGTCCGTATAATTCCAAAGTCCATGCTGTTTTACAATTTTGATAAACTACCTTTCTGGCTCTGGCTTTTTTTCCAGATACCTTTTCACATTCCTAATTTGTATATTTATACATTCCTTCCCTTTAAAAAGTTGCACATGCCTCACATTTTTCTGTTTTAAATATATTTATTTTGTTCAAAGAAGCTGGGGTGGTTTTTGTTGTTGTTTATCAATTCTGATTTTGTTTAATTCACTTGTTTTTTATATTTTTTAGTTTTAATCTCTTTTCATTTCTCTAATTTCTGAAGCTTTATCTTTTAGTTTTAAAAAATATTCCTGAGTTATAATGTAATAAAAGATTTGGCTGTTAAATACAATTTTCGGTTGGAGTCTATAAGTTTTATTTCCATCTTCTAAATTTTAGGCAAATTTTTTCTTTTTTGTCTTTTTAGGACCACACCCGCAGCATATGGATGTTCCCAGGCTAGGGGCTGAATTGGAGCTGCAGCTGCCAGACTACACCATAGCTCACAGCAACTCTGGATTCTTAACCCACTGAGCAGGGCCAGGGATCGAACCTGCATCCTCATGGATATTAGTCAGGTTTGCAACCCACTGAGGCACAAAGGGAACTCCTGGGCAATTTTAACTATAATTAGTTTTTGAACCTACAGTTACTTAGTGATTTATAAATTTTAAAATAGCTAGAGAGTTTTAAATTTATTTATTTTTGGCTTTTACTCCTGTTTTCGAAAGTGCAATGTGCTTAGAGCTAGTATAATAGGAAGAATTACATATCATAGTATGTTATACTGATGTACTATTTGGTAGCCTCATCATTTCTCTGTGTCAATCACTCTGCTATAAGACAATTTCCAGTGGCAGCAAGGTATTTTATCTTACACATGTGTCATAAATCCCCTACCCTTTGAAGATAAATGTTTCTTATATATTATTGCAATAAATAATGTTCAGGTGAACACTTTTTTTCTTTTTTTTTTTGGCAGCACCATGGCATATGGAAGTTCCTGGGCCAGGGATCAGATCCGAGGCAGAGATGCGACCTATGCCACAGCTGCAGCAATGAAGGATCCTCAACCAACTGTGCCAGGCCAGGGATTGAACCAGTGCCTCCACAGAGACAAGCTGGATCATTAAGCCAACACATCACAATGGGAACTCCTGAACACTATTTATTATTATTATTTTTTTAAATGGAGTTCCCACCGTGGCTCAGGGGTTAATGAACCTGACTAGCATCTATGAGGACTCAGGTTTGATCCCTGGCCTTGCTCAGTGAGTTAAGGATCCAGTGTTGCTGTGAGCTGTGGTGTAGTTTGCAGACGTGGCTTGGATCTGGCATTGCTGTGGCTGTGGTGTAGGCCAGCGGCTACAGCTCTGATTAGACCCCTAGCCTGGGAACCTCCATATGCCGTGGGTGTGCTCCTAAAAAGACAACAACTAAAAAAAGACAAAAAAATTTTTAGGGCCAGACCCACAGCGTGTGGATGCTAGCCAGATTCATTTCTGCTGAGACACGACGGGAACTCCTAAACACTACTTTTAATACATGCTTTGAGTACATATCCATGATCATTCTCTTAAATTTCTAGAAGTGTAATTGCTATTTCAAAGGATAAGGACTTTTTTTTTTTTTTTTTTTTTTTGCTTTTTAGGGGCACACCCACGACATATGGAGGTTCCCAGGCTAGGGGTCGAATCGAAGCTACAGCTGCCAGCCTACACAACAGCCACAGCAGCGCCAGATCCTGGCAGCATCTATGACCTACACCACAGCTCATGGTAACACCGGATCCTTAACCCACTGAGTGAGGCCAGGGATCAAACCCACAACCTCATGGTTGCTAGACGGATTCGTTTTTGCTGTGCCATGACAGGAACTCTGAATAAGGACTTTTTAAAGGTTTTTGATCCATAATGCCAAATTGCCTTCCAGAAATGTTATAACAATTTTCTGTTTCCAATGGCAGTGTATGAATGTTCTCATCTCTATATCTTGGTCAATAGGACATAACTGTATTGAAACTTTTATTAATATATAATGTCCTCTTTGTCTCTTGCAAACTCTTTTGACTTAAAGCTTATTCTGGCTGATAATATTATAGTCACCCCTACTCTCTTTTGGTTACAGTATGCATGGATATTTTTTTCCCCCATCCTTTCATTTTCAGTGTATTTGTGTCTTTGAATCTAAAATGAGTCTTTTGGAGTCCTCTTGTGGCTCAGCAGATTAAGGATCTGGCTTTGCCACTGCTGCAGCTTGGGTTGCTGCTGTGGCACAGGTTCAATCCCTGACCCAGGAACTTCCACATGCTACGAGTGTGACCAAAATGAAAAAAAAATAAATAAAAATAAAATGAGTTTTTATAGACAGTATATATTTGGATCATGTGTTTTTATCCATTCTTTCAATATCTGTCTTTTCACTGGAGAGTCTATTTACACTTGAAGTAATTACTGATAAGGATTTCTGTAATTTTGCAATTTGTTTCCTATATGCTTCACAGCTTTGTCCCTTATTTTCTGAATTATTGTCTTCTTCTGTATGTTTAGGAGATGTTTTGTAGTAAAATGTTTAAATTCCTTCCTCATTTTTTTTTAAACTAAAGAGGGAACTTGTGACTTGTTTGTAGGGAGAAAGTGCTACTCACCTCCAGCTGAAAGTTTTCACACAGATATGGGTGCCTATTGATTCCTGAACTTTGTTTTTGTTCCAGAAGGAAGAAAAATAATTTGTATGGGAAAAGTTCCAATTTTAAATGTTGGCATCTAATTCATGAATGCTGTTAAACAGTGCATAGGTCAAACTAAACATATTTTGGATCTGATTCAGTAACAGGGCTACCATTTTGTAAATTCTGGCCCAGAGTACTGGTGAGTCAAAATAAGGCTTCTTTTCCTTTGAGACTAGAAAAGATGCCTTAAAGGAATGTAAAGAGGACTTAAACACTGAGTGTGTCCTTGGATATAGCCTCTTTCTCGCCTCCAACTCTGGGCCAAACTCCTGAGGGCATGGGAAATGAAATGCCAGATTGAGGGGATTCAAAAGCAGATTCCTTTCTTCCTCTTTTCCTAAACAGACTTCAGCACTGTGATGAGACTCAAGAATTTGTTTGGCTCAGTGTGATATAGAAGTTTCCAATTGTGTCTTGGCAGATTGGACTGAGATTGCCCCATTTAGGGGATGGGAGTGTGACTGAGTTTATCTTGTTGAGAGTACGGAGAGTAACAGAATCAATTTCTAGGAGCCCAAGAGGGTCACAGAAGTTGGAACTCAGCTAAACTGAAAGGGTCTTTCAGATGGGGATGAAGAGTTATACATCAAGTCTTATGGAGGTTCATAAAAGAATGTGTCTTCAGTTATAAAATCAGTTACATTTCTTTGACCAGTTGAGTTTATGGACCAAAAATTGTACTCTCTACCATCCCTCCTGTTATAAATTCTATCACATCTTAGGTTTGATATGTAGGATTATCCTATTATTTTGTAAATAATTTTTTATTACAACCTCAATTTTCTCTTGATACAATAGTTACCTCTCCCCATCCCGGGTTTCATCTAGAATTTAAAATTACTTTTTTGGCATTCCCATCATGGCTCAGCAGTTAATGAATCTGACTAGCATCCATGAAGACACAGGTTCGATCCCTGGCCTTGCTCATTGTGTTAAGGACCCAACGTTGCCGTGAGCTGTGGTATAGGTTGCAGATCCTGTGTTGCTGGGGCTGTGGCTGAGGCCAACAGCTACAGCTCCTATTTGACCCGTAGCCTGGGACCCTCCATATGCCACAGGTGTGGCCCTAAAAAGAAAAATAAATAAATAAAACTGCTTTTTCTTCCCACTCCTGGGCATCTACCCAGAGAAAACCACGACTCACAAAGACACATGTACTTCAATGTTCATTGCAGCACTATTTACAATAGCAAAAACATGGAAACAACCTAAATGTCCATCGATAGAGGAGTGGATCCAGAAGAAGTGGTACATATACACAATGGAATATTACTCAGCCATTAAAAAGAACGAAATACCAGCATTTTTAGCAACATGGATGGACCTAGAAACTATCATGCTAAGTGAAGTCAGCCATACAATGAGACACCAACATCAAATGCTTTCACTGACATGTGGAATATGAAAAAAGGACAGACTGAACTTCTTTGCAGAACAGATACTGCCTCACAGACATTGAAAAACTTATGGTCTCCAAAGGAGACAGTTTGGGGGGTGGGGGGTTGTGCTTGGGTTGTGGGATGGAAATCCTGTGAAATCAGATTGTTATGATCATTATACAACTACAGATGTGATAAATTCATTTGAGTAATTTAAAAAAAGAAAAAGAAAAAATAAAAGAAAAAAATTGCTTTTTCTATTTTATAGAACTTCAGTTGTTTTTCAGATGTGATTTTTAAATATGGATCCCATGAAGTTCCCTGGTGACTCAGCAGATTAAGGATCTGGCATTGTTACTGCTCTCATGCGGGTTTGATCCCTGGCCCAGGAACATCCACATGCCAATAATAATAATAATAATAATAATAATAACTGGATCCCAGCATATGGTCAGGGAAAACACATTTTTCACAAATGCCTAAACATAAATTTTCGTATCTGTGAAAATGTATGTCTTTGAAATTACCAAAGTCCCAATCTATGTTTAATGTTAATATTTATATCAATTTCCTTAATATTTTTAAAAATACGTAAGTCCAAATTTTGCCACCAATATCTACATGTCCATAATTTGCTGCTAAGATTTTTTGTTTGTTTGTTTTCTCATTGCTCTTTCTCAAAGCTGCTTACACACATACTATACATGCAATGGTTTCTTTTCATTGTACTATAAACTCTATGGGACTTCCCATGTGGCTCACAACATAACTACTATACACTCTATGTAGGACCAGATAGGGGTATCTTCCAATGTTATTTCAAAGCTAATGAGGTCAAATAAATCGAAGCAATCACTATACAATACAGTTAAAAGTTACTTTGGCAGGGTCATACACATTTCTAGAATCAGTTTTATTTCTGCAATGAATCTCTGAGGAAATGTCACCTCCTCAGGGTGCCTTGTGTACCTAAGACAGAAACATATGTTCCCCCTCCCCCATACACACTCTCTATCCTTTTACCTGGTATTCTTTTTTTCTCTATAGCAATTTATCTTCATCTGACACACTATATATATTACTTGTTAGATTCTAGGCCTGTGTTTGCAAACTTGGTTTAATTTGTTCACTGATATATCTCTAGCTCCTCCAACAGTGGCTGGTACACGGTAGCTCTTAATTAAATGTTAAATCAAAATACATCCAAAGAATCTAGAAATTGCCTCATGTTCAGGATGTTCAATGATCAGATTCGTCAGTGGTGCAGAAACACATTAATTATAAAACATCTACAAGTGAGTAACTTTTTTTGTTTTTTCCCAGTCCTTTCCTCTTTTAACATGGTAATTGAAGTTCACTGGTCTTTAGTTGCCTCAGTCCATCAACCTTTGGTCAGAGAAGAAGTTTCAGAGAAAATACTACAATTATCAATCAGCAAAAGGAGGTGGGAGGGACAAAGGGAAAAATTAAGTGGTAGTTTCAATGGGGCATTCCCGGGCTAGATGGCCCGATTGGCCACAGCGGTAGCAGTTGACTTCGCTTGGCTTGCTGCAGTTGATGGCCACATGGCCGGTCTCACCACAACGGTAACACCTGACTTGGGTGCAGTCTTTCTGAATGTGGCCACGTTCGCCGCAAGAGTAGCACTTCTGCTCTTCCTGACGGTCACAGTCACGCGCCAGATGGCCTGGTCGGCCACAGGTGTAACAGCACTGGTCTCTCTCTCGCTTAGGCTCCATACAGTCTTTGGCGATGTGGCCACTTTTCCCACAGTTGTAGCAGATGTCCTCCTGAAGGTCACAGTTCTTAGCATGATGACCAGGCTCACCGCAGCGGTAACAGATGACAGGTAGGGTGGTGGAACTGCAATGAGGCCCTCGGCCACGGCCTCTACTTCCGCGCCCTCGAGCTCCTCCTCCCTTAGGGCATCCCCGGGCCCAGTGGCCAGAGCGTCCACACTTGAAGCATTCCTTATTGCTCATGGCTGCGGTGAGATCTTCAGGTGAGCTGGCCTACCTACCTCTGCCCCAAGGCCCCGACGCAGGTCCTCTAATGGCGGCTTAGACAGAAGTGGCTGTTTTTCTCTACTGGCCTCAGCGACGTCACACAAGGTTTGCGCATGGCCCCATTCATACGTCACAGATTTTTCAGCCGCCCTATCTGCCTGACTTTCCTCTCGTCCTTTAAGCCAAAAGCAGGTCTGAGTGGCGATTTCTGTTTAAAAGACAAAACAAAACATACAAACAAACAAAAAAACCCACTTGGGTCGTTAAGTTTGAGTTGATCGCTTCTTGTTCAGAAAATGTGCATTGTAGGATTTCTTATAATTGACTTAGGCTTTCTTTCCAGTTTTTATAGATGCGCTAGGGACATAGGAAAAATATGTATGAGATGTATCAAATCCAGTAAATGAGAGAAGCAAATTATGACAAATTATAGTAAGCCATTTTGGGGAAGGGTGTTTAAAAAAAAATATGTGTCCATAAAAATATGAGATACATAGAAAAAAATCTGTAAAATGCCACAGGGAGATTTAATGACAATTTAGCCTATTTTATTGCAGAAATCTTAGTTTTCAATATAAGAAGTAATAAAGTAAGTAATAAAACATAACATGATTTAAGCATTCAGTAAAAGTAATGTGATATTACTTGGAAAATAAGTTACAAGACCATAATTTAAATATTGGACAGATTTCCTATTGTTTTCTAAATTGTTTTTATATTATTATAAACTCATAAGAATTTATGGACTTATCCATTTATATAGATATAGAAATAAATATGCAAAATGATATTGAAATATCAACAGCAGCTATTTTGAGATCATATGATTGAATAAGATTTTTTTCTCCTTATTTTGCTTCTCTGTACTTTACAATTTTTTGAAATGAGTGTAGGTTGCATAACTGTAAAAATCCACAATGTTTTTCTTTTTTTGGGGGGGTGTCACACCCAAAGCATATGGAGATTTCCAGGCTAGGGGTCCAACCAGAGCTACAGCTGCCAGCCTACGCCACAGCCACAGCAACACAGGATCTAAGCCGTGTCTGAGGCCTACACCACAGCTCACGGCAACGCTGGATCCTTAACCCACTGAGCAAGGCCAGGGATCAAACCCACGACCTCATGGTTCCTAGTCAGACTCATTTCCGCTGCGCCACAACGAACTCCAAATGTTTTTTCTTTAAGTTACTAGTTAGATATATGTTTTACACATGAGTTTTTTTCAGGAAGCCAGTACAAATGTATTTGGTAAAACACAGATTTTGAGAATAGTGAATGTAGCAACTGGCTTTTCTTTTCTTTTTGTCTTTTTTGCCTTTTCTAGGGCCGCACCCAAGGCATATGGAGGTTCCCAGGCTAGGAGTCTAATCGGAGCTGTAGCCGCCGGCCTACACCAGAGCCACAGCAATGCCAGATCCGAGCCATGTCTTTGACCTACACCACAGCTCACGGCAACACTGGATCCTTAACCCACTGAGCAAGGCCAGGGATCAAACTCTCGACCTCCTGGTTCCTGGTCGGATTCGTTAACCACTGAGCCACGACGGGAACTCCTGGGTTTTTTTTTTTTTGAACGTGACTGCATTGGAATGTGAAACTGGTTTCATAAATGCAGCCACAAAGAAAAATGTTTTCAAAAATTAATAAAAGCTATAGTCAAAAAATATGAGCAGTTGCCACATATAGAGTAATCGAATGAGTTTTATTCCTAAACAATTAAATGGTGAGCTGCATAAATGGTTTCAAATGGCAAAAATTCCATTTAAAAACTTGATATGTTTATTACATCATGTTAATTGTCATATTTAAGCCTCTTTATAGGTTTATAGTTTTATTAAGGTAATATATGCCCATGTTTAAAGCATATTCAAGCAGGTTTAATTGGGACACGAAGGAAGAAATGTAAATTTTACATCATACATACACACATACATTTACAGAATTAAGGCCAGTCCCATGTCAGATTACATACAATTTGGAAAGGCAAATCTCTATTCAAATGGGCTGATAGAGTATCTTTCGCTTTTTAGGGCTGCATATGGAGGTTACCAGGCTAAGGGTCCAATTGGAGCTACAGCTGCTGGCCTACACCACAGCCACAGCAAGTCCAGATCTGAGCCGCGTCTGCAACCTACACCACAGCTCATGGCAACACTGGATCCTTAACCCACTGAGTGAGGCCAGGGACTTAACCCACAACCTCATGGTTCCTAGTCAGATTCGTTTCTGATGCGCCATGACGGGAACTCCTGATAGAGTATTCTTGACTACTTTTCATTCTTATACCCCAACCTCAATTCAGGATGTTCATAGGTTTGAGGAGATCCTCAGTATTAGGATTCTTCAGAGGAACAGAACCAACAGGATATCACTATATCTATCTATTGAGAGAGATTATCTATGTATATATGTAGATGTATATCTTATATAATATCTTTAAGGAATTTGTTCACATGATTATGGGGGCAGGGAAGTCCAAAATCTGCAGGGTAGGCTAAAAGGCTAAAAACCCAGGGAAGAGCCAATGTTGCAGTTCAAGTCCAAAGACTGTCCACTGGCAGAATTCTCTCTTGCTCAGGGGAAGTTAGTCTTTTGTTCAATGTAGGCCTTCAAATGATGAACGAGGCACCACCCACATGGTGGCAGGCTATTTGCTTTACTCAATGTCCACTGATTTAAATGTTAATCTCATCCAAAAACACCCTCATAGAAATATTCAGAATAATATTTGACCATGTGTCTGAGCACCATGGCCCAATCAAGTTAGCACAAAAAATTAACCATTACATCCTGTAAAAGAGGGTCATTCTCCTAAGAAATGTAGCAATTGGGGAATAAAAGGGAAACAGAGTTAGCCTGGATATAGTAGAGGTCTCCAAATTTTTCCTTTACTACTCCTGAGGAACTGTAAAGTTCAGACTAATAGGTAGGTCCAGGACTAGAAGTATTTCATAGCGTTCAAGATTTACAAGCTGGAATTCCTGCTGTGGTGCTGTGGGTTAAGAATCTGACTGCAGTGGCTTGGGTCACTGTGGAGGTTTGGGTTTGATTCCCCACTGGAGGGCCATGGATTAAAGGATCCAGCATTGCCACAACTGCAGCATAGGTTTTAGCCGTGGCTCAGATTCAATCCCTTCCATATGCAGTGTGTGCAGCCATTAAAAAAAAAAAAAAAGATTTACAAGCTGTGCCTCTTTCTTGAATTTCTCTTTGGATGGGACTATAGCAGATTAGGAAAGTTTTGTCAAAAGGGAGAGAAGTGGAAAGAGCAAGTAACTCCATCTGCAATTATTATTATGTGCTGACCTTAATTTACAATACTTTTTAAAAAATGGAATGCTGTCCATTTGTTAAAAATGATAAAGATGATAATTAGGACCATGCTAATATTTTTATTTATTTATTTGTCTTTTTGCCTTTTTCTAGAGCCGCACCTGCGGCAGATGGAGGTTCCCAGGCTAGGGGTCCAAATGGAGCTGTAGCCACCAACCTACGCCAGAGCCACAGCAACGCGGAATCCGAGCCACGTCTGCAACCTACACCACAGCTCACGGCAACGCCGGATCCTTAACCCACTGAGCAAGGGCAGGGACCGAACCCGCAACCTCATGGTTCCTAGTCGGATTCGTTAACCACTGAGCCACGATGGGAACTCCAATATTTTTAAAACATTATTAAATCTATTAAAATACTGATGTTAAAACATTAATATATTTAAACAAAAATTAAAAGGACAAAGATATGATAATGGACATGAGGTTTCACGTTGGAGTGATGAAAAATTCTAAAATTGTGGTGATGGCCATACAACTGTGAATATAGAAAATCCATTGCATTCTACGCTTTAGGCTGGTGAATTGTATGACAAATGAATTATATCTCAATAGAACTGTTATAATAAAAAAGAGTACACAAATAAAATCATTTGTTATATTACTGTAGAATTGTGGGCAAAATTCCCTTTTATTTTAACTTTTGTGCAACAATAAATGATTCTTTCAATTTAGGAAAGAGATTCTTTATACTACTATACAACTTCAAGCATTTCTATTTTTCTTTCTGCATATTGCACATTGTTGTATAATCTTTTGTGCATATTACGTAAAAAACACAAACTTTCATTATGTCTCTGAATAATGTTATTATGAATTTCTTTTCTTTCTTTCTTTTTTGATTTTGGGGCCACACCCGCGGCATATGGAGGTTCCCAGGCTAGCGGTCCAATCAGAGCTACAGCTGCCGACCTACACCACAGCCACAGCAAGGCCACATCCCAGCCGCATCTGTGACCTACACCACAACTCTAGGCATCTCAGGATCCTTAATCCACTGAGCGAGGCCGGGGATCAAATCTGCAACCCCACAGTTCCTAGTCGGATTTGTTTCCCCTGCGCCAGGACAGGAACTCCTAATATGACATTCTTAATAATTAAGAGAGGATGATGATGTACACATTTCACCGGTCTCAGAATTGATGGTATTGTGGGTTCTTAGTTTTTGGTATTTTCAAACTGGCTTTCTTAGAAAGCAAGAACCAGCCACCAAAGTAAAACATCATAATGAGAAACAAAACATTATTTTCTCCTCCTCACAACCAAAGAGGAATCTATTTCAGAGCCTGTTGAATAAATGATGTCACTATATATGTGAATTTCTCACAGAAGACAGGAACAAGCCTTGCATTTAGTACCAAAAGACACTGAACAGCATTTTTAATGTCCAGAAACTATCAGGGTTGTGAAGAGAAAGAAAAAGCTGTTGCATACTCCTTCTTACCTCCAACTGACTGAACACCCTTTCCCCTTTTGCTCTGTGCAAAGGGTCTTTGGATTCTCTGCCTCTGAGTCTTCTCTGTGAATTCATCATCAATCAGACTGTTATTTTGCCCCACACAAGCTGTTGGGCACAGCTTGAGAGATGCTTGGAGAAGATTGTGTGGATACAGTATCTTTTAAACAGCATTTTTTTGGGGGAGGGTGTATTTTTTACAATTTGCAACATGAGACACACAAGGGGAGGAGTAAAAGGCCCAGACCAGGCAAGGCCAAGAACAGAAGGGTAGAGCGAATAAAGGCAGACACCAGGGAGACTTGGTAAAGAAATGGTGGGCCAAGAACAGGAGGGAGGGATGGTGGTGGAGGCCGGTGTGACCAAGGGGAGGAAAGGTTGAAGAAGCAAGAAGCAGGATGGCCTAAGGAAGGGGTTAAGACTGCGGGATGGTTAGCCTCGGGGTGAGCAGGGAGATGGGGGGTGGGTGTGGGGGAGGAGAAGAAGAGGGAGTGCTTGGCGCATGCGCCTGAAGCGCACTGCGGCGATCCGGCGGAGGCGATGCTCTCCTGGCATCAGCGCTGCGGCTGGAGGCACTGCTGGTGCTCCTGTCTGCTGTCCACTGCCACCTTGGCCTGCTTTTGCCACCCTGGCGCCCCGAACTCTGTGCCGCCGCACCCTTCACCCAGTCTTGGGACAGCTGGCGCTAAGAATTCATGCTATGACCTTCGATTCAGCCAGGAGGTAAAGGAGTGACATAGGGGAAGAACGTTGCGGGCGGCGGAGGGAACTCGGGCCAGGGGTATCCTCAATTTGTGTGTTCTCCAGGTTCACGAGAGGAAAAAAATGGGGGACAGTACTGGCCTCAGACCTACAAAAGGATGTTGAACATTTATTTCTCATTGCGAAAGTAATACAGACTTCTTTCCTTTAACCAGGGTTGAGGCATCTGAGCGTCGGTATTTTCCTTAACGTTCCCGGCTTTCAAATTTTGAAGTTCCTCACGTGCAGCAGCAGAAGGTGTATTTAAAGGTCAAGGGTATAGGACTCGGCAATTATAAGAGCTTTCTTTGCCTTTGTTCAGGGTGATGGGTCTTTCTACAGAATCCGAGGCACTCTAAGCTCCTCCCTGGGGGTCGGGGTGGATTCTATCTAGATTTGGCATCTGCTCTGAGCACCTGCAAACAATGACGTCTTTCCCGTTTTCCACTTCCCTAATTATCACGCCTACCCCCATTAGGGAAGGCTAGTAATGGCTCTTCTGGATTGAGCACGGGGGCACAGCTGTTGAGATACATCCAGCTATCATCAGGCACTTAACATATTAAAAACGGAGGTGGGAAGCCAGACGCAGTGCGCTTGTGTATTTGAGAGTGTGGGGGTGCTCAGCGCGGTAGCGGGCAGGTATACAGTAGTCTGGTAACTGCGGGGGATTGGTTCCGGGACCCCCGCAGATAGCAAATTTCGGGGATGCTCAAGCCTCCTGTATAAAATGGCGTTGTACCGTCAGTCCTCGGTATCCGCCGAGGGTCCACAGTATTTGAGAAGGTCTGGTGTGTGGGGGAGGGGGGCGTCACTGGGGAGGGCGGGAGGTACGCAGGCGCAAGCCTTGCTTGGAGCAGGGACAGGGAGTCGAATGCGTATATAAGAAAGCAAAGTTGGAGTTCCCATCCTGGCTCAGCAGAAGGAATCTGACTAGCATCCATGAGGACGCAGGTTCAATCTCTGGCTTCGCTCAGTGGGTTAAGGATCCGGTCTTACCGTGAGCTGTGGTGTAGGTCGCAGACGCAGTTTGGATCTGGCGTTGTGCCTGTGGCGTAGGCCAGCGACTACAACTCAGATTCGACCCCTAGCCTGGGAACCTCCATTTGCCGCGCGGGTGCGGCCCTAAAAAAAAAAAAAAGAAAGCAAAGTTGCTGGTAGTTGACACCCGCGGGAGAGGCGAGTGAAGGTGCGCATGCGCACTTGAGACAACATGTGACGGTTCCCTTTAACAAGAGGAGGGTAGAGGCGCGCATGCGCATTTTAAACGGAATGACGGGGAGGGGAGGCGCGCAGCTTACGTGTAATTAAGATTGCAAAATGGCGAGGGGGGAGGTAAGTTGTCTTTGCTTGGCCATCTTGGGCTAGGAGGGCCTGCGGAAGAATCGCTTTATCTTTTTAGTTGGGTGAGTGGGATCAGCTAGAGTTGGAGTTGTCCTAGGCTGTGGCCAGATCCACCAGATATTAACCCGGAATCTTGGTTCCTCTCTGGCTTATCGATAATGTGTTTAAAAATGCGGAGGCGTTGATGGCTTTACGAAAGGTTACAGGAGCTGGCTGGCTGTGTGTAGGAAATGCGTAAAACGGGAGCACTTGGAGACAGACCACATTCGGGCAGCACACCTCGGGAGGGCTCTGTCGGACTTGCAGATCATGGCCCGGTTCCATCAGAGTATCCGAACCCAGGGGTTGCAATATTGTGAGAATTTACCCTTGATTTTCTCCCCTTGAGGTTGTAGGGGTGAGGATTTGGCTGTTTCCAAATGCTTGTACCACTTTGCTTTAAACCTAGGATTTGGGCAAAAGATAATGGTGATATGAAGGTGACCTGTGTTTCACACCCTTCTAAATTATTTTTTTCTGTAGAACTTTGAGCATGGTTTCCTCTTAGGAGGACAATATTTTGGAGGGAGGGCAGCAAGTACTGTCGTGGCTCTCGGAGGGCTGTCAGTAAGGACCTATTGTTAATCGCTAAAACAAACAATTTAGCAGTTAGCTATGTAGAAGAAACGACACAGGATTCAAAATTGAGATAGGTCTTTTCAACAATCCTGGCCATGATCTCATGCTGGTGTTTTTCCTTCTCTGGGCCCAGTTCCCTATCTATAATAATAATTAAACGTCTTTGACGCTTAAACTATGCCAGGTGTTGGATCTACATGTTTTTACCTTAAGTAATTTAGTACTCTCTACAATCTTATGAAATAGCAGTACCATTATCCATCTTTTACAAATGAAGGACACAGATAAAGTAAATTGTCCAAGGGTTTACATTCCTATTGAATGGCTGAAACTGGATTTTTATCTAGGTAGTATGGCTGTGGAATCCTGTGCTCTTAAACATTATATTTATCCACCAAAATGATGGGGCAAATTTAAAGGACCCTTCTTTAACGACTTCAAATTTCATGTGCAACTTACTTATGCTGTTTAAGAAAGAATACTGCTGATTTTTAATCAGTGCATGGTACAGGGTTACATATTTAGAAGATAAAAAGTAAACAATTGTTGATTTGGAGCCTAGCGGGGTGGCCATCCTTACCTAGCCTTGTCTTCTGTGATTTTTTGTTCTGCAGAGGGTTTAAAATGGCCGACTGCGGCAGGCTGGACACACCCTTCTTGTTTTGCCTGATTTGAGATCTGGTCTGACGCTTTGAGACAACCAGTCATTTGCTGCAATAGAGATTTTTTTTTCTTACCCATTATTAATATTTGGTATGTTAATACCAATATTCAATAGTAAAAGGTTATTGCTTTTCTTTTTTGTAATAAAAGAAAATACATAGATTTCTTTTATTTGGTTGGGAAAAATCCATTGAAGTGGAATTACTATGTCAAAGGATATGAACATTTTTAACATGTAATACATATTGCCAAGTTTCTCCCTGAAAAGGTTGTACAGATTTTCTTTCACTCACACAAGCACTGAGTAGTATTTGTTAAAAACATTATTTTATGGATAAAAAAGAGTATTTAATTTTGCATTTATTTATTTGTTAGTTTTGATTCTTTTTTCCTCTGTATTCGTGTGATGTTAGTTCATGTCTTATACTGATTTATTTGTTGGAGTTTTAGTTTAGCGTTTATTATTATCTATTTAAATGTGTTCTGTAAATAATGGCTGTTACTCAGATTTCTATAATGTTATGAATATGTACTCCAGGCTATTGTTTGCCTTTTAATTTTTGTTTTTAAATTTTTGGTTAGTAGAAATTTGAAATCATGTGTCCAAATTCCTCTATCTTCTATTTTGTGATTTTTGTTCCATTAAGTTTGAACATTTCCTTCAATCTAGAAATTTGGTGAACATTCATTTTGGCTTCATCTGAAGATAACCATCAAATTATATTTGAAAAAAGGAAAAAGATCCATAATCTCACCAGCCAGAGATAACCAGTGTTAATAAATGTGTTCACTTTTTTTCATTTCTTCTGCATTTTTCTACAGTGATCACATATTTATTTGTACTATTTTATATTGTGTTTTGTCTTTATAACATGCATTTTTCTGTGTTGAACATTTTTGTAACTGTGATTGAATGGTTTCATGGTATTTTGTTGTATGGCAGTATCTTAGGGTTTTCAGTATGTTCAATAGTAATTATATAATTATGTTTTTTCATTTAGTTTTTATTGTTTATCTATTTTGAGTTATTTCTTTATAGGATAGAGTTCAGGATTAGAATTATTCATCAAAAAGTTTGAATATTATAAAGACCTGCCATAATAGCATTCCAAAAAGTTTTATCAATTTTTGTACCCGGTCATTTAGGTACATAAAAATTTTTTTTGCTTACTTGATATGTAAAAGAATGGTATTTTTGACTTACGGTTATTGGTGAAGCTGGGACTCTCATGTTAATTATTCGCTCCTATTTCCTTTTGTAAACTATTGAACTTGGGTCTGAATGTTAATCTGTTTGTAAGAGCTCTGTATTATGTGCTCTGTATAAGGATCTATTACCCCTTATCATTTGTTGCACATACACTCCTGGTATATGTTTTTTGCCATTGAATATGAAGAAATGTTTGTAATTCCAAAGACAACTGCGTCGTGGAATACTTGCCAAATTCTTGGTAGCCATTTTGAGATAGCATTTATCTGTTCTTTAGATAGATAGCCATTTCTTTTTTTCTAAAAGGAAAGCAACATTGACTGCTGCACAGCAGTGTTCCTCCCTGGTTATAGATGTAGGGAGAAGACATGGCAACATTTTGTCCCTAATAAGACATTGGCAGCCAATGTAGACCAGACACAAAACAGTAGTCCCCCTTCCCCCATCCATTTGGGGACTGATGCTATTTTGAATATTTATGAGTGATCTGGGGGAGGATGCAGACATAGTATTCACTTTTGTAGATAACACTGAACTCTTTGGAGATGTAAAATGGTAAAGGAACAAACTGTAACACCTGAAAAGACTTTGTGCATGTGGGCTGGCAGTGTAGTTAAGAGTAATGTAATGATTTTAGGGAAAAATAGTATGTTAAGCGTATAAAATAGAGACCTCAGAGACATTGGGTCTCAAGACAAGGATTTCAGTGTAAATGGAAACAGTTTGTTAATGTCATCAGCTTAATTTTCTGGTGCAGAGACAAAAGAGTCATTAAAAACCTAGGCCTTATTAAGAATGATACATGACACAAAAATTCCATCCTCTCTCTGTATAAAACCATCTGAATCAAATGACTAGTTTACACTAGTAATCTCACCTCAAGGAATCTCTTACTACCTCTCACCATATATTTTGAAATGGTGATGGCAAGAGTGTGTTACATCTCAGTTTCATTTTTCTTAGTTATAATATGTAGGTGATTAAGATTAGGTCTTGGGGGTGGGATAGGGTATCTTATTTTGGCTTAATGAAGCTGGGTCTATTATATGTGGTTCAGAGAATCTGTTTAATTATATTAAACCTTTCTAAATTATTCTACTCCATGAGGTATATACTATTTCTTTTATATTTAATAACATTCTAATTTTTTCAGTGAAGGGGGATTATTGGATTTAGAGGTGTCAAGTGAACTGTTTCTACTTTTTTGCTATCCCATTGTACTGGGTTAATCCCTTTAGTTGGAAGCCCCCATTTTTTCAGCATTTTGCTAGCTGCAGATATTAAACCAGGCTTGGCAGATGTATAATAAGCAAAACAAAATGAAACAAAGCAACAACAAATCTGTGTTGTAGAGGAGGTGGTTGAGAATGTCCTTTACTGGAGGTCTGTGCCTGTTTTAAGCATAAGAGTTACCTTTGACGTCATGCCAGTGTCTCGTTCCCAAATCCATCTATGATCGGGTGTTAGGTAGAGCCTGGATATTTGAAATAGCCTGAAAGCATTTAACTTTTGACTTCTACAATTTGTTCCTCCTCTCTCTTGATGTTACAGCCAGCAGCAATCTGGAGCAGCACTCCTTGGAAAGAAATTTTACATCGGCCATTATAATACAACCTGATAAGTGTTACAGCACTTATCAGGTTGTATTGTAATTGTCTGTGTATATATATGCCTGTCTCCCTTCCTCTGTTATCAGTTAGACTGTGAGCTCCTTGAGGGCAGGAATAGTGTCTTCATCTCCAGAGCCCAGCCTGGCACATTAGTAGGCCTCAGTAAATGTTTATTGGATGAATAAATGAATGACTCATCAACAAACATTTATTGTGTGCCTGCTAACGTGATCTCCACAGGCTCTGGACTGTCAACTGTTTCTTCAAAATGCATGTGGTCAGAAACTTGTTTCTTTCCAGTTATGTGTATATCTTCTCAAGAGTTTCTCATGAGATAATGCTATTTTTGTGTTTGGATTTTAGTCCTTGGTATTTACAGATGTTGCTACTGTTGCTACCGCTGATAATCTTCCTGGGTGAAAGCTGCCAGATCAGGAGCCTTATCCTCACTGCCTAGTATTTGCTAAATTATTCCTGTTTGTGGACTTTTCACTCCTCCTCAGGTCTTACTTTACCTAGTATTCCTAGGTAGGGCACTACATTCTAGATCAGAGGTGGGCAAGTGCAGCCCCATGGGCTACCTGGTTTTACAAATAAAGTTCTGTTGGAACACTGCCATCATTTGTTGATGTTTTGTCTGTGGCTTCTTTGACCTACAACAGCAGAGCTGACAGTGGCGGCCCACAAAACTCGGCGCTATAAAAAGATTGCCTACCATGTTTTGGATCATCCCTCAACAGTGACGGTTTCATTCTCCTCTCCATTTATCAGAGATACTTTTAGCATCTCAGAAACTCATTTATTTACCTCATTCATTATTGCTTATGACAAGTCTTTTTCTTGTTTTATAGATGGGAGGCTAGGACACACTTCAAACTAGGAGATTGATTTTTAAAGCCTCCCCCAGGATCCTGCAGTCAGTCAGTTATACCGTGTCCTTCAACATCAACTGTCAAGCTTTAGTACTTTAAAATTCCTTTTTTATGTCCTAACTTGAAGCATATGACCATATCATGCTTTGGTGCCTTATCCCTTGCCCCCCCCACCTCCTACACAGCTCTTTGCAATGAGAATATGGAAAATAAGGAATTAATGTGAGATAACAGCAGAAAAGTAGGTTAAGGCAAATGTTTAGAGGGTCTGAATGCTAATGTTTAAACTAAGAAATGGGGTTTCTGAAATATTCACTTATTCATACTTAAACAGGTAGTGAGACTGTACTTACAACAGCTTAGAGACCTCCCCTCAACCCTCCCTAATCTACCACACATTGTCTTGGAAAGCTGCCTGTGAGTATATTGTCCTTCATGTCACTTTAAAAAGTTGGAAAGCTCCAAGTGAAAGCTAGATCTAAAAAAAAAAAGAGCTATCTCATTCTAGGAGTAAAATGGAGGGAAATGTTTTACAGCATTATATTTCAAGCTGCTTGCTGGATTTTGTCCCAGCATTTTATTATCAAAATTGTCATACAGAAAATTTGAAAGAATTGGGGAGTTCCTGTTGTGGCACAGCGGAAACGAATCCGACTAGTATTCATGAGGATGTAGGTTCGATCCCTGGCCGTGCTCAGTGGGTGGGGGATACGGAATTGCCGTGAGCTATGGTGTAGGTCACAGTTGAGGCTCAGATCCCAAGTTGCTGTGGCTGTGACATAGGCCGGCAGCTGTAGCTCTGGTTTGACCCCTAGCCTGGGAACTTACGTATGCCACACATGCGGCCCTAAAAAAAAAAATTGGAAGAATTGTACAGTGAAAATCCATATACTCACTACCTAGGTGGTACAGTTAACATTTTGCTGTATTACGTAGTCATCCATCTTTGTTGGATAGGTTTTTTGAAATAGTTGTGGTTGTCATCCATTTTGATCTCATCTGTATGTGACCCATCATGGTGCTGAAAAATAATTTTTGATTCTTAACTGTATTTTCCAAGTTGGCATGGATACCATTGCAGCCTTTGTGTAGGCAGATCTGCTTGGGACTGAGAGTCCCAGGTAGAGAAGACGTTTTGTTTCTGAAAGAAAATGGCTGCAGCTCACCATTGTTTATTAGAAATAGTAAGAAAAAGAAAAATGGGAGTCTAGGTCCAGTGTCAGTAAATCCTTTCAATAATATATTGCCCTGCACTTCATTCACTTCACTGGCTTGACGGGGACAGGTGGTTTTCAGAGCAGCTTCTGTTTGGTTCTTTCCTTTAAGAATTAATGAAGGAGAAGCAACAAAGTACTGTCGAAATGCCGCTGAAGTGATATTCAGCATTAGCACAACTCCTTGGAATTTTAGCAAATAGGTTTTTAATTTGGACTACTGTCTGATAATATTCTTCTGGCCCTTTTCTGTTAGCAATAGCCTCAGAGTCAAAAGAAGCACTGTGAACTGAAATTTGTCTTTATCATGAACATGATAATGGTAAATGTTACTTGTTTGTGTCTATCTCCCTTCATTTAAGTTCAAGGGCAGAGGTCATATCTTACTCAATCTTTGTAATTCTCTCAGTAGTCATAAAAAATGCAATATTACATTTAATACCTATTACATGGGCAAAGATTTTAAAATGTTATACTAATATTGGTGGGATATATCCAATTTTATTGTAACCCTTCATAGGAGCAATTTGGCAATATATATTAATGGGCAGAATAAATATTACATGTCCTTTGGCCCAGCAATTTCATTTCTAGGGATATGCCTCTAAATAGTCTTTAAAAATTTCTTAATAATGTAAAGATATATTAAAAGATTTAGGTATGGGAACGTTCACAATGTTCATAGCAGTTAAAAAAAAATAGAAAAATTTACCTATTCCTGAATATGAATTTGGATAAATAAATTTTGGTGCATTTATGTAATAATACAAACAGGCATTAAAAATAAAAGTCTTATAGATGAATATTTGACTTGGAAAGATGTACCCAATATATTAATTGAAAGAAAGGCTATGGTTTCATCTAATTTTTGTCAAATAAAAATTAATGTTTTTTTACCTGCATATGAAAGTAATTGAAAGAATTATACACCAAGTGTTAAACTTTCTGGCATTCTGTGATTTTTACTTTCTATCCTTAATGTATTTCTGGAATTTTTATTTTCACAGCGTACCTTTATGACTTTCAAAGTTAAGACAAACATTGAAACGGTTTCCATTTTGAAATTTGCTGACCTGAACAGAAGTGGAGTAAATGGGTTGGTGAGGGGGCTGGAAACTGGAGCAGTTTAGTTTGGAAAAGAGCTGGGCTGGGGTGGGAGTAGGGCGTGGTAGAAATAAGATCTCTGTCTTCAGAGAAAGGCACTAATTACTTACTACTCTATTCTTGGCTCCTTAGTGCAGGCATTTCACGCATCAGGCTCTACACTGACGGCTTATTTCCCAATTAGGCCCTGTACACATTCCTTTCCCACCCTTGTCCCTCGGCTTTATAAGCTAAATAATTGCTGGTGGCAGCAGCTGCTTATGAGTGTGCAGATCTTGCTCTAGTAATGGCTGCTTTACTTCCAATAAAGAGAAGGCTCAAACGCATCTAGGCTCCCCCCTCACAACCCGCACCCCACAAACACACGCCATTCGGCAACATGAATCTTACCCACTGATGGTGGGAGAGCTTTATCCTAGGTTTCATGATAGTAGATTATAAGACCCTATATGACACTGTATTATATTTTACTGTGGGTGAAACAGCTGAAAATGAGCCTTGAGAAACTGCTCCTAGGGTCTAAGTTATCTCATTTAAAATAGAGGCAAGAATCCTTATTAAATAATAATAGTGGGTGATGCAGCAGTTTTTGCCAGATAAAGAAGGTAATTGTTATGCTAACAATAATGCTTGGCAAGAGTGAAATCTGAGGTCCTTGGTGTGGGCTGGATGATTTGACTAAGATGGCAAAAGTAAAATTAAAGCTAAATCTCACACCTTGACTGTTCTTATGTTTGTTTCTTCTTCTCCCTATCCTACAGGTGACACCAAGCTCGATCAGAAACTATGCCACTGGTGAAGAGGTATATTGAGCCCTGCGTGGCCCAGTGAGGTTACTAGAGAATTGGAAGAGTCTCAAATCAGCATCCTGCACATGGTTATCAAACCATTGTGAAGTCTTAGTAAGTGGTCAGTGGCTCTGGTGGGCTTGCCCAGTTATTGGGAAGGTCCAGGGAAGGTAGTCTTAACAGGCACTAGGCAGTTACTTGATATTTTCCCATTATGATATGAAAAAGTTTTTTGTTTTTTGTTTTTTTAGGGCTGTACCCGTGGCATATGGAGGTTCCCAGGCTAGGGTTCAAATTGGAGCTGTAGCTATATGCAGGCCTACACCACCCACAGCTATAGCAACTTGGGATCCGAGCTGCGTCTGCAACCTGCGCCACAGCTCACGAGAGTGCTGGATCCTTAACCCACTGAGTGAGGCCAGGGATTGAACCTGTGTCCTCATGGATACTAGTTGTGTTCTTAACCCACTGAGCCACAATGGGAACTCCAAAAAACAGTCTTTATTTCAGACTAGAGAGTGATGAGCCTAATCTCTCTCTTTCCCCATCTCCCATTTTTGCAGATGATATCTTGCCCACCATAATAGTTGGTGTAGAAAATGGATTTGAATCCAAGCCCAATATTGTTTCTTCCACCTAGTGCTTCCTCTATATTCCACCTAAGTCCAAGGAGGCGATGTGAGACAGAAACATTTTTATTCCACATTGAAAGATTATAATAGCCTCTGACATTGTGCTCCTCTGATGAAGGAAATGTCCATGGTATAAATTTTTATTGTGCATAAAATCACCTGGGAAGCTTGTTAAAAATGCAGACTCCTAGGCAGCTAGAAGCCTTGTCATTGGTCCAGAGCAACATGAAGACCTACCTGTCACTTACACTGAGGCTTCCTGCCCAGTGGGTTCACCAGCAAGCCAGAAGGAAGCATCACTGCCATGGATGTCCTTGTGAGGCAGTTGTGAAGCCTTGGTAAGTTGTTGGTTTTAGTGGGATTCCCAGTTCATGGTAGAGAAGAAGTGGTTGTGATATGGCACTCCCACTACCCCCCCACCCCTGCTTCCTTCAAAAAAAGTATTAGGTGCTTACCAAGTGCCAAAGACTTCTAGATATTAACAAAGTTCTGCCATCGTGAGACTTTTCACTCCTGTGAGTAGACAAAGGAATAAACAGTGAATGCATAGTGTATCCTAAGTGTTATATCAGAAGTTTTTATCCCTCTTTCCCATTCTCCCTTTTAATACCTTCCACTGTCTCGGTGCAATGGAGGCTAACCAAGCTGAGTATGGGAGGATCATAGATGATGAAAGCAATCTTCTTTTTGTAACCTTTCACTAGGCTGAATTTGAAGGATATCTTTGAAAAGTGTTGGAGAGTCTACCAGATTTTTTTTTTTTGTCTTTTTGCCATTTCTTGGGCCGCTCCCGTGGCATATGGAGGTTCCCAGGCTAGGGGTCAAACCAGAGCTGTAGCCACCAGCCTACGCCAGAGCCACAGCAACGCTGGATCCGAGCCGCCTCTGCGACCTACACCACAGCTCACGGCAACGCCAGATCGTTAACTCACTGAGCAAGGGCAGTGATCGAACCCGCAACCTCATGGTTCCTAGTCGGATTCGTTAACCACTGCACCACGACGGGAACTCCCGAGAGTCTACCAGATTTTCCACGTGAGTGCACATGCAACAGCAGAAGAGGTCCTCTCACTGATTAAGGTAGCACAGTGATTAAGGTAAGTAGAGGAGAAAAGGTTGACATTGCCTTGACTGCTGTCAGGGAAGCTCCTAGAAATGTCATTTCCAGGGGCCAGTACATTTTTTTTTTTTTAATAGGGCTGCATGTGTGGCATATAGAGGTTCCCAGGCTAGGGGTCGAATTGGAGCTACAGCTGCCAGCCTACACCACAGCCACAGCACCTTGTGATCCGAGCTGCCTCTGTGACCTATACCACAGCTCACGGCAATGCTGGATCCTTAACCCACTGAGCGAGGCCAGAGATCAAACCTGCATCCTCATGTATACTAGTCGATTTGTTTCTCCTGTGCCACGATGGGAACTCCCCCTAGGCGCCAGTACTTTTAAAGCCTGCATTTTATTCTACAGTACATCCTTCTCAAAACAATTGGGATAGATGATGTGCCTGCTTACCCATCTGAGCTCACCCCTATAGAGGATCAGAAGAACTGAACTGGTTCCCAAGTAGACTACATGGCATAAGCTGCATGTCATAAATAATGTCAATGTGACACTAATTATAATCCCTTTAGGGGAGAGTCTAGTCTTTCAAACCAAACTTGTTTATAGAGTTTTTCTTAATCAGACTGTAGAGCTGCATACATCTTATCTAAAGCTAGCTACGAGCAGAGGTACATTGTTTCAGCAGCAGCCAAGTATATGGCACTTTGGATTAGTGATTTCAGAGGCAGCAGGGTCTTCTAGAAGATGCACAACTCTAAAACCAACTGGACTAGAATTCATTTTTGACTTCTCAGTGATCAGTCCCCTAATAGGCTTCAAGGAGTACTGAAATGGTTCATAATTAAACTAGGCAGCATCTGTAAAATGGCCATTCTTGAGCAATCTCTGCAGAATCCATCCCTATCTTAAGCTAGTAGCTCCTTCACCCAGAGTTAATACCCAAGGGCCAGATCATTCTTTGGTATCTGCCATTTTTCATGGAATCGATAAAACTCACCTTTTCTTGTAAGGATGGTCTTAAGATGGTACCTTCATAATACAATGTTCTTGGTATAGTGTCTGGAGTGTTTGGATAATCTCTACTGGCAAAATTAGGTAGATTAGGCTGCACGGGAACCTGAATGACAAAAAAGTGGCCTTTTCCCTGTGGGAAGTCTGGAATAGTCATTGATACAAAGAGAATCTATTCTGTGTCCTTCACAGAAAAAGACACAGGAAAAATTTTTAACTGCATGCTAACATTCATATCCCTATGTGTCAACAGTGTCATTTTAAAAAGGACACAGAATAGATTAGGAGGAATTAATCCTTCTCTTGATAATCTCAAAATGTGATCTGGACAAAGTAACAGGGATCTCAGTCAAGTAAGTGTTGAACATGGAGGTAAATGTTTTTTTTTTTTTTTTACCTTTTTGTTGTATTTGTTATATTTAATTGTTTTTTATAATGAACCTACCTTGTATTCCCGGAAGAAAATTCCCTACTTGTCAAGAATATTGAATAAGATCTAGTAAATTTGCTGTTTTAATATTTTATTTTCTGTTTTATTTGATTTTGTACTACTTTGTTTCTATGTTCAAAAGTGAGTTTTTGGTTGGAGTGGCAGTCTTTGTTGACATTAGGGTCATTAATGAAACCTTATTGCCTGAGCTTTTACATTTAGCAGATCTCAAACATGTCCCATACCATCTTAAACATCTGTTTTTATTTGACATTATAATGTAAAAAAAAATTTACTGATATTTGTATCTAATATGTATCAATAATTTGTTCAGTTATTGCCCTTTTAAGTTTGTGTAACTAATATTTAATGTGAACATTCCTATAAATAAGTTTTTGCAGCATATCCACTTTTGCTTCCTAAGGTTAGGTTAAGTGTACAATCCCTCTAGTGTATGAGAATGCCTTCTTTTTCACGTCCTCACAAACGATATTGTGGTTTAAAAAAAATCTGCCAATTGCAAAGGTGAAAAGTGGTCTCCCTTGATGTTTTAGTTTTTATTTACTTGATTCCTAATGAGATGGAACAGTTAAAAATCTTTCTTGGGTCTTATTTTTGAGTTTCTTTTTTACACTGATTTTTAATCCACCATATATGTTGCAGTCCCTCAATTTGACATAGAAGTGGTTAATTTTTATGTAGTTCACATATCTTTCTTTGTGGTTTATTCTCCCCTTACATCTCACAGTAAAGATAAATGTTTTTGTATAGTTCATGCTTTGATTATTTACTTTTAAATACAAATCTTTCGCTGTTGGGGATATTCTCTTTGGTGTGTGGTATATAACTAATTTTTTAAATGTCCAGCACATTCAGAGTTCATGGGGGTGATAGTAAGGGTACTAGTGGGGATCTCAGCAGGAGTTTCAGAATCTTTTTGTCCAGTGCTCTGCTATTATAACATGTCTTATATTTAAATAATTCTCTCTGCCCCTTTTTCTCTGTATGACTTCTCAGTTTTGCTACCACTGACCTATGCTGCCCTCTGTGACAGGTTGGCAAACTTTTCTGTAAAGGGCCTGATAGTAAATATTTTAGGCTTTCTGGATCATGTGTTTTTTGCCTCTGTAATATGAAAGCAGCCCCAGACAATACATAAGCAGACAAACATGACCGTATTCCAACAAAACTAAGTTTATTTAAAAAAAAAAAAAAAAAAAAGAGTTCCCGTCGTGGCTCAGTGAATCTGACTAGGAACCATAAGGTTGTGTGTTCGATCTCTGGCCTTGCTCAGTGGCCAAGGATCCGGTGTTGCCATGATCTGTGGTGTAGTTTGCAGACTCAGCTTGGATCCCGCGTTGCTGTGGCTGTGGTGTAGGCCAGTGGCTACAGCTCTGATTCCTAGCCTGGGAACCTCTATATGCTGTGGGAACGGCCCTAGAAAAGGCAAAAAGACAAAAAAAAAAAAAAAAAAGATGGTGCTGGATTTGTTTGGCCTGTGGGCTGTTGTTTGCTAACACCGACTCTGTGACATTTTGCTTCATAACTTTTGCTTTCATATAGTTTCTCCTTAGTCATTGTGGACTTCCTCATGTTCATGCCTCTCATCTCCCCTCATGACTTCTTAGAGCACTTTTTCACCCCCAGTCGCTGCTACTGATTATCTATTTCTGGCTATATTTCACAGCATTTTTGGCAGCGGGTAGGGGGAGACTGGGCCACAGCAATGAGTCCTAACCACTAGACCACCAGGGAGCTCCCTGCCAATTTTAAGTTCTGGGTGGTAGCCACTTTGCATGTCATTAGTATGATATTCTGGGATAGGAAAGTGATTTGCTTGGCTATCTACCTTGTTGCTTTATTATAACCAATTTCATATTACATTCCTTTTAAGGGTGTATTCCTTACAATCCAAATTTTATTGCAAGAAATGGGCTCGTTTGGATCATTTTAAGAAGTTTATAGAACTTGCCTCCCTTGTGGTATTATTAATGTGATTCATCTTATTTCTCTGGTTTTCTGCATGTTATCTTCTACTTTCAACTCGTTTCTTCATACTCTGTCTTCCTCTACCACCTAGCTACTGAGTACTTTGTTTTTTTCTCATTCATAACTTGAGTTTGTGCAGCCTCTATAGGCAAGGTCTCTACTCAGCCTCATCTTTCTGCACATATCTGTTTCCATTCTTGGTCTCCATACTGCCCAGTTGTCATTAAATTGAGAATCCGATTGCCTGTGGATTAAGTTTCCTGAGACTACAGGTGTAGCATTTGTTATTTGGCAGTCTAGGACATTTCCCTCTATTGATTGCCATGTGGCAATGGTTTCCTTTCCCTTTTTGTAATCCCAAAGTGCTTTAGACTAACTTAATTTACCTATCACAGGTATATCCAGAGTCATTTAATTGCTCTAAAACTAGAAGGCAACCCAGTTGTGGGACATCCAAAAGTACCATACATACCTAACTATTTTTGGAACCTGAAGTCTCACAAATGAATACATGACCCTGCTTTCTGTATATCCTTTGAGTATTTTCCTGCTGCTATCTGGCTTCCTCATCCTCTGTTCTTTATCCTATTTCTGATGGATAGTTTCGGCTAATTTTTAGCTTCTGATTTTTGGGTTTACCAGTTGATCTTACTTAAGTCCTTCATGATTCTTAACATAGGCTGTGGTATATTCTTTGATCACATATCCATTCATTTCAGCTGCAGAGTAATTTTGCTCCTCTCTTTTTCCTCAGTTGTAAGTTAAACCTAATTTTCTCACCTCGTTGTTTGGGGACAGCTTTCATATAGTAAATCATAGGCTGATGACTGGCTTGTGGATGTCTGTCCTTGGTTCTGATTCTTACCCTTGATCTGAATAGCCATGGATTCAGAGGAGGGATAATTGGTGGCAAGAATGTTTTCTTGGCTAGACTTGTTTGCAGTACAGTTTCCTTTAGAAGAATTTTGAGCATGGGTGACACTATGACGTATCTGCTTTATTCTGTCCACTTTAGCTCCCTAATGCTGCTTCTTTGCAGCATCTACCAAGTCTCTCAACGTCTCACCTTCTAAATTGAATATAAAATGTAAATTCCATGCCACAAGCTGGTTTGCACAGCATCTTTAAAACAAGGGGTTTTCCACAAGATCACAGTCAATTCCCTAAATTGCATTCCCCATGAGGGGCTATTCTGCTTCTTACTATTGATTAGGCACTTCTGATTGCTAGAAACAGATTCCACAATGATCTAATGACAAGTTATTGTCTGGCTTGTGGGAAAATAATGGTGACTGGAATCACATGAAATTCCAAATATAGGGGAACTTTAATATGGTTATGGCTTTTAGGGAATGGGACCTGGGTCCAGAGAAGCTCTGGGAAACTCCAGCAGCAAGAGTTTGTGGTTCTTCATGTTAGGATTGTGCCGTTTATGTAACTGAGCTACTCTGTCTTAACTTTTGTGTCTTATTTCTCATACTGCCTGTTGGCCTGGCCTGTCCATTTTGTTTTATCTTTTTTTTTTCCTCCTCATATTTTTAGCTTATTCATAGGTTCTGCTTACTTAGGGCTTCACCTTTGCCATAAGTTTTGCTTCCTTGTGGCCTTTGTGGCCTCACCTCTGCATTATATTGGCTTGCTATGTATTCTTTCAGCTTCAATTCCCTTTGCTAGCTATGATTACTGCTTTTTTGTGTGTTTGTGTGTCTCTTTAGGGCTGCACCTTTGACATATGGAGGTTCCCAGGCTAGGAGTCAAATTGGAGCTACAGCTGCCAGCCTATGTCACAGCAGTGCCCAATCCAAGCCGAGTCTGTGACCTACACCACAGCTCAGGGCAATGCCGGATCCCTATCCCACTGAGCAAGGCCAGGGATTGAACCCATGTCCTCGTGGATACTAGTCAGCTTTGTTAACCACTGAGCCACAACAGGAACTCCAATGATTACTATTTTTGATAGCCCTATTCTAATTTCTGAGAAGACAGATTTACTAGGCCTGACTTATCCTAGTGTTTAGTTAGATGTTTATATACCAACAGCAGCAGTTTGTGGGTCTTTTGTGTTCTATTTAGTCTCTGCCTCTCTTACTTCATTTCTTCTAGTTTCCAATGCATCCATTAATAACTGGCTTCTCCATCCTTTATTTCAGGGGTTGCAGTTGTAAATGCCTACAGGTTTCAGTTCTGTAAGATGGTTCTGATATTTATTTTCTTCTTTATTTCTTGAAACACTGCTGTATTTTTGTTTTCTTTTCTACTTTTGATAGAGACATTGGAAAAGAGAATACTCTTAAAATTAAAAAAAACAAAAGATTTCAAATGCAATGGTAAAGAGAAGTTGATGCTTCTAAGAGAGAGTGTTTGGGTTTAAGGTCCACTGGAACATGAGCCTTTAATCTGTAGGAGAAGGCTATTACTCCTTGGCTCCTGTTGATTGTTGCCCAATATTGGCAGGATTTCTTGCTCTATACCAAGACCCTAATTTTGAGCTCTTAGCTTTTTTTTTTTTTTAAATGCCACAGGTCAACACAGTGTGTTTATAAATGCTTTTATAACCTCATAGCTTCTGCTTCTTTATAATTTTGACCACGTGGGAAATATACTGTATGGGAAACCTACCACGTATTTCCCATGTGGTATGAAACATGAATGTGTAGTATTAGCCATTCAGCTTGGCCTGAGATTGGCAGTTTTCCTTGGGTACTATTTAAAACTAGGTCACAGTTTTGAATAGAATTATATAGATTAGAATACAAAAAAAAATTGGAGTTTCCTTATGACACAGTGGATCAGGGATCTGGCATTGTCACTGCAGCAGCTTAGGTCACTGCTGTGGCATAGGTTCAGTCTCGGGCCTGGGAACTTCCATATGCTGCAGGTACAGCTGAAAAAGGGGAAAAAAAAAGAATAGAATAGAATAGGAAAAAATAAGGTAGAATATTTTAAAAATGAGAAAATATTTGTTCCATCTTTATGTTTTTATATATATGTGTTTCTTTGGTCAAATGTAATTGTGTTTCTTACTGTGGGTTAAATAACTTTGTAAGATGCTGGGTGAAATAGTGTGAGCAAACTGGCATCCTCTGGCCTAGATCCCTCCTATAGACAGGTCTTTATTGTCTCATACAGTGTTTTTTAAAAATCTGGTGGTTGTCAGGGACTGAGGGGAGGGGGGAGATGGGGAGTTGTTTAATGGGTATAGAGTTTGAATTTTGTAAGATGAAAAAATTCTGGAGATTTGTTGCTCAACAATATGAATGTACTTCATGCTACTGAACTGTACACTTAAAAATGGTTAAGATTGTGTTTAAAAAATGGTTATTAGTCCATTAAATAAAGTTTACACAGTCATTAGAATATTCTTGAATATGTTAAATATAGTATCTTCAAATTTAAAAATGCTGGTATGACCATCTTTGATAGAACATTCCATTTCTGTATATCAGGGGCCAGCAAACTATGGCTCATGGGTCAAATGTAGCCCACTGCTTGTTATTTTTTACAGCTTATGAGTGGGAGTGGCATTTACATTTTTTAATGGTTGAAAAAATTCTACAGGAGAATAATATGTTATGACCTGTGAAAATTGTACAAAATATAGATTTCAGTTTTATTGGAACATAGCCAGACATTTATTTATGTATTATCTATGACTTCTTTTGTGCTACAGTGGCAGAGGAGTTGTGACAGTGATCATATAGCCTACAAAGCCTTAAATATTTACTAACCTGGCCATTAAAGAAAAACTTGGAAGTTGCTCTCTTGTAGCAGTTGCCAGTTACCTGATCCTTTACAGCATCATCTTTGATGGCTTTAAATGCCTAATTCGCAGCTCTGTCATGCACTCCTACTGGCTATTATCAGTGTATTCTAATATGTGGGGAGATTCTCACTTCCTTATCCTCTACTGTGACACCCTAACCAATTCCAGCAAACTCACTTACTCAAGCTTCAGTTATGGCTGGAATCCTATTAGCAATTTCTGGTATTATAAGATCTTTTATTTTCAAGAAACAGACTTCTCTTGAGTCAGCCAGGCAGTTTGGGCCACCCATGGCGATGCATGGCCACCCTTTAAGGCAGACAAGCTTTTCTTAAAGAGTCCAAATAAAGAAAATCCTACATTTTTTTTTTTTTTTGGTCTTTTTGCCATTTCTTAGGCCGCTTCCACGGCATATGGAGGCCAGGGGTCGAATCAGAGCTGTAGGTGCCGGCCTATGCCAGAGCCACAGCAACGCAGGATCCGAGCCACGGCTGCAACCTACACCACAGCTCACGGCAATGCCGCATCCTTAACCCACTGAGCAAGGCCAGGGATTGAACCCACAACCTCATGGTTCTTCGTCGGATTCGTTAACCAAGCCACAGCAGGAACTCCAGAAAATCCTGCCTTTTGAATAAAGACAATAAAAAAAATAAAGAAATGAAATTCAGTTTCCTCTCTGAGGAGAGTTGGTTTGTGATTTGGAGATGGTTCCAAGATAGATCCAAGCAACAGGGGTTTATATGATTCATCTAGTATGCCACCTTTAACATCTTTTTTTTTTTAAATGAAAATTCTACGTATTTCAGGTTTACAACCTGATGCTTTGATATACCTAGTGAAATGATTACTATAATCAAGTGCCAAACTAATTAACTTCTTACCTAGTTACCGTATTTTTCTTTCGTGATTGAGAGTACCTGAAATCTACTCTCAGTGAATTTTCAGTATTACTACAGTGTTATTAACTGTGATCCTTATGCTTAATTCCTCTTTTTCTCTACTTTCTTGCCTTCCTCCTCATTATATACTCAAGCTTTAGTTTACTCCCTAGCTTTGTTGTATTATGCTTCCTCATAAGTTTTCAGTTATTCATTACTAAGCCTTGCTTACTACTCTAGTGTCTTTGGCTGTATCTCATGTTTCCCAGCACTGTTATTGAATATTCAGTTTCCTCTGCTATGGGCCTCACTCTTTCTGCATTTCACAAACTTTATTTTTCAATGCAAGGGTTTATAAGTGGCTTAGCTTACCTTTGCTTGGGTAGTCAGTTTTTGAGTCTTACAGTGGCATAACACTTGGGTACTGTGTCTCATATCTGGTACATTCTGCTTGGGATGACAGGACAGGTCATATTCTAAAATTCATTACTCTAGGACTAGGACTGCCTGTCTCGAGAACTGAGTGGGACAGTTGAACTTAGATGGGACTTGAGTGTAGCCACCACTTGATTCACATGTGTTTGTATTGCATTTCCACATCTTGACCACAGAGCACATATACCTTTCATCTCATTTTTTTCATTTCTAAAGATGCTTCTGTTTATACTTTTCCAGCAGCTCTTAAGCAGAAATGTTAGAGAGTAACCAGGTCACAGCCAGATACTGTAGTCTGAAGTGATGTCATGAGGCCACTTTAGAAATTTGCCTGCCAAATTTGGAAGCATCCACCTATCTTTGATCTTCCTTGGTGACTGAATTTCCTCTGTTGTGATTGTACCAAAACTTACCTTCATGAGATGTATAGTCTTGCAATAGTAACTTTGCCACAGTTCCTGTAGACCCTTAACATTCTAGCCTGGGTTGTGGTGGGGTGTGTCTGTTACTGTCCCACCACCAAGTAATAAACAGGCTTAAATATTCCATGTCCTACCAAAGTTCTGTTTATGTAACCCAACTCTACACTATTTTCTGATTACATAGGATTTCTGGTTTCAAGAAATAAGACACAGGGTTAGCTAAAGAAATGGATATTTATCATATAGGTTCATATAGTAAGACAGAGTAAAGAAGATAGGGATTTCATAGGAATCTTAATCACTTGGGATTTGTAGACCTTTTCTGTTGACTTGAATCAGACCAGCTATTTGATTAGCTATTCTTCCATCTTCATTTTTTCTTCCTCATGACTGGATTTGCCACTAAGCCCTACTTTGACGAGGCTTTCAGCTTCAGCATTCACTGCTAATGACCTAGTTTTCATTGTTTCTACTCAAATTCCAAAGAATGAGAATCTTAATTGGCCTAGTTTATCTGTGCAGTGCTTTTTCATGCTGAGACATGTCATAGGCTCCTGGCAATGTATGTCCCATCAACTGTGCTCAGTGGAGAGGATGTAATAATAGATAATGTAAAACAAAAGCTGGTCATTAAGGGCTGTGCTACAGTTGTGACAGTAGATAGAATGGTGGTCTTTAGAGGGGAGTGTACATGTATTTGTAGGAACCTGAACTGACACATTTAGCCCAATGGTTCTCAAACTTGGGAACCTATGGTCTAATCCGTGTTATTCCATGCCTGTTGGAATGGTAACAGCACCATATCTAGCTGTAACAGAGACAAAGTCATGCTTTCCAGGTCGATACCTTGTGATTATATCAGAATTTGCATATCATCATCAGAAGAGAAACAACTGTTGAACCCCGCTTGGCTTATTTCTTTGTAGTTGCTGTAATCAGTCACTACCATTTGCCTCAGTGCTTAACCCTAAGTGGGTGCAGGTATGAATCACAAAGGCAGCTGTGTAATTAGTGGCTTTGCTACAACATAAACTGGGCTTCTGAAAAAGATTTCGCTCTGGTACATGGGGTAGATTGTGTATGATTTTTTATTCTACAGTCATACCCTATCAATTCCAAGTGTTTTGCATTTCTGCTGGGCGTTTTTTTCATGCAACTATATTTCTGATACAAATTTCTATACGAAGTTGGCTCTTTTGGTCTCAAGAAAAGAAGTTAATCAGCCTACCTCATTAATAGGGGTTTATTGTATGTAAACATGTTGAACAATGTGGAAGATGGGGCTTTAATGGGAATTGATATGTGGGGACAGTATTGAGTATGGGAATTGGATTCTAGCAGCTCTGGGCACCTTAACAGCAGGTATTTTTGGTTCATTACTCTTGTGCTACATCACTGACATCACCCAGCCACTCTGAATTTGCTGTTCTTTCTAACTCAGTGGTTCTCTATCAGAGTTCAACATTAGAATCACCTGAGGAACTTTAAAAATAAACCAGGTGAGATATTGTGATTTAAGTGGCCCGGGCATCAGTATTTTTAAATCTTCTTACCATTGTTCATGCTTCTTTTGCTATTAACTGGCTTCCCTAACCTTTATTTCTCTACCTTCCAGCTTCTGCTTACTTGTGGTACCCATGGATTGTATTACCTTGTAAATTTGCCTTCTCTTGGCCTTCATGAGCTCCCTTAGAGAAAAATCTATGGACATGACAGCACAGTTAATTAAAGTATGTGTTGCAAAGGTTGGCAGATGTTTTCTGTAAAATTCCTGATAGCAAATATATTAGGTTGGTGAGCCACACAATCTTTGTTGCAACTATTGACTCAGGGAGTCAACCATAGACAGTGAATGCAAAATCTGGCTGCAGCCAGATTTGACCTACTGGCTATAGTTTGCTGATCCATGGTCTGTTCTTTCCTTGTTCATAGTAAAACTTCTTGTTTATTCTTTCTCAATATTGTCTTAACTACTGTTCTCCAATTCATTATTAACTTAAACTTAAGAATTACTTTAAGTCTCTTCATCTAAAAACTTGGGGATATCGTAATAATATTGGACTTGTAAATTCACTTGGTCAAAATTAACACGTTTGTAACATTTCTTCTAGAGACATTTAGTCAAGTCTTTTTATGTCCTAATAATCATAATATAACTAATAATCATAATTTTCATCATGTATATCCCTGATTTTTTTTTTGCTTTTGCTTTTTAGGACCGCACCTGCGGCATATGGAGTTTCCCAGGCTAGGGGTTAAATTGGAGCTGCAGCTGCCAGCCTATACCACAGCCACAGCAATGCAGAATTCAAGCCGTGTCTGTGACCTACACCACAGCTCATGGCAATGCCGGATCCTTAACCCACTGAGCAAGGCCAGGGATCGAACCCGCAGCCTCATGGTTCCTAGTGGGATTCGTTAACCACTGCATCACAACGAGAACTCCAGTCTTTGATGTTATTGAGCATTTATTTTATCTAATTATGCCACTTGTTCAGATTCTGTGCTGATTAAGCAATTTTCATGATTATAATTTGGCTATAAGAAAAGAATATGCTCCTCATGTATTGGTTACATAGATGAGTATGTTTCTTATAATAAATTAAATTGGCATGTTTAAGATTATTTACATCTCATTATATGTCAGCTATGCTGAATGCCTTTGTAATTTATCTTTGGACAGTTGACTCATCGTTTCCTTACCAACCATAATTTTTAGTCACAGAAGCTGCAGTGAATTCGCTCAGGGCCCTTAAGCATGGTTTGTTCCTATGGCAAAGAGCCTAACAAAAGATTGATAGTATGGACATGTTCCTGGCAGTAGGCATGAACATTAAGTATGCGTTTGGAGAAGTATTAGAGAATATGATTAAAATCAGTGGTTGTAGTAAGGAGAAACTCCCTCATTTTCTAATTGTACTAGAGAATTGCTTTAGTCAGTTCAGAAATAGCAGCATCTATATGCTTTGTCTTGGTCCTGAGGCATGGTTGCTGGAAGTTGGCAACAATGGGCCACCAAAGGATTTTTACACTCCTTGAAGTCATATAACTAGAGAGATTTGCATGAAGAATTTGTAATTGAAAAGCATGCGTGCCTGCTTTTAGTAGCCTGGAAGTTGATAGTAATGTCATTAACCATAGGATATAAGATATTTTAACTGAGAGTAATAGCTTAATATCTAAAAAGAACTTTTGCATCACTAAAGAAGAAAAATGTCTTGCTGGGAACAAGTTTAGGAAATGAATGTACTTTTTTTTTTATCTTCTTGGGAGAAAAGTATCCTCTCCAAAAAAAAAAAAAAAAGATTAGCCCAGCTCAGAAAATGCATTGTTTTGTTTAAAAACCAGCTTGACATTGTGTTCTAAGTCAGAAGTAGTTACTAAGCCATAAGTTTTATGATAGATGTAACCTCATTTATTGAGAGTGCTAATCCAGTGATTTTAAAAACGTGACAATAAGGGTAATTATAACCAAACTAATTATTATAATGTAAATATATATTATATTTAATTGTGGTTATAGAAATGCATTTTGAAACTTGAAGGAGGAGTTCATGTTGTGGCTCAGTGGAAACGAATCTGACTAGTATCCATGAGCATGCAAGTTCGATCCCTGGCCTCACTCAGTGGGTTAAGGGTCTGGCTTTGCCATGAGCTGTGGTGTAGGTCGCAGACATGGCTCAGATCTGGCATGGCTGTGGCTGTGGCATAGGGCGGCGGCTACAGCTCTGATTCGACCACTAGCCTGGGAACCTCCCTATGCCATGGCCAAAAAAAAAAAAAAAAAACTTGAAGGAAAACAAGGGTTGCATATATGATTTGGTGTCTTAATATAACAAAATAGATGGTATGTTTGGGGTCACTAGGTCACAGGAGACAGCTTATAGTTGTACTTACGGCTAAGATTTATTATAGCAACATAGTAAGAATACATAGCCTTTCTTTTTATTTTCTTTTTTTTTTTTTTGTCTTTTCGTCTTTTCTAGGGCTGTACCCACAGCATATGGAGGTTCCCAGGCTAGGGGTCAAATCGGAGCTGTAGCCACTGGCCTATGCCAGAGCCACAGCAACGCGGGATCCGAGCCGCGTCTGCGACTTACACCACAGCTCACGGCAATGCCGGGTCTCTAACCCACTGAGCAAGGGCAGGGATCGAACCCGCAACCTCATGGTTCCTAGTCGGATTTGTTAACCACTGTGCCACCACGGGAACTCCATACATAGCCTTTCTAAAATTAGCATAAGGGACACTCATAGCCTTTCTAAAATTAGCATAAGGGAAAAGACGCAGGTGGAGTCTGGAGGAGTCCCTGTGCAGGCTTCCTTATGCTTTCTCCCTCTTGTGTGCAGTCACACACAGCATCCCCCAGAAGTAAAAATGCAGCAACATGTGTGCAACTTTTCTTCCAGGGAAGTCTGTTAGAGACTCAGCAACCAAGGCTTTTATTGTGGGCTGCTCACATAGGCTCTTTCTGCTTAGCACATCCCAAAATTCCAGACTTCCAGAAGGAAAGTAGGTATTCAACATGATCCACATTATTTATAGAAGCAGTCTAGGCACAGTGAGCCACCCTTATCAGTTAGGGAAAGTTTTCTTTTAGTTAGGGAACTGTTTACCAGTAAAGTTTCCTGATGCTAGCCAGAGGCCAACCTTGTAAGCAGACCTTTCTGAGGATAGTAGTCTTAGGCCTGCTATATTAACTCTTTTCTGTGTACATGGGTTGAATGTATAATAATAGATCAAAATTGGAGCATTATATAATTGATCACATTTAGACCTTGCTTAAGGGAAGAGGTGGGTCTGTTTGAATAGACTGAGTTTAAATATGATTTCTGTTTGGGGTATGTAAAAAATTTGGGGGAGCCTTTTAGATTCTGTCAAAGAGTGACGTAAGCTTATTTGTAAAGTATTTTTAACAAAATTTTTGATTTATTGGCTTTTTTTTTCCTTTATTCCACCTCAACCTGTTGCAAAAAGTTAACTGAGAAAAGCATGTTAATTTTAAAATTTGGGTGTCATTCCTTCCTCATACCTTAATTCGGAAATTGAATTTCAAGGAACCATTCTTTAAGAAAGAAGTCCAAAGAAATTAAAGTTTTGTTCCGTGGTTTCACATGAATTTAATTAGAAAACTGGAATGTAATTTTAAAGTAACAGGTTTTTCCATTTGACAAAATTTAAAAACAGATTTGATTATGCTATCTGGGCATAATTTGATTCAGATAATACTATTTTTCTCCTTTATTAGAAATCGAAGGAATTGCTTAACCTCTTTGATACATTTTCCTACATTGAGGTTAAAAATGTTGAAATCTAGGAATTCACGTTGTGGCTCAGTGGTTAACGAATCCGACTAGGAACCATGAGGTTGCGGGTTCGATCCCTGCCCTTGCTCAGTGGGTTAAGGATCCGGCATTGCTGTGAGCTGTGGTGTAGGTTGCAGCCGCTGCTCGGATCCCGCATTGCTGTGGCTGTGGCATAGGCCGGCGGCTCCAGCTCCAATTTGACCTCTAGCCTGGGAACCTCCATATGCCATGGAAAGCGGCCCTAGAAAAGGCACAATGACAAAAAAAAAAAAAAAGTGAAATCTATACATCAAAACGTTCACATTGGTTATCTTTCGAAGCATGTTTACATAAGTAATTATTATTTCTTCTGAGGTGTTTTGGTTTCTTTGATTTTTTTAATCTTTTTTTTAACATACATACATACATTTATTTATTTATTTATCTGTCTTTTCAGGGCCACACCTGCGGCATATGGAGGTTCCCAGGCTAGGGGTCTAATCAGAGCTGTAGCTGCTGGCCTACACCACAGCCACAGCAACACCAGATCCTTAACCCACTGAGCAAGGCCAGGGATCGAACCCACAACCTCATGGTTCTTAGTCTGATTCATTAACCACTGAGCCTCAACAGGAACTCCTGATTTTTTTTTTCTTAATGAAAATATACCATGTTGGAAAAAAGTTAATTTAGTTGATAGGTTAACAATGAGAGATTGTTACTGTTTAGTTGATATAGCAACTCTCTGACACCACCTGGCTATCATGCAATTCAATTCAGTTCTGATGCTAACTACCCTAAGTTAATGCCAGACCCCACAAGTTGAGGGCAGTGTTTTCCTGAAGACTGCCTTCCCTTTAGTAAGTCTTAGGACAGCTCATTCCTCAGCTAAGTTCAAGGGTTCTTACGACCATCTCAGGTTTGTTAATTTGCTAGAATAACTTCCAGAACTCCCTGAAAGTGATATATGTACAATTAGCTTTATTATAAAGGATAAAACTCAGGAACAGCCAAATGAAAAAGATATATAGGACAAAGTCTGAGAGGATCCTGGATAAGGAGCTTCTTTGGTCTCTCCCCTTGGACTTAGGACATTTCTCTTTCCTGGCACATCAAAGTGTTCACCAACTAGGAAGCTCCTTGGGCTCTGGGTTTCTAGAGATTCATTGGAATTTTATCATTATCCACTTGGTTAAGTTTAGTTTTCAGCCCTCCTCTTCTCTGGATGTCTAAGTGGTAGGACTGAAAGTTCCAACCTTCTAGGAATTCCCTTTGTGGCTCAGCAGAAACAAATCTGACTAGCATGCATGAGGACACAGGTTTGCTCCTGGGCCTCGCTCAGTGGTTAAGGATCCGGTGTTAATGTGAGCTGTGGTGTAGGTCGCAGACGCGGCTCAGATCTGGCACTTCTGTGGCTGTGGCTATGCTGGCAGCTACAGCTCTGATTCGACCCCTAGCCTGGGAACCTCCACATGCCGTGAGTATGGCCTTAAAATTTTTGAAAAAAGGAAAAAGAAAAAAGGAAAGTTCCAATCTTCTATTAATATGCTTGGTCTTATGGCACAGCCATCCACTCTGAAAACTAAGAGCCTATCTTAGGTAACCTCATTAGCATAAACTCACGTGTGCTCAAAAGGGACTTCTTGTGAATAACAAAAGAACACTCCATCACTTAGGCTTTTTGGAGATGTGTGTGACAAATGGGAACAAGACCAAATTCAGTATATTATACATTTTAATATTTTATCTCTAGTTTTGTAAAGTTTTTGTTATGAGGAGCGCAAATGATAGATCCAGTGGGAGGATCATAATGTGCAAGGCTGCAAGGAATAGTGAGCAGTAAGGAAGCTAAGACTTTTACTGGAAACCCACTAAAGGAGCTGGTGAGTGGCTGTAACTTTCTGGGCTGGTAACTAGACGGCCACTGGGAAATGGAGGCATCTGGAGAAACCCTGTTTTATTTTATTTGCCATGTTTGTTCTCATTTCTGCTCTATCATTACCTTACCTCTGATTGTTTTGCTCTCTCCTTTGACTTTCTGTGTCCTACTTTACACTGGAGTTTAGGTTTATTCATAGTTTCTGCTTTCTCATGAATCCTTAAGAGATCCAGTTCTAGTTCCCACTTGGTTATAAATATTTAAAGCTCGGATGCTTATGAATTGTCAGCCTGTCATCCTGACTGGCTCTTTCCTAGGCTAGTCAGCTGGGGTTGGGAATCAAGAGTAGCAGGCTCAGAAGACAGTGAAGTTTCCCTTAGGAGCCAAGGGAAGATGGGTTTATTACAATGGGAAAGCATGTCTAAAACAACATTATAATGTTTCCCTTTTCCTAGTACAAAGGCAAAATTCTTAATATAAAAAGATACATAAAATTTAATCAAGTTTAACATTAAAAAATGTTGACTTTGGATTTACTTTTAGAAAGGAATTCTAAATCTCGAAACTAAATCTATTTGTTTATATATTTTTTCTTATTCTGCCAAAATCTTTCAATCCTTAATCTTTTTTTAAATGAAAATGATTTATTTTCTCTCTCCCAACTGTTGGTTATTCCATTTGTTAATTAATCCATCCTTTGCTCACTGATTTGTAAATATACCTTTATCTTCCTTTGTCCTGAAACATAGATGCTATAAAATAAGATTTATAAGTGCAGCTACATAAGTGAAGTACTTCATGTCAAAAGCATTGTAAATAAAGTCAAAAGAAAATGAGAGACTTGGAAAGTATTTGCAACATGTATTACTTAGTGTTAGTCACCATTAATATATAAAAATCTTCTAAATAAAGAAAATCAAAAGACCACAATTTAAAATGAGCAATGGGCATGAACGGAGAGAGCTCACAGAAAAACAAATGATACTTATGAACGAATGCTCAAGCTCATTTATAAGTTGTTTTATTTGAGAACTTTGTTGGAAGGACTATGATCATACTGGCATTTATAGAATATTTGTTACAGTACAAAATAATACTTATGGAGGGCACTTTGGAGGTATTTATCAAAATTAGAATTGCCTTTATTCTTTGATCTAGTGATTCTATATATCTGCACATGTGAAACAAATGGCATATGTAACATTGTAGACTGTTTTATAATAGTCAAACTTTGAAAATAACCCAAGAGCCATCAGTGTGAAACTGGATAAACTGCTACATTCACACAATGGAATACTAGGTTGCAGTAAAAACGCATGAGGAGCAGTCTCTGCAGTGACATATTAAGTGAAAAAGTGAAATGTACATGTTCACTTATGTTAAATAACATTGAGATTATGTAAAAGTTGTTACCTGTAGATGCTGGGTGTCCAGGGATAAGAGCAAGAATTTTCTATATATCATTTTTTTTTTTAATTTAGAGAGGGGGAGGGTAGCAGAATTGGTAGGTTTGGAAGTTCGTGTGACAGCATACACTTTTAACTTTTACTGTAATGTTTTGCATATTGTGTATATTTCTTAGGTATACTAAGTTCACTAAACTGTTGGTTTCTTTTACTCACTGCTCCTTAAATTATGTAATAACAGGTTTTCTTTTTTAAAAAACTAGCTATATTCAGTCATTCCATTTGATTAGCTTTTTATTCAGCTTGTTAAAAAATATATATTAAATGCCTCCTGTACCATGGATACTGTACATTTAGTTATACATGCGGTAGTTTCTAGGTTTTCCCCAAGAGATCAGTAAGCTAGGGGAAGTATAATAGTTAAGTGCAAGGTACATAAGAAGTTTACCTAACAGTATAGGGGATAATGAAGCCAAGATAGGAGGGGAGAGGAGGACTTTACAACATTGAACCTCAGGGGAATTTCATCATCAAAGTTGTGCTCTAAGGCAGAACCCATCTTTGAGGCCAAGTAACTGATCTAACATTGGTAGATCTTGTTCTCTAAAAGACTTTTGGTATTGTCGCAATGGACTTATCACCGTATATATATCTCCACCAACAGGATTAAATTCTAATTATTAAAAGGTCCTAAGGGACCTCCTTTTGTCTGTTAGGTGTTCTTGCTAAAATTATTGTAATTCTGGGTCAGAAATCATGTCAGTCATAAATGCAGTCTTTTTCATGATGTCTCTAGATAAAGTTTTGTCCATTATTTTTTCATGTTAAATTGTTGATCATCATCCATTACTTTTCTCTGCAATTCATGATACCTTGGCAGCCTGGTATAATTTCCAGTTTATTTGCACTTTGTAGAAGCTTAAAAATCTGTTGAAGGTAATGTTAAGTGTCTAACTTAAGTTCTGCTTGCAGGGGGGTTCCTTTGATCCACAATGTTTCCTCTGATGTTAGACCAAATATAGTGAACCCAAGCCCAAGGGGTCAGTATATCTTTTAGTAATTCTAGTGACTCATCTATAATTGGTAGTTTCATACTTTTGGCGCAATTATTTTCTAGTTAAGAGATTATATGATATATCTATCAATACCTTGGATTGAACAATTGGCATATGATATACAAGCATTGTACCCTAGGTCTGAAATTATATTATAATGTAGGATATAGACATACTGCTTTTAACAGGTTGTGTGAACCTCTTTAAAATCAATGAACTTCTGGCAGAGTCATGGAGCTCAAAGGTATATTGTAGAATTTGTAGGCGTCTGCTAAGAATTAACACATGGGAATCAGGTTAGTTTGGAATAATGTAAGGTGGCCTGCCATCTTCATTGGTGTATTTTCCTATAACCCCTGATTGATGGGCAGCCTAATGGCAATTTGGTTGTTGCTGATAATATAAGCTCTTTGCTGATAACATATAAGGATTTTTTTGTCTTTGTAGACCAAGGCTTTTTGTTCTTTTAGGATGCTGTAATTCTCTTAAAACTGCCTGACACTTAGTAAGTGTTCATTAAATGTGGAATAAATATTGGTATGGATATAATACCAATATATACACAGTACTATATGTGTCATCCCCTCAGTGCAGTGTTTTACACATTCACTTATGTTTTTATGTATTTTGTAGTTATTTTGGGGTACTTATCCTAGTAATTCTGTATGATAATTTGCATAGAGTATGCACATTTAACGATTTGATTCATTAGGTTGCTAGATTACTTTTTGAAAATGTTCCAGGAGTCCCGACCATCGTGGCTCAGTGGTTAATGAACAGACTAGCATCCATGAGGACACAGGTTCGATCCCTGGCCTCCTCAGTGGGTTAAGGATCTGGGGTTGCCGTGAGCTGTGGTGTAGGTCGCAGACGTGGCTTGGATCTCGCATTGCTGTGGCTCTGGTGTAGGCAGGCAGCTACAGCTCCAAATGGACCCCTAGCCTGGGAACCTCCATATGCTGTGGGTGTGGCCCTAAAAGACAAAAAGACAAAAAAAAAAAAGAAGAAGAAAATGTTCCAATTTTACTGTCATTCACGGATTATAATAGTTTTTTTCCCCAAAAAAACCATGATACATACAAATAGTAAATAATTCACTTTGTACTAAAGTTGATACGGTTAAAAGTTTCCTTTCCACCCACCCCTGGTTTCCTAGTCCTCAATCTTTCTTCTTCCCAGACAGAAGTGCTGTTACTGATTTCATGTGTAACCTTTCAGAGATAGTCTCTGCATATATGTGTTGATAGTCTTGTTACAAAATCAGCAAATTGTAGAAACAGTAGCCTGATTTAAAAAATCAGATCTGCAGACCAGTCTCTGAAAGTGATATACAGTTGACGCTTGAACAACAGGGGTTTGAACTTCTAGGACGGACTTACACATAAGTATTTATTTTTTTCAGAAAGTATGTACTATAATACTGCATGATCCTGGGTTGGTTGAATTTACGGGTGTGAAACCCTGAGTGGGGAGAGCTGACTAAAAAGTTGTGTGTAGATTTTTGACTGTGTGTGGGTCGGTGCCCCTAACCCTAGTTGTGTTCAAGGGTCAACTGTATAAGCAAATGACCTAAATTTAAACTTAGAGGAATCCAGGAGCAAATTCATAACTAGTACACAAGCAAGTAGTGTTCATATCAGCCATGCAAGGATGATTTAAATTTAGGAAATCTGAATATAATTACAACATGGTAGGCCAAAAGAAAATAACATCACATGAACAGCTCTACAAGTTGAACATCTTTTTAGTATTTTTATAATTTAGTCAAAATCACTGCTCCATTTGGATCTCATTTTGGTGTCAGTAGTCATATAATGATCTCACATTCTATTTTAAAGGGCTAGTAAATTGTCCAGTACTATTTATTGGAAATCCATCTTTTGCTTGCTCATTTAAAATTATATCTTCACATATTAAATTCTCATAATTTATTTGGGTCTGCTTCTGGACTCATTGGTTTGTAAGCCCATTGACTGTCTTTTGGAATTATTTCAGTTGTATAAGTATTATAAATGTTACTGTATGCTGTGCCCCCTTGCTGCCTGTCCATGTTTAGATTCATTTATGTGATGTCATTCCATATACTCTAAATTTCTTGGTTCTATATAATAATATTTGTGTCCATGACTATTAATCATGGCTCTTGACTTTCCCCCTCAACAATTTACTAGAATGGTCTCTATGTTGAGATTTTTTCATTCTGTTTTGTGTCAGCTCTACCCAGGGTTTTATTTTTCCCAACCCTTGTTATAATTTTTTTTCCTTCTAGGTATACTATAAAGATGTCATATGATGTTTACATACATGGACTTTATAATAGGAAAATTTACATGTTAAAATTAATATGCAGGGTGATTAATTAAAATCAATTAGAGTACATGTAACATAATAGAAGAACTAAAGCAGAAACAGTATTATAATGTTTCATGATCTGTGCTTTCTTGCATGTCTTTTGCTGCACATTGCTTCTGTTTTTGGTTGAGATAGTCTTATCAAAGCAATTTTTATGGGATGTTTCATGACTCATATATTCATAGAGCCCTCTGCCTTACCATGAATCTTTGCATGGCTTAAACAGGATACCTTGTCATACACAAGTCATTCAATTTTATGTTCTAAAAATGATCAATTTTGATATTTAACATGTGACTCTGGACTGTATATTAGAATACTTAGCTCCTAGTTTGAAATGAAAATTCATGTATACTATAATTTATTTAACACAGTTTATTTAACAGTTTACTTTAAAGCGTTTTGTGCCCTTCACAAATAATGGTGCCATAAAAACATGATCCATATTTCCTTGTGTGAGGAATGATTTCTGTACAATGGTATCCTTGTAAAAGTTGGTAAAAATATGAACAGTTTTTCTTAAAGTTCTTTCCAGTTGCCCATCTAGAAATATTTTGATGTATATCAGTGTTCTTATCTAACCATTTTATAGTTGTGTAAGTTAATTTTCTTCAAAATATACAAGACTGTAGATTGTCTAGCTTGTATTTTAGCACAGTATCACAAAACAGGTATTCCAAAATTTTCCTTGCACATCAGGGGTCTCAAAAAGGATATTATAAACTTGATTCAATTTCCTTTATTGAATTTGTATTAGGTCTAATTTTTAGCGCATAGAAAGATCAAAATGTGTGGTCACCTATTTATAGAGTAAAATTTGGTGGTGGATATATCATAGTTCTGTTCGTTTTTTTTTTTTTTTATAATATTTTGTTTTTAAAGCAGTTTGGGATTTACATAAAAGTTACAAAGAATTCTCATAGATTTACATAAAAGTTACAAAGAATATCCCCCCCACAGGTTCCCCTATATTAATATTTTATATTAATTACCATGGTACATTTGTTATATTCCCTTTCTCTCTGGCCCCTGGTAACTTCTAACCTACTTTCAGTCTTTGAATTTGCCTTTTCTGGGTACCTCATATAATTGGAGCAGTACAATACTTGTCCTTTTGTGTAGGATTTACTTTACTTTGCATATCGTCAATGTTTATCAGTGTTGCATTTGCCAGAACTTCATTTTTTTTTTTATGGCCAAATGATATTTTATTGTGTATGTATATATACATATATCATACTTTATTCATTCAGTTTGTTTATATGCCACACCTTGTTTTTACACAACATATATTAGTATATATTTGTTTATATACACATTTTGTTTATATACCACATTATGTTCATATACCACATCTAATGGATAGAACTGCTCTACAACATGCATGTAATGTTTTGGGTTAATTGTTTCCACATTTTATTAAGTTAATGAAATTGGTCATAGTGAACTATACAACAATTATTTAATTTTTGCAATAAAAATCTTGAAATTGTCTCTGCAGTATTAAGATAAAACTTTAGTCTGCTGGAATAATGAGGTATCCATATTAATATTTGCAAGGCTATCCAAAAATTAACAAAAATACTTTCTTGTTCTAGATGAAACACCTTTGGCATCACTATTTATTTTCCTTGATTAAAATTAAATAATGGAGTTCCCGTTGTGGTGCAGTGGTTAACGAATACGACTAGGAACCATGAGGTTGCGGGATTGGTCCTTGCCCTTGCTCAGTGAGTTAACGATCCGGCTCTGCCGTGAGCTGTGGTGTAGGTCACAGACATGGCTCAGATCCCGTGTTGCTGTGGCTCTGGCGTAGGCCGGTGGCTACAGCTCCGATTCGACCCCTAGCCTGGGAACCTCCATATGCCACTGGAGCGGCCCAAGAAATAGCAAAAAGACAAAAAAAAAATTAACAACACTAATTGGGTAGATTTATGTGATTTTATTTTTAAATTTTTATTATAGTTGATTTACAATGTACCAATTATGTGATTTAAAACATATTTTTCTTTTAACTATAATTTTTAAAAATTTTATTTAATTTTTCCTTTTTAGGGCTGCACTTTGCAGCAGACCAAAGTTCCCAGGCTAGGGGTCAAAGTGAGCAGTAACTGCCAGCCTACACCACAGCTACAGCAAGGTTGGATCTGAGCCATGACTCCGACCTACATTGCAGCTCACCATGGTTCACAACAATGCTGGATCCTTAACCCACTGAGTAAGGCCAGGGACTGAACCCTGGACAGAGCATCCTCATGGACACTAGTTGGATTCTTAACCTGATGAGCCACAATCGGAACTCCTCGCTGTAGTTTTTAGTGTAGGTCAGTATGTTGTATAGAATTGTTATCCATTTCCTGAACATTTGCTCTTTTCTTTCCTTTTTCCCTTCCTGTTCCTTTCATATATTCTGAGGACTTTTAATCACTTTCTTTAGGGAGGAATAAGTTCAAATTTATATCTGTCACTCAAAGAATCATTTTCTTTCCCTCATTATAAATGTATAAAAAATTAAAAGGCAGTGGTATCATTAGAGAAACATTGAAATAAAGCATAGCACAATTAAAAGAATATTCAGAACCACTCAGACTTTTGGTACACTTCTTTCTAGTATATTGATAATATTTTAAGATGACTGTCAACAAAAAAGTTTTCCTATCTTCAAATATGAATGCATTCTAATCTCATTTGGACCCATGATTTTTTTTTTGTATAACATTTACCTCTTTTTTAGACATTAGAATTATTTAAAGTTTTTTTTAAATAAAATTTGAACATATCAGTGCAGTTACCATATGTAAGGAAACATCTTTGTGTACATATCTCCCTGATAATTTCTTTTATTATAAACTTGTTAGAGACCTGATTGTTTTTTGTCTGTTCTTTACCTGATTAGCTGAACACAGTCAAGTGTAATTAGACCCACATTCAAGAAGCACATATTGTTCATATATCCCTATATCCCTTCACACATAGTTCAGTCTCACCTCTGACAATCATTCTGTGCCCTGCTGTCATCTACTATCCTTTGCCTTCCTCTTTCAGTCCTATGTTATGAGATGCCTCTGTTCCTTTCATGTTCACTAGTTGATAATATTTTAATGGTTGCAAGATTATTTTACTCTTTTAGTCTCTTTTCCTAGCATTTTCTACTAAATACAAGTGTTCCTTCTCATTTAAATACTTCTTAATCATACTTGTTGTATTCTAGACAGCAGTTGGTTTTATACAATATCTGTTTTCTTGTATAATGGTCTTTTGAGGGAGTTCCCTTCGTGGCTTAGCAGTTAACGAACCTGACTGGGATCCATGAGGATGCGAGTTCGATCCCTGGCCTTGCTCAATGGGTTAAGGATCCAGCATTGCTGTAAGCTGTGGTGTAGGTCACAGATGAGGCTCAGATCCTGCATTGCTGTGGCTATGGTGTAGGCCAGCAGCTACAGCTCTGATTCTACCCCTAGCCTGGGAACTTTTATATTCCTCAGGTGCGGCCCTAAAAACAAAAACAAAAAAAAGTCTTTTGATAACAGTACTTTACATTAATTAACTGACCACATAATAAGTGTTACACATTGTTCTTTGTGTACATTGACTCTGTTTTAATAGGAAGTAAATTCTGACATCCCTTATTTTTTTCAGCTACAGCAATTAAGGTCAGTTAAACCCAATAACATTGTTCCCCAAATGTCACTGATTCAGCCCCAGAGTCTCTGCTCTGTAGGTTCTCTCTCATTTTCTCTATCAATGATGTTTAGTTGGAGGTAAATTGAAGTACTTTTCAAAGCGCAGTGATAACTGCTCCTAGGAAGGTCAGGAACTCTTTAAAAGATTTGTTTTTAAGTTTTAAGTTAAATACTGGACCAGCAAAGTAGATGCAATCATAAGAGTATATAGTATAAGTGTGTGACGATTAACTGGGGTGCCTTTCTAATAGAACACCTGGATATGACCCTTATTCCCACATCTGGTTTTCAAACATAGCAGACACAATGAACCACACAGATAATGACCTTTAGTAAATGCCATTTCTTCCCAAAGTTGGTTCATTTTAGAGATAGCTAAACCTAGAATTGTTCTAATTGGTTTTACTTGATGTAATAATCTTACCAATTCTGATGTTAGTATTTTTTGTTGTTGTTGTCTTTGCTATTTCTTTGGGCCGCTCCCGCGGCATATGGAGGTTCCCAGGCTAGGGGTCGAATCGGAGCTGTAGCCACCGGCCTACGCCAGAGCCACAGCAACGCGGGATCCGAGCCGCGTCTGCAACCTACACCACAGCTCACAGCAACGCCGGATCGTTAACCCACTGAGCAAGGGCAGGGATCGAACCTGCAACCTCATGGTTCCTAGTCGGATTCGTTAACCACTGCGCCACGACGGGAACTCCAGTATTTTTTTAATTATATTTCAAAGACAGGTTATCAAACCAAGAGAAGTCCGAAACTCAGCCAAGAATAGCCACCCAGTAAGTTGTAGACTCCCTTTTTGAACCCATGTCTTATGATGGAAGAGCCTAAGCTCTTGATTGCCCCAGGATACTAAAATGTCATCCTTGGACTTTCTTAATTATGCTTGACCTCTGGCATTTCCTCTTGTGATATCTCCATCCTAATAGCCTTATTATATACATGGTTTTGCAACTTAACCACACTCAACGAAGAAGCACTTTAGAATGAGACTTGTTCCAAAGTACTCAATTGGGAGTTCCCATTGTGTCTCAGTGGTAACAAACCCGATTAGTATGCATGAGGACACAGGTTTGATTCCTGGCCTCGCTCAGTGGGTTAAGGATCTGGCATTGCTGTGAGCTGTGGTGTAAGCCGGCTCCAATTCGACCCCTAGCCTGGGAACTTCCATGTGACGCAGGAATGGCCATTAAAAACAAAAAACAAAGTACTTGATTGACTAGCCAAGTAAAAAACTGCCTTTTGGTTCCTTCATTTGGCTACTAGGACAGAGAGATTCCTGGGAGCCAAACTGCCATCAAGTCAACTGTCTTGCCCCAGAGGTTTCTTTCCAGGTTCAGCTTTGGAAATTCAGACCCCTCTACTTTCAGGTCTTCAGCCTCCATTTGACTTTCTATCTTGTCCACTGAGGATAGCAGAGTTAAGTCAGGTGAGAAATCATTCCATCCCATTATTGTAATGTGGCTGGGATGGGAAGAGGGCTGTCTTTCTGTCAGAGGGGAGAAGTTTTATTCCTTTAAACTATGGAATAAGTTATAAACTATAATGCATAGTCTAATTGGTTGATTTTAAAGAAAATGCATTAACAATAGAGCTTTATTGTGACCATACTGAAGATCTCTGTGTTCCTATTGATTATTATATACCATGGGCCTTATAGATATTCTCTTCCCGGCATCCTCTGATAAGTAAGTTATAATCGGTGTTGATTTCATCTCCATTGTACGGATAATCAAAATGTGAATTAGAAAATAATTTTAACAAGATCAGAATGCTTCGTACATTACAGTTTGAATTTGAAGGCGCAGTTTGTGGCATTTTACATTGCCAGGAAAGCTTTGAATTGTCTGGGATTCAGTTAACTCATATGTATCAAGGGGAGGAAAAGCATGGCTGACTTTCATGCCTATGAAAATTTCCTAGTATTTGTTTGGCAGCCGATGCCCCTATGCATTTATCTGCCTGTCTAAGGTATACATGTGCTTCTTTAGCAATTAAATCTTCAATTCAACTGAAGTACAGTTGGCCTTCCCCACCAAGACAGTTTTTTTATAAATAAGTTTTTTTTTTAATAGGAAAAGAAAATGGCTGTCCACAGAGGGAGAACTGATCACTGTCTGTTCTTCAAAGATGCTTTTCTGGCTGTGGTTGGGGCTGTTAGTGCTCGCCTGGACAGAGACCTGTTTCAACAGGGTAGGAGGAGGAGGGTGGGCTTTTGGGTGTCAGACCTATTCCTCTAGTGTTGCTACAGCTTTTTTAAAGTTGTGCTTTACTCCTTTTCCAGAGACTCCTTTGGGATTGAGAAGCTTTCTTTCTACTTATTGGCTTTCACCCTTGACTTGGCCTTGAAGTTTTGGAATTTCTAGCTCTCAAGTTATTTCAGGTTGGAAAGTTAAATATACTTCCATTCACATACATGTGAATCGCTTCAGTTGTAATGTGCACAAGTCCTTAGACTAGGCACATTTTCTTACTTGGCCACATGGCCCTAGTGAGAATAGCATCCCGGCATCAGGGTTGAAACAGCAAAACAAAATGGCTGATAGACCCAGATTGCCAGAGCCCAGATTCAGAAACAACTGCCATTTATTGGAGAGTTCCTGTGCGTCAGACATTGTTCATGTATTAATACTGACAATAACCCTTTCCTTTAGGTGCTGTGAGTACTGTTATCCACATTTTACAGAGGGGGAAATTGCAGCTTGCACAGACCAGATGACTTGTCAGTGGTCACACAGCAAGTCATTTGCAAAGCAGGGATTTGTACCCAGGTGATCATATTGCAGGGTCCACACCCTTAGCCCCTACATTCAAGGCCTCTCACAGATTTCTGTTTCATTCTCCTTTCCCTAGCACTTGCAGTTATTCCTTCTTGCCCTCTTTCATCCATCTGAATCTGGTACTCTTTTTTTTTGTTTGTTTTATTGCTTTTTATGGCCGAACCCATATGCAGTATACGGAAGTTCCCAGGCTAGGGGTTGAATTGAAGCTGCAGCTGCTGGCCTATGCCACAGACACAGCAACGTGGGATCTGAGCCATGTCTGTGACCTACACCACAGCTCGCAGCAATGCCAGATCCTTAACCCACTGAGTGAGGCCAGGGATTGAACCCACATCCCCATGGGTACCGGTCAGACTTGTTTCCACTGAGCCACAACGGGAACTCCTCCTTTTTTTTTTTTAAAAAACTTCCTTTTCACCTCCACCTTCTCCAGTCTTTCATATTCAGAGTTTTAACCACCTCCCTAGAAAAGCTAGCAAGCTTATACAATAAATAAATACCTATAAATTTCTCAGCAAAGCAGATCAGGGTGGGTGCGTTGGGTTGTTTATCCTTTTGGATTATAAATGTGGTAGGGATCATGGTCTCTGTTCATCACTGTCTTCAGGGACCTCGGGAGCATCAGTGACTCAACTAGAGTTTGTGGTATGATACTAAGTGCTTCCGTGTGCTGGCTTTTTGGGGTCCATGTCTGGAGCCAGAGAGGCTTTTTAGTGTCATTGAAGAATGAGTTATGTGCCCCTTGGTGTCTGTATCCATCCCTTCATTTGTCTCATTTTAAGACTTCTCCTTTTACCTTTCAAATAAATGGTGGTTGTGTATGGTGGGTTGACTTGTTGAAGGCTTCTGTTTTTAGACTCTGGCTTATTCTCTGTGCCTTGCCTTCCCGCTTCTGCATGTGAGGCTTTAACCCCAGGTGACTGAGTTCTAGTTTAGTAGCAGCTCACCTGTTAAGTAAATGAGTGTTCACAACAGCAGGGATTTTGAACTAACCTATTAAGAGGGTAAGCAGGGCAATTTAGGGAACCTTTTGTAGGTTTCCCCCATTCATCTTTAGCTTTGTACCATAGTACTAGTGAATTCTCATTTCACAGTGCCTGTGAATTAGTGTAATCTGTCTAGGAAGTCACTTATTTCACCCTAGCCCCTGAGAAATGCCAAATATAGGAACCTATACATAATCACTTACATTTATCCTGCTGTTAGATGCCTGATGTGTCCTCACACCAAACTGTAAGGTGAGTTGAGGAAGAACCTAGGAGTTGCCTTTAGATCCAAGGAGCAGGGTGGTAGGGTAAGGGCTTATTTGGTATTATTAGACTTTCACATGGTTGACAACCTGCCACTGCATCAGAAGAGCTGGTGCGTCTCAGAAGATGGTTGATGTTGAGTTCTTTGAGGCCATCACATACCACCAGAGTTGTTCTGGGTTGGACAGTACCCCTCCCGAGCCACATGGGAAGATGTATGTGGTTTAAGATTAGGAATACAAGTCCATATTCTGTACAGTATTAAAGCTGAATAGACAGGTTGCCTGATTAGTCACTGTTGGTTTCTGTGTGTGTACTGATCTGAAGGTTGGGGGTGGGTGGCTTGTCCAACCTATCATCTTAGGCTAGATTGAAAACTGAAGCAAACTTCATGATGAGCCTTTCTAATACTTTTGCTTTTGATGTTTAAGGGATTCAGAGTCTTGGCTTCTCATCTATTAAGAAACAAGAGGGAAACAGGGAGTGGGTGTGGGATAGTCAGAATTTCCTGTCATACAGGTTGATGCTGTTAGGAGTTCTATTTGAAAGTTACTAGGTAATGGAGATAGCTAGGGGTGAGGACCTGAGGATTTGGGGCAAGAGGGGAAGAAAGGAAGGGATGGAAGACCCATTTGGAATTGGTTTCAAAGAAGAAAAGACTGCATAGTGCTTTAAAGAAATCAAGCATTAGTCCAAGAATAAATAATGGTCTCAGCAGCTATCTTCACATCACCCCATGCCCTTGGTCGACTTCAGCCTCACCTGTGCCCCCTTAATGTTGGCCCTGGTTCTGTGTATTTTGAGGGCCAGTGATTATGTATGCTCTGGGTGAGTTAAAGTAAATGGAGAGGGACCATTTGTGGCTGTCATTTAGGCCACCAAAGCATTAGGGAAGGGATGGTTTCTTGTGGTATAGGAGATGTGGTGTAAGGCTGATGAGCAGCAGGGGAGGTATCTGGGGCAGCATGGAGGGAAGGATACACATCCTATAGGAATCAGGGGACAAGGTTTTTGTCATTTATCGAGTGTCCTCAGAGTTGGGGGTAGCTGCAGCTCTATTACGCAGCCCTATCTAGCAGGCACTGTAGTTATTAGCAGTGACTTTGAAAAAAATTGTTCCTTTGCCACTTCTCTGTTTCATTCAAGTTGCTCAATCTATTGAAAATGGAGTTCAGGGACTGTTACCTTTATATAGAAAGTCCCAATTTGAGATGCCTTTATTACTATATTCAAGCTTCTTGTGCCTATTGATTGATGGGCCAGCTTCTGTCCTACCAGTGTTTCCTGAGTATTTACTACTCAGGAAATCAGGGGGTTGATGGGAATAGGGTGGGGGACTACGATGGGTAATGTGTGTGTTAAGATCTTAAGGATTTCTTGTGGATTTCAGCATGCCTCAAAGAATCTTCCTCTGGTAAGTATAAGATATTTAAGCAACAAATATAACTACAGACATTATTGTAGGCCATCTAATTCAGTAACTTGACTTTAAGCACTTCTTAGTTTCAATGTTTTACACTTGAGGATAAGGTTAAGAGAAGTTAACCTGTTTAGAAGTTTTACTTGGTACTGGAAGGAACTGTGTTCACCTAATACAAGAAGTTGAGAATTCACCCACAGGACAATAGGGACCAACATTCAATATCCGTTCCCCAGAAATTTGTATACCATGGTAGATAAGTACTGGGTCCCCTGAGGGGGTCTCCAATCATACGTATTGGTGAAATTCCAGCTGTCCGTTGGAATGGGATGGCTTTGGCTTAGCTATACTTTTCACTGGCTTCTGCTTATCAGGGCCAGAAGGCTGTCCAGACAGATGCTGCTATGCTGAACTCTTGATGTTCATTTCAGGAACTTACTGCCCTATGGTCTTTTTGTTGTTGTTTTTTTTAGGGCAGCACCTGCGGTATATGGAGGTTCTCAGGCTAGGGGTCGAATTGAAGCTGCAGCTGCTGGCCTATGCCACAGCCACAGCAACGCTAGATCAGAGCCACGTCTGCAACCTACACCACAGCTCACGGCAATGCCAGAACCTTAACACACTGAGCAAGGCCAGGGATCGAACCCTCCCATCCTCATGGATACTAATAGGGTTTATTAACTGCTGAGCCACAATAGAAACCCCCCCCCCACTATCTTTTAACTAAGTGTGTTGTTTAGCATATATTCTAGAGTTAAGTCTTGGATGAGATTCCAAAATAAAGATTTAAGAAATCTCATACTTTATGTTAGGATTAGAACAGATAGGTGGTAAGGGATGTGGTGAAGTAGTTTTTCACCAGAAGGATGGTTTCAAGCATTGACCTCAAGAATAATCTGGAACAGGTTTGCAGTGCTCTAAGAGAACAAAGATTACCTCTGCTTTCATCGGGAGGAGGAATGAGCCTGATGCCTTTGTGGTATACTTAGTCCATAGAACTGTGTGATATCCACAGACACTGATATAGGCAATCCTTGATTACTGCCAGCTAGAATGACCAGTGCCCTTTGTATTTATTACCTTGTATCAAGTTACCTGTCCTTTGGATGAAGTGCCTTCTCTGTTTTTTAAGCTTCCTTTGTACTTCCTGGTTCACCTCGCAACATTAAAACCACATATTAAGAGCAGTCAAGAAAGGAAATATTCGGTTTATTTTAAACTTTAAAAGACATGCTGGCAGAGGTGGATATAAAACCAGCTTCTGAATCATCAGTTTTAGATATCGGCACACAAAAAAAGTGGTATTTTCAAGTGTAAAGCATCTGGTTTTATTTATTTATTTTTATTTTATTTTATTTGTCTTTTTACGGCCGTACCCGTGGCATATGGAGGTTCCCAGGCTAGGGGTTGAATTGGAGCTGTAACTGCCAGCCTACACCACAGCCACAGCAATGAAGGAGCCAAGCCGAGTCTGTGACCTACACCGCAGCTCACGGCAACGCCAGATCCTTAACCCACTGAGCAAGGCCAGGGGTTGAACCCATATCTTCATGGATGCTAGTTGGGTTTGATAACTGCTGAGCCATGATGGGAACTCCTAAAGCATCTGGTTTTATACATGTGGAAACTACAAACTGGGCAAGCTTCTCACCAGAGGGGGAAGGGGAATAAATACTTTTTACCCTGTCCTTGGAGTATGGGTGGGATTCATGAATATACTTCTCTGCTTGGCTCTTTCAATGATTTGAAGGACTCCCATGCTGTGGCACGGAAGAGCTCTCATCTTTGGAAGTTAAAGTTAGTTCACTTTGGTGTTCCTTCCATACATTATACTAGAGCATGTGAACTAGAAATGTAGGTCTCCTTATGGTCTGTCCTAGATCCCATCCAGACAAAAACCCTTTTTTTCTAGGCCCTCTCAGCATACTGTGAAGTGCCTCCCATCATGCGCCCCAGTACTACAATGTATTAGGATTGCCTAATAACATTGGTTCACGTGTCCCTGGAAGTGAACAAAGAAGGAAAACTTCAGATAGGAGTTTGCCATCACTGTTGGCAAATTTCTAACATTACGATGGATCTTCTATATATTTCATTTGTGCTCACAGTGCTGTCCTTTATAAGCTATTAGATGAATTTTTTAAGAAAACTCCTCTTAGTACTGCACTGCTTGTAGCATTGGAAACCAGCAGGTCAGCAGTAATGACATTTGGTGGAGAAACATTTACATTAGATGATTAGGAGTTCCCATTGTGGCTCAGCAGGTTAAGAACCTGACTAGTATCCATGAGGATGCAGATTCAATCCCTGGCCTTGCTCAGTGGATTAAGGATCCAGTGTTGGCAAGAGCTGTGGTGTAGGTCACAGACACAGTTCAGATCTGGCATTGCTGTGTCTGCAGTACTGCAGTATAGGCCAGTAGCTGCAGCTCTGATTTGATCCCTAGCCCAGGAACTTCTTCTATATGATGCACATGTGGTAGTAAAAAAGAATTACATTAAATTAGAGATATGTATGCTGTTGGTCCTTTATGTTGAGCATTTCATGAACGTATTTATTATCATTATCATTTGCAAATAATTTTATAACACTTCCCTCTCCAACATATAGCACATGTTATCTGGGTGTTTTAGACTTGACACTATTTCAGAGTTAGGTGATATTTTGTACTAAATTTATCCACACAGCTGTTTAGCAGGTGAGAAGTTTGCATTCCAGATTTGGTTCTGAAGAATCTTTGATAGGCCAAAGTAAGTATAGATAAATTTAGTCATAAATATATGTCATTTTCTTGACTCCAATGTTTTATGGCCATTGCTTTATTATTCAACTCCATACTAAATCTGTGGTAACTGTGGCATTTGCATAGGTTATAATATATTGGCCATTTTCAGATTTGTCACTGAACTGTAGACCACTTGGAGCTGATCCAAAATTGTTTCCAACTGGTACATGCATCATTGTCCTTTGGGAATTTAGATGGTTTGATATTCACTTGAATGTAGGAAATTAGTGTCATCTGTACACTTAATACCTCTGCTACATTATCAAATTGAGATTGGTAGGAATTTGGCGCCATCATGTGGACACAAAATCGTTATGATAGCTTCCGTGTCATACCTCATTTGTCCACATGGTAGTGCCCTTTGAAAAATCACTGCATATCAGAAATGGCGCCTCAATTTTCCAGTAACCTTACCATCTGATTCTTCCAGTCTGAGTCGCTAAACTATTTCAGGATTGTTATTGTTGAGTGTCTTATTTTTAGACATTTAAGTAATTTTAAAGAGTAAAAGGGTTTTAAGGCAATAGTTTGTGGGTTTGTAGCTTTTAATTGTAAAAGTATTAATAAAGCACTTTACTGGTACCTTTAGTGTCTTATTCATCCATTTACAGTATACCTCTAAATTTTATGCATTTCTATGGACAATAAGCAACAATTATGCAAATTCACTAGTACATAATTTTCCACAGATTGTATTTGTGGTATTGGTTGCATATTTCTCTTCAGGGGTTATTACTCTAAATGTATGTTCCAGTGATGGTAAAACAACAATAATATTGTAAGGTTCTTGAGGGCATTATGATTCTTAACTATTGTAGGTTATATATTATATATGTGTTCTATGTAATGTATATATGTGTGGATTTTACATATATATATATATACATTTATATATATATAATCTGTAGCGTGATTTTCTTGTTTATAGATCACTTTAGTCATGTGATATATAGTCTTGCCAGGTACTGTAGGTCCTCCATAACATGATTGGACTTTTACTTATAAAATTCCAAGAAAGGAGTTCCTGTTGTGGTGTGGTGGTTAACAATCCAACTAGGAACCATGAGGTTACAGGTTCAATCCCTGGCCTTGCTCAGTGGGTTGAGGATCTGGCATTGCTGTGAGCTGTGGTGTAGGTCACAGATGCGGCTCAGATCCCGCGTTGCTGTGGCTGTGGCGTGGGTTGGTGGCTACAGCTCCGATTAGACCCCTAGCCTGGGAACCTCCATGTGCCGTGGGAGCAGCCCAAGAAAAGGCAAAAAGACAAAATAAATAAATAAGTAAAAATTCCAAGAAAAACTCCAGATTTTACATAGTTTAGTAGGCAAAGAGGAAACATAATAGAAACTGCATTACTCAATTTACCCAAAATATGATGCCTTTTGGATATGTTAGGTTCATTACTTTTATCAGAAGTTGGTCATAAGAAACTTCCATTAACATTACGCTCTAATAGTACTAAAGAGCCAAAAATATTTTAGTTTTGATAAAAGCTGTCTATTTGCTTCAAATACTGTTAGTTTTGTCTACACATTCACTGAGGTATATGGCATTTTTTAAGTAGGTCAGTGTAATTATTACATTTATTACAGTAGCCTTTTTCCTATAATTTTAGGTGTCTTGCCCCCGAATTTCTGGAGGTTTTTGTGTCCATTGTGAGGAAGTATTTCAAGGTTTGTTACTGCCTTGTGGACACCAAAGAAATTTGGTGGGCTTTTGGTTCCCCCACCCACCCTTCCCTGAGAGTAGTACTGCAGTAGTCCACAGTGTGTCACCCTTTTGGATGATAATTGCATTGTTTGCATCATGAGTATGGTTCTATGGTTTTGATAGAGAGTACCATAACCTGATGACTGCAGTGAGCCCAGAATACATTTGAGGAATTTTCATGGGTGCTTCATTCATTTCCTGAATTTGTCTAGTTACAGTTTTTGGCTCATACAGTTTTTGACATGGGTGTTTATGTGTAGTAATCTGTAGTGCTGATGTACTGTTGGCTTAATTTGATATCCCTACTTATTAGCTTTATTGTTCTGGTTTATCAGTAACAATTAAAATTTTCACTAGTAAATTAAAAATGTAAGGATGTTATCTTTACATCAGGTACCAAGGATTGTGTTTCCTAAAACCAGTGGACCTCACTGGATGGAGTACATTACTCCATATACGAAAAAATGTCTTAGGGAGGATACTGTTAAAGGCTTAATGTACTATTCCAAAATTTTCAAGTATTGTTATTTCATCTAATTTTATTGTATTATTGTTAACAGTAACTTCAGCTGATTTTTTGTTAAACATAACATTGCCCCAGTAAACATGTGCTCTGTGATAATCTGATGGGTACCAAAAAGCATAGTATTTAGTAATGTATTATTGGTTGTAGTTGTGTCCTCTTTTCCAAATTTTAAAAAAATTATTTATTGTCTATATGCATAATGCATTGTTTGTTTTTTATGGCAAAACTTGTTTAGGTGGTGTGCTTTAATGTGGTCACTTCGGTTGCTCAGTACATGTAGTGCTTTACATGCAGGGCTTTTCATTGTTTACCTTTAGTTCATTGACGCTATTTAGATTGGGTATGTTCTAATAGTATTAACCATTTAGCCTTCTTTTGCTCCTCCAGTTGACTGCCTGGAATTTTGTTAATTAACAAAACATTAGGTATTCGGATTTGCCAACCATGGGCTGGGTGGTTCTGGAGGTCCTGTTACTTGCCATATTATGACAGTACAGATATGTGGTTTGTTATACTGCCAATGTTAATTTTATCACATGGTCAAAAAATGTATCCCAGAATTTTATCATGTCGAGTGGTCATTGTTTCTGTCTTGACATTTGTTAATAGTATTAATCTAAACCAAGGTGATTCAGATATATTTGGTAGGTCTTAGGCTTTTTCCACCATTAGGATAATTTTGGTTTTTCACTGCCTTGTAGTGATACTGAGTTTTGTCATATTTTCCTGTTACTAAAAATAAATTTGTCTAGGTGTTGGTTCAGGAATTCCTCAGTAATATAGATGTGGTCCTGCTAAGATTTTTCACTACCTATGGTCAAATGTGGTATTTCTGTTTTTGAGGTTCTTTAGTGACTGTTCTTTGCAGTCTTGCCTCTGTTGCTTTTCTGCTGGATCATTATTTAGCCCAACTGTATCATGGGACCATCTTTTCACTTCATGGTGTCACTGGAAAACTTACATGTCCTAGTGGATGAATATATTTCAGTGGTAAGACTAATTTCCGTATCTTACTTTATCTCTAATCTTTGCTTACATGTTTATATGTCATGCTACATACTGGGCAGTTTGTTTTGTTTTGTTTTTGTTTTGCTTTTTAGGCCTGCACCCGAGGCATATGGAAGTTCTCAGGTTAGAGGTCAAATCGGAGCTGTAGCTGCCGGCCTACAGTACAGCCACAGCAGTGCAGGATTTGAGCCATGTCTGCAACCCACACCACAGCTCACGACAATGTCAGATCCCTGACCCAGTGAGCAAAGCCAGGGATGGAACCCTCATCCTCATGGATACTAGTCACATTCATTTCCACGGCACCACAATAGGAACCCCCATACTGGGCAGTTTGATGCTGGTACAAATACTTTACCCTCACTTTGGCCAAGATACTGATAGCAGTTATTTGGAGGCAGTTTGTCTGGATTTATAGCCAACAAGTGTCGTCTCAATTTTGTAATAACAGGATTTAATGCTTTATAGTAGGAACACCATCTTAGCCTGTTAATCAGTGTGATTCTTGAGTAAGGTAGTTTACTTTTTTTTTTTTTCCTTTTTAGGGCTGCACCCACAGCATATGGAAGTTCCCAGGCCAGGGGTTGAATCAGAGCTGCAGCTGCTGGCCTACACCACAGCTACAGCAACTCCAGATCCGAGCCGCATCTGCGACCTACACCACAGCTTATGGCAACTCCAGATCCTTAACCCACTGAGTGGGGCCAGGGATCAAACCCACTTCCTCATGGATACTAGTTGGGTTCGTTACCTCTGAGCCACAATGGGAACTCCGGTAGTTAATCTCTTTTTAAAAAAACCAACTGTATTATGATATAATTTATATACTATAAAATTCACCCTTTTAAGGTTCAGTGGCTTTTCATGTATTCATAGAGTTGTGCAACCATCATTACTGTCTTACCATAAAACATTTTCATTGCCCCCAAAGAAGCCCTATACCCATTACCGGACATTCCTCATTTTCCCCTTTAACCAACCCTGGAAACTACCAATCTCATTTTTGTTCCTATGAATTTGTCTATTCTAGATATTCATATGAGTGGAATCATACAGTAAGTGACATTTGTGTCTGGCTTCTTTTTACTTAGCATGTTTTGGTGGTTTATTCATATCATAGTATATATTCATTCCTTTTTTTAGCTGAATAATATTCAACTTTATGAGTTAACCTTATTTTATCCATCAACTCATGGATATTCGGGTTTTGGGGGGACATATTTTCTTTTCCTTGGGTAATTATTTAGCATCGCAGTTGCTCTGATATAGCAACTTTACATTTAATGTTTATGAGTAGTTGACTGTTATAGTAACTGTATATAAATATGGTAACTGTACATTTCACCAATAAATTATGAGGAATTCAATTTATCTCCATTCTCACTTGTTATTTTTCTATCTTATTTAATATCCATCCTAGTAGATGTTAAGTACAGTTGTCCCTTGAATGACAGGGAGTTGGGGGTGCTGATCCTTCTCACAGTGGAAAATCCATATATAACATGGTTAGCCCTCCATATATGTGGTTCTTCCTACCCAGGGTTCCGCATTTGTGGATTCAGCCAACCACAGATCATGTTGTACTGTGATACTTCACCTATAAGTGGACCTACACAGTTCAAACCCATATCGTTCAAGGGTCATCTGTATCTTGTATCTCACTATGATTTTGACTGGTATATCTGTCTGGGGCAGCTTCTCATGTGCTGATTGGCCATTTGTATTTCTTTGGAGAAATGTCTTTTTAAAGTATCTGTTCACTAGAATTGAATTATATAGCTTTTTATATGTTCTGTTTACAGTTTCACTCAAGATATTTTCTAATTCTCTTTGATTCCTTTGTTGACCCATTGGTTATTTAGAAGTTTGTTGTTTAATATCCACATATTAGTGAATTTCTCAAATTTCATTGTTACTGATTTATAATTTCATTTCATTATGGAAGAACATAACTTTGACTTCAGTTCTCAAGTTTATTGAGACTTGTTTTGTGCCTTAGCATCTAGTCTGTCCTGGAGAACGTTCATGTATATTTGAGAATAATATGTAAAGTGGTTATTTATAGAGTTCAAGTTTTGTATTTTCTTGTTGATCTTCTGCATAGTTCTATTACTAAAACTATTATTGCTGAATTATCTATTTTTTTCTCTTCAGCATTTTCTCCTTATTTTTGGTGCTATGTTATTAGGTGTATATATGTTTATAATTATCCTGTTTTCCTGATAGATTGATCCTTTGTAATAAATTATCCTTGTTGGTGTCTAGTAACAGTCTTTTCTTAATTCTGTATTTTATTAGTATAGCTACTCCCCTCTCTTTTGGTTACTGTGCCTGGTATGTCTTTTTCCATCCCTTTACTTGCAATCTATTTGTCTTTGAATCTAAACTGTATCTTATAGATAACATATAGGTAGATTGCAGTTTTAAAATCTGTTTTGCCAAGCTCTGTCCTTTGATTGGATTATTTATGTTTTATTATATTTAATTACTGACAGGGTGGAACTGATGTTTTGCTATTTTTTTTCCCCTCAAGGATGTTTGGGATTTTATTTTTTTCATTTTTAAAAATTTTTTTTCCACTGTACAGCGTGGGGGACCCAGTTACACATACATGTATACATAATTTTTTCTCCCATTGTTGTGCTGTGAAGTAAGTATCTAGACACAGTTCTCAATACTTGTTTTGCGATTTGTTTTCCATGTGTCTTCTTTTTGTTCTGCTATTACTATCTTCTTTTTCTGTTAAATATTTTCTTGTACCATTTTTTTTCTTTTTATGGCCACATCTATGGCATATGGAAGTTCCCAGGCTAGGGGTCAATTTGGAGCTACCTGCCTATACCACAGCCACAGCAATGCCAGAGCCAAGCTGCATCTGTGACCTATACTACAGCTTGTGGCAACGCTGGATCCTTAACCCACTGAGCAAGGCCAGGGATCAAATGCACATCCTTACAGACACTACATCAAGTTCTTAACCCAGTTAGCCAAAACAGGAACTCCTCTTATACCATTTTAATTCCCTTATTTATTTTATTTTTGAGTTATTTTTCTCATGGTTTCTCTGATCTTTCAGTTAACAACTTACCTTAAAGTAATATATTTCATGTTAATGCCAATTTAATTTCAGTCATGTACACAATTTGCTCCACTACATCTTTGTTCCCCCTCCTTTCCTTTGTGATGTTATTATATAAATTACATCTGTACATGATACAAGCACATCAACACAATGTTCTTATTCTTTTGTTGTCTTTAAGTCAGAAATGAGAAGATGTTACAAATAAAAATAGATTTTTTTGTCATATTTATTCATGAAGTTATTTTATTGGTGCTCTTATTTTTCATGTACATGTGAATTACTTTCTAGTATCTCTTCATTCCTGCCTGAAGGAATTGATTTTGTATCCCTTGTATGACATGTCTGCTAGCACTGAATTATTTGAATTTTTGTTTATCTGGTAATGTCATGATTTCTTCTTCATTTATCAGGGGTGGTTTTGCTGGATATGGAATTATCAGTCGACATTCTTTTTCCTTCAGCAGTTTGAATATATCATCCTACTGTTTTCTGATCTCTGTGGTTTATGATGAGAAGTCATCAACTTATTCAGGATCCATTGTACATGATGAGTTGTTTTTCTCTTGGTGCATTCAAGATTCTGAAGTCAGTTTGACTATCATGAGTCTAGATTTGAGTTTCTTTGACTTTATCCTTTTGGGCATACATTGATCTTGCATGTATAGATTAGTATTTTTTTCATGAAATTTGGCAAGTTTTGGGCTATTATTTATTCACATATTCTTTCTGTCCCCTTATCTTCTTTGACTCCCAGAAGTAATTCTTTTTTATCTTATAATAAGAGAACATAAGATTTTTTTATTTTCTTATAATAAGAGAACATATATAGTATTGACTTAACCTCATAAGTAGTGTTCTTGTTTTATTTGATGAATTTGTTTGATTATAATTTACATTTCTTTTTTGATCCATTTACTGTGATGCTTCATGTTGAGTTTTCTGGTTTGAACTACTACTTGGGTGGGTGTGTGTATGTGAGTGAGAGAGAGAGAGATCCATAATATACATTGAAATATATATATATAATGAATTATATAAAATATGTATATATATATAGTTTTAATTGCATTGTGATTAGTGTGACTGCTGTATGTTCTTATGTGCCTAATTTTAAATAACTTTATCTAGTAGAGAAAGACCTTCATTGGTTTTTTATTTTTTTTTCATGTACTTGTTCTTCCAGGAGAGCTTTAGAAACAACTTGTCAAGTTTTCACCACAAATACCATTGGAGTTACAATTGGAGTCTCACTGGATTATAGAGTAATTTTTGGAGAGCTATCATCTTTATAATCTTCTCATACATGAATATGGTATGTTTCTCCTTTTATTCAGGTCTTCATTTTTGTGTGTCTTTTCCACTTAATTCTCTTCAGTATTCTTTTCCTAGTTTCTGGAAGAAGTAGGGAGATGTCTTAGAACTGAGATTCTGGTGGGAGAAGTACAGAAGATGTTATTTGCATAGACTAGATTCTTTTGTATAAAAAGTCATACAAAATGTACTTTTTGGATGTTGCTGTTTCTTCCACAAAGCCCTAGGAACCTGTGTTATTTATAATGTTCCATATCCCTGTTCTGTGTAAGTCCAGAGGTGATTGCTAATATTAGAGAAAATTATGTAATAAGCCATTTGTTTTCATTGCTGTCAGCATCCCTTTGACCCTCCCCTTTCTCATTTCAAAGTGCTTCTTCCATATGGCAAACTTCTGGGGACTCTACTTATTGTTTACAGAATATGTACCCTTCAAACCCTCTGATATAAAGCTAACTAGTTGTGTTTTACTACAAAAGTTTAGGACCAAAGAAGTAAGAATCCTGTTCCACTTGATTTTTTTTCCCCCCAATTTTAAGAGCAACTCTTTGAGAGGGAGCTAGAGGAGAACATGCTACCTACAGAGAGGTATTTGAACTTAGATCCTATGAGAAGCATTAAAAGAATTTGAGCCATTTAGATTGTGGGGGACAACTCCAAAGTGGAGAGTTGACTGGTCTCTTTTCATATTTCTTATGCAGTCAGGGATAGCTCATTTTTGTTTCTTGAAGATAGTTCTAGTTAATGGAGTAAAAGATTCAGGAACATCCAAAGAAGAAAATTCTCTTGAAGTAATAACCTAGTGGCTTGTATGACCACTTGGGATGAAATTTGAGAATCTCCCTGCATGGAATGAAGGTTGGATTACATGTATTTTTAAAGTCACATTTTTTTCCTGAGATTCTGACTGTCTCATTCAGGACATGTATCTTAATTTGTTATAGTAATTCTTTCAATTTGTATTGTAGTTTATCATCTAGAAGCCTTTCAAAAACATAGTTTATTTGACCCTTATAGAAATCTGTTGAAATTGGAAGAACAGATTGCATTTGTCTATTTTATAGGTGAAAAATAAGACTTCTCTGGAGTAAAAGGGATCGGGGAGACCATTCACTCCAACCTCCATATTTTACAGCTGGGAAATAGCACCAGAATTAAAAATCAGGACAATTTGTAGGCATTTTTTGATTTGTGTTGGGGAGAGGGGAAGGTCAGACTAGATGATTTCATAGAGTACAGAAGGTTGTATTTTATCTATCTTTTAGTATACATTTGATTGATGCTAGCTCACCATATTAGGTTAAGTGGCATTTTAATAAACATTGATCAAAGGCACTAAAGGGTTAAGGAGGAAATGTAAAGCTTTAGATGGCAGATTCTGGAAGATTTTTTTTTTTTTTTTTTTTTGTCTTTTTAGGGCCACACCCACAGCATATGGAAGTTGCCAGGCTAGGGGTCAGATCAGAGCTATAGCTGCTGGCTTACGCCACAGCCACATCAGATCCAAGCCGCATCTTCGACCTACACCACAGCTCACAGAAATGCCAGATCCTTAACCCACTGAGCAAGACCAGGGATCAAACCTGCATTCTTATAAATACTAGTCAGGTTCATTACTGCTGAGCCACGATGGGAATTCCTGTGGAAGATATTTTGGATTGTGAGGTTCTACCTGGTGGCCTTTGAAGTACTTAAAGTATTTCCTGCTCCAGGTTCAAGGGTCACCTGGGAAGCAGGCCACTAGGAAATGAGTTATGTTGTATAATTGGTCTACTTTGTTTTTTATTTTTTTGTGTGTTTTTTTTTCTTTAAGTATAGTTGATTTACAGTGTTGCGCCAATTTCTGCTGTACAGCAAAGTGACTCAGTCATACATATTTACATTCTTTTTTTATGTTATTTTCCATCATGGTCTATTCCAGGGGATTGGATATAGTTCCCTGTGCTATACAGTAGGACCTTATTGTTTATCCATTCTAAATGTAATAGTTTGCATCTACTAACTGCAAACTCCCAGTCCATCCCACAATTGGTCTACTTTGGATGGGAATAAGATGCGGTCTCAGCACTTGTCCACAACCCCTATCTGTGACATGGGCTCAGAGAAATAGCTCTCTTGATTATAGCATAGATTGTACATTTAGAACCTCAAGGATAGAAAGACCTTAAAAAATCTCACATCCAAAACAGCTTATTTTAATTTGACCCTAATTCAACTCCTTTCATAATATACCCAACAGATGGTCTTTTAGCCACTGAGTAATTGCATGTAGTGATGCGGAACTCCTTCCTGAGATAGCTTGTCTCTTCTTTCAAGAGCTCCTTGCATAATGAACTTGAAATATATTTTCCTACAACTTCAATTCATTCATCATATCTGTATTATGCCCCAATTCAAGAATATTGCTTTATTGTGCTCTCTCTTGCATCTTCAGCTTCTCTGCTGCCTTTTGAGCTGCCAGGCACTGTGCTGGGTGATGGGGATATGGAGATGAATTAGACACAGTTTCTGCCCTCAAGGAGTTCTCAGTCTAGTGAGAGAGTTCGACTTGTACACAGATAATTACAGTATGGTATGCTCTACAATGGAGGTATGTACAAGATACTCTGGGGTTCAGAAGAGAAATCATTTGACTGAATCTGGAGATGCAGAGGTTGGAGGAACTGATGCTTAAGTTGATTATTTTAAAAAGTAAAGGTCAAATAGGCAGAAAACAGAGGAAGTACCTTCTAAGCAAAGATATGAACATTAGAAATGGAATGATAAATTGAGGGATTACAAGTAGTTTATGACATTAGGTTGAAAATGTGGGCTGAGAATAAATCCTTATATAGTATGCTGTGAAATTTGGATTTCATTTTGAGTGTTTTAAAAAGGGGATGCTTTTGATGGTCACTCTGACAGTAGTATGGAGTAAGTTATGGAAAATTTTCAAATTTGGATAGGGAGATCAGTTAGATGATAAATGATCATCTTAGCCAGAATAAGTGGGAATGAAGAAGGAATAACCTTTTAAATAAGGGGTTATACAAAACATGGATATAGAAGTTCCCGTTGTGGCGTCAGCAGTAATGATCCTGACTAGTATCCATGATAATGTGGGTTCGATCCTTGGTCTTGGTCAGCAGGTTAAGGATCGGGTGTTGCTGTGAGCTGTGGTGTAGGTGGCAGATGCAGCTTGGATCCCAAGTTGCTGTGACTGTGCGGAGGCTGGCAGCTGCAGCTCCGATTCGACCCCTAGCCTGGGAACTTCCATATGCCACAGGTGCGGCCCTAAAAAGAAAAAAAAGAAAAGCAAAACACTGACATAATTAGAACATGGGAAAATTAACGATTTCAGACTTTGGCAAGTGTGCATCCCCCTAACCCCACCCTTGGCCTTCATGAAAAATCCTCTCATGTTCTTTAGATGGGTATTGTTATTGGTTCCTTCTAGATCAGGGCTTGGCTGCACAGTTTCGTAAGTTTCTTGGGGACGGGGGTTGGGGGCAGGCATATATGAATTGTTGACACTCAGGAAGACATCCGAACAGCCACAAACTTCTCATCGATTACTAAGTTCCTGGTCCTTCTCATCAGTAGCAGAGCTACTCTCACATCCTCACTGTCACATATCTCCCACAATATTTTTTAACAAAAGTGGAAACTTGCATCTAAAACCCACTCAGGGAAGAGGTTGCCTTAGTTGTTATTATCTCTATTGCTTTATTTTGCTTAAAGATTTTTAAATGCTTATGGTTTAATCACTTGGTAAAAAAATACATTCAGTAAGTAAAAATCTAAACATATTAAGTGTTTATTTTCTCTTTTCTCAATAAAAACACAGTATTCTTTGGGAAACTCCCCTTAAGGCTCAGAGTAGTGACCTTGGGGATTCAGAGAATGGCTTTCTGTAAGTAGAGTGATAAATAGCAGATTATATTTAAGTAGACCTTGTGTATTTTCAGTGGATATTATGTAACTAGCTGTTCTGGAGGACAGTAGGGGAAAGAAGGGTTGGGAGGAGAAACCCTGAGCAGGACAGCAAAGCAGTACAATGACAGTTTGGGCATTGAGACTAGGTATCTTTGACTCAAATCTAGTCTCACACTTAACAGTGTGGTTTTGAGAATGGTTTTCCACCTCTCTAGTACTTTATTTTTTTTTTATGTACAACAGAATTAATATCTTTTTGCAGTGATGAGGGGGATGAGAATGTAAAAATTTAATGGGATTATTTGTGTAAATTGCTTGGAATTTACTAAGTGCTACATGAACTGTAGTTGCTGCTGATAATGATGTTGATCTTGACAAGGATTAAAAGATATTTAACTAGGGATACTTATATTTTATATCATCAGTGAGGATGTTTGGGTTTGCAAAAGAAAGAAAAACTAATCTGACCTTAAGGTTTTCAATGCCATGATGGTGTGAAGTCATTTCTCTGCCGCTTTTTTTTGTTTCCTCTGCCAAATAGGTTGGCTAATCAGATGGCTTTTGTTCATGCCCTGATCACTAATTTATTGCCTTTGCTCTTATTTCCAAATAGAAAGCTTTTGAAAAGTTGTGTAATACCTGAACTGAATTGAAATTATTCTTAAAAATGTAGAAAAATGTTTTGGAATTGGTCAAAACTGAATTTGAAACCTGACTCAACTACTTACTAGCTGTGTGATCTAAGGCATGTTACTTAACCTCATTGACCCTCAGTTTCTTCTCTAATACAATAATTAATTTTCAGGGTTTTCATAAGGATATTGTAAAGTGTATGTTATATGCACACTATAAATTACAGCTATCATTGTTAGTTCTTGGGACGTCCACCGCGTGACAGAAACAACAGCATGCCCTTGTGGCTGGGAGGACTTCATGGATCCAACAGCAACCTGAAGAAATCCTACTCGGATGGATATAATACAACCTGCTAAGTGTCCTAGCACTTATCAGGTTGTATTATCATTGTCCGTGTCTATGGCTCTCGTCTACCAGACTAAATTCGTTACGGGCAAGGACAGTGCATTATTCATCTTTGTATTCGCAGTGCCTAAATCCGGTGCACATTGTAGGCCTCATTAAATGTTTGTTGAATGAAAAAATGAATCATCAACAGACATTAATTGGGCGCCTGCTCTGTGATCTCCATGGGCTCGGCTTGTCCCCTCCAGTTGCCTACAACATCCAAGCTGTCTTCAGTATGCTTTCTCCTGAAGCTTACTCCTATCTTCTTTTGCCAAGGACTTTTCTGTGCAGTGCAAAGATAGCAGATATACTTCATCTGAAGTACCATCTCCAATCAATTAATAGTACCTGTCTTGATGATGTTTTATGAAAAGGATTCTGAAGCCAGGTCTCAGATCAGTGTGAAAGAGGATTATAACTAGTGATGTTTGCTGAGAGTGGGAGAAGGGGAGTAGCAGCACAAGTGCCACATATGTGTCATATTTAATATTGTGTTTTCTGTGAAATACTCTGTTTCTGTGCCTGTATTTTAGTCTTGGCTACTTGTAGATGTTACATTGCTGCTGCCGCTGCTGCTATTACTACAACTACAATTGCTGCCAGTTGCTCCTTGCGTAGGACCAGAGTGATCATTCATCAGAAACCTCATCCTCACAGTCTGGGGTTTGTTCCTGTGGCTGGTATTCACAGTTTTCCCCTTCCAACTTTACCTCAGCTATCCCCTTACCTACATTAACAGGTAGGCTTCCAGTTTATGTTCACCACCCAACAGGCTCATATTTCCTTTTTCTTATTTAGTGTGATTAATCATTAGTGCTTCATGAGAAGCCTTCTTTCTGTTAGAAAATGTGACAACTAGAATACAAGTTAAACCATTCTATTCAGGGCCCTACAGTGAGTCATGTAAGCTCCCTTTTAAAATGAGAGAAAGTTGAGCATGCTTGCAGACTATAAGGCATATCTTTGTATGTGTGGAAGAGAAATGATAACCTGTTGCTCTTAGAATACGGGTGAAGGCCTATCCTTAGATGAAAGGAGTTACCTCTTCACTGAGGTATAGTGATGATAAGAATAGGAGTTGGGAAGAGTACCTGATAAAGGTGTTGCAGATTTGTAATTGTAGAGGTGGATGGTGGATAGGCAGCTGACCAGGGATCAGACTGTGGACAAAAGAGTCTAAGGAATATCCAGGCCAAAAGGCTGGAGCGGAGCACTTACGGCATATGGAAGTGGGCAGCTAGTTTGAAAGGTGATTAGAGAGGAAAATACAAAGTGGTCTTGGGCCACTGTCACAACTAACATTCGGTTGCCTGGAACTTACCTCGATTGAGGGATGGACAGCTAGGAAGAGAGGTGTTACACAGAAATGGAATTGAGGATCCAGAGTGTATATGGAAGGAAGTTAGTTCAGAAGTGAGTTCAAAGTCTGAACAGAAAAAGAGGCCTTAATGTGTTCAAGATGGATGTTGAGTAGTTAGAAAACTGGAATGATAGGACCAGTATCAGAAAGTGAACTTTGGAATGTTAAAATTTAAAAACTAGAGCAATCAAGATACTTGTGATACTAGGATGTCAGATGGTCATTTACCTGGATATTGAAGTGACCTGGGATTATAGTAAAAGCTGGGCTAGGAATGAGACTGTGAGCTAGATAAAATAGGCTTTAGTAACTGAGTAACTATCAGGAGATTGGCACATGACAACTCTGCAGATGCAAGAGAAGAGAGGATGTAGTGGGATAGTAGTACAAGTCTCAAAGAGTGGTGAGGATTATTAGAAGATACAGAAACTGTGCTTCGCACATTATACTGAAGTTTTGGCTGGCAGAATGCACAACTAAAATGATCCTCTCCTATATCAAGTGCTTGTTCTATGCCAAACACCTTGCTGTGTGCCATCTGTTTATCCCTTTGGGGTCACATTTTTTGTGCGAAAATGAGCCACAATCCCAGGCAAGGATAGCTAGGCTGCTGACCCTCAGCACTGGTAGAATCCTCTAGCCATCTACTAACTCTGGAAGAGCAACAGGCTGGTCGTCTGGAAGTATCATAAAGAGATTTCTTTAGGATTGAAATTTTTCCTTGACCTTGATGTAACTTCATTATGTGATATAAGCTTTTGTTGGCTCTGTTTCATAATGTGCTTTGGCTTCTGAGTCTCTAAGTTGAGAAGTGAACTAATACTGCCCTTTGGGAAAAACAGGCACAGTACTTTAAAAATACACACTGATTAATCGGAACAAGACACAGTCATATTATCTAAATGAGTTTTCAAGATAAAGAGTAGGCAAAAGAAAGTGCACATCAATGGGTGAATAACAAAACCACTTTGTAAAAGCCATTTAGGGTCAGGATACTTCCAGTTTGATTGCCATATTATAGGTGTTCCCTGTGCTTTTGGGAAGGAAGGCTGGATTGATGCAAAGAGATGGCTGTTAGGACTCGGAAGGTAAAGTTTAGGAAGATAGTCTCTGTAAACCCTCTGATATTGCTTGCAGCCATTTTTCTTTTGTAGTAGTCTTTAAATGAGTCAATATTCCTAAAAAGCTATAGATCCTATAGACCAGGCTCTCAGATAGCCCATTCCCTCTTGTGGGGCTGCTCTATATTTGTTCCTTAGGAGTTGCTGGTAGAAGACTTCATGAAGGAGAGAAGAAAAGGAAAAAAATCAGAGGATGACTACAGCCTCCTTCATCTCAGCTTTGCAAAGCATTACTCAACAGAGGGATCACTCTCTTGAATACTCTCCAGACCACAGGTTGCTCTTTTGAATTGCATGCTTAGCCCTCTCAGCAACTTTCTCTTTTTAGAAGTTGTATTGTATGTGTATATATGAACTATCACTTCCCATAAAGAGTACCCCATGTAGTCAGAAATTGCTGGATCCCCAGTGCTGGAATATAGGCCACCAGAGATGAGTTTGAGTTTCAACAACATAAGATCCCAACTTTATGGAAGGAAGGCAGTTAATTGACTTGAAAATAACCTCTTTCCCTTGCATTCAAATTCTTTTTCCTTCAGTCCCATCACTGATTAAAGCAAACAAAAGCCATGACTTTCTCCTTCCACTGGCATTTCTCTGGTCCCTGTATGCCACTGTGTGTCACTTTTTCATTAGCACTTCCTTTTCCATCTCTTAAGACTCAGGGAGGCATGAATGGGGTTGAATTGTCGTTAACTACCTCTGCAGTTGGGGAATACTCATGTTAATCAGCCTGATGCCAACTCCTACCTTATCTCCTGACAGTCGCTGGAGCAGCTGTAGCCCCAGGATTTATTCCTAATATCTTAGCTGATTATGAAATGCCAGTAGGAGGACTTGTATCCCTTTCTAACCTGGTCATCAGGGATTAGGATTTGTCTTAGGAATATGGTATATGAGGACACAAATCTTATGGTTAAATAGTAAACAGTGTCAGGAGTCCTGGTTACTCTTTGTCTCTTGGAGATGGGCAAGAGAGGGCACGAGGGAAGTGAAAAGTTAGTACCTTTCAAATACATTCCCATGATTCCTCAGGACAGCCCAGTCACACCTTCTGGTGCCTTGTCCTATGTCTAGCCTCTTCTTTTTTTAGAATCCTTCTAGTGTACTCCTTGCTCTCTCTAGCCACTTTTCATTTCCTGCACCGCCCCCCATGGGTTTCAGCAGGTGTGTTTTCTCTTTCTTTCCTCCAGGCCATCAGTCTATTACAGGCTCTAACTGGGAGGAGCCTTATTGTGAATGAAGCTTCGGTGGGTGCTAGGAGTAACACCGTGTTTCTCTGGATATGAGAAGAATGGAGGGCAGAGAGCAAGGGAAGGAAGCTATGAAATACTGGAGTAACAAATGCTTGACGTTTTAGTGGGTATTGGACGTAGAAGCCTATATGATTGAAGGAAGCGAACCTGAGAGGTCTGATGTTTGTGAGTGAGGATAGGAGTGAACTCCTTATTACAATTAAAAATGGAGTGAGGGGGAGGAGAAAAATGACAGAAATCATAAGATCCATTACTTCAGTGAAGGAAGCACTGAGACTTGCTTCAAAAACCTGTAATTTTTAAAGGTAGATTGAAGATAAGTTGTTGTGCTGCACTATTTCTATTCCTACCCATGAGAGTTACTGCCAGCCACTCTTCTCAGGTAGATCTGCCTTTATGGAAATTTCTGTTGACCCACATAAAGAAACAACCCAGAAAAACATTTGCAACATTTAAGAACTCTGGTTCAGTGACAGGGTGTTAAAGGAGTTGAGGATAGAGGAAATAGCTCAAGTAGTACCAAATAGCTCAGGTTGTTTTTTTTTTTCTTTTTAATAGGATGATTGGGCCAGAGACAGTGGGCAGAATGACTTCAGGCAACCCCAAACACCAGATATGGCATAAGGAAACAGTTCAAGGAAAAGGTCAATCCTTGGACCTAGTATTTGTGATGCAATATCTTAAATTAAAAGGAAGAGCTGCTTTGGAGAAGGGTTTTAAAAGATTGTATTTCATAGAAAGAAGAAAGATTTAGAGGAGAAACTTCCAATTATATAAGATGGGCATTATAACTTTTAAAGACATCTGTTGCCTGCATGGGTCATAGAGATTGATACCAGTATCAGCCCGTGGCTGACTAGGCCAGTTTAAGTGGTTTCCTGTTCGAAGAGAGATGCTGCCATTCTCTCACTTTGGCAGGTATTCACCTGCAATGAGTCCAGTACCTGGAGAAGCAAGAAAAAAACAAGCATCCAGGGGGACAATAGTATAGCCTTCTGAGTTAAGATAGCAACTGAAAAGATCATGGGATTGGCTGCACTGGGCTGGGCTTGTTTGTTTTTTCAAAATAAAAAAGTTTTCTTTTTGATGATAAAAGTAAGAGATGATCATTGTTTAAAAATAAAGTGAAAAGTATAAATTAAAAGAGTAATGTGCTTCCTTTTACTCTAAAAAAAGTGTATATAACACAGTTTAAAAATAAAATTGACATTGTATTTTCTGACTTTTCTCATTTGAAAATAAGCATTCTTCCATGTCATTAACATTATTTAAAAATACAATATTGTGTCATATTTCATATGGATCTAACAAAATTTATTTAGATCATCTCATGATGCAGATATTTTGGATGTTACCAATTTTGCTTATAAAATTCTGATGAACATATTGTATATTCACCTTTATATGCATCTCTATTTCTTTAGAATTAATTCCTAGAATTGGAATTACTGAGTTTGAATTATGAGAGATTAGGGCACCTGAAAGGTACTGTTAAATTATACTGGATATAGTCACACAAATTACATTCCCATCAGTGGTGCATGAATGTGCTATTTCTCCACACATTCATCAAAACATGCTCTTTCCTTTAATAAATCTCTGATCATTTGATAGGTAAATTTCCATTTGTTTTAGAGATTGTTTCTAATTTACATACACTAAAATTCACTCTTACAGTGTATAGTTCTATAGTTTGACAAGTATAGTCATGTGTTCTTCCATTCTAGTACCATACAGAACTGTTTCATCTCTAGTAATTTCTCTTGATTGCACTTTTTGTTGTAAATCCCTTTCCCCATCTTCAGTCCCTGGAAACCACTTGTTTGTCATCTATCCCTATGGTTTTTGCCTTTTACAGAAAGTCATATGAATGGAATCATGCAATATGTAGACCTTTTTGATCTGGCTTCTTTCACTTAGTAAAATGAAGTTAAGTATCATCTACATTGTTTTTAGGTAAATTAATATTCATTCCTTTTTATTTTTGTACTTCATTGTATGGCTATACCAGTTTGTTTATCCATTCATTAATGGATAGACATGTGAGATGTTTCCATTTTTAGGCCATTATAAAATAAAGTTGCTATAAACTCTCAGATGCCAGTTTTGTGTGAATGTAAATGTTCGGTTCAATAGGGCAAATGCCTAAGAGTGAAAATGAAGGCTAAAACTTCTCCAAAGTTTCTATATCATTTTGCATTCCCACCATAAGTATTGAGTTCCAGTTGTTCCACTTCTTCCACATCTTAACCAGCACTTGGCATTACTGTATTTTTAAAATTTTAGTCATTGAATATGTAGTGATATATCATTGTGGTTTTAATTTGCAATGCCCTAATGGTATATGAGTTTGAGCATCTTTTCATACACTTATTTGTCATCTGAATGTCTTATTTTGTGACGCTTCTGTTTGAATATCCCCCCCCCCCCCTTTTAGCGGGTGATTCCTTTTTTTTCTTACTGTTGTTTAGATCTCCCCCCAGGTATATACACACACACACACATTAGATCCTGGACCAGGGATCAAGCCCAAGCATAGCAGTGACAACATTGAATCCCAAGTGCTATGCCACCAGGGAGTTCCTTGATTTCTATATATATAGTCTTTTTAGAGCTGCACCTACAGCATCTGGAGGTTCCCAGGCTAGAGACTGAATTGAAGCTGTAGCTGCTGGCCTACACCACAGCCACAGCAACACCAGATCTGAGCTGTGTCTGTGACCTACACCGCGGCTCATGGTAATGTCAGATCCTTAACTCACTGAGCAAGGCCAGGCATCAAACCTGTGTCCTCATGGATACTAGTCATTCTTTTCTGCTGAGCCATGACAGGAACTACTTTATCATATATATTGTTTGGAGTGGATTCTCCAAGCCTGTGCTTGTCTTTCTAGTAGCAGTGCCTTTTTCAGAGCAAAATGTTTAATTTTATGAAGTCCACTTTGTCAAATATGTGCCAGTATAAATTGGGATGGGTATAAATGAAATTAAAATGTTCTAAGCCACTTACATTATCCAGGTGGTGTTTAATGATAACATATTTATTGTGGAAGTCAGACTCAAGGGATAAATTTAGAAGCTCTGGCCTAATCCTTATACTTTGTAATCTCACTTTTGATGTGAGCAGGATCTGTGTCTTGCTTCTAACCAGTAGACTATGGCAAAGATGATGGGATGTCATTGTCATGAAAATATTGCATAATATTACATTTCCACATTAAAATAGTCTCAAAAATATACAGTGCATTAATTTATAGAAGTCCATAGAAAAATTCTAAAATCACCAAGAGAATTCAACATCTCTTTTGAAGTACTGAGAAATCACATAGACCAAATCAATAGCATACAGATTTAAACAATACAACTTACAAGCCTCACCAAATGCAAATAGAAATAGACACTTCCGCTTTAAAAAATTACAGAAAACAATTCATTTGAAGCACACTTGCAACCATTACGAGTTGACTCTCCATTAAAAATTATTTAATAATTTAAGAATTGGTATAGCATCCATGTTGTCTTAAAACACTGCAACTAAGTTATATATTAGTAACGAAGGTAAATAAAACATCTACATATATTTTGTAACTCAAAACATTTCTAAGTGGGAGGGATCGGGAGCTTGGGCTTATCAGACACAACTTAGAATAGATTTACAAGGAGATCCTGCTGAATAGCATTGAGAACTTTGTCTAGATACTCATGTTGCAACAGAACAAAGGGTGGGGGAAAAAATGTAATGTATACATGTGAGGATAACTTGATCCCCTTGCTGTACAGTGGGAAAATTAAAAAAAAAAATTTCTAAATACATGGATCAAAGAGATCATGAGGGAAATCTTAAAATCTTAAAGTTTAAACATAATGAAAATACTATGTATAAAAACCTATGAGACAATGAAAACATGCTTTCAGGGAAGTTTATAGCCTTAACTACTCATATTGATGTGAAAATCAGCTAGTTCTCCAACCTAAAAACATAGTAGGAACAATGGGGAGGGGACAAATAGAAGGGAGAAATTATTAAGGGTGAAAGCATAAATTCATAAAATAGAGAACAAGGTCAATAAAAGTAAGATGCCTTGTTTTCATGAAGCTAATAAAATAGACATTTGACAGATTCACCAAGATGAAAAGGTACAAGGAAATATGAAAAAACAAAAAGGTAACATGAAGAAAAGATTAAAAAGAATAGGAACAAGTATTGACAAATGCCAATAGGGCTGAAAATTGAGAGGAAATTGATGCATTCCTAGAAAAATGTAACAACAAAACTGACTCAAAAGAGGAAAGCTTGTATAATCCCATTAAATTTTGAGTAATTAAAATCTTCCAAGAGACCCCAACCATATGCTTTCTACCACAATCTCTTCCAATAAAAATACATGGATAATGTATTACATGAACACTAATCAAAAGAAAGTTGGAATGGCTATATTAATGTAAAACAGACTTCGGAAGAAGAAACATTCGCAGGATTAGAGTTCCCATCGTGGCTCAGTGGTTAACGAATCTGACTAGGAACTATGAGGTTGTGGGTTCGATCCCTGCCCTTGCTCAGTGGCCAAGGATCCGGCGTTGCCGTGAGCTGTGGTGTAGGTCACAGATGCAGCTCAGATCCCGTGTTGCTGTGGCTCTGGCGTAGGCCAGTGGCTACAGCTCCGATTCGACCCCTAGCCTGGGAACCTCCATATGCTGCAGGTGCGGCCCTAGAAAAGACAAAAAAATTAGTAAATAAAATCCCACCAAAAATAATTAAACACCTAGGAGTAAACCTGACCATGGACATGAAAGATTATATGCTGAGGACCATAAAACATTAATGAAATCAAAGAAGATTCAAGGAAATGGAAAAATATCCCATGCTCCTGGATTAGAAGAATTAATATTGTTAAAATAGCCATACTTTCCAAAGCAACCTACAGATTTAATGTGATCCCTATCAAATTACTGATGACATTTTTCATAGAACTAGAACAATTAATCCAAAAATGTATATGGAACCATAAAATACCCAGACTTGACAAAGCAATCCTGAAGGAAAAACAAATCAAACAACTCCCCCCCAAAAAAAACAGGAGGCATAACTCTCCCAGACCTCAGACATTATTACAAAACTGTTTACATGCAACTGTCCAGTTTTCCCAGCACAACTTGCTGAAGAGACTGTTTTTTGTTTTTTGTTTTTCCTACTTTATATTCTTGCTTCCTTTGTTGATTGACTGTAGGCGTTTGGGTTTATTTCTGGCCTCCCTACCCTGTTACATTGGTTTGTATGTCTGTTTTTGTTCCAGTACCACATCACACATACTGGTCAGAATGGCCATCATTAATAAGCCTGCAAAGAACCATGTGGAAAAAAGGGAAACCTCCTACACTGTTGGTGGGAATGTAAATTGGTGCAACCACTACGGAAAACAGTATGGAGGTTCCTCAGAAAACTATAGAACTACCATATATGATCCAGTGATCCCACTCCTGGGCATATGTCTGGACAAAACTACAATTCAAAAAGACACATGCACCCATATGTTCATAGCAGCACTATTCATAATATCCAAGACATGGAAATAACCTAAATGTTGATCAACAGATGAGTGAATTAAGAAGAATCCAATGGATTGTATACAGTGAAATACAACCCAGCTATAAAAAAAGAATAAAGCCATTTGCAGCAACATGGATACAATTAGAGACTCATACTAAGTGAAGTCAGAAAAAGACATCATATGACATCACTTATATGTGGAATTTAAAATATGGCACAAATGAACCTATCTACAAAACAGAAACAGACTCATGGACATAGAGAACAGATTTGTGCTTGCCAGGGGGGAGGGGGGAGAGAAGTGATGGACGAGGAGTTTGGGGTTAGTAGACGCAAACTATGACATTTAGAATGGATAAGCAATGAGATCCTACTCTGCAGTACACGGAACCAAATCCAGTCTCTAGGGATAGACCATGATTGAAAATAAGAAAGGGAATGTATATATAATGTAGAGTGGGTCACTTTGCTGTATAGCAGAAATCGGCACGACATTATAAATCAACAACACTTTAAAAAAAGAAAAAAAAAAAGAGTTCCCGTTGTGGCTCAGTGGTTAACAAATCCAACTAGGAACCATGAGGTTGCGGGTTCCATCCCTGGCCTTGCTCAGTGGGTTAAGGATCTGGTGTTGCCATGATCTGGTGTGGTATAGGTCACAGACGCAGCTTGGATCTGGCATTTCTGTGGCTCTGGTGTAGGCTGGTGGCTACAGCTCTGATTAGACCCCTAGCCTGGGAACCTCCATATGCCATGGGTGTGGCCCTAAAAAAAGACAAAAAAAAATTAAAAATTAAAAAAAGAATATTCTCTAACACCATATACAAAAGTAAACTCAAGATATTTTATTTTGTCTTTTTTTTTTTTTGCTATTTCTTGGGCTGCTCCCGTGGCATATGGAGGTTCCCAGGCTAGGGGTCCAATCGGAGCTGTAGCCACCGGCCTACACCAGAGCCACAGCAACGTGGGATCCAAGCTGCATCTTTGACCTACACCACAGCTCATGGCAATGCCAGGTCCTTAACCCACTGAGCAAGGGCAGGGACCGAACCCGCAACCTCATGGTTCCTAGTCGGATTCGTTAACCACTGCACCACGATGGGAACTCCAACTCAAGATATTTTAAAGACCTAACTGCAACACCAGAAACCATAAAACTCCTAGGGGAAAACATAGGCAGAACATTTGGACTTAAATCATAGCAAGGCAAGGGAAGCAAAAACAAAATTAAACAAACGGGACTACATTAAACTAAAGTTTCTGCACAGTAAAGGAAACCATCAACAAAATGAAAAGGCAACTTACTAAATATAGAGAGAAGATATTCATAAACCATATATTTAATAAGGAGTTAATGTCCAAAATATATAAATAATCCATACAACTCAATAAAAGACAAAACAATTTAATTTTATAAACAGGCATAGGTGGTACTGGCACAAAAATACAAATATGACCAGTGGAACAGAATAGAAGGCCCAGAAATAAACCCATGCACCTGTGGTTAACTAATCTACCACAAAGGAGGCAATAATATATCAATGGAGAAAAGACAGTCTTTTCAATAAATGGTACTGGTAAAACTGGACAGCTATATGTAGGAGAATGAAATTAGAACATTCTTTCACACCATGCACAAAAATAAACTCAAAATGTATTAAAGACCTAAATGTAAGGCTGGATGCTATAAAACTCTTAGGGGAAAATATAGGCAATACACTCTTTGACATAAATTGCAGCAATATGTTTTTGAATCCACCTCCCAGAGTAATGAAAATAAAAACAAACATAAACAAATGAGACCAAATCAAATTTAAAAGCTTTTGCACAGCAAAGGAAACCATAACAAATAAACAAAACAAAAATAACCCTCAGACTGGAAGAAAATATTGTAAACAAAGTGACAAGAGATTAATCTCCAAAATACACAAACATCTCATACAGCTTCTTTTTCTCATCTCACTATAAATGTCAGAGATCTAAATAGACATTTCTCCAAAGATGTATCAATGGCGAGCAGGTACATGGAAAAATGCTCAATATCACTAATTATTAGAGAAACGCAAATCAAAACTACAATGGGGTAACATCACACCAGTCAGAATGGCCAGCAATCAAAAAATCTACCAAAAAAAATGCTGGAGAGGGTGTGGAGAAAAGTGAACATGCCTACATTGCTGGTGGGAATGTAGGTTGGTGCAACCACTACGGAGAACAGTATGGAGGTACCTTAAAAAACTAAATATAGAACTATCCTATGATCTATAAATCCCACTCCTGTGCATATACCTAGAGCAAACCACAATTCGAAAGGATACATGCACTCTGATGTTCATTGCAGCACTATTTACAATAGCCAAGACATGGAAGCAGTCTAAATGTCCATCAACAGAGGAGTGAATAAAGAAGATGTGGTATATGTATGCAATGGAATAATACTTGACCATAAAAAGGAAGAAAATAATGCTGTTTGCAGCAACATGAATGGACAGAAATTACCATAATAAGTGGAATTACATCAGAGAAAGACAAATATATGAGGTCACTAATATGTAGAATCTAAATGCCATATGATATCACTTATATCTGGAATCTAATATATGGCACAAATGAACCTTCCCACAGAAAAGAAAATCATGGACTTGGAGAATAGACTTGTGGTTGCCAAGGGGGAGGAAGTGGGATGGATTGGGAGCTTGGGGTTAATAGATGCAGACTATTGCCTTTGGAATGGATTAGCAATGAGATCCTGCTTTGTAGCACTGGGAATTATGTATGGCCACTTATGATGTAGCATGATAATGTGATAAAAAAGAATGTATACATTTATGTATAACTGGGTCACCATGCTGTACAGTAGAAAGAAAATGTATTGGGGAAATAAAAATTAAAAAAAAATAGAAACAGACTCAAAGATTTTGAAACCAAACTTATGGTTAACAAAGAGGAAATGATGAGAGGAGGAATGTATTGGTATATACACACTACTGTATACAAAATCAATCAGTAACAAGGACCTATTAGCTCAAAGAAATCTATTCATTACTCTGTGATGGCCTATATGGGTTAGAATATTAAAATAATGGACATATATGTATAAATGTGGCTGATTCACTTTGCTATACATATGAAACCAACAACATTGTAAGTCACCTATACTCTGATAAAATTTATTTTAGAAAAAGTTTAAAATTAGGCAGAGATGGAGTTCCTACTGTGGCTCAGTGGGTTGACAACAAGACCATGTCTGTGTCAGGATGCAGGTTCAATCTCTGGATTCGCTCAGTGGGTTGAAGATCTGTCATTGCCGCAGGCTGTGGCATGGGTCACAGATGTGGCTCAAATCCAGTACTGCTGTGGCTGTGGTGTGGGCATCAGCTGAAGCTCCAATTTGAACCCTGGCTCAGGAACTTCCATATGCCACAGGTGCAGCCATAAAAAAAAAAAAAAAAAAAAAAAAAAAAAAAAAAAAAAAAACAGAAAATCTGAATATATAGTAGGTATGTGAATACACACACACATAAACACAACGGATCATTATTCAACCATAAAAAGAATGAAATCTTGCCATATTCAACATGGCTGGACCTTGTAGGCATCATGCTAAATGAGATAAGTTAGAGAAAGACAAATACATATGATTTCACTTATATGTGGAATCTAAAAAATATAACAAATTGAACAAACAAAAACTCATAGGTACAGAGAACAGATTGGTTGTTGCCAGAAGGGAGTGGTTTGGAGGGTGGGCAAAATGGGTGAAGGAGGTCAAGAAGTACAAACTTCAGGAGTTCCCATCATGGCTCAGTGGTTAATGAATCCGACTAGGAACCATGAGGTTGTGGGTTTGATCCCTGGCCTTGCTCAGTGGGTTAAGGATCCGGTGTTGCTGTGAGCTGTGGTGTAGTTGCAGGCGTGGCTTGGATCCCATATTGCTGTGGCTCTGGTGTAGGCCAGTGGCTACAGCTCTGATTAGACCCCTAGCCTGGGAACCTCCATATGCTGTGGGTACAGCCCTAGAAAAGACGAAAAGACAAAAAAAAAAAAAAAGAAGTACAAACTTCAGGTTATAAAATAAGTAAAGGCATTGGGATGTAATGTATAGTATGGTGACAATAGTCAATAATATTGTATTGCATATTTTGTAACTCTGTATGGTAACAGAGGGAATCTAGACTTACTGTGGTGATCATTTCACAGTATATACAAATATCAAATCATTATTTTGTGCACCTGAAACTAATGTTATTTGTCAATTATACCTCAATAAAAAAAGAATACATTTAGTTAGAAAGTTAATAAGAAAATGTTAACAACACTAGAATCAACTTGTCTTAACTGACATTTGTAGAACACTATAGCCAACAGCAGTCAAATTCATATTCCTTGCCAATATACATGGAATGTTCACCAAAATAAACTATATCCCAATTCATAAAATAAACTAACAGACTGGTTTCTTTCACTCAGCAATATGAATAGTTTGAAACGCAGAGCATCCCAAACAAAATGAACCCAAAGAGATTCACACCAAGGCATGTTATAATTAAAATGGTTAAAGGAAAAATCTTAAAGGCAGCAAGAGAAAAACAACTAATCACATACAAAGGAAATTTCATAAGATTATCAGCTGATTTCTCAGCAGAAATTCTACAGGCCATAAGAGGGTGGGAGGACATATTTAGTGTGATGAGAGGGGAAAAAAACTTACAACCTAGTATATTCTATCCAGCAAAACTATCATTTGTAATTGAAAGACTGATAGTTTTCCAGACAAGAAAAAACTAAAGAAGTTTATCACCATTAAACTGGCCTTACGAAAAATGTTAAAGGCTCGTCTTAAGCAGAAAAAAAAGGCTACAACCAGAAGAAAAATGTGAAAGAAAAATCTCATTGGTAAAGGTAAATATATAGTAAAGGCTGTGAATCAGATATTTTAGAAGGTAGCATGAAAGTTAAAAGAAAAGTAGTACAATCAACTATAACTACAGTAGATAGTTATGAGATACACAAAATAAAAAAGGTGTAAAATATGGTACCAAAAACATAAAATGTGGGGGAAAAGGTGGTAAAAATACAGTCCTTTTAGAATGCTTTTGAACTTAAGTACCTATCAGCTTAAAATACACAGGTGTATATAAAGGGCAATATAAATGTATCTCATGGTAATCACAAACCAAAAATCTATAATTGATAACACAAAAAATGATGAGAAAAGAATTTAAATATAACACTAAAGGAATCCATCAAAGCAGAAGGAAAGAAACCAAGACTGGAACGGATAAGCAATGAAATCCTGCTGTATAGCACTGGGAACTATATCTAGTCACTTATGATGGAGCATGATAATGTGAGAAAAAAGAATGTATACATGTATGTGTAAGTAGGTCACCTTGCTGTACAGTAGAAAATTGACAGAACACTGTAAACCAGCTACAATGGAAAAAAACAAAAATCACTATTAAAAAAAAAAAGAGAAGAACTATAAAAACACCAAAAAAGATTAAAATGGCAATAATTACATACCTATTAATAATCATTTTAAATATCAGTGAACTAAATGCCCCAATAAAAACACAGGGTGGCTGATTGATTAAAAAAATTTTTAAAAAACAAGACCCATCTATATGTAGCCTGCAAGAGGCTCATCTTAGATCTAAAGACATGCAAATCAAAAATGAAGGTACAGAAAAAGGTATTCCATGTACATGGAAAATAAAAGAAAGCTGAGATAGCAATACTCATTTCAGACAAAATGGACTTTAAGATTGTAATAAAATACAAGGAAGGACATTACATACTGATAAAAGAGTCAATCCACCAAGAGGACATGACGTTTGTGAACATTTATGCACCTAACATAGAAATGCCTAATATATAAAGCAAATATGAAGAGAATAAAGGGAGAAATAGACAGCTATATAATAACAATAGGAGATGCTAATAACCCACTTAGATCAATCAATGGATAGACTATCCAGGCATAAAATCAATAAGGAAACACTGGCCTTAAAAAACACATTAGACTATATGGACTTAATAGAAATGTATAGAAAACTCCATTCAAAAGCAGCAGAATACACATTCTTTTCAAGTAAGTGCACATGGACTATTCTCCAGGATAAATCACATATTAGGCCACAAAACAAGTCTCAATAAATATTTTTTTTATTTTGTTTTTGTTTTTGTTTTTTTGTCTTTTTGCCATTTCTTGGGCCACTCCCACAGCATATGGAGGTTCCCAGGCTAAGGGTCTAATTGGAGCTGTAGCCACCGGCCCATGCCACAGCCACAGTAACACGGGATCTGAGCCACATCTGCGACCCACACCACAGCTCGTAGCAACGCCGGATCCTTGGTCACTGAGCAAGGGCAGGGATTGAACCCGCAACCTCATGGTTCCTAGTCGGATTCATTAACCACTACACCACAACGGGAACTCCTCAATAAATATTAAAAGTTTTAACTCATGCCAAGCATCTTTTCCAACTACCATGGTATGACACTAGAAATAAATTGCAAGAAGAAAACGGAAAAATACAGAAACACATAGTGACTAAACAATCATTGAGCCAAAGAAGTCAAAGAGGAAATCAAAAATTATGTTGAGACAAAGGAATATAGAAACATAACTTTCCAAGATCCATGGAATGAGGCAAAAGCAGTTTTATAAGGGAAATTCGTAGTGATATAGGCCCACCTATATTGTATAATATTCTATGTATAATAAATTCTATGTATATTATATGTACAATATCAAATATATGTACTATATATGTACAATATTATAAATATTATGTATTATTATATACACACTTTTATCTGTGTCAGATGTGCAACAGTGATTCATAATTTTAAAGGTTATAATAAATTATAGTTCTTAAAAATATTGGCTATATTCCTTGTTATAAAATATCTCCTTGCAGCTTATTTTTTATGCATTAGAAGTTTGTACCTTTTAATTCCCTTGCCCATCTCCCCACTGGTAACCCCTAGTTTGTTCTTCATATCTGTGAGCCTGTTTCCATTTATTATATTCATTAGATGATGTATTTTTTAGATTCCACATAGAAGAGACACCATACAGTATTTGTTTTTCTTTGTCTGAATAGTTCACTTAGCATATTGCCCTCCAAGTCATCCATGTTGCTGCAAATTGCAAAACTTCATTTTTTTTTTATGGCTGAGTAGTAGCCCATTGTGTGTGTGTGTATAGCTACATACACATACATATGTATACCACAACTTCTTTATCCATTCATCTCTAGGTGGAAACTTAGCTTGCTTCCATATCTTGGCAACTGTAAATAATGCTGCCATGAATTTGGGGTGCATGTATCTGTTGTATCACTTGTAACATCTCTTTCATTTATGATTTTGATTCCTCTCATTTTTCTTCTTGGTGAGTCAGTTTGGTTTATCTTTTCATATAATCAGCTCTTACTTTCATAGATCTTTTCTATTGTTTTTGTCTCTATCTCTGCTCTAATCTTTCTTTTATTTCTTTCCTTCTACTAATGTTGGGTTTCATTTGATCTTCTCTTTTTAGCATTGAGGTGCAAAGTTGTGTTGTTTATTTGAATCTTTTCTTGCTTTAGGTAGGTTTTTATTGCTACAATCTTCCCTCTTACATCTAATTTTGCTGCATCCCATAAATTTTGGTATGTTATTTCCATTTTTATTTATCTCAGGGCTTTTTTCTTCTTCTTTTTAGTTCTCTTTTGACTTCTTTGACTCCTTGGTTTTTCAGTAATGTGTTGTTTAATCCTCACATGTTTGTGAAATTTCCAGTTTTCATCATATAATTAATTTACAGTTTCATACCATTGTGCTCAGAAAAGAGTTGGGGTTTTTTGTTTGTTTTTTTTTTGTTTTGTTGTTTTGTCTTGTTTTGTCTTTTTAGGGCTGCACCTGTGGCATATAGAGATTCCCAGGCTAGTGTTGAATCAGAGCCACAGCTGCTGGCCTATGCCACAGCCATAGGAATGCCAGATCTGAGCCACATCTGTGACCTACACCACAGCTCTCGGCAATCCCAGATCCTTAACCCACTGAGCGAGGCCAGGAATCAAACCTGTGTCGTCATGGATCCTAGTCAGATTCATTTCCCCTGAACCATGATGGGAATTCCAAAAAAAGATTTTTGACATGATTTCAGTGTTCTTAAATTTATTAAGACTTGACTTGTGTCCTAATATATGATCTATCTTGGGAAATGTTCCATGTGCACTTGAGAAGAATGTGCATTCTGTTGCTTTTGGATGGAATGTTTTTGGTTTATTTTAATTTTTTTTTATTTTTTGTCTTTCTGTCTTTTGTTTTTTTTAGAGCCACACCCATAGCATATGGAGGTTCCCAGGCTAGGGGTCTAATCAGAGCTACAGCTGCCGGCCTATGCCACAGCCACAGCAATGCCAAATCTGAGCCACATCTGTGACCTACAGCACAGCTCACAGCAACGTCAGATCCTTAACCCACTGAGCGAGCCAGGGATCAAACCTGCAACCTCATGGTTCCTAGTCAGATCGTTTCCACTGTGCCATGATGGGAACTCCCGGATGGAATATTTTGTAACTATCTGTTAAGTCCATCAGGTCTGAAATATCATTTAAGGCTGGTGTTTCCTGATGGACTTTCTGTCTGGATGATCTACATATTGATGTAAATGAGGTGTTAACATCTACTATAATCGTATTGCAGACTTTCTCTTTAGGTCTGTTAATATTTACTTTGTATATTTATGTGCTTCTATATTGGGCACATAAATGTTTACAAATGTTAGAGCTTCTTGTTGGATTGACCCCTTCATCATTTTATAGTGTCCTTCTTTGTTTCTTATTGCAGTCTGTCTTAAAGTCATTTTGTTGATATAAATAAAAGTATCCTAGCTTTCTTTCAATTTCCATATGCATGGAATATCTTTTTCTATCCCTTTACTTTTAGTCTTTTTGTGCCCTTTCATCTAAAGTATGTCTCTTGTAGGCAACATATAGTTGGGTCTTCACTTTTTATATCTATTCGGTCACTCTATGGCCTCTTAGGGAGAATTTAGTCCATTTGCATTTAAAGTAGTTATTGATAGGTATGTGCTTATTGTCATTTTGTTCATTGTTTTCTATTAACAGTCTAAGTTGATAACAACTTAAGTTTGATTCCATTCTAAAGCTCAGTATTTTACTCTTCCCCACATTTTCTGTTGTTGATGTCACATTTTATATCTTTTTATCTTGTGTGACCTTTAACTAGTTATTGTAGATATAGTTTTTTTATTACTTTTGTCTTTTAACATTAATCCTAGGTTTATAACTGATTAATCCACTACCCTTACTATATCTTTATCTTTACCATTTAGATTTATTCTTTCATATGTTTTCTTGTTATTAGTTAGCACCCTTTCTTTTCAGCTTAAAGAAGTCTGTTTAATGTTTCTTTCTTTTTTTTTTGCCATTTCTTGGGCCGCTCCTGTGGCATATGGAGGTTCCCAGGCTAGGGGTCTAATCGGAGCTGTAGCTGCCAGCCTATGCCAGAGCCACAGCAACACGGGATCCAAGCCGCGTCTGCAACCTACACCACAGCTCACGGCAACGCTGGATCGTTAACCCACTGAGCAAGGGCAGGGATCGAACCCGCAACCTCATGGTTCCTAGTCAGATTCGTTAACCACTGCACCACGATGGGAACTCCTGTTTAATGTTTCTTGTAAGGCTGGTTTAGTGGTAATGAATCAATTTGGTTTTTGCTTGTCAGGAAAACTCTTTGTCTCTTCTTCAATTCTGAATCATAACTTTGCTGAATATATGATTCTTGGTTAGAAGTTTTTTCTTTCAGTACTTTGACTGTACTATGTCACTCCCTTCTAGCCTACAAAGCTTGCACTGAAAAAATCTACTGGTAGTCTTATGGAGTTTCCCTTGTATGTAACAAATTGTTTTTCTCCGATGTTTTAATATTCTCTCCTTGTCATTTAATGTCATTTTGAGCTTTTGTCATTTTAATGAGTGTGTCTTGATGTGGGTCTCTTTGGGTTCATCTTATTTTCTTCTTTCTAGGCTCCCTGGATCTGGATTTCTATTCCATTCTCCCAGTTAGGATCATTTTTAGCCATTATTTCTTCAAATAAAATTTCTATCTCTTTCCCTATCTCTCTCTTCTCATTCTGGTGATCCTATAATGTGAATGGTAGTCTGTTTGATGCTGTCCTGTAAGCCCCTTAAGCTATCTTCACATTTTTCAATGTTTGAATTTTCTTGCTGTCTGATTGGATGAGTTCTCATGCCTTGTCTTTGACTAGAATGTTTCTTCTGCTTCATCTAGTCTTCTGTTGGGAACCCTTGTAGTGTATTTTTCATTTTAGTTATTGTATTCTTCAGCTCCATGACCTTTATTTGGTACTTTCTTATATTTTCCATCTCTTTGTTGAAATTCTCACTGTGTTCATCCATTCTTCTCCTCAGTTCAGTGAGCATTTTTATGACAATTGCTTTGAACTCTTTATCAGGTAAATTTTGTTCGTTTCATTAAGTTATTTATTTCTGAGTTTTTATCCTGCACTTTCATTTGGAACATATTTTTCTCTTAATTTTGCTTGACTTTCTGTGTTGGTTTTTACATAGTAGATGAAACAACCACCTCTTCCAGTCTTGAAGGAGTGGCTTTGTGGAGATGAAAATTTTCATTCAGTTCTGTCCCAGCCTTTTGCCATCTCTCAAACCTCTGTGCTTATCCAAGCAACTTATTATATTTTTAATAGCTCCTAGTAGTTGAGGATGTGCCAATATTTGTTAGTGTTCCAAAGGGAAGGATCTCATCACCTAGATTCAGGGTGACTGGAAGCCAGACCATCTGGCACTAGCTTTTTAAAGTATGCATATATATATGCAGTCCTGAGGGGGTACAGGCATAAGCCCCACTGGCCAACAGAAATTAGGCAATCTAGAGGTATCTCCTGTGTAGCAATCACAAAAGTTGTGGCTCTAGATGAGAGCATAAGCTCTTTTCTAAGAGATATCAGTGAGGTTGAATAAGTCAAAGGGAGAGTGCCAAGATGGCATCCACAATCTACACTCCCTGAGAGCAGCCCTCTAGGTCACGAAATGTGTGCCAAGCCTCAAGCCTGCTCCTCAGTCTGCAGCTCTAGGACAAATAACGTGTACATCTTCACAGAAAGATTTCGGTGGAAGGAAAATGCCTCATTCTGCTGTCTGTGCAGTGCCCTGGGGGTAGTAGCATGCCAGTAACTGCTTCTCTGATTGCTACAATCTTGTGGGAACCAGGAATGCAAACCATTCTGGTGACCAATGCCAAGCAATCAAGGAGTATCCTCTGGGCATCAGCCACAAAATCCAGACACCAGATACATGTAAACCTCCCCTCCAAGAGACACTAGTGCTCTGGAGGATGGCAGAAGGGTGAGTGTGAAGATAGTGCCTACCCTCCAAGGTCCCTGGAAAGGATTACAGCCAGCCTCTGAATGCATATTTAATTAGAACCCTGACCCTCAGAACACAGTTGTGATGATTAGTTAATAGGCCTCCTTCAAAGAAAGACCAAGCTCTTGGGGCTATTGTCTTGTGCTGTGCCCTGGAAATGGGAGTTGTTTAGGAACCCATTCTCCATTGGTTACAATCCTATGAGACCCAGCAGCATAAGCCCCACTAGCCCCCAGAGCCAGGCAATATAGAGGTGCCCACTGGCAATCATCACAGAAGCTAAGGGTGCTAAACAGGATTATCAGATTCTTTCTGGGTGACATAAATTATTACAGTCTCATGGGACCAGAAAACATAGCTCCCTTGGTCTCCAGAGCCAAGCAATCAAGAGGCATCCCCTGGATGGCAGCTACCAAAAATTGGGATATGGGATCCATGTTAAGTGTCCCTTCTTGGAGATACTGGTGCTCAAACATGAAAAAGGGAGAGCACAAAGAGGGCACCCACCAGTCTCCGTCCTAGAATTTTCCGGCAGGCTCCTAGATGTGTGTGTTAAATTAAATGCCTGTTCATTGGGTTGAGGTTTTGATATAAGCAGGTAAACCTCTTTCACTTTTAAGTCTAGGCATTATTAGCTGCTTCTTAGCTGGGCCCTGGGGCAGGTGAGTCTGAGCACATGAGCCCTTTAAAAGGTGTTTCTCAGATTGCTACTGTCTTGTGGGTCTCAGGACACGAGGATTGCTGGTTTAAAAAATTAGATTGGGTGCTTTTCTCTCAAGTGCACAACTTAAAATTTGGGGTGCCTAATGTGGGGTCTGAACCTATTGCTCTTTAAGGGAGAAGCCCTGGGATTTGGGTTCCCTCCCAGTTGTGGGTTGCTGCACCAAGGGTGGGATTTATGGTGAGACTGTATCCCAACCTCTCCTACCCATTTTGGTGTGGTTTTCTTTTAGTTTGCCAAATGTATAGTCATCACTCAGCTAGTCTTTTTTATTTTTATTTTTATTTTTTTATCTTTTATTTCTGTGCATATTTTTTTCTACTGTTCAGCATGGTGACTCAGTTATACTTACATGTATACATTCTTTTTTCTCATATTATATGTTCCATCATAAGTGGCTAGACAGAATTTGTGGAGAAAAGGGAACCCTCCTGCACTGTTGGTGGGAAAGTAAGCTGGTACAACCACTATGGAGAACAGTAGGGAGGTACCTTAGAAATCTATACCTAGAACTACCATATGACCTGGCAATCCGACTCTTGGGCATATATCCAGACAAAACTCCCCTTTAAAAAGACAAATGCACCCGCATGTTCATTGCAGCACTATTCATAATAGCCAAGATGTGGAAACAACCCAAATGTCCACTGACAGATGATTGGATTAGGAAGATGTGGTATATATACACAATGGAATACTACTCAGCCATAAAAAAGAACAAAATAATACCATTTACAGCAACATGGATGGAACTAGAGACTCTCATCCTGAGTGAAGTAAGAAAGACAAATACCATCTGTTATCACTTATATCTATAATCTAATATATGGCACAAAGGAATCTTTCCACAGAAAAGAAAATCACGGACTTGAAGAATAGACCTGTGGTTGCCAAGAGGGAAGGCAAGGGAGTGGGAGGGACTGGGAGCTTGGGGTAAATAGATGCAGAATGTTGCCTTCAGGATGGATTAGCAGTCTTTATGCCTTTTTAGAAGGAAATTGTTCTATATGTAGCTGTAGACTCAATGTGCCCATGGGGGAAGAGTTCAGGATCTTTCTATGTCGCCATCTTGAACTAGCTAAACTTGAATTCCTACCATAAATCCCACTTGGCCATTATGAATTATGCTTTTCATATGTCATTGAATACATTTTACTGAATTCATATTGGAATTTTGCATCTGTGTTCACCATGGATATTGTTCTGTAGTTTTATCATCTCATGATGTGTTCGATTTTGGTATTAAAGTAACACCTCATGAGCTATGTTGGGAAGTGTTCCCACCTCCCCTGTTTTCTAATATTTGTATAGGATTGTTAATAATATTCCTTTCTTAAATATTTTATATATCTTACCAGCGAAGTCATCTGGGACTATACTTTCCTTTGTGGGAAGAATTTGTTCACCAATTTAAATTTGTTCATAAATGAGCCAGAAAGGCAAAGACAAATACCATATGATATCACTTATAACTGGAATCTAATATCCAGCACAAATGAACATCTCCTCAGAAAAGAAAATCATGGACTTGGAGAAGAGACTTGTGGCTGCCTGATGGGAGGGGGAGGGAGTGGGAGGGATCGGGAGCTTGGGCTTATCAGACACAACTTAGAATAGATTTACAAGGAGATCCTGCTGAATAGCATTGAGAACTTTGTCTAGATACTCATGTTGCAACAGAAGAAAGGGTGGGGGAAGAAATGTAATTGTAATGTATACATGTAGGGATAGCCTGACCCCCTTGCTGTACAGTGGGAAAATAAAAATTATAAAAAAAAATAAAAAAAATAAAATATTCTTTGAAAAAAAAATAAATTTGTTCATAGATATAAGTTCTATTTGTTTCTTATTGCTACACTAACAAATTACCACAAAATTAGTAGGTAATTTGTAATTGAATTTGGTTCCAGTTCCAATACATATAATAAATTCCTGTGCTATTTATTTGGACATAATTAAATTAGTTGACCCTTCTCTAAGTTTTAACATAATTGACAACTGCTAATTTGAAGGCATTTATAGATTTTTTTGTCTGCTCAGGCAGACACCTACCATACACTATTTTTTGTTTTGTCTTTTTAGGGCCGCACCCTCAGCATATGAAGGTTCCCAGGCTAGGGGTCCAATCGGAGCTGTAGCCACCAGCCTATGCCAGAGTCACAGCAACGCAGGATCCGAGCCGCATCTGCAACCTACACCACAGCTCATGGCAACGCCGGATCCTTAACCCACTGAGCGAAGCCAGGGATCGACCCGCATCCTCATGGATGCTAGTTGGGTTTGTTAACCTCTGAGCCATGACGGGAACTCCCTACCATACACTATTAGTCATTAAATGAATTATTTAACTTATGCCTGCCTCTGGGAGCCACTGATCCATAGCAAGGCAACTGGCAAAGCCTTATCCCAAGTTAAGTCAGTATTCATTTTTTTTCATATTTTCCTGTTGACTGTGGTCTCCGGGATGAATTTGGTTTCAATGCTTTAACCCAAATCAGGGGATAGATTCTTTAAGGAGGGCTTTAACCAATTAAAAACTACTGATTTTTAAAACTAGTAACTTAGAAAGTTCCCACTGTGGCACAGTGGGTTAAAGATCTAGTGTTGTCTCTGTGGCAGCATAGGTTCAATCCCGGGCCCAGCACAGTGGGTTAAGGTTGCAGCTGTAGCTTGGATTCAATCTCTGGCCTGGGAATTTCCATATGCTGTGGGTCTGGCCAAACAAATACTAATTTAAAACTGCCACACACACAAACAAGTGGTCCACAAAACATTCTTTCCTTCTGAATGTTTTATGATGCATCGTTTTCATTAACTAGTATTTTGCTATTAAACTTAAATAATTGAGACACAGTTGAGACAGTTCTTCCACAGCTGATTTAAGACTGGGGTGGCAGGCATTGAGGATAATTATTTATTTAGACTTCTGGGTTTTCTGTGCAGACTTAGTGAACTTGCCAGCTCCAGCTGCCTTCTTGTCCACTGCTTTGACACCTGCAGCAACAATCTGTCTCATGCCATGAACAGCAAAAATGGCCCAGAGCAGGGTAGTCAGAGAAGTTCTCAACATACGTGGGCTGGCCAGGAACCACATCAACGATGGCAGCATCACTGACTTCAAAAATTTGGGGCCATCTTCCAGCTTTTCCCCAAAACAATGATCAATCTTCTTCAGCTCAGCAAACTTGGCAAGCAATGTGAGCTGTGTGACAATCTAGCACAGGTGCATATCAGCACTGATTTGGCTGCTTCCATCAGTGGGTCATTTTTACTGAGACCAGGCACATTCCCATGACAAACATCTTTGACAAACACATTCTTTTTTATTATTCATTTTTTAAAGTTTTATTAAAGTATAGTTGATTTACAATGTTGTGATAATTTCTGCTGTACAACAAAGTGTCTCAGTTACACATGTACACTCAATCCATTGTCTTTCAGATTATTTTCCCATATAGATTATCACAGAATATTAGAGTTACCTGTGTTATAAGGCAGGTCCCTGTTGGCCAGTAATTCCATATACCGCAGTGTGCATATGCCAATCCCAAACCCCCAGTTTACCCCTCTGCCCACAGACATGTTCTTGACATTGAAGCCCAGATTGTCCCCAGGAAGGGCTTTACTCTAAGCTTCATGGTGCACATCTGACTTTACTTCAGTTGTAATGTTGACTGGAGCAAAGGTGACCACCATGCCAGGTTTGAGAATACCAGTCTTCACTTAACCAACAGAGACAATACCAATACCACCAATTTTGTAAACGTCCTGAAAGGGCAGACACAAGTAGTATACTGACTGGTATTTTGACAGGTCAATCTGTAGGATAAGTGATCCTCTTGATTCAGGATTATTGTTTTAGATTAGGTATCTCAGCATTCCTTTTTAATGGGATTCATAATGACCACGTGTTTTTGGCACACGCTTCTGGTCTTACAGTTTTATAGAACTGAGATGGGGAAGGAAAACTATCTCCCTTCCTGGGGGTTTCATGAGCATAATTTGTGGGATTAAAGAATGCTCTGGTGTCGAGCTGTTCTCGTGAAAAACTTCAGGGTGAGGTCTATCAGAAAGTTAATCAGCTCATTTACTACTGCCAGTTTTACCGGGGCTCCTGTAGGGAATTAAGCACCTCAAGTACAAGGGAGGCACTAGGCCTCTTCATACATCAGAGTGTTCATTTCTTTGTACTATATGAGAGGCTCTCATCTTTTATTGTTTTTCTTATGTTTTGGCCTAGGGCAATCTGTTTTCCAATGTTCTTCATCCTTACAGTAAGCACATCCTTCCTTCCCTAACAGTGACTTACCTTTCTTCAGGTTACTCATTTTCCAGGAATCCAATACCACTGTCAAAAAAGTGGCAATTCATTTTGCATCTCCTTTCTTTTGTTGTTCCCTATTGAACACTTTATTTATTTATTTATTTATTTATTGTCTTTTTTGCCATTTCTTGGGCCACTCTCGCAGCATATGGAGGTTCCCAGGCTAGGGGTCCAATCGGAGCTGTAGCCACCGGCCTACGCCAGAGCCACAGCAACGCGGGATCCGAGCCGCGTCTGCGACTTACACCACAGCTCACGGCAACGCCGGATCTTTAACCCACTGAGCAAGGCCAGGGATCGAACCTGCAACCTCATGGTTCCTAGTCGGATTCGTTAACCACTGCGCCACGACGGGAACTCCTCCCTGTTGAACACTTTAAAAGCAACATCTACCTATTGAGAAGGGTTGATTCCAAATGCACCATCTAATTTTTTGCAAATTTCTCCTGATATCCGAGGCACTTTGCCCCCCAAAAGTCAAATTTACCATTCTAATATATTCAAGGGCCTCAGGATCTACATTAAGATTATATCTATAGGCCTGATGGATCCTTTCCAAAAATTCAGAAAGGTCTTCATTTGTTTTGTTTTTGCTGAGTTTCTTGAATTTTGTTTAAACCTTTCTCTATGGTTCCCCTTTCCAAAGCCTTACAAAGAAGCACTAATAAGTAGTGTTCCAAAAAGGGTATTCTTCTCTCATTGGGGTACAACTTTGGTTCAGCTGTGGGTACTGCCACGTGGGCTTCAGGTTTAGAGGATCCTCGCTATAAAGGACAGTTGATTTTCCAATTAAACAAGTCTGAGAAGCCCAGCTTGTATTTAGCCTCCTATGAGATTAACAGCAATAGAAATTGCCCTGTCCTAAGAGTGCTTCCTGGCCCAAATTGGGTGTCCTGTCAGGTATTAGATGATGATACCAGACCAAGTCCCTGTGCCCCAGAAACTAACACAGGATTTTATAATTGGTCCCTAGAAGGAGAGGAAGTCCTGGGCTCAGCCAGAGGAGTTAAAGTTTGAAGCAACATAGCCTTGCTCTCATTCCCTTCCTTTATTTTAGCTTGATGTAATAGCACAAATGCTTGCACATAAAGGATTTTATCATTCTTCCTTGTTTCTTCACAAAATATCTATACAGTGATTCAAAAGCCACGGTAAAACCAGAGTCATTCGAAAGCCACAGTAAAATCATAAATAGCAATTGATAATCTCTAACCATTAAAAAGATGCATTTTTGGAGTTCCCATTGTGGCACAGTGGAAACAAATCCAATTAGGAACCCTGACGTTGCAGGTTCAATCCCTGGACTTGCTCAGTGAGTTAAGGATCTGGCATTGCCGTGAGCTGTGATATGGGTCGCAGACAAGGCTTGGATCTGGCATTGCTGTTGCTGTGGCGTAGGCCAGCAGCTATAGCTCTGATTAGACCCCTAACCTGGGAACCTCCATCTGCTGCGGGTGCAGCCCTAAAAAGACAAGACTAAAATAAAATAAAATAAAAAATAAAAAAATAAAATAAAAATAAAAAGATGCATTTTTGCTTTGGCATCAACCAACCAGAATTATAATGTCACAGCAGTAACCAAGTTTCTTTTCAATTACATATAACAATTTAAGATAATTACTAAAATTATGACTGATATCATTTCCCAGAATATACCAGAATTTTAGGAATATAATTTCTAGAACGTATATCAATAGTGTTTATCCGTAAGATAAAATCTAAGAAGTTTTATCCCACTTATTTGACAATGCTTCCCACAAAATTTAACATAACGAATATGCATAATTAGTTTAATATTCCCCTCTGCGATGGAGAGAAAACAAATAATTTGAGGTGTTCCAGGGACCCTCTGGAAAACCTCAGAGTTGGCTAAAGGTCAAATTCTAAACTTCATTTAAAAAATAAAATAAACTTCATTTAGAATTTGATCTTTGAGAAGTTTTTTGTCAAAAATATCAAAAAGTTTTAACAAGTGATAATAAGAGACCACTGGCAAATACAGATGATTTGAGGAAATAATCCATTACTAAAAGCACTTCAATATTTAAAGACAACTTTGTCCTCTTAGAGAAACAAAATCATGTTTTGTACCACTTTACCTTTAAAATTCTTTTTCTGAATTAATCTCAATCTTAGCCAGTCCTGACCATGCACAAAACTCTTTCAGTGTTCCTCCTCCACAAACTTTCTACAACTTTCTGTATCTATAATCTGTTCCTCCCTTTCTTTTCCATTCAGAAACAATCAGCTGTAGGACAGAACTACCTTTTTCCCTTTAACAAAATGCATTTGCATTTCTCATACCTTCTTTGCTAAAAACACATATCCTACATCATTGCATACTGAAATGTTTCTCCTAGGTCTTAACCTTAAAACCTTAATCTCTAGTGAAAACCAAGAGGCAAGTAATTATAACCTGCCATACCAGCATTTCCTGATTGACAAACTTATGTGTAGTATTCCTCTCCTGAGAAGGCAAAGATATCAGACCTGCCCAGCAATTAGTGTCCTAGTATTTTATCCTATTTGAAATGACCCAGGTAGTCAATGAATTATCTTCATTTAACTTAAAGTTATAAAAATCTGGAAAAACTATTTCATACATTCCCAAAACATAATTATTCCTATAGAGTTTACTTAAAACTCCTACCTCATTTACCTCTATTTTACTTATTTAAAAAGCTTTGTCATATTTTTTTTCTTGCTTACAAACTTTGTAAGAGGAATAATGATATACGATTTCTAGTAAACCCAGGTATAATGAAAGTATTATACTTAATGACTCTAAAAAGATGCCTGTAATTAATGAAACCAACAAGCTTAAGCTAACTTTAAGACCAGATATTCATACTTTAATTAATTCATACATTAATTAATACTGAATACTTCCTAGATCACGTGAACTCAAAATTCATTTTGGCCAGTTTATTTTAAATTTGATTATTAATATATATTCGAGTATTTATATAAGTGCTTAATTTCCTTTAAGCCAATTAAATAGAGATCTTTTTTGCAAATTTGGAAATGCCGCACATCTATCATATATGTAAACATATAAACATAGGATCCTCACAGTTCCCATTCCAAAACTTCAGCCATGAATCCAGTACAATAGTGTAAAACCCATCAGTTACAAATGATATTGGATTCAAATTTGGTTTCTGGCCAATAGAACAAATCACAGTCACCTGTTTAATATTAGTATAAAGGGTTTAGCTATCTAATGGAAAAGATATTTCTATTTGTTGCTTTTGGTGATTTTGGGAACCAAGTGGAAACTTTCTCTTCTTCCTGGGAATGTCCCAGTCTTGGACTACAAAAGACAGAGTTTTGTTTTTCTTTTTTCTGTCCCTTTCCTCCATTTGACATCAGTAAGAGTTTTAAATATCACAATGCTGATTTGGTTGTAAATGAAGAAATATTAACAAGCAAACAAAAAAATGAAACAAGACACCCAAAGGACAAACAGAAAATCCTAAATATGCCCTCTAGTTTGGTCTTGGAGTTTTACATATATACCAATGTCACAGGAGACAACAAACGATGCAATTAAATAGCAAACCATGTATGAACAGCAGTACATGGTGCACAGGGTTCAAAATAATCCTGCCTAAGGCCCCTGTAGTGTTTGTAACTGATACTGCGGCAACACATTATTACAATAAAATCATCTTCCTCTCACCCATGCGTTCACAGCTGTAATCAGATCACTTATCCAAAATGCACCTCAGAGGAATTTAGGGATATTTGAAACATTCCCCATTTTTTGGCCACACTTTCAGCATGCACAAGTTCTGAGCCTGGTATTGAACCTGCACCACAGCAGTGACCAGAGCCATAGCAGTGACAAAGGTGGATCCTTAATCCACTGAGCCAAGAGAGAACTCCTGAAGCATTCCCTATTTTTAAAGACAAATTCAAGACAAGCAAAATGCAAACTGTACACACAAATGCTAGCATCTAAAGAAACAAAAGAAAAAAATAAAAGAAACGAAAGAACAAGTTCACGAATGGGGTAAAAGCCCAACAATTCTTTCCTGTTTCCAATAGGGTACCCCACTCAAATATAAAACATATTGGCTTATTCTGGAATAAAAGGCCCAAGTAGAAAGGAAATAAAGTTTCTGGTTGTACACACCAGAGTGACTTACCCTAGTATATGGAGCCCATCAGCTCCCAAATGTTGATTCCCTGCTCCAACTTCTAGGTGCTGGGGCAGCCAGTGATACTTTGGAGAATTCTAAAAGGAAGATCCTCAGGATAAGTTTTCTGGGCAGCTGCTAGGGCCTTATCAGAAAATTTCCCAACCAGGTATGTCTGGCCACAATTAGCAAGGCTTCTGGCTGGCTGTGCCAAAACTTGTTACTGAGTCCAAGCTCATACTGCTTGTCCCATGACAGGCCAATAAGTCTAGAGATGAGTTGTTAGGGCATGGAATAATGACTTTATTCAGAAAGCTGGCAGACCAAAAAGACACTGGACTCATGTCCCCAAAAAATGTCTTGCCTGAGTTAGATTTCAGGCTTCTTTTATACTAAAAAGGGAGGGAGTAAAGTCAAACATTTCCGGGTCCCAGTCAGCCTCCTAAGGGGATGTTTTAATTTCATCCTCCCTGCAGTCATTCACAGGTGGACCTGGTCAGGATGTTTCCTGTGAGCTAAACAAAGGTATTTTAGCTTAATTCTCATTACCTGGGAAGTGGGGTTACCAGAGATTGGCCAATATTCATAATTTAAGCCTATCGGCAACATCCCTTTAGTGATTAACTTGTAATAGACTACAGAGGTTCTTACCTATTACATTATTATTGAGAGAGTAGGAGCTACAAACTATTGAGTGTGAGATAAGCTCAGGGATGTATTGTACAACATGAGAAAATAGTCAATATTTTATAATAACTATAAATGGAAAGTCACCTTTAATCGTATAAAATTTAAAAAAAAATTTAGTCATTTGCCCACCACCAGCCTTATGTAAGATACAAGTCTTGGCAATCAGCCTAGTTAGAGATTCTGTGTACCTCACAAAGCTTTGTACTTGTCCAAGCTACCATCTTTGTTCTCAGTGACCCCAGGAAATTAGGGTGTGCAATGTCCCATCAGTGCCTCAAGATAGGGGAGACAGAAACCAGTCCCTTGAGTTTAGCTAGAAATATCAGGATGCTAGATGCATGGTCTGATTTCTTCTCTTCTCATGGAGAAGCTGGGAGCTGGAGTTTATCACCCATTCACTCTGCACTATGCCAGAGAGAGGATCTATTACAAATACTTGCACTCTCATTCAGACAACACACTATTTCAACTTGTTGTTGTACTTTTTTTTTCTTCTTTTTAGCTTTGCAACCATGGCATGTGGAAGTTCCCAGGCTAGGGGTTGAATCGGAGCTGCAGCTGCCAGCCTACGCCACAGCCACGCCAGATTCAAGCTGTGTTTTTGACCTACACCACAGCTCATGGCAACGCCTGATCCTTAATCCACTGAGCGGGGCCAGGGATGGAACCTATGTCCTCATGGATACTAGTAGGGTTCTTAACCCACTGAGCTACAATGGGAACTCTTGTTGTTTTACTTTTTATCACTCTTAAGAGCCTACTGAATGTCAGGTTGTGTCAGCTCTTAGAGACAGGTGGGTTAGCTGGATGGCTGGTTCTGTCTCTTGAGTAAGCAGAGGTGAAGAGGTGTAGGAAATGCCCACCTGCCCATTCAAATTCCCAGAAGACTAGTGTTGCTGATTAACACCACCTCTTAGTTCTCCATGGTCTCAGGGGACTAGCAAATGCTGGGCCCTGTCAACTCCTACAGATAGGCTAGTTAGTAGCCAGTCCCTAGGCACAGACATAAAAGTTGAGGCACCAGATATGTGCTCCAACTCTTAGGGAGAAATTGGAGGCTTGATTTTATCACTGGAGTTAGCTGGTGGGAGAAGGCACACAAAATCCCCACATACCTGTTCGGGATCCTGAAAGACTATTAATTTCCTGTACCATCAGCTTCCAGATGCATGCTAGTAAGAAGCTCAACCTTCCAGCAGCAGCTGGGAATGCCAGGACATTAGATATGAAGTCAAATCCCTTCCAGGGAGAAATTAGAAGCTGGGGAGTTTCTGAGTTCCTGTTATGGTGCAATGGGATCTGTGGCATTTCTGGAGCACTGGTACTCAGGTTCGATCCTCTGCCGAGCACAGTAGGTTAAAAATCCAGCATTGCTGCAGCTGTGGTATAGGTCGAAGCTGTGACTTGGATCTGATTCCTGGCCCAGGAACTCCATATGCTGTGAGACACCTAAAAAATAAAAAAATAAAAAAAAGAAAAGGAAGCTGGGCATTTTTGCCTGCTTGCTCTGCACTGAGTCTAGAGGTATAACTATGGAAAGTGCTTATACCAGATGAGTCATTGACTGTATGATCTTCTGGTCCTCCATTTTTCCTTCCTCATTCCTTCTCATGCTCAATGAGTAATGAGAAGATTATGAATATATAAGTGAATTGCCTTTGAGACTGGCAAAGAAAAGATATTCTACACACTGAAGACCTTATTATAAGAGAAATCAGAGCTATAAAACTCAGAGTTGTAAAATTCTGTTACCATCTATTAATTCAAAGTTGCTTCTGAAGGACCACATGTCCCAGGGAGGAAAAAAGGTGGGGGAAAATGCAGTTGACCCATGGACAATGCAGGGGTTAGGGGCACCAACCCTCTGGACAATCGAAAATTAGCTTATAACTCTATAGTCATTATCTGAGCTTCTGAATCCAAGGATTCAACCAACTACAAATTGTATGGTATTGTAGTATGTATTTATTGAAAAATATCTGCCTGAAAGTAGACCTGTGCAGTTCAAACCCATGTTCTTCAAAGGTCAACCATTAACACTTTATAAGCAAGCTTTTCTCTATACATTATACAAAGAGATAATTAAGAACTATAACCATGAACCCTTATCAGTGGTCTTCAATTTATGTGTGGAGGAAAGTCAGATTAAAATTCACATAACACTGATTGACTCTACACTGTATACCAGTGACTCTCCTAGGCTTTTTTGTAGCTCATTTAAACAAGCTCACATATCCTGAGAAAAAGTAGAGTCATAACAGATAGTCAATTTTAGTTCTGGTCCATTGCCTCCAGGCCTTTATAATATTAACACTTAATTTCCTCTCAGATTTTTTTTACATTTTTAATTATAGTTGATTTACAAGGTTCTGCCAATTTCTGCGTGCAGCATACAATTACATACATTCCTTTTCTTATATTATCTTCTATCATGGTCTATCTGAAGAGATTGGATATAGTTCCCTGTGCTATACAGTGGGACTTCATTGCTTATCCTTTCTAAATGTAATAGTTTGCATCTACTAACCCAAAACTCCCAGTCCATCTCACCCCCTCCCCCTTCCTCCTTGGCAACCACAAATGTCTTCTCTATGTCTGTGAGTCTACTTCTATTTTGTAGATAGGTTCATTTGTGCCACATTTTAGATTCCAGATATGTGATATCATATGGTATATGTTTTTCTCTTTCTGACTTCCTTCACTTAGGATGAGAATCTCTAGTTGCATCCATGTTGCTGCAAATGGCATCATTTTATTCTTTTTATGGCTGAGTAGTATTCCATTGTATATATGTACATCTTCTTAATCCATTCATCTGTCCATGGACATCTAGGTTTTTCCCATATCTTGGCTAGTGTGAATAGTGCTTCTATGAACATATGGGTGCATGTATCTTTTTGAATTATAGGTTGTACAGATATATGCCCAGGAGAGGGATTGCAAGATCATATGGTAGTTCTAAATTTAGTTTTCTGAGGAACCTCCATACTGTTCTCCATAGTAGTTGCACCAATTTACATTCCCACGCATGGTGTAGGATGGTTCCCTTTCTCCATACCCTCTCTAGCATTTGTTATTTGTAGACTTATTAATAATAGGCATTCTGACTGGTGTGATGTGGTCCCTCATTGTAGTTTTGATTTGCATTTATCTAATAATTAGTGATATTGAGTATTTTCCATGTGCCCACTGGCCATCCATGTGTCTTCTTTGCAGAAATGTCTATTTAGGTCTTCTTTCCACTTTTTGATTAGGTTTTTTGTTTTGTTTCATTTTTGAGTTGTAAGAGTTGTTGTATATTTTGGAGATTAAGCCTTTGTCACTTGAATCATTTGCAACAATGTTTTTTCCCATTCTACAGGCTGTCTTTTCAAGTTTTTTTTTTTATGATTTCCTTTGCTGTGCAAAAGCTTTTAAGTTTGATTAGGTCCTGTTTGTTTATTGTTGTTTTTATTTCTATTGGCTTGAGAGACTGATCTAAGAAATCATTTGTATGGTTGATGTCAGAGAATATTTTGCCTATGTTCTCTTCTAGGAGTTTTAGTGTGTCATGTCTTATGTTTGTCTTTAAGCCATTTTGAGTTTATTTTTATGCATGGTGTGAGGGAATGTAACTTCATTGATTTACATGCAGCTGTCCAGTTTTCCCAGCACCACTTGCTGAAGAAACTTTTTCTCATTTCATATGCTTATCTCCTTTGTCAAAGATTAATTGACCATGTCTGAGTTATTTTCAGATTTTATTTTATTTATTTGGTCATGCCTACAGCATATGGAAGTTCCTGGGGCAGGGATCGAACCCATGCCATAATGGTGACCCAAGCTGCTGCAGTGACAATGCTGGATACTTAACCTGCTACCCTCAAGAGAAGTCCTGCTCTCAGATTTTAAATCAAAGTACTGCTCTCCTCTGTCTCAAGTCTAACCTACAAACAAGTTAGTACAATCATCCCAACTTTTCAACATTAATATTGGAAATACTAAAGCATGATTTGAGAGAATGCAAAGCTGTCCTTGAGCCTATTCTGACTTGGAAACTAAAGAAGCTCTCGCTTCTCCCTGAAGCCAAGAGGACTTGAGTTAAATATTGACTTTTTAAAGAGCTACTTCAGGAAGAGTAAGGAAGACCTCAGGAACTAAACCATTGCCTTTTGGAGTCCTAAAAGGGCTCTTCGTCTCAACTGGATAGTGCCTGGTTGTGGGCAAAAGATGGTTTTGATAAAATTCAAATGTGGGATAAGTTCTTGAAATATCTGAACTCCCCAGCTCCACCCTATGTTTTGGATAGGGAAAGCAAATCCAAGAGAGCGCATATACAGTTATAAGAGAGAGCTGATTGCCCATCATAGTCACTGAGTGGGCACAGTAATGCTCTGTGCCAAGGCATAATGTAAGACTGCCCCTTTAAAAGTAATGTTTATGGGACTTAGAGATTAAGATGGCAGAATAGACAGACTGGAGATCAACTTCTCTCCTAAAAACAACAAAATTCACAACTAAAAGCTGAGCAATCTTCAACCAAATGGACCCGAAATTTTGAAAAAGATATCCTCCTCCAGAAGACAAAGAGGAGGCCACATCAAGAGGTAGGAGGGGTGATTACATGATATAAGCAACCCCATACCTCCTAGGTGGGAAGCCCCACAGACTGGAAACTAACTGGTTCACAGAGACTCACCTACAGGAATGAGAGTTCTGAGCCCCACATCCAACTCTCATGTGTGGGGATCTGACACTGGGAGAAAGAGCCCCTGGAGCATCTGGCATTGCAGGCCAGTGCGGCTTGTGTGCAGGAGCTCCATGGGACTGGGGGAAACGGAGACCCCATTCTTAAGAGGCAGACACAGACTTTCACATGCACTGGGCCCCAGGGCAAAGCAGTCTCCATAGGAACCAGGGGCAAACCTGACTGCAGTTCTCAGAGGACATCCTGGGAAAACAGGGGTGAATGTGGCTTGTTGTGAGGGAAAGACGTTGGAAGCAAAGCTCTCAGGAATATTCAGCAGCATGCCTTTCTCTGGAGGGGTACATTTTGGGAAAATCTGGCCACACTCATCAGTGCTGAGAAGCCCCAGGGCAAACAACTATCCAGGTGGTATCACAGCACTGCCCCTCAGGAAACAGGCTGCCTAAATACCTGCAGGGACACAGCCACCTCTAGTCACATCCAGAACAAAACCCCACCCACCAGAGGGATTAGAATCAGCTCCACCGACCAGTGGGTAGGCATCAGTACCTCCCATCAGGAAGCCTACAGCAAGCCCCCATACCGACTTCAGCCATAGAGGGGCAGACACCAGAAGTGAGGGAGGCTACAACTCTATTACCTGTAAAAAGGTCACCACACCAAAAACCTATCAAAATGAAAAGACAGAGAACTATAACTCAGATGAGGGAGAAAGAAAAAAACCAGAAAAACAGCTAAGTGATCAGGAGATTCTCAGCCTCCAGGAAAAAGACTTTAGACCGTTGGTGCTGAAGATGACGCAAGACATTGGAAATAAACTAGAGGCAAAGAGGGATAACTTACAGGAAACACTGAGCAAAGAGATACAAGATATAAAACTTAAACACGAAGAGATGCAAAATACAAAAACTGAAATAAAAAATTCGCTAGAAGCAGCCAACAGCAGAATACAGGAGGCAGAAGAACAAGTAAGCTAGGAGGAGGACAGACTAGTGGAAACAATGGATGTGGAGCAGAAACGAGAAAAGATTGAAAACAAATGAAGAGAGTCTCAGAGAACTCTGGGACAACGTGAAATGCACCAACATCTGTATTATAGGGGTGCCAGAAGGAGAAGAGAGAGAGAAGGGGAGAGAAAAAATATTCCAAGAGATAATAGCTGAAAACCTTCCCTAACATGGGAAAGGAACCACTCACTCAAATCCAGGAAGCACAACAAGTACCATATAAAATTAACTCAAGGAGGAATACCTCAAGACTCATATTAATCAAACTGACCAAAATTAAAGACAAAGAGAAAATATTGAGAGCAGCTAGGGAAAAGAAACAAATAACATACAAGGGAACCCTGATAAGGCTATCGGCAGATTTTTCAGCAGAAATTCTACAGGCCAGAAGCGAGTGGCATGATATACCTAACGTGATGAAAGGAAAAAAAATTCCAACCAAGATTCCTTTACTCAGCAAGGCTCTCATTCAGATTTGAAGGAGAAATCAAAAGCTTCACAGATACACAAAAGCTGAGAGAATTCAGTCAGCAACACTAAACCAGCCTTACAACAAATACAAAATGAAGGAACTTCTCTAGGCAGAAAAGAAAAGACAGCAAGAGGAAACAAAAATACCACAAATGACAAGGCTCACCAGTAAAGGTATATATACAGTAAAGATATGAAATCATCCAGGCACAATATTGCCACCAAAATCAGAAATCACGAGAAGAGGTGGGTACAAATGCAAGACACTGGAGATGAACTTGCAATTAAGAGACCAACAACTTAAAACAATCTCATATACATATAGACGCTTATATCAAAACTTCAGAAAAACTGCAAACCAAAAATCTACAATTGATACACAAACAAATAAGAAAAATCAACTCAAATACCACACTAGAGCTAGTCATCAAACCACAAGAGGAGACAACAAGAAAAGAAGGGAAGAAAAAAGAGCAACAAAAACAAATCCAAAGCAATTAATAAAATGGCAATAAGAACATATATATCAATAATTACCTTAAATGTTAATGGACTAAACGCCCCAATCAAAAGACACAGACTGGCTGAATGGATTCAAAAACAAGACCCATATACATGCTGTCTTCAAGAGACCCACTTCACTTCTAGGGACACATGCAAATTGAAAGTGAGAGGATGGAAGAAAATATTCCATGCAAACGGGGATCAAAAGAAAGCTGGAGTAGGAATACTCATATCAGACAAAATAGACTTTAAAATGAAGAATATTTTAAGGGACAAGGAAGGACACTACCTAATAAAAGGATCAATCCAAGAAGAAGATATAACAAGTTTAAATATCTACGCACCCAACATAGGTTCACCGCAATATATAAGGCAACTGCTAACAACCTGAAAAGGACAAATCGACAATAACACAATACTAGTGGGGGACCTAAACACCTCACATACAGCAATGGACAGATCATCCAGACAGAAAATCAACAAGGAAACACAGGCCCTGAATGAAGCATTAAACCAGATGGACTTAATGGATATTTATCGTACGTTCCATCCAGAAGCAACAGAATACACATTCTTCTCAAGTGCACATGGAACGTTCTCTAAGATTGATCACATCCTGGGCTACAAATCCAACCTCGGTAACTTCAAGAACATTGAAATCATATCAAGCATCTTTTCTAACCACAACACTATACAACTGGAAATCAACAACAAGAAAAAAACTGCAAAAAACACAAACATGTGGAGACGAAACAACATGCTACTCAACAACCGATGGATCACTGAAGAAATCAAAGAGGAAATTGAAAAATACCTAGAAGCAGATGACAACAAAGACACGATGCTCCAAAACCTATGGGATGCAGCAATAGCCATTCTAAGAGGAAAGTTTATAGCTACACAAGCCCACCTCAGGAAGCAAGAAAAAACTCAAATAAACAAGCTAACTTTACATCTAAGGCAGCTCAAGAGAGAAGAACAGCCAAGAACTAAAGTTAGTAGAAGGAAAGAAATCATAAAGATCAGACCAGAAATCAATGAAATAGAAGTGAAGTAAACCATAGAAAAGTTCAATGAAACAAAAAGCTGGTTCTTTGAAATGATCAACAAAATTGATAAATTCTTAGCCAGACTTATCAAGAAAACAAGAGAGAGGACTCAAATCAATAAAATTAGAAATGAAAAAGGAGAAGTAACAACGGACATCACAGAAGTACAAAGGATCACGAGACTACTATATGCCAATAAAATGGAAAACCTAGAAGAAATGGACAAATTCTTAGAAAGGTACAATCTTCCGAGACTAAACCAAGATGAAACAGAAAAGATGAATGGACCCATCACAAGAACTGAAGTTGAAACTGTGATTAAAAAACATCCAGAAAACAAAAGTCCAGGACCAGATGGCTTCACAGGCGAATTCTATCAAATATTTAGAGAAGAGCTAATACCTATCCTTCTGAAACTATTTCAAAAAATTGCACAGGAAGGGATACTCCCAAACTCATTTTATAAGGCCACAATCACCCTGATACCAAAACCAGACAAAGATACCACAGAAAAATTTCATTGATGAACATCAATGCAAAAATCCTCAACAAAATACTAGCAAACCACATCCAACAATACATTAAAAGGACTGTACATCATGATCAAGTGGGACTTATCCCAGGGATGAAAGCGTTCTTCAATATCCGCAAATCCATCAGTGTGATACACCACATTAAGAAACCGAAGAATAAAAACCATTTGATCCTCTCAATAGATGCAGAAAAAGCCTTTGACAAAATCCAACACCCATTGCTGATCAAAACCCTTCACAAAGTGGGTGTAGAGGGAACCTACCTCAACATCACAAAGGCCATATATGACAAACCCACAGCTAACGACATTCTCAATGGTGAAAAGCTGAAAGAATTCCCGCTGAGATCAGGAAAAGACAAGGATGTCTGCTCTTGCCACTACTCTTCAACATAGTTCTGGAAGTCCTAGCCACAGCAATCAGAGAAGTAAAAGAAATAAAAAGAATCTAAATCAGAAAGGAAGAGGTAAAACTATCCCTATTTGCAGATGACATGATACTATACCTAGAGAATCCTAAAGACTCTACCAGAAAACTGTTAGAGCTCATCCATGAATTTGGCAAAGTCGCAGGATACAAAATTAAGTACACAGAAATCAATGGCATTTCTATATACTAACAATGAAAGATCAGAAAGAGAAATTAGGGAAGCAATCCCGTTTACCATCACATCCAAAAGAATAAAATACCTAGGAGTAAACCTACCTAGAGAGACAAAAGACCTGTACTCTGAAAACTCTAAGACACTGATGAAAGAAATCAAAGATGACACAAATAGATGGAAAGACATACCATGCTCGTGGATCGGAAGAGTCAATATTATCAAGATGACTATACTACCCAAGGCAATCTACAGGTTCAATGCAATCCCTAGCAAATGACCAAGGACATTTTTCACAGAACTCAAACAAAATATTCTAAAGTTTGTTTGGAAGCACCAAAGACCCAGAATAGCCAAAGACATCCTGAAAAAGAAAAATGGAGCTGGAGGCATCAGGCTCCTGGACATCAGACTATGCTACAAAGCAACAATCATCACAACCGTATGGTCCTGGCACAAAGACAGAAGTATAGATCAGTGGAACAGGATTGAAAGCCCAGAATTCAACCCATGCACCTACAGCCAACTAATCTATGACAAAGGAGCCAAGGATACACAATGGAGAAAAGACAGCTTGTTCAATAAGTGGTGCTGGGAAAACAGGACAGCCACATGGAAAAGAATGACATTAGAACACTCCCTCACACCATACACAAAAATAAACTCCAAATGGATTAAAGACCTAGATATAAGACCAGGCACTACAAAAGTCTTAGAGGAAAACATAGGCCAAACACTCTCTGACATAAACGACGGCAACATCTTCTTAGATCCACCTCTTAGAGTGATGACAGTGAAAACAAAAATAAACAAATGGGACCTAATCAAACTTAAAAGCTTCTGCACAGCAAAGGAAACCTTAAACAAAATGAAAAGACAACCCACAGAATGGGAGAAAATCTTTGCATGTGAATCAATCGACAAGGGATTCATCTCCAAAATTTATAAACACCTTCTGAAGCTCCATACCAAAAAAACAAACAACCCCATCAAAAAATGGGCAGAAGATCTAAACAGACAGTTCTCCAAGTAAGACATACAGATGGACAAAAAACACATGAAACGATATTCAACATCACTCATTATTAGTGAAACGCAAATCAAAACCACGATGTGGTACCACCTTACACCAGCCAGAATGGCCATCTTCAAAAAGCCTACAAATAATAAGTGCTGGAGAGGTTGTGGAGAAAAAGGAACACTAGTACACTGTTGGTGGGATTGTAAATTGGTGCAACCACTGTGGAAAACAGTATGGAGATGCCTCAGAAAACTAAGCATAGAACTCCTATTTGATCCAGCTATCCCACTCCTGGGCATCTATCCAGAGAAAACCATGACTCGAAAAGACACATGTACTCCGATGTTCATCGCAGCACATTTACAATAGCCAAGACCTGGAAACAACCTAAATGTCCATCGACAGAGGAGTGGAACAAAAAGAAGTGGTACATATACACAATGGAATTTTACTCGGCCATTAAAAGGAACGAAATACCAGCATTTTTAGCAACATGGATGGACCTAGAAATTATCATGCTAAGTGAAGTCAGATGAGACTAACATCAAATGCTTTCGCTGACTTGTGGAATCTGATAAAAAGACAGAATGAACTTCTTTGCAGAAAAGATACTGACTCACAGACTTTGAAAAGCTTATGGTTTCCAAAGCAGATTGTTTGAGATTTGGGGCATGGGCTGGGGGTGTGGGATGGAAATGCTATAAAATTGGGTTGTAATGATCACTGTACAACTACAAATGTAATAAATTCATTGATGAATATAAAATTAATAAATAATAAAAATAATAAAACGAAAGAAAAATTCATATTTCTTGACATGTTTTTTTTGTGAGAACTTTCTGCCAGCATATCTTACAAAGAAAAGGCACAAATCCGTTGAAATGTTATCAGCTTACTTTGCCAAATTTGTGTATAAACTGTGTATAAATTTTCACATTATGTTTGTAATAAAATTGAGGGTATAAAGTATTTGTATAGGGTGTGAATAAAATATATTCTTGGATGTATTCCAGGGAACATATTTTGTAAACCAGTTTAAAAAAATTAAAAATAAAATAAAGAGCTATACTCTTTTGGTGGAAATAAATTACTGATTTAAACTTAAAATAGAGAAAAGAGCGTAAAGAAATATTGTTGTCTTTTACCCAAGACAGACAACATCTTTATGAACCATTAATCCATTTACAGAGATAACTATAAATTTACAGACCATTAAACCAACAGAAACTAGAACCAGAAATCAAGCAAGTACTCAAAACGAATTAAAATCCAATCCTTATTTTGCTACTAACTGACAAAGTCCAGAACACTGGAGCATGAATCTAACTTACCATTGTGGATGAAAGGGATGGGGATAACATAAATCAACTGTGAAATATTTTGAATATTTCATATTTTGCCCTGAGCATGTTGTATCTTTCTGCTAAAAATGACCCCAAGTATGATGAGCTGAAAAGACCCTTACAAGACTCAGATTTAGCTCTGTTTAAGTTATATAGAAAAGCTTTTCTTTGAAAAGTCTTTTTTCTCTCTAGCAAGCAACCCTTTTCAACAAAAGGTCTAAGTGGGAGTATAGGGTGACTTGAAAATAACTGTCTGGGAAGACTGGAGCTTTGATATGTGTTTACCTTTCAACAGGTATGAATCCTAAACTTTGGACATATCTTTAGGTTGTGAAAATCAGAGACATTTGGGTTTATCCGGCTTTTGGAAGACATATTTATATTCCAAAAAGTTTTGTGAGAACCCAGGATCTCTTACACTCCATCTCAAAGGAGAGAAAATTTTTTTTCCCCTGTAATTTCTGGATGGAGGTAGATGGCTGTCTCTCTCCTGCATATAAATGGATAACAAAATCCATTGTTCTCATTTTCCTGCTCCATGGATGTCCAGCTACACTGGACTTCCTCATGTCATTCCAGGGATAGGATCTGAAGCAAGAGGGAGCTACTTACTTATTATTTACTGTGAGGTAATTAATAAGAAACCTGGAGGTTCCTGCTGTGGTGCAATGGATTAAGAATCTGACTGCAGTAGCTAGGGTCACTGTGGAGGTGTGGGTTCAATTTCCGGCTCAGTTCAGTGGATGAAAGGATCCAGAGTTGCCATAGCTGAGGCATAGGTCTTAGCGGTACCTTGGATTCAGTTCCTAGCCCAACAAAGTTTTGGGGTGTACCTAAGAGTGTCTTCATCAAACAAAAGAGTATCTAAGAAACATAAAAACTTTATTGTACGACCCTCCTGACAGAAGACCAGGGTAAAGACAGGCTTAAGTGGCAGAGATTTCAGAGTATGGTATTTACTCAGAGACCAAAAATGATTTTTAAAAGAATGCATTTCTAGGCATACCACCAACTTTCACTGACAGGAACAGAATACTACAAAAAGGAAAAAAGTATCTTGAACTGCTCAAACCTACTAAAAGGGAGCAAACCACAAAAACTACACAGTTGAAAATTTAGCTTACCTATCATATAAAAGGATGACTCAGACAGTGGAACCAAGAACAGTGAGGAAGGTCCGAGCCATGGAGAATTATTTCTGGGCAGGAATGGGGCTGAGTCCTTAACGAAGATACTTCCAAAATTTTCCAGTCTTGATTTCAGAATTTCTGTATACTCCTTTGTGTTTCACATTGTCTCCCTATTTGAATAGGAATATTTATAGGGGTTTTCTTCATCAGACTCATCCCTGTATGCAAATGGAGTGCATATAATTCAGATCAAGTATTATACTTAAAGTGATTTAAGAAAGCACACCTGAGAAACCTCTTCTGCATGTAGATCTGATTTAGATGATGATTTCATGGACTTTGAACTGATGTTATGGCGAGATAAGAATTTTGTGGAACTTTGTAGTGGGTAAGTGAATTTTGCATGTGGTAAGATTGTAAATAATTTGTGGCAATGGGGGAGCTATAGGATTTTTAAATTCACATTTACTTTACATGACATAAAATTCACTACTTTAAAGGGTATACTTCAGTGGTTTTGGGGATATTCACTAGGTTGTGCAACTATCACACTACCTAATTCCAGAATATTTATATTAATACCCTCCCACCAAAAAACAAGCAATATCTATTAGCAGTTAGTCCTACTTTGTCTCTCCCCTCATATGCTGACATTTGCTAATCTAATTTTGGTTTTAAAGATTTGTCTACTCTGATTATTTCATATAAATGGAACCATACAGTATGTAGCATTTTGTATATGGCTTCTTTCACTTAACCTGTTTTCAAGGTTTATCCATGGTGCAGCATACTGTCCATATCCAGTTTATTTATCCATCCAACAGTTAATGTACATTTGGGTTGTTTTCATTTTTGGCTATTATGAATAATGCTCTTATAAAGTCATGTACAAATATCTGCATGGACGTTTTCATTTCTCTTGGGTATATACCTAGGAGTGGAATTGCTGTGTCATAAAATTATTTTACATTTTTGAGGGACTTTCAAATATTTTCCACAGCAAATGTACCATTTTACATTCAGTTATGATTTCTTTTTTAGCCCACTGGTTATTTGGTACTGTGTTATTTAATTTCCACATTTTGTGGTTTTTCCAAATTTCACACTTCATTTTTATCAAAACACTTTGTATGATGTAAATCCTTTTAAAATTCATTGAGGCATGTTAATGGCTTGTCATGGAGAATATATCACATTCACTTGAGAATAACAGATATTCTGCTGGGATTGGGTGAAGTGTTCTGTAAGTAATTATTGGATCTGCTTGGTAATTAGGGATGTCCAAGTCTTCTATTTCCTTGCTGACAGTCTATCTACATTTTCTGTCCATTATTGAAAGCAGAGTATTGACACATCCAACTGTTAAAATCAAATTACCTAATTCCCCCTTCTATTCTCTCAGTGTTTACTTTATTATTTTCCAGCCATACCCCTAGCATGTGGAAGTTCTAGGGACAAGGATAAAACCAGTACCACATCAGTGACAATGCCAGGTTCTAAACTTGCGGAGGCACCACGGTACTCCAGTTTTTACTTTACATATCTTGGAGCTCTGTTGTGAGGTACATATATGCTTAATTTATATTTTTTCCCTGGATTGATTATTTCATCATTATAAAATGTCCTTTCTCTCTAGTGACAATTTTATCGCAAAGTCTATTTTGTCTGATATTATTATACGAACTTAGGCCTCTTAGGAGTACCATTTCCATACACTATCTCCTTACTTTCAAGTAATTTGTATCTTTTTTTAATATATTTTTTTAATTTTCCCACTGTACAGCAAGGGGGTCAGGTTATCCTTACATGTATACATTACAATTACATTTTTTCCCCCACCCTTTCTTCTGTTGCAACATGAGTATCTAGACATAGTTCTCAATGCTATTCAGCAGGATCTCCTTGTAAATCTATTCTAAGTTGTGTCTGATAAGCCCAAGCTCCCGATCCCTCCCACTCCCTCCCCCTCCCATCAGGCAGCCACAAGTCTCTTCTCCAAGTCCATGATTTTCTTTTCTGAGGAGATGTTCATTTGTGCTGGATATTAGATTCCAGTTATAAGTGATATCATATGGTATTTGTCTTTGTCTTTCTGGCTCATTTCACTCAGGATGAGATTCTCTAGCTCCATCCATGTTGCTGCAAATGGCATTATGTCATTCTTTTTATGGCTGAGTAGTATTCCATTGTGTATATATACCACCTCTTCTGAATCCAATCATCTGTCGATGGGCATTTGGCTTGTTTCCATGTCCTGGCTATTGTGAATAGTGCTGCAATGAACATGCGGGTGCACGTGTCTCTTTTAAGTAGAGTTTTGTCCGGATAGATGCCCAAGAGTGGGATTGCAGGGTCATATGGAAGTTCTATGTATAGATTTCTAAGGTATCTCCAAACTGTTCTCCATAGTGGCTGTACCAGTTTACATTCCCACCAACAGTGCAGGAGGGTTCCCTTTTCTCCACAGCCCCTCCAGCACTTGTTATTTGTGGATGTATTAATGATGGTCATTCTGACTGGTGTGAGGTGATATCTCATGGTAGTTTTGATTTGCATTGCTCTTATAACCAGCGATGTTGAGCATTTTTTCATGTGTTTGTTGGCCATCTGTATATCTTCTTTGGAGAAATGTCTATTCAGGTCTTTTGCCCATTTTTCCATTGATTGATTTGTTTTTTTGCTGTTGGGTTGTATAAGTTGTTTGTATATTCTAGAGATTAAGCCCTTGTCGGTTGCATCATTTGAAACTGTTTTCTCCCATTCTGTAAGTTGTCTTTTTGTTTTCTTTTGGGTTTCCTTTTCAGTTTGATGAGGTCCCATGGGTTTCTTTTTGCTCTGATTTCTATTGCTTTGGGAGACTGACCTGAGAAAATATTCATGATGTTGATGTCAGAGAGTGTTTTGCCTATGTTTTCTTCTAGAAGTTTGATGGTGTCCTGTGGTATATTTAAGTCTTTCAGCCATTTGGAGTTTATTTTTGTGCATGGTGTGAGGGTGTGTTCTAGTTTCATTGCTTTGCATGCAGCTGTCCAGGTTTCCCAGCAATGCTTGCTGAATAGACTTTCTTTTTCCCATTTGATGTTCTTGCCTCCCTTGTCAATGATTAGTTGACCATAGGTGTCAGGGTTTATTTCCGGATTCTCTATTCTGTTCCATTGGTCTGTCTGTCTGTTTTGGTACCAGTACCACACTGTTTTGATGACTGTGGCTTTGTAGTATTTCTTGAAGTCTGGGAGAGTTATGCCTCCTGCTTGGTTTTTGTTTCTCAGGATTGCTTTGGCGATTCTGGGTCTTTTGTGGTTCCATATAAATGTTTGGATTGTTTGTTCTAGTTCTGTGAAAAATGTCCTGGGTCATTTGATAGGGATTGCATTGAATCTGTAGATTGCTTTGGGTAGTATGGCCATTTTTACAATATTGATTTTCCCAATCCAGGAACATGGAATATCTTTCCATTTCTTTACATCTTCTTTGATTTCTTTGATGAAAGTTTTATAGTTCTCGGCATATACGTCCTTTACCTCCTTGGTCAGGTGTATTCCGAGGTATTTGATTTTGTGAGGTGCAATTTTAAAAGGTATCGTATTTTTGTATTCCTTTTCTAATATTTCATTGCTGGTATACAGAAATGCAACTGACTTCTGAATGTTAATCTTATATCCTGCTACTTTGCTGAATTTATTGTTCAGTTCAAGTAGTTTTGGGGTTGAGTCCTTAGGGGTAATTTGTATCTTTAAAACTAAAGCGAGAATCTATAGAGAGCATTTAGTTGAAACTGTTTTTTTGTTTTTGTTTTTTGTCTTTTTAGGGCTGCATCCGCGGCATATAGAGGTTCCCAGGCTAGGGGTCAAATTGGAGCCGAAGCTGCCAGACTATGCCAGAGCAACAGATCCGAGCTCCATCTGCAACCTACACCACGGCTAACAGCAATGCCAGATCCTTAACCCACTGAGCAAGGCCAGGGATCAAACCTGCAACCTCATGGTTCCTAGTCAGATTCGTTTCCACTGCACCACAACAGGAACTTCAAGTTGAAACTTTTTTTTTTGGTCTTTTTAGGGCCTCACCTGAGGCATATAGAGGTTGCCAGGGTAGGGGCTGAATTGGAGCTGTACCCGCTGGCCTATACCACAGCCACAGCAACACAGGATCTGAGCTGCACCTGTAACCTACACCACAGCTCATGTCAATGTTGGATCCTTAACCCACTGAGTGAGGCCAGGGATCAAACCTGCGTTCTCATGGATGCTAGTCAGATTTGTTTCAGTTGAGACACGATGGGAACTGAAAGTTGAAACATTTTCTGAAAATGCATTCTGTCCATTTAATTGAGTCTAATCCACTTACATCTAAATTATAGATAAGGAAGGACTTATTTGTGGCACTTGGATATTAATGTTCCATATGTTTTATGTATTTTTGGTTTATCAATACTTCTTTTTTTAGTATTGAGTCGACATTTTCTAAATGTATTATTTTCATTCTCTTGTCATTTCTTTTTACTATATCCTTTAGTTACTATCTTACTGGTTGCTTTAGGATTGGAGTTAACATCTTAATTTATAACAATCTAGTTCAGAGTAACACAAACATAATTTCAATAGCATAAATTTTGGTTCTACATAGCTCCACTCCTATCTCAATATGTGTGATATTGCTAGACTACACTGTCGTATGTTGTGTCCCCGTTAACACAGGTTTATAATTATTGCTTTTAGCACCTTTTAAATCATATAGGAAAAAGGGAGTTATAAGCCAAAAATACAGTAGTACTGGCTCTTACATTTACTTAGTTACCCTTCCTGCTGTTCTTTATTTCTTCATGTGAAGTGGGGTTACAGTTTGGTATCCATTTATTTCAACCTAAAGAACTCTCTTTTTAGCATTTGTTGAAAGGCAGGTCTGCTAGTAAAAAAAAAGAAAAGAAAAGAAAAGAAAAGAAATCCCATTTTTTTGTAATTTCTTTCAGCAAAATATCTTGTAGTTTTCAATGTACTATCCTTTTGCCTCTTTGGCTAGATTTATTGCTTTTAGTTATTATTTGCAAGGACTCTTTTTTCCTCCCTTCACTTTCAACCTATTTGTGTGTTGGATCTAAAATTAGTCTCTTTTAGATAGTGCGTGTGTGTCTGTGTGTATCTATACATAGAGACAGAGACAGACAGAGAGAGAGAGAGAGAGAGAGGGAGAGAGGGAGAGAGAGAGAGAGAGGCTTTTTAGGGCCACAGCTGCAACATGTGGAGGTTCCCAGGCTAGGGGTCAAATTGGAGCTATAGTTGCCAGCTTATACCACAGCCACAGCAATGCCAGATCTGAGCCACATCTGAGACCTACACCACAGCTCAAAGCAATGCAGGATCCTTAACCCACTGACTGAGGCCAGGAATCAAACATGTGTCTTCATGGATACTAGTCAGATTTGTTTCTGATGAGCCACAATGGGAACTCCTAGGTAGTATACATGTTGGATCATGCCTTTTTATCAATTCTGCCAAGTTATGTCTTTTGATTAAATATTTTAATCCTCTACATTTAAAGTAGTTATTAATCAGGAGGGTACTTCTACCATTTTGCTGTTTGTTTACTTTATGACTTGTGGTATTTTGTACCTTATTTTCTACTATTACTGACATCTTTTGTGTTTAGTTGATTTTTTTCTAGTGAAACATTTTGATTCCCATCTCATATCTTTTTGTGTATATTGTGTACACAAGTACTTTCTGGTTACAATGGTCATTACACTTAACATCTTAAGTTATAACAGTCTAATTAGAACATATGCCACCTTAACTTCAATGTCATAAAAAAAAAACTCTGCTCAAGTTGAGTTCTGTCTTCCCTTCCTTTTATTACTAATGACACAGACTACATATTTAAAAATTGTGTGCCTTTAAAAAATTTTTTTATTTTAAAAATTTTAACAAACATATTTTTAATCATGTAGAAAATAAAAATTGGCATTATAGATGAAAATTATAATACTAATTTTTATAATCTCCCTTGTACTTATCTTTATCAGAGATTTATTCTATCTATAAGATTTTTTCTAGCATACAAGTTAGAGCTACTATCCGGCTCTCTTTCTTCTCATTCTTTTTTTAAAGGAGGGCACATCTTTATTCAATATCAACTATGCATCACGTTTGTTCATGAACAACATCTGTTTAATTACTGGAACATTTCCAAAAGGGAGTTTTACTGCCCCCACTTCACTACTGGTGATCTAAGACACAGAGATGTTTATGACTTCCCTAAGTCACACAGCTAGTGACAGTCTGGCACAGGAATCCACATCAACCTAAAATGCAGTGCCCATGCTTTTGCCAGGTTATCAAACTCCACAGAGATGAAAGGCCCCTCTGCACAAGATTCCTTCTTTCTGGGGGTTGGAAAGAATGGCCTCTTCTTTAGGGGTCTTGTAAGTCTGTTCACTGGGGAAACTCTCACAGGATGTGCTGGATCAAGAGCCAGAAGACAAAATAGCCATCCTTTCCCACTTTCTAAGGGGGGAGATCAACAAAGACCTGGTCCTTGGGCACTGCCCAATGGCTAGAATTCCCAGAACACAGGATGGGCTGATTCTGATGCAATATAGCGCACTAGGAATGCCATGCCTGAGGAAGCCAGGCATAAACACCTCTTGCAGCTCAATACCAAAAAAACAAACAATTCCATCAAAAAATGGGCCAAAGTTCTAAACAGACAATTCTACAGATGGCCAAAAAACACATGAAAATATGTTCAACATCACTCATTATTAGAGAAATGCAATCAAAACCACTATGAGGTACCACCTTATGCTGGCCAGAATAATCACCAAAAAGTCTACAAATAATAAATGCTGGAGAGGTTGTGGAGAAAAGGGAACCATATTACACTGTTGGTGGGAATGTAAATTGGTATGGCCACTGTGGAAAACAGCATGGAGATTCCTCAGAAAACTAAAAGTAGAACTACCATTTGATCCAGCAATCCCACTCTTGGGCATCTATCCAGAGAAAACCATGACTGGAAAAGATAGATGTACTCCAATGTTCATTCCAGCACTATAAACAATAGCCAAGACATGGAAACAACCTAAATGTCCATCAAGAGAGGAATGGTAAAGAAGGTGTAGTATATATACACAGTGGAATATTACTCAGCCTCAGGCATTAAAAGAAAATAATGGCATTTGCAGCAGCATGAATGGACCTAGAAATTATCATGCTAAGTGAAGTCAGTCAGACAGTGAGACACCAACATCATATGCTATCACTTACATGTGGAATCTAAAAAAAGGACATAGCAAACTTCTTTGCAGAACAGATACTGACTTACAGACTTCGAAAAACTTATGGTTTCCAAAGGAGACGGCAGGGGGGTGGGCTGAGGGTTTGAGATGGAAATGCTATAAAATTGGGTCATGATGATCATTGTATAACTACAAATGTAATAATTAATAGAGGAAAAAAAGGAGCATAATATACATTCTTCTCAATGGCACAAAACAAGCCTGAGAAAAAGTACGAAAACTGAAATAATATCAAGCATCTTTTCCAACCCCATTGCTATGAAATTAGAAATCAATTTTTTACAAGAAAAAATTGTACAAAATATAAACAAGTGGAGGCTAAACAGTATGTCACTAAACAACCAATCAATCACTGAAGAAATTAAAGAGGAAATCAAAAATTACCTAGAGACAAATAAAAATGAAAAAACACAATGATCCAAAAACCTATGGGACACACCAAAAGCAGTCCTAAGAGGCATATTTATAGCAATATAATCTTACCTCAGGTAACAAAGGAAATATCAAATAAACCACCTAAAATTACACCTAAAGGAATCAGAAAAAAAGAACAAAAAAAAAAAACCGTCAGGTTAGTATAAGGAAAGAAATCATAAATATTAGAACATAAATAAATAAAATAGAGTCCAAAAATCAAAAATCAATGAAACTAAAAACTTTTTTTGAAAACATAACAAATTTGATAAACCTTTAGCCAGACTCATCAAGATAAAAGGGAGAGGGCCCAAATAAGAAATGGAAAAGAAGTTAAAACTGAGACCACAGAACACAAAGAACCATAAGAGACTACTTCAAACAACAATATGCCAATAAAATGGACAACCAACAAGAAATTGACAAATTCTCAGAATTGTACAATCTTCCAAGACTGAACCAGGAAGAAATAGGAAATGTGAACAAATTACTAGTAATGAAATTGAATCATTACTCCTAACACCACACCCACCCACCCACCCACAAAATATTACAGGCCAGTACTTCTGATGAACATAGATGCAAAAATCCTCAACAAAATATTAGCAAAGTGAATCCAACAGTACATTAGAAGGATCATACACCACGAAAGTGGGATTCATCCCACAGTTGCAAGGAATGTTCAGTATCTATAAACCAATCGGTGTTAGAGACCATGTTAACAAATTGGAGAATAAAAGCTATATGATTATCCCAATACATGCAGAAAAGATTTTGACAAAATTCAACATCCACTTGTGATTAAAAATCCTCCAGAATGTAGGCTTAAAGGGAACATAACTTGACATAATAAGAGCAATATATGACAAACACTCGGCTGACATATTCAATGGTGGAAAGCTTGAAAGCATTCCCCCTAAGATCTGGAACAAGACAAGGATGTCACTCTCATCACTTTTATTCAGCATAGTATTAGAAGTCCTAGCCACCACAATCAGATAAGAAAAAAGAAATAAAAGGAATTTGACTTACTATACTTTAAACATTTAAAATTTATTTTAGTTATTCTTTATAATTTCTAATGTTTTTATTAATATTCTCTATTTGGTGAGACATTTTCTCATCTTTAGTTTGTTAGATAAGTTTCCTTTAGCTCTTTCGATACATCAGAAATAACCAACTTAAAGTCTTTGTCTAGAAATGTATCATTTGTGTTTCCTCAAGCATCTTTGTATTCGTTTTCTCTTGGGCTATATTTTCTTAGTTTTTGAACATCTGGTACATTTTTCTTGAAAACTGGACTTTTGAATATTATAATACAGTATTATAATACAGTATTATATTATTATATTATTATATTATTATTATAATACAGTATTATGATATTATAATATTATAATAATATATAATAATATATTATTATAATATTATAATACAGTATTATAATACAGTATACAGTATTATAATACTGTAGATGGAGAAATTAGATTCTCATCTCTCCTCACAATATGGTATCATTGCTGCCTATTTTAATAGTTGTTGATTTCTGATAATTTTTTTTTTTTGGCTGCACCCAGTGTATAGAAGTAGTAGTTGTTGATTGTTTAGTGATCTTTTCTTCCTGTGGTAGCCTTTTAATACAAGCATTCTTAATAAGGTTGTTTTTCCTTTCTTAGTAAATCAAATGCAAGTGAATTTTTTTTTTGTCTTTTGTCTTTTTAGGGCCGCACTAGCAGCATATGGAGGTTCCCGGGCAAGGGGTCTAATTGGAACTGTTATTGCTGGCCTATGCCAGAGCCACAGCAATGCCAGATTCGAGCCACATCTGCAACCTACATCACAGCTCACGGCAACGCTGGATCCTTAACCTACTGAGCAAGGCCAGGGATCAAACCTGCAACTTCATGGTTCCTAGTCAGATTCGTTAACCACTAAACCACAAAGGGAACTCTGCAAGTGAATCTTTATATTGTAGATCATTCTCCTTAAGCCTGTTTTTGCATTATCATTGCATTTTCCTCAGTTCCCCTCTACAGTCATATGAACCTATTTATGGCTCTTTTATTTCATAGATATTTATATGCAAGATTGTTTACTGTAGTAGGATTTTGTCCTTGTATTTTAGTTTACTTGTATTTTTCTCCACCCTCTATAGCATTGGGATGGATTTGATAATATTCAATTTCCTTAATTATATCATTACTAAAGATACAGAAACTGGACCAAGTATGAGACAAGGTCCACAGAGCTCAACAGTACAGGCGGTGTCAAAGATGAAGAGACTTTGAGACTTGCTGGAATGTGATTAAAATCTTCAGGAACCACTCAAAACTGTGATGCTTAGAGAAAGGAAAAGACAAAAGATCACTCTGTATAGGAACATGATTGTGTTACTTCAATTTTCACAATCTTTCAGTTAGTTTACATAGTACTGATGTATATTATAAGCTATTACTTACAACAAGTCTGCTATTAATGTCCAAACTTTTAAACTGAAGCTGGAATAGAAAAAAAAAAAAAACATTAGAATGGGGAGTTCCCATTGTGGCACAGCCAAAATGAATCCAACTAGGAACCATGAGGTTGTGGTTCGATTCCCGGCCTCGCTCAGTGGATTAAGGATCTGGCGTTGCCATGAGCTGTAGTGTAGGTCGCAGACACAGCTCGGATCCTGCATTGCTGTGGCTGTGGTGTAGGCCGGCAGCTGTAGCTCCAATTCGACCCCTAGCCTGGGAACCTTCGTATGCAGCAGGTGCTGCCCTAAAAAGCAAAAAAAAACAAAAAAAACAAAAAAAACATTAGAATGATCAAGTTACTCAATTACCTAAGCTATAACCTGCACACATTAGATAAATAATAAGATGCTTTTTAAATTTCCACCAAACATGCTCTCCTTTCCCATCATTCAAATATATTATCCCACAGTTTGTTGAGTTTAATATAAAGAACTACTAACAATATACAAGAAAAACTGTGTAAGGGCAAGTGTACGTCTGTGAAAGTGAAAAGACAGTAGTTACATGCACAGCAGCATAATTACTTAAATATTCCTTTGATTTTATAATTTCTTTTTAAAGAGTTATCATTATTAAATACAGTTGAACTTTGCATAATGTGGAGGCTAGAGGCACCAAAGTGTCATGTAATCAAACACCTGCATATAACTTTTGACTCACTATTAACTTTACTACTGGCCAACTACTGACCAGAAACCTTACTGATAACATAAGCAGTCAATTAGCATGTATTTTGTATGTTACACACAGTTTATGCTGTATTCTTACAACAAAGTAAGCTAGAGAAAAAATGTTAAGGAAATCTTAAGGGAGAGAAAATACATTTATAGTACTGTGCTGTATTTATTGATACCATAAGTATTATGTTTACAAGATGAATCATCTATTAGTATGTACATAGTCTTATATGATACAAACTCCATAAATGTTATACATATTACTAACACTAGACATAAAAATGAAAAGATGTGAGAAGAGAAATTCACATTTATTTACACATATATAATGATTCATGCATTGATAACAAAGAAGCAGCAATATGATTGCTTTATGGTAGCTTAGTGTAATTGATATGATAGCTTATACACTAATAAATGAAATGTTATAAAAATTTTATGGCATACAATATTACATTCATATTTATAATATAGTATTGGAAATGTTGTTACACCTTTTAAATGGGACTTACCCGTCATGATAAGCTTATGCATGTTTTTTCCAATTATGAGGAAGAGAGAGGCATACTGTATGGTAAATGTAATTCTTTGAAAGCAAAGTTATAAAACAGGAAGAAAACTAACCCAGTATTAATTTTTTATTAAATGTCACTCACATTATGCCTATTTAAGGGTAGGTTTTCCAGTTTAATACAGGGACACAATGTTCTATATAATGAATACTTAAGGGATGATGATGACAAAAAAAGTTCTTAACAGTTTTTGCTATTAAGTTTATTAGATTTTTCACTCAAAGATACTCACAGACATATATAAGAGACGAGTTTTTTTTAACTGTACAACATGATGACTTACTTTTCATTAAATGAAACTGGATCATCATAAAAGCCTTCATCCTCATTGTCTTCATGTAGAGTAGATTGAGGAGGAAGAAGAGGGGACTGGTCTTGCTGTCTCAGAGGTTGCAGGGGAGGCAGGAACACTGTAAATTTAAACAAACACATCATAATTTTTTCCTGATTTTTGGTTTTCCATTTCTCTAAAACTGTTCCATACAGTACCAATTCTTCTTCTACCATTTGCTTTAGGTTCAGCACCCATATCATAGGAGGGTCCACATTGTGAAAGAAGTCAAAAGTAATCTTGAATAGTTGAAACTTTATGCTAGATTGTCTAACATCAATTTGTTTTCTGGCATTGCTTCTACATCTTCTCCCTCATCGTCTGGCACTGGTTCAGAAGCATTCATATCCATCAACCTGTCATCTGTTAATTCCTCCAGTGTGGTGTCTACTAGCTCTTGAATTTCTCTAAGATCCATATCCTGAAACACAGACCCACGCCTTTTTTTTTTTTTTTTGGCCATATCCACAATTATTTTCATGATTTCATTGACTGGCTCTGTCATAAATCCTGTGAAGGCATGCACATCTGGACAAAGATTTTTCCAGCAGGAATTTATTGTTTCAGGCTTGATGGCTTTTTCTATAACAACGACATCTTCAGTGGTGTTATCATCCAGACTTCCATGATGTTCTGTCAGAATTCCCTTCTATAGCACTGACAATCTTTTCCATAAAGTACTGTGTGTGATGAACCTTAAAGGTCCTTATGACCTTCTGAGATAAAGACTGAATTAGAGACATTGTATAACAGGGGCATAAACCACTTTGATGCCTTTAGTGTTGAACTCACCTTCATGGGGTTCTGGATGGCCAGGGGCATTGCATTTGCAGTCCATTACTGGCAAAGTATTTCCTGACTTCAGGGGCAAGGCATTAATGAAACCAATACATACAAAAAGAAAGAAAAACTTTCATTTTGATGAGAACTGTTAGGATGTGCTCTCTTAACTTTCAAATAGACCATATAGAAGTATTAACTACAGTCATCATGTTGTACATTGTATCTCCAGTACTTAATTTATCTTATAACTGGAAGTTTGAACCTAATGTTTATGTTTTCTTTTCTAATATTTGGCAATATAACGAAAAATAGCCCATAACTTCATTGCCCAGTTGACCCCCTGTTGTCATTTTTTAATAAGTAAAAATAATATATTATATGATTAGAATACAGAAACATTACAAAAAGTAAAAGCCACCCTCCCCTAAATTTCTTCTCTTCAGAAATGACTACTGTTAAGTTTCTTTTGATTAATTGAAAGAAAAGATATGCATATACATGGATTTTTGTTTCTTCACTTTCTTACATATTTTTTAATGGAAAATACTTTGCACACAGCTATTTGTCTTACTGATTCACTTCATGTATCTTGGGGATCCTTCTATTCCAGAATATACTGGTATATGTTACAAATTGTTTTTAACTGGCAGTTTTGTGTTTCATCATGTAGACATATTGAGTCATTTATCTCTACTTTTAGTGGTGGATGCTGAGTTTCTGGTTTTTGGTTTTTGTTTTTGTTTTTTGCTATACAAACTGATGCAACACACATCTTTGTCCTTATACCTTGGGGCACTTTTGCAAGTATATTCAGTTAGTAGAAGATTGCCTGTCACATAGTAGGCATTCAAATCTACTGAATTACTATCTTTAGAAATTTCTAGTAATGAGAAATGCTGGGTGGAATTTATGTACATTTGATATTTTCACATTGCCAAGATTTCTTTCAGAAAGTATTCATCAATTTACACTCCTAGCAAGTTATGAGTGCCCAGCAGGGCTCCTTAAGAATTATTGGGGCAGAAAATAATCATATCCCAACCAATCCTAGCTATCAGATGTAGCTATTGTGCTTTGAAAGACTAAGTATAACTATTTCTGGGACAGTTGGAATACTTAAACCAAGAAGGAAACCTGAACAAATAATCCTGAAAAGCCCCTGGGAGAAAAGCAGGAGGCTGGGGAGAAACATCTACCCAGGTGTATCTACAAGTATTGCAGTCTTTCTGAATTGAATCTTCAAAAGTTCTATGGAAATCTGCCTTGGGGATGTCTAATCCACTTTTCCCTAATCAGAATTTGGGTTACTGACTAGTACTGGTAACAGAGGAGGTCATGGGCAGGGTGCATTCCTCTAAGCAACTTGTGATTTCCAAGGATGCAGCACTGATCTACTGCTGTGCATTCTCTATGAACAATTAAGGGCTTTTAGTTGAGGACAACCTTCACGATTTTCTGGAGCATGTGGGTAATCCCTCCCCCGCTTTCTCCCTTACCTCCAGCATGGAGTCTGAGACACTGTGCTTTTATGATTCAGACGGGAGAGTGAAATGGAGTTGGATGGGTGGTTCTTTTTTTCTATCAGATGTGAAACAAAAAAAGAAAGAAAAATGTGAGCAGAGAGTAGGCCACCTTACCAAGGCTGCTACGGCAGCTACAGCCTTTTGAACTACTAGGCAGCAGGAATTTACACTACTTCAATCCAAAGGACCAAGCCTGGATTCCACACCCAAAACTTTGGTTGGGGCTTGCCAAACTCATGGGTGTATGTGCTTGGAGGAGAGAGCATGAGTGTATGTGCTGGGAAGAGGTAGGGGGAGAACACAGATAGCCTGAAACCTCTGGGCATTTGTGGATCATGAAATCTAGGGAAATGCTTTGCAGGGGTCCCAGGCAGACATGAAGGGACACACCTGGAGGCTGGAAGGGCCCGGGGCACGATTCAGAGCAGAGCTCTCTCTCAGGTTCCCATGCAGATTCCATGTACCCATATTTGCAGCTCCAGTGGCTGTGGAAATAGTCCAAGAATTAACAAAGGGGCAACTCCAAACTTTGGGGTTAATTTGACCCCAAAGGTTGCAAGACTCAAGAGAACACAGCATAGGTCGCCATTCTCTACCTCCCCTCAGTGGTGGCCCTTGGAAAATGAGCAGGATTCCAAAGCATATGAAGTCATCCCCTTGCCCTCTGGGTTACTACCTCAGTCCCAGAGAGGCAGTGAGCTGATAGCACCCCATAGCTGGTAGCAACATGCCAGCACAGTTCTTGTGTCTCTAAGTTAGATGCCTTAAGTGGCCTCTCCACAGAGACCCTGGAGAAGTCCCGTTCTCTCCCTGTTCCTTTCTTTCATAGGGCAGGTGCACCAGGAGAATACAATATTCTGTCCTCTGAAGTACCTTTGTGTTGCAGAGCCCTGCTAGTCTCCCGCCTGTTGGCTTTGCTCTCTGGCTGCACTATTCCCTGAGAGCAAAGAATTCAATGTCAGTCTTGGGTACCTATGGCCATAGCTAGATGGCCAGATTCTGATTTAGCTGGTCTCTAATGCTTTTTGTACTTGTCACGGAGAGACATATAAACAAATAGACAATGGCCAGATCATATATGTCAATAGGACTCTGACAAGGGTAAGAAGCCCAGGAAGCCAAACCATAAATTGCAGCAAGCAGCCCAGGAGCCAAATTACAATCTCTGCAGCAACTGACTGAGAATGGTCTTAACTTGGCCAATGACTGTTAGCTTCCCTATTTTTGACCCATTTCCAACTCAGGACAAACCAGAAAAAAAGGAATGTGCTTCCCAAACCAATAACATATTTCTAGCTTCTTTTTAGCCTGCTTCCAACTTCTCCATGTCAACTTTCAATAATAGCGTAACCGAACCCTTCCCTTTTTTGACCCCTGTGAGAAGGATTTCCCACTCTACTGATAGCCTCTGAGCTCTGCCAAACATGACAATGGCTGACTTTCTTGATAAAGCAAGGTCTGAATATTTTTATATGGGTGATACTAGTTTATTTTCATGGATTTCCTAGAGGTTTCACCCAAACATGATCTACACTGCCCACCCCCAAGTACCCAACGCATCTAGCCTTAGACCAGGTGCAGAAGCCATGGAAGGCCCTTGTGCTTTACTGCTCACTATATGTCAAGTCCACATAGATTTTGTAAATCAACACCAGATATGAATGCCATTATTTTTGTCTTAAGTTCCTTGTCTATTTATTCTCAGTTTGCTACCTGCGTTTTTACATTGGCTACTATTTATTTGGCATCCTTGGTATAAACAGGGCTTTCCTTTCATTCAGTTTTTCTTTCTTTTGTGCCTCCACTTTGTGTTGTTTAAAAGTGTCATTTATCATAAGGAGAAACATGAGTAGAACACTGAAGCAGGTCCTATAAAAAAGACAGTGAGTTTTTGATTCTCAATGAACTGGTGTCCATTCCAATGATATTTGTTGTGAGTCACCAGTAAAGTAGGATGGAGTTCTCCTTCAGTTTTGATATTTTTTTCCTGAAAGTTTAGTTTTCATTCAGGGAGAGCATTCTTTTTGGTTTTCCATCTGCCTGGTGGCACAGACTATTGGGTCTGCAATAAGACATGGCCAACCATTAAGGTGGGGATGGAGTTTAGACACAAAGTGCATTTTCAACTGACTATAGCTACTTTTCATGGAGCTGTATACTTTTAAGTTCTCTCTTCCTCTAGGAAAAATGCCTGATATATACATATATGTATGTGTGCATATATACATATATACACACTCTCTCATTATTGTACTAACTGTGCCTATTTCTCTAAATGGCATGACTTCATCAAGAATGGCTTGGAGTTTCAACAGGGGAAAATTTGAATTGAACAAAATCATTTCTGAGGCTTCTTAGAAAAGAAAGGGAATGATATTTATCAGGTCCAATAGGAAGCAGTGTTTTATTGATAGGCAAAGGCCTTCAGACAAAATTTGGATTTGGAAATTGTATCACTAAAAGATTTTTTGGCCAAAACTAGGGAGAAACTTGACAAAGTTAAGCAACAACAAACTAGATTCATTTCCTTAGTAAGTATTCCTTCTCCTTGCCTTCTAGTTGTCTTCCTATATTAGCTCTTTCTCTTTGCAACACAAATGTCCATCAATGACAAATGGATAAATATGTGGTATATACATACAATGAAATATTATTTACCTATCAAAATAATGACGTACTGATATGTTGTACAAGGATGAAACTTGATACTATTATGCTAAGTGAAAGAAGCCAGATCCCCCCTCCAAAAAAACCCCCCACATATTGTAGGATAGTTGCGAGGATTTCCAGGTTTCACTGGATATTTAGGCTATGGTTATCAAGTTTTTTTCTAGTATTTTGACACCGCTTTATGAATTGACTAAATCCATAGTAAAAGACTCTCTCCTCTGGGAACCCAAACATGAACAGGCCTTCTATATGTACCTTAACAGCTCTCTTCAACAGCTTCCTTTCCTAGGCATCTCTAACTACAAAAAAGCTTTTTGTCTACTTGTGCAAAAGGACAAATACTTAGGATTCATGGGATCCATCAAAAACATTGTATACTATAATCTCAACACTGACCTAGATGTAAAGTTTTATTCACTTTTGCCATAGGGCAATAGTTGCCACTGTAAAATATGCCGATGATTCTGCTGAATTAATTCTAGGATACACACTTTAGGTCATGGTTCCTCATGTAGCAAAGACATCACCACTTACTGAGAACAAACGACAGGTTTCACCTGCCAATTAATCTCTGTTATTCTCTGTTCTCACAACACATTACTATTTACTACTGAAAAACCCTGAATCCTGCCACTCTCCCTCCCCTAATATAAGGGAGCCCCACTATTGTCTTACCAAAGCTGGGTCAGATCTCTTTTTTTTGAGATATAATGCATAAAAAATTTACTCTTTAAAATATAAAGTCCATTGGTTCTTAGCATATATACAAAGTTGTGTAACTATCACATTTAATTCCAGAATAGTTGAATCACATCAAAAAGAAACCCTGAGCAGTCACCAATCTTTCTTCCCCTCTCCCCAACCCCAGGCAACCACAAATCTGCTTTTGGTCTCTATGTGTTTGCCTATTTGGCACATTTCATATAAATGGAGTTGTATAATATGTGGCATTTTGGGGGTCTGTTTTCTTTCATTTAGCATAATGGTATCAATGTTCATTCATGTTGTAGCACATATCAGTACATAATTCAGGTCAGCAGGCAATGAATTCTCTGTTTTTGTGTTTGGAAATTTTGGGAATCTCTAAAGTATTATTTTTTTTCATTGTGGCAAAATGCACATAATACAATATTAATCATTTTAAAGTGTACAATTTGGTGATATTAACTACACTCACACTTCGATGAAACATTAGCACTAACTAATTCAATTTTTTTTTCTTTTTTAGTGCCACACCTGAATGATATGGAAGTTCCCAGGCTAGGGTTTGAAGCAGAGCTGCAGCTGTCCACCTACACTTATGCCACAGCAACGCCAGATCCAAGATGTACCTGTGACCTACACTGTGGCTTGAGGCAACACCAGATCCTTTAAGCCATTGAGCAAGGCCAAGGATTGAACACGAAACCTCGTGCATGCTAGCCAGGTTCTTAAACCACTGAACCACAATGAGAACTCCTCAAATTGTTTTCATCATCCCAAATAGAAACCACATTCCCACTACTAGACACTCCATATTACCTCCTCCCCCAGCCCATGGAAATCATAAATCCACCATCTGTCTCCATGGATTTGTCTATTCTGCTTATTTTACATAAATGGAATTATAAAATATGTGGTTTGTTGTGTTTGGCTTCTTTCACTTAACATGTTTTCAAGATTCACACATATGGCATGTATCAGTAATTCATTCCCTTTCATTGCTGAATTATTTCATTATGTGGATATCACATTTTATTTACCCATTCATCACATGTTCCCAGCTTTGGGCTATTATTAAGAGTGCTGCTATGAACATTTGTGTACAAGTTTTTATTTGAACACTAGTTGTCCATTTTTTTGGGGAATAAGTCCAAGAATGAAATGACTAGGTCACATGATAATTCTAATATTAACTTGTCAGAGAACAAACTATTTTTCACAGTGGTTGCACCATTTTACATTACCACCAGAAAGGTATATTTGCCAATTTTTCCACATCCTCGTAAACACTTTTTATTTTCCCATCTGTTTTTCTTTTATTGTAGCCATCCTAGTTGGTATGAAGTAGTATATCATTGTGGATTTGATTTGCGTGTCCTTAATGAAAAATAATGTTGACCATCTTTTACTGTGCTTACTGGCCATCAATGAATTTACTTCAGAGAAATATACAGTCAAGTCCTTTTCCCGTTTTAAAATTGTGTTGTTTTCCTTTGGTTGTTGGGTTATAAGAAAGCATGTGCATATATATTCTGTATACTAAACATTTACCAGATATATAACTTATATTTTCCCATTCTATGAGAATCTTTTCACTCTCTTGATCATATCCTTTGATGTTCACAAATTGTTAATTTTGATGAAGTCTAGTTATTCTTTTGTTGCTTATACTTTTGATATTATATATAATAAAATACTGCTAAATACAAAATAATGAATATTTACTTCTATGTTTTCTTCTAAGGGTGTTATGGTTTGTTATATTTAGATTTTTGATACATTGTGGTTAATTTTTTGTATACGACGTGGGGAAAGAGTCCAACTTCATTCTTTTGCATGTAGATATCCAGTTATCACAGGACCATTTATTGAAGAAATTGTTCATTCCCTGCTGAATGGTCATACTCTTGTCAAATATCAATTGAACAAAGGTCAAGTCAAGACAGCAGAGCTAGAGGACGTGGAGCTCACCTCCCCCCACAAACTCATCAAAAATACATCTATATGTGGAAAAATTCTCATGGAACCTGACTAGAAACTGACAGAAGAATTCCTATACAATCAAAGCTGCAAGACAGATTTCTACATAAATAGGCAGGATTAAAAAAAAGGTGTAGGGTCAGGACCTCTAGCTTTGGGAAGGATCTGAAAAGAAGAGAATGTCTACACAGGTGGACCCTCACCCTAGGGAGCTAGTGGGTTGAGCCACAGACTGGGCATCCCAGTCCTGGGGTCCTATGTGGAAGGGATAAGTACCTTTAGCTGCTGGGAGAACCACTATATGGGCTAAAGTAGCCTAGACTGTGCTTGCAAAGAGTGTGTGTGTGTGCGCACATGTGCACATGTGCACATGTGTACGTGCGCTGGTTTGCCAACAGACAGGGTAGAAAAAACTGGTGGCTGCCACCTTGCTGCACTCTCCAATCTGACAGGGCAGTGACAGCCATGGAGCAAAGAGGAAGTCCCACCTCACAGTCTGCATAGGCTTTTAGATCTTCTAACACCAACCACATCCCTATAAAGGTGACAGCAGCCAGCACACCCTGAGGAAAGATGTGGCTGGCATCCATATCAAAACTAGCCCTTGAACAAAAGACACTGGACACACACAGTCTACACAGGGATGCTCCCACATAAAAACACTCCTTCAAGACCACAATAGATAACTGTTTCTCCTAAATTCATAAAGACAGAGAAAGTTAAATAAAATGGAAAGACAGAGGAACTACTCCCAATTTCAAAAGCAAGAGAAACACCCCTGAAAGAAGAAAGAAACAGGGCTCACCAATCTACCATACTCAATTTCAAAAAGGTGGTAATAAAAATGCTAACTGGATTAAGAAAGATTATCAATAGAAACGCATATCACTATAACAAGGAACTACAAACTATAAAGATGAACCAATCAAAAATAGATATTCAACTTCTGAGATACAACGTAATCTAGAGGTAATGAGTAGCCAATTAAATGACACAGAAAAAATAAATGATCTGAAAGAGAATAATGGAAATCACCCAGTCAGAAGAGCAGACAGAAAGATAATGGGGAAAAAAGCAGCATACAAAATCTACAGGATAATATAACGTGCCAATTTACACATAATAGGGGTTCCAGAGGACAAGAGAAAAGGAGATCAAAAAAGTATTTGAAGAAATTATTGCTGAAAACATCTCAAATCTAAAGAAGGAAACAGATATCCAGTTACAGGAAGCAGAGAGAGTCCCACACGGAGACATACAATGAAAATGGTGAAAGTTAAAGATAAAGAGAGGATTCTAAAGGAAGCAAGAGAAAGAGTATTTACAAGGTAACCCCCATAATATTATCAACTGATTTCTCTGAAGAAACTTTGTGGGCCAGAAGGGAGAGGCATGGTATATTCTAAGCCCTGAAAGGGCTTATATATGCTGTAACCTAGGATGCTCTACCCATCAAGATTATCATTTAGAATAAAAGAAGAGACAGAGAATTTCTCAGACAAGCAAAGACTAAAATAATACAGCAATGCTAAACCTACCTTAAAAGATATATTGAGGGAGTTCCAGAGTTCCCGTCGTGGCGCAGTGGTTAACGAATCCGACTAGGAACCATGAGGTTGCGGGTTCAATCCCTGGTCTCGCTCAGTGGGTTAAGGATCTGGCGTTCCCATGAGCTGTGGTGTAGGTCACACACGTGGCTTGGATCGCGTATTGCTGTGGCTCTGGCATAGGCCAGCGGCTACAGCTCCGATTAGACCCTAGCCTGGGAACCTCCATGTTCTGCAGATGCGGCCCTAGAAAAGACAAAAAAGACCAAAAAAAAAAAAAAGAGGGAGTTTCCATCCTGGCTCAGTGATAATGAACCCAACTAGTATCCATGAGGATGTAGGTTCTATCCCTGGCCTTGCTCAGTGGGTTAAGGATATGGTGTTGACATAAGCTGTGGCGTAGGTTGCAGACGTGGCTCAGATCCCGCGTTGCTGTGGCTGTGGCATAGGCTGGCAGCTGCAGGTCCAATTTGATCCCTAGCCTGGGAACTTCAGTATGCCACAGGTGTGACTCTAAAAAAAAGGGGGGGTATATTGAAAGGTCTTCTCTAAATAGCAAAAAAGCAAGAATCTATAGGAAAGGGAAAATCACAATGGGAAAGGCAAATATACAGTAGGTTGAAGGTCATTTAAATAAGCCCATACATAGATTAAAAAACCATTCAGGGAGTTTCCACTGTGGCACAGTGGGTTAAGAATCCTACTGCAGTGGCTTGGATCACTGTGGAGGCATGGGTTCAATTCCCAGCCTGGCACAGGTATTGCCCTATCCTTGCACAGGTGGCAGTAGCTATGGCTCAGATTCAATACCTGGTCCAGGAACTTCTATGTGCTATGGGTGCAGCAAAAAAACAAAACAAAACAAAATAATTCAGAGTTCTCTTATGGCCCCACAGGTTAATGATCTGGCATTGTCACTGCAACAGCTTCGATTGCTGCTGTGGTATGGGTTCAGTCCCTTGGCTCGGTATGTCCACATGCCATGGCCATGGCTGAAATTAAAATATATATATATCAATGGAGTTCCCATCATGGCGCAGTGGAAACAAATCTGACTAGGAACCATGAGGTTGCGGGTTTGATCCCTGGCCTCACTCAGTGGCTTAAGAATCTGGTGTTGCTGTGAGCTGTGGTGCAGCTTGCAGACATGGCTTGGATCTGGCATTGCTGTGGCTCTGGCATAGGCCCTAGCCTGGGAACCTCCAGATGCCACGAGTGTGGCCCTAAAAAGACCAAAAAAAAAAAAGACAAAAAAAATCAAAAAAAAATTTGTAAAGACGATTATAACTACAGTGACCAGCAACAGAATATACTTGAAGATGTGAAATAGGATATAAAATCACAAAATAAGGGGAGTATAAAACTGTAGATATTTTGGAATGTGTTTCAGTGACTATCAGTTTAAAGCAAGTAGATATAGCTATAGGTCACATACCTGAAATCAAGTTTACCACAAATCAAAAACAAACAATAGATTCACAAAAACCAAAAGTAAAGGAACTCGGGCATACTACAAAAGAAAACCATCAAGGAGTTCCCATTGTGGCTCAGTGGAAACAAATTTGGCTAATATCCATGAGGACACAGGTTCAATCCCTGGCCTCGCTCAAAGGGTTAAGGATCTGGCATTGCTGTGAGATGTGGTGTAGGTTGCAGACACAGCTAGGATCTGGCATTGCTGTGGCTGTGGTGTAGGCTGGCGGCTGAAGCTTCAATTTGGCCCCTAGCCTGGGAACCTACATATGCCACCAGTGTGGCCCTAAAAAGAAAAAAGAAAAGAAAGAAAACTACCAGACCACAACAGAAAAAACAAAAAGAAGAAATGAACAAAAAACTACAACCACTCCCCAGAAAACAAGGTATAAAATGACAATAATTACATACTTATCAATAATTACTTTCTCCAAAGAAGATATACAGATGGCCAACAGGCATATGTAAAAAGATGCTAAACATCATTAGAGGAATGCAAATCAAAACCACAATGAGGTGGTCACTTCACACCAGTCAGAATGGCTATAATCAAAAAGTCTACAGATAATAAATGCTGGTGAGGCTGTGGAGAAAGCAGAAGCCTTGTACACCATTGGTGAGAATGTACATTGGTGCAGCCACTATGGAAAAGAGTATGGAGGTTCCTTTAAAAACTAAACATAGAGCTACCATATGATCCAGCAATTCCATTCCTGGGTATACATCTAGAAAAGACAAAAATTCAAATTAAAAAAGATACATGCATCCCCAATTTTTTTTTTTTGTCTTTTGTCTTTTTTGTTGTTGTTGTTGCTATTTCTTGGGCCGCTCCCGCGGCATATGGAGGTTCCCAGGCTAGGGGTCGAATCGGAGCTGTAGCCACCGGCCTACGCCAGAGCCACAGCAACGAGGGATCCGAGCCGCGTCTGCAACCTACACCACAGCTCATGGCAACGCCGGATCGTTAACCCGCTGAGCAAGGGCAGGGACCGAACCCGTAACCTCATGGTTCCTAGTCGGATTCGTTAACCACTGCGCCACAACGGGAACTCCCATCCCCAATGTTTATAGCAGCACTATTTACAATAGCCAAGATATGGAAACAAACCACGTGTCTAACAATAGATGATTAGCTTAGGAAGAAGTGGTATATATACAATGGAATATTACTCAGCCATAAAAAAGAATGAGGAGTTCCCATCGTGGCACAGTGGTTAACGAATCCAACTGGGAGCCATGAGGTTGCGGGTTCAGTCCCTGCCCTTGCTCAGTGGGTTAAGGATCTGGTGTTGCTGTGAGCTGTGGTGTAGGTTGCAGACGCGGCTCAGATCCCGCGTTGCTGTGGCTCTGGCATAGGCTGGCGGCTACAGCTCTGATTCGACCCCTAGCCTGGGAACCTCCATATGCCGCGGGAGCAGCCCAAGAAATAGCAAAAAGACAAAAAAAAAGAATGAAATATTGCCATTTGCAACAATGTGGATGGACCTACAGACTACTATACTTAGTAAATTAAATCAGAGAAAGAAATATTATATGCCGTCACTTATATGTGGAATCTAAAAATTGATACAAATAAATCTGTATACAAAACAGAAACAGGCTTACAGACATAGAAAACAAACTTACGGTTATCAAAGGGGAAATGGAGGGGATGAGGGATAAATTAGCACTATGGGATTAAGAGATACAAACTACTATACATAAAATAGATAAGCAACAAGTATTCTTTGTATAGCACAGGGAATAATACTCAGTAACTTATAATTACATATAATGGAAAATAATCTGAAAAAATGTATATATAACTGATCACTTTGCTATATACCTGGAACTAACAAAATATTTTAAATCAATTATACTTCAATAAAAAAGAAAATCCCATGAGAACCTAACCTAATATTATTTGTTGATGGGTCACACCTGAAAACAAAAACTGGAGATTATCAAGCAGGATATACTGCCGTTTAATTTAAGCTTTCCTTTGCAATATAGTCTTCTGCTTGAATCAAAGGCAACACAGATAGCAGAACTTGTACTTGTCAACTAACCCAAGAGCAGAGAGTAAAAAGATAAACATAAAGAAGGTTATTTTTGGAGAAGTGGGTAACTTTGGAATTCTTCAAAATCAAATGAGTTTCTCACTTCTGGTGGAGCCTCCATCAAAAACCAACAACAAATTAAAGAACTCTTATACCACTCTTACTTATTAGAGAAGTGGCTATTATAGATCAAGGCCCTTACCAAAGGAAATAATATGGAACTAAAAGAAATGCAATAGCCAAACAAGCAGCCTTGACCAAGGTTATTATTTCAACTAAACCCTCAAAGGATAAATTTCAGGAGTTATTAAAAGAAACTGCTATAAAATATCAGTGTTAAAAAAGGAGTTCCTGCTGTGGCAGAGTGGGTTAAGGATCTGATATTCCTGCACTGTGGTGTAGGCCAGAGCTAAAGCTCAGATTCGATCCCTTGCCCAGGAACTTCCATATGCCACAGGTGCAGCAAAAACAACAACAACAACAACAAAAACCAAACCACCCACAATGTTTATTTAGCCCATGATTTGGAAAATAGATATTTTGAAAAATCTCATTGTAGGAGTTCTCATTGTGGCTCAGGGGGTTAAGGACCCAAAATTGTCTCTGTGAGGATGTGGGTTCAATCCCTGGCTTTGCTAAGTGGGCTAAGGATCCAGCATTGCTATTAGGTGTGGCCTAGGTCACAGATGTGGCTCAGATCCACTGTTGCTATGGCCATGGCATAGACCACAGCTACAGCTCTGATTCAACCCATGGCCTGGGAATTTCCATATGCTACAGTTGCAGCCACAGAAAGAAAAAAAGTTTATGGTACCCTTCAATGAAAGAAAGTCACATGGTGGTATCAAAGGAATTTAAAAAAATAAAATAATAATGAATTTTAATATACTTTTTTATTATTATAATTTCATAATAAATTAATAAAATTTCTCCATGAAATTACCCATTATGTACAAATTAGCTACTATTTTAAATTAATGTTGGTGGGTAAACTATAAAAGACAGATGAGTTTATTTGGGGGTCATTTTACCCTATCTAAAACAATCCTGGAAAAATGGTAAAAGTGGGTCATAGCTAGGAACCAAAACTCAAAGGACCTTTGAATATAGATGGATTTTATCTAGCTTATACTCTCTGTAGAATTTAAGTATGTTTTATTTATCATGCGTGTCCTTTCTAGAGGGATTGAATTATTTCCTTGATGGAAAGCTATAGCATTTACAGTTGCTAGAAAATTGCTTAATTTTGTGTTTTCAACCTAGGATATGCAAACTTTTATGTCAAGTGACCAAGACACACCCTTACAGAAACCGTTATAAAAGAGCTCTCTAGGGAATTCCCGTCATGGCTCAGTGGTTAGTGAATCCGACTAGGAACCATGAGGTTGCCGGTTCGATCCCTGGCCTCACTCAGTGGGTTAAGGATCTGGCGTTGCCATGAGCTGTGGTATAGGTCGCAGATGAGGCTCGGATCCCACGTTGCTGTGGCTCTGGCGTAGGCCAGCAGCTATAGCTCAGATTAGACCCCTAGCCTGGGAACGTCCATGTGCCACGGGTGCGGCCCTAAAAAGACAAAAAGACAAAAAAAATTTACCTATAACATTGTGTAAACTTAAGGTATACAATGTAATGATTTGATATTGTGACACAATTATTGCAATAAGGTTAGTTAATACATCTCTCACTTCTTTTACTACTTTTTTTCTTTGTCTTTTTTTAGGGCTGCACCGGGGGCATATGGAGGTTCCCAGGCTAGGTGTTGAATCAGAGCTGTAGCTGCTGACCTATGCCACAGCCACAGCAACATGGGATCTGAGCCTGTGTCTGCAACGTATATCGCAGTTTGCAGCAAGGCCAGATACTTAACCTACTGAGTGAGGCCAGGGATTTAATCCACATCATCGTGGATACTAGTCGGGTTCGTTTCAGCTGAGCCACAGTGGAAACTCCAATTTACTTCCTTTTTTGTGGTGAGAAGATTTAAGATCTACTCCCATAGTAATTTTTAAGTATATAAGATATTATGGTTAACTACAGTCAATAGGCTGTACATTAGATTTCCCCCAAACTTATTTGTTTTATATCTGAAAGTTTGATCAACATCACTCTATTTCCCACATCCCCCGGGCCCCCAACATTATCCTATTCAATGTTTCTGTGAGTTCTTTTTTTTTTTTTTTTACATATAAGTGAGATCATATAGTATTTGCCTTGTTATGTTTGGCTTATTTCACTTAACATAAAGCCCTTGCTATTTATCCATATTGTTGCAAATGGCGGGATTTCCTTGTTTTTCATGGCTGAATATTCCATTGTGTGTGGAATTTTCTTTAGTCATTATTCCACTGATGGACATGTAAGTTGCTTCCTTGTCTTGGCTATTATGAATAATGCTGGAATGAACACAAAGGTACAGATATTTCTTCAAGGTAGTGACTATACTTACATTGAATATATACCCAGAAGTGGGATTACTAAATCACATGGTAGTTCTAATATCAATTTTTTTCTTTTTTTTTTATGGCCACACTTGTGATATGGAAGTTCCCATATTATCATTTTTTTGAGGAAACTTCATACTGTTTTCCACACTGGCTCTACCAATATAATTGCCAACAACTGTGCATAAGGATTCCTTTTCTCTATATGCTTACCAACATTTACCTCTTGTCTTTTTGATAATGATTATTCCAAGAGGAATAGGTGATATCTCACTGTATTTTCTTTTTTTTCTTTTTTTTGTCTTTTTGCTATTTCTTTGGGCCACTCCCGCGGCATATGGAGGTTCCCAGGCTAGGGGTCAAATCGGAGCTGTAGCCACCGGCCTACACCAGAGCCACAGCAACGCAAGATCCGAGCCGCATCTGCAACCTACACCACAGCTCATGGCAACGCCGGATCGTTAACCCGCTGAGCAAGGGCAGGGACCGAACCCGCAACCTCATGGTTCCTAGTCGGATTCGTTAACCACTGCGCCACGACGGGAACTCCCTCACTGTATTTTCTGATGATTAGTGATGTTGAGCAGGTTTTCATGTACCTGTTGGCCATTTGTATGTTTTTCTTGGTAAAATGTGCATTCAGGTCCTTTGTCCATTGTTAATTTGATTATCTGGGGGTTATATTTGTTATTGAGTTGTAAGAATTCCTTACATATTTTATATTAATCTCTTAAGACATAAGATTTCTTAAGAGATTAATATAAGATTTGCAAATATTTACTCCCATTCCCTAAGTTACCTTTTCATTTTGTTTATGGTTTTCTTTACTGTGCACAAATTTATTTTGTTTTGTTTTGTTTTTTAGTTTACATGGCCACGCTTGTGGGATATGGAAGTTTCCCAGGCTAGGGTCAAATCAGAGCTGCACCTGCTGGCTTTTGCCACAGCCGCAGCAACATGGGATTGGAGCTGCATCTACAACCTATGCTGCAGCTTGTAGCAATGCCAGATGCTTAACCCACTGAGCAAGGCCAGGGATCGAACCTGCAACCTCACAGACACTATGTCGGGTTCTTAACCCACTGAGCCCCAACAGAAATTCCCCAGAAGCTTTTTAATTTAATATAGTCTTATTTATATTAGCTTCTGTTGCCTATACTTTTGGATTCATTACCAAAGAAATCATTGACAAAATTAATTTCAGGAGGATTTTCCCCTTTGTTTCCTTCTAGGAGATTTAATAGTTTCAGGTCTTAAATCTGTTTTGAGTTACTCTTTGTGAGTGGTGTAATATAAGGTTCCAATGGCACTCTTGCATGTGAATATCCAGTTTTTCCAGTGCCATCTATTGAAGGGGTTATTCTTTCCCCGTTGAGTATTCTTGGCTACCATGTGAAGTATTAGTTAACTATATATATATATATATATATATATATAGTTAACTATATAAAATTAACTATATATATATATATAGTTTATATATATATATATAGTTAATTTTATTCCTGGACACTTGATTCTGTTTCGTTGGGTTATGTGTCTGGTTTTTATAACAGTCCCATACTGTGTTGATAACTACAGCTTTGTAATATACTGTGAAATTAGGAAATGTGCTACTTTCAGCTTTGTTCTTTCTCAGGATTGCTTTGGCTATTCAGTTTTTAATGGTTCCACACAAATTTTAGGACAGTTACTTCTTCTTTTGTAAAAAAATGCCACTCAAATTTTAATAGGCTTGCATTATATCTGTAAGATCACTTTGGATACTGTGGACATTTTAATAATATTAATTATTCCAATCCAAGTACACAGAGTATCTTTTCAGTTATATTTTCTTCAATTTCTTTCATCAGTTTTATAGTTTTCAGTGTACAGATGTTTCGCTTTCTTGATTAAGTTTGTTCCTAAGTATTTTACTGTTTTTGATGCTATTGTAAGGGATTATCTTTATTTCTTTTTCAGAGAGATGTTTGTTACTAATGTAATACAACTTTATGTTTATTTATTTATTTTGTCTTTTTGCCTTTTCTAGGGCTGCTCCCACGACAACTTGATTTTTATATGTCCATTTTGTATCCTGCAAATTTACTGAATTTGTTTATTAGTTCTAACAATTTTGTGGTGGAGTCTTCAGGATTTTCTATATATAAGATCATGTCATCTAGAAACCTAGACAATTTTGCTTTTTCCTTTATGATTTGGATGCCTCTTATTTTGTTTTCTTACCAAATTGCTTTGGCTTGACTTCTAGTACTATGCTAGATAGAAGTAGTGAAAGTGGGCACTCATGTCTTTCTCTTGATGTTAGTGGAAAAGCATTCAACTTTTCACCATTGCGTATGATGTTAGTTGTGGGCTTGTCATTTATGGCCTTTATTTATGATGAAGTCTTTTCCTTCTACGCACAATTTGTTGAGGGTTTTTACCCTGAAAAGATAATCAATTTTGTTGTTTTCCCCCTGCATCTATTGAGATGATCATAATCACATGGTTTTACTTTTCCCTCTATTAATGTAGTATATCACATTTATTGATTTGTGTGCGATGAACTCCCCTTGCATCCAAGGGATAAATTCCACTTGACCATGGTGTGTGATCCTTTTAATGTGCTATTGAATTCAGCTTGCTAGCATTTTGCTGAGAATTTTTTCACCTATTTATTAGGTTTTATTGAAGTATAGTTAATTTACAGTGTGATAATTTCTGCTGTTGAACAAAGTGATTCCACTATACATATACACACATCCGTTTTCTTTCAGATTCTTTTTCCACATAGATTACAGAATATTGGGTAGAATTCTCTATGCCATATGGCAGGTTCCTGATGGCCAATTATTCCATATACCTTAGTGTGCATTACATTAGCATTTGTTTTCTTTTCTTGTACTGTCTTTATCTGGCTTTGTTATCAGGGTAATGCTGGCCTTGTAAAATTAGATTAGGAATGTTTCCTCCTCATTAGCTTTTTGGAAGAATTTGAGAAAGATTGGAATTAATTCTTTAAATGTTTGGTAGAAGTCACTAGAGAAACCATCTGATAAACTATAAACTATCTTTATCACTCCTGGGCATTTCTTTATTGGGAGATTTTTGTTTACTGATTCAATCTCTTTACTCTTTGGTCTGTTCAGATTTTCTACTTCTTCATTTCAATCTTGGTAGGTTGTATGTTCCTAGGAATTTATCCATTTCTTCTACGTTACCCACTTTTTTGGTATGTAATTGTTCATAGTATTCTCCTATGATTTTTTTTTTGTCTTTTTGCCTTTTTTAGGGCCACTCCCTCAGCATATGGAGGTTCCCAGGCTAGGGGTCAAATCGGAGCTGTAGCTGCTGGCCTACTCCAGAGCCACAGCAATGCAGGATCCGAGCCACGTCTATGACCTACACCACAGCTCACAGCAACGCCGGATCGTTACCCCACTGAGCAAGGCCAGGGATTGAACCTGCAACCTCATGGTTCCTAGTTGGATTCGTTAACCACTGTGCCACGATGGGAACTCCTCCCCTATGATTCTTTATATTTATGGAGTATCAGTAATAGTATCTCCCCTTTCATTTCTGATTTTTATTTTATTTTTGGCTTTTGTCTTTTTAGGGCCGCTCCCATGGCATATGGTGTTTCCCCAGCCAGAGGTCTAATTGGAGCTACAGCTGCCAGCCTATGCCAGAGACACAGCAATGCCAGATATGAGCCGCATCTGTGACCCACACCACAGCTCATGGCAATGCCAGATCCTCAACCCACTGAGCGAGGCCAGGGATTGAACCCACAACCTCATAGTTCCCAGTCTGATTCATTTCTGCTGCACCACGATGGGAACTCCCATTTCTGATTTTGAGTATTTTCTTTTTTTTTTCTTGGTTATACTAACTAAAGTTTGCCATTTTCATTGACCTTTTCAAAACCAGCTCTTAGTTTTGTTGATTTTTTTCCTATTGTTTTTCTAGTTTCCATTTCATTTATTTCTACTGATTGTTGTTACTTTCTTCCTTCTGCTAACTTTGGGATTAGCTGTTTTTTCCCCTACTTCCTTAAGGTACACTTCAAGGTTGTTTCTTTGAGAACTTTCTTTTTTCTGAGTGTAGGTGTTTAGGTGTTTAACACTATAAATTTCTCTTAGTACTGCTTTTTCTACATTCCATAAGTTTTGGTATGTTGTTTTCTATTCTCATTGGTCTCAAGATATTTTATTTCCCTTTTGATTTCTTTGACTCACTGGATGTTCAGAAGTGTGGTGTTTAATTTCCACATATTTTTAAATTTTCCATTTTCCTCTTTTTATTTATTTCCAATTGCATAACATTGTAAACAGAAAATATAGGAGTTTTCACTGTGGCTCAGTGGTAATGAGCATGACTAGTATCCATGAGGATTTGGATTCAATCCCTGGCCTCGCTCAATGGGTTAAGTATCCAGCATTGCTGTTAACTCTGGTGTACGTCATGGATGTGGCTTGGATCCTACATTTCTATGGCTATGGTATAGGCTGAAAGCTGTAGTTACAATTCGACCCCTAGACTGGGAACTTCCATATGCCACACTTGTGCCCCCCCTCAAAAAAAAGAAAAGAAAGAAAAAGAACATATATTTGGTATGATTTCAATTTTCTTAAATTTAGTAATTGTTCTGTAATCTATTGTAGAGAATGTTCCATGTGCATTTGAGAATGTATATATGCTACTGCTGCATGGAATATTCTACATAGGTCTGCTAGGTCCACTTGGTCTAAAGTATCATTCAACTCCAGTGTTTCCTTATTGTACATTTTATTGATATAACAGTATATTTTAAGATAACAACTTAACTTTGATCACATACAAAAACTTCCCTTTTTTCTCCCTACCACATACTTTATGCTCTCAATGTCATAATTTACCTCTTTTTATACTGTATATGCATTAACAGATGGTTGTAGCTATTGTTACTTTAATACTTTTGTCCTTTAACCTTAGAATTAGAACTAATTAATACACCATCATATTCGTTAACACTTTTGTCCTTTAACATTAGCATTAGAATTAATATACCACCATATTATATATTCTGAATTTCACTATATACTTACCTTTACCCTAGTTTGTTATATTTTCTTGTGTCCTTTCATTTCATCTTGAAGAGTTCTTTCAGCATTTCTTATAAGGTGGGTCTAAATGATGATGAATTCCCTCAACTTTTGTTCATTAGGGAAAATCTTTATCACGCCTTAATTTCTGAAGGATAACTGTGGTTGGGTAAAGCATTCTTCATTGACATTTTTTTCTTCCAGCAATTTACATATATCATTCCACTCTCTCCTGGCCTGAGAAATCCACTGATAGCATTATGAGCATTCCCTTGTATGTGAGTTTTTTCTTTTTTCTCTTATTCCATTTAAAATTCTGTCTTTGATTTAGACAATTTTTTAAAAGTATGGAAGGAAAAGATTGTTTGGGGTTGAGATGGAGGGGTACTTATTAATTAACCAGCTAAGCCACAGAGCCATCTAGGTACTTATTAATTAAATAAACTTTTATATCCAAATCTTTCCCTAAATTGGGATATTCTCAGCCATTATTTCTTTAAATAAGCTTTTCTGCCCCTTTCTCCCTGTCTTCTGTTTCTTGGACCCCAATAACACAATAATGTACAGATTATTTCTCTTAATGGTATCCCATAGTTCATGTAGTCTTTCCTCACCTTCCTTCCTTCTTTCCTTCCTTCCTTTCTTCCTTTCTTTTTCTTGCTCTCTCTCTCTCTCGTTCTCCTCTGACTGGGTAACTTCAAATGATCTGTTTTCTACTTCACAGACTCTTTCTTCTGCTTTATCCAGTCTTCTGTTGATGCTCTCTACTGCATTTTTCATTTTATGTATTGTATTCTTCAGCTCAAGAATTTTTGTCTGGTTCTTTTTAATGATTTCTATCTCTCTGCTAAACTTTTCCTTCTGCTCTTGTATCATTTTCTTGATTTCATTGATTTGCCTTTGTGTGTTTTCTTTTACCTCACCGAGTTTCCTTAAAACACTCATTTTGAATTCTTTGTTGAACAAATCACAGATTTTCATTTATTTGAAGTCAGTTCCTGGAAAATTATTGTTTTCCTTGAGTGGTGTCATGTTTCCTTGATTTTTCTTGTTCTTTGAAAGCATGCAATACTGTCTTCACATTTGAATAAGTATTGCCTCCTTTAATCTTTACCAAGATTCCATCTGCCTTGTTAGGTGTTCTGAGCCTTTCTCAGGCCTTTTCTATGGCTATATCTGCTCCACAATTCTAGTTCCTGCTTGATATGGGGGGGGGGGTCCTTGAGATTTTAAAACCTTCTCTGAATGCTTTGAAGCCAGGCTAGATGCTGACAGATTCCTATTTGCCTTCCCTATGGCAGTGTTGAATACTAAAGTTTGTGTGTTTGTGTGGCTTTCTCCCAACCCCACAGTCAGGCCAGCATTCTGTGTGTGCTCATTAGCCATCTGCAAAGGCTCACTCTCACCACCCTCAAGAGTGTTCAAAGGAAGCTAGACATGGGGTACGCATGTGTTGCTGAGATGCATAGAATGCTGGGGTACCTGAGGGTAATGAGAGGATTTGCAGGTGAGGCATCCTCAGCAGCTTGTGGATGAACTTCCTGATGGAATCCATGAAACAGTTAGGATTTACATCCCTATGATACCACTGCATTCTTTTCCAAACTCTGGTGGTTGTTCTCCCAGCCATCCACTTGCCCTCCAGTCATGCACTTCATGACTCAGTATTCTGGATGGGTGAGAAAGAAATTGTCCTTTTTGGCAGTGTGCTGCACATCTGGGGAGGCCAGATGCTTACTCACACACTTTCATTTTCTCTCATGAAGAAATCAAGTTTTCTCTTGATACTGAACTGTGATACCTTGGGGAAGGCAAATCAATGAAATCAAGAAAATTATGCAAGAACAAAATGAAAAGTTTAGCAGAGAGATAGAAATCATTAAAAAGAACCAAATAGAAATTCTGGAGCCAAAGAATATAATAAATAAAATGAAAAAATTAAACTATTCCTTACATTCTCCATTGAGTCCAATCTAAGATTTTTTTTTTCCAACAGTATGCTGGAACTACTCTGCTAGACTTATGGCTTTCCCAAAGTCCCCCTTGTCCACAGGTAATTGTCAAAACTGGTCTTCTAATGGGGGGGCGGGAGAGAGATGGTAGAAGACTCCTTTACTGACATTTTGATGGCATCACTCTCCAGAGAAAAACTGTTCTTAAACTTTGATAGAAGGGACCTTTCACAACATATACAGCAGTGAAACTCCAGAGAGCCAATCCTTGGATGCATGTCTCACAACTAAAGAAGCACATCAGAATTTCTATTGGAAGGCTACTCTAATAGGTAACATCAAATTGAGGATTCTCAGAAATCTATCAGAAATAACCAATTTTCTGAAATAGACAACTGACTCAGACCTTTGGAACAAGCAAATGACCTTGGACAGTGGACAGCTTGTCCCAAATATATCAGACAGAGATCCCTCTCTAATTTCTGTTTTATCTTTCATCTGCTTGCTTTAACATTTTTATTTTCTATAAACTCCTGGTTGTCATCTACTCCTAATTGCCCCTTTTCTCCTTTCTTCCTCTTTATGGTAATTGCTAGGTATAATGTCATAAGATTATCCCAAAGAGTAGTCACTATCCTCAGTCTTACCCCCATATCTTATTAAATATGACCCCTGTGATTAAAAGAATCTTATGGGCAATTTTAATGTCATCAAATTATACCATACAGAATTATAACCAATGGTGTTTACTTGCATCTACATGGACAAATGATCTTAAACAAATAACCTTTGACTTTGGCTTTGCTTGAGTCCCAGAAAAAGAACCACCTATTAGAACTATTGAACAGATCATGGGAATTCTGAATTTGAATTCAACAATCTTTGTAGGGCAATGTGCCAAATGCTTGCCACCTGGAATTAATAGAAATTCTTCTTCTTCTTTTAGTTTAAACAAATTGTTTAAATGTTAAAAAAAACAGAAATTTATGTATATAACCCAGCTAATGTAAGACCTTTTATGAACAATTCCTTTTGCCTGGATCCCCATGTGCTTCTAACAGATGTTACTTCTTTGAGGCAAGGACCCCTGGTCTTATCTCAGAATAACACCCCATGCACCCTAGGAAGAGTATTCTGAGACTAGTCTGCACACAAAGACACTAATTCTGTAAATCTGCAAGGCTGAAATCATGACTCAGATGTGAACTCTAAAATGAGGTCACCCTTGATTTGTTAAGTAATTCCTGGGGGAATTATTGACTCATTGTTTATGTGAATAATAAGAGCAGGGTACCCAGTGCTGGGAATCATACAAATAGAAAAAACTGTGAGAAACTTACTACTAACATTGGCAGGAGTTATTAATGCCACCTCTACCCTAGATAGAATACAGATGAGACTCACATCAGCATGAGTAGTGCCCATCTCATTACTCTAGATTTCCTTTGGGCTAGTCATGTGCCAGTAGTAATACCTCTTGCTGTACTTGGATTAGTGAGAGAGACAAGGCAGTGTAAGCCACATATTGCCTTATGGAGAAAGATACTTGGATCTCTAAGGTTGATCATCATGGCAATTGGAATTCTGGGTTCCAAAGCATCACACAGGGAGGTAGCTCAAGAGGGATTTGGGATGAATGATGAATTGGAAAGGTAGTGTGAGCAGGGCCAGGGTATTCAAAGCAGGTGGAAGATGGTATGAAGGGTGTATGAGTAGAGAAGCAGAATGACTGGGAGCAAGGTGAGGTGGAGGCTGAGGGTAGGATGGAGGATGGAAGGAGGAGGCCAGAGAAATAGTGAGAGCTGGCAACTGGGAATGGGAGAGGGTTGTGGAGAAAGGACATTAGGGGTAGTTAGGAGAGGTATCACAAGTGGGAGCCCAAGGAAGGCAGGCCAAGCTGCACTGATTTAGGTTTTGCTGTCAAAGTCCCTTAGAAAACTGGACTTAGGGGGTTTTGCTCCAGTTGCGGCACAAGTTATTCTAATGCATCAACAAGGAAAAGACATAAAACCAAATAGTGTCAAGGACTGGCTCTCTCCATTGCTCCCAAGAGTGTGAAGAGATGTCTGTATTCTGAGAGATATATATCTAGCAGAGACTAGGGAATATGAAGTCCCTCCTCTTTGAAAAGCCCAACACAGAGTTAGCAAAAGCTGAAACTCTGAGGCATGGCAAGAGAGTGATAATTTGGCCACTCTGTTCTAAGCACCTCTGGAATAACCAGATTGTGCTCTATGACTTGTATCTATCTTTCCATCTCCTTCTCTATCTCCCCCCTTTTCTTTTATCCCCTCTCCCTAGCTAATATCATAAACCTATCACCTGCCCCTGTGAAAGGCTGGCTGTTTCCTCCTTCACTGTTCTTCAACAATTTGCACCAGTTATATAACCACACCATGATGTTTTCATAGGTCCTTTCTTACCCTCCAGTGGTCTGGAGCTGGTTTGTGAAAATGACCAGGTGATACTTGGTGCTCTGTACTTTGGTACAAGGTTGTTCACTTCTATTCTGGCCACTCTATAACCTCACTGAGTGCAATAAGAATTGAATCTCAAGGCTGAGAAGGGTGGGGATCCTGGTAAGGATGAGAAGGGGCTGTGCCACACTGGCCATACCTCTGTCTCAAGTTATAGCTAACAAGCATCAATTTAATGACCCTGAAAACAAAGAGGTAATTATAAGGGACCCTAAGAGTCTTCCTGCAATTTTCTCTTCCTCAAGGAGGGCTATGGAAGGCCAGCCTACTGAGTGGCAATGAGCACTTTGTCTGGAACACTGGTCTAATTGAATGAGATTCTAGAGTCTGTATAACTGCTATTTTCTTTCTATATGTGTGTGTGCTGGTAAAGTTTCATAGTGTTTGAATGCAGACATTATAATATGTATTTTGGACTTCCCGTGTGACTCACAAAATAATTACTTCGTGTTGCTTCTATAAAATGTATTTTCAAAAGAGGTATATTGGGAGTTCCCATTGTGGTTCAGTGGTTAACGAATCTGACTAGGAACCATGAGGTTGTGGGTTCTATCCTTGGCCTCGCTCGGTGGGTTAAGGATCTGGCCTTGCCGTGAGCTGTGGTGGAGGTCACAGACGAGGCTTGGATCTAGCGTTGTTGTGGCTGTGATGTAGGCCAGCAGCTGTACCTCCGATTAGACCCCTAGCATGGGAACCTCCACATGCCACGGGTGCGGCCCTGGAAAGGACAAAAAGACAAAAAAAAAAGAGGTATATTGCCCCATCCCCTCCTCCCAGTAGGCTCATTTCAAAGCTCTGAAACTCTATGGTGCATATACTATTGAAGAATTAACAATGTTTAAGTTTTTATTAGGTATAAAATAAGCTACAAAGATATATTGTACAACATGGGGAATGCAGCAAATATTTTATAATAACTGTAAATGGACTATAACCTTTAAAATTGTGAATCACCAAAAATGAATAAATAAATAAAAAGAATTCACAAAGTTCTAATCTTTATCAAACCTCATCTACTTTTCTATTTGCCATTCTGCTTTTCCTCTTATCCCTTTTAATTTTTCTAATGAATGACTTGATTTTTGTTTCCCACCTCTTCATTTCACTTTATTGGTTCTGTGATGATGCTGGAGGCTGCCAGGGCCTCACACAGAATGCAGCTGGTAATATGTATGATAAAGTCACCTTTGAGAAAGTTTACTTGCTTTTGGAGATTCCATTGTTCCCTGTGTGTGGCAAGCTGCAGACCTGGTGACTTCTAAGAACTTTATGGTGGGGTTTTGAAGAGGAGATATCAGCTCAGTCTATCAGTTTGAGAAGGATCTACATAGACAAAGAAAGCCTGCAAGCAATATATCAGCCAGCCGCAGTGGTGTGCTGATTTAACAACCAGCACTCTGAAAAATTCCTGGTATGTATATTGCTGATTGCCATGGTATTATATACACTATGACCAATTTTAAGATACGAACTTACACTACTAAAGGTAGAGTTGGGAATAAATGCACACAATCTGATTTCCTGAGTCCATAAGAGTTATTCCAGTACACCACAACTCTGTTTACTACGAATAGACTGCTTTATGTCTCCTGGAGGTAGAGTCCTCCTCTTGGCAATAAAAAGACTGGACTGAGTAGTGCATACAGAATCTTGGAGCTTTGATATTTATAAGTTAAAGGTTCAGAGTCTCAGGGTTTGTGTTCTTGACAAATGAGCAGGACTACTGGGAAGGAAGCTGGATCTCAAGCTGATATGCAAATTCATAGATGAGAAATGTCAGGTGTGCTTGAGTTTGATAAAAGTGTAGGACAATTGCTTTTTTCTAGAAAGGAGGGGTTGATAACCAAAAAACTGAGGGAACACAATGATGTTATTCTCAATTGTCCCAGAGAGGAGTGTTTGGAAGCCAAGGTCCTTTAACACCTTGGTTTGGTTTCTCAGAAAGTACCAGGAGGGCAGCACCTCTCACCAGCAAGGCTCATCTATTGCATAACCACCTTATTGACATAAATATTGTGGCAAAAATGGGGTCACTGGTACCAAACTTCTGAATGTTTTCTAAAAATTTTCTAAAATGCATTTTATCAAGTGGATAGTTTCCAATCAGTGAGCCTCGATTCTTGCTCTATATGGGGCTGAGTTCATTAGGGTCCTAAGGGGAGTGAGGTAGGTGACTAGGATCAGTGCTCTAACAAGAAACACTTCCCACCTGGCAACTCATTCTCTGGACTTCTAGTCCAATGCCTTTTCTAATATATCTGATCTAATGGAGAGGGAGGCCATATTTTCCCAGGCCAAGGATTTGAGCAGATAGGATGGAGCTCTGGAAGCATCAGTTAGCCAGGAAGCGCAAGTTATTGAAAAGGATTGGCACCCATATCCCCTGCCCCTAACAACTGTAGTAAGGCAGTTTTGTGCTCCAGTTGTGTGATCATGAGCAAGTACTTGCCTTGAACCTCTGTTTGCTTACGTGAAAAATAGGAATAATATTAGTATCTATCTATCACATTTCATTTTTATGAAGATTAAAACAAAGCACGTAATACAATGCTAAGCACTCAATAAATGTTTAATTGGTAGTAGGAGGATTGCATTTCACCCCTGGACTAAAACTGTTGATGTTTCCTTTTCTTCCCCCCAGCTTTCCTAAATTTGCATCAGATTTCATAACTACCCCAGGGTCTCTTGATTTACTTTTGCTTGAGGGAGAAGAGGAAACCACTGGGCTAGAAGTGGCTGAGTCACAGGAGGCCTCTATGGAACAAAGGGGCTTCTAAATCTCTGCCTCCTTGTGTTAGAGTTGGGGGAGGGTGGTGATGAAGAATTGGGTGGGGTTGCAAATGCTTCACCCTAGGCGCTATTCAGAAGAACCCAGAATGGCCATTTTAAACCTCAGATTCACAGTAGCAGACTCAGGCAATGCAGTGTTTTGTCCTTTGGACCCAGAGAAGAAAGGGGGAAAGCCTGTGGGGGGAATGCCCTAGATAACAGCTGGTCTGGTTTTGTTTGACTGTTTAGTTTTAGTTAGTTTTGATGAAATAAAAGTTCATATTTTAAAGCAATTTAAGGAAAATTTAACCATGAAAATTTTCTCTGCCCTTTGGCCTCTTCCCTCCCATCTAGTGTGCATTGTGTAACCACATTATGCATTCACCAGACCTCCACAAAAGCAGAAATACCTGCTCAGCCCTCTAGAGCAATATTCTCCTAGCACCAGCAAGATAACTCCTTAGAGATAACATTCCTTCTTAATCTTGTAAGGCTTCACAATAGTCTACTACTGCATAACTTCTTAGGAGATAATATTCCTTCTTAATCCTGGGATGACCCACTACTTTGTACATACAGATCTGGATTGTATAAACTGTCAATACATCATTTGATGTATAACCTTCTGTCTCAAAAATGTATATACTATCTTTCGACCTCTAACAGGCATAAAGTTCTCAGAGCTCTCTGAGAGACTATCTCCTAGGTTATACTCTTCAGGTTGGCTTGAATAAAAACTTTCACTTCTTTCTTAGATTGACTATTGATTAATTTTTCATCAACATTTGCATGGCATACCTGGCAGGATATCAGAGATACCTACCAGAGAACACCTGGAGGACAGCTTGAATTGGCCGTTAGTACCAGCATGTGCCCTTTGAGACCCGCTGACTTCTTGGTATCTCTCAGGTGTTCTGGTGAGTTCGCCTTAAATGTGGATCTTATTGTTTGACTGACAATCCTAAAAATTTTATTTGAACTGTTTTTACTTATGACTTGGAGTCTTAGGGGGCATTGGTGCATTTTCCTAGGCAAGAACCTAGGAGGATCTGGGTGGGAGGTACAGGGAAACATAAGTGGCTAGATTTTGTTAAATTTGGCTTAAATTGAGAAAAAAACAAGTTGAGATATGCTCTAAACAAACTTTGCTAGTGAAATGATAGAATTATTCAGCTGGAAAGAATGAGGGTCATTTGCTCCTTCCAGCCACAAGGCATCCTTAGGTTGAGAACCTAGCTGAAGGTCTGAGGAATAACCCTTGTGACCTGTAGTGGATGTAGTGGTCCCCCAGGGAATCCCACTAAAACCATTAAGCAAATACTTCTCTTCCAGGATGTGTGACAGAGGCTGAACACCTAATGCTCCAAGCATACACGGTGGCTTTTAGAATGCAGTGGTTAGAGGGAGAAATCAAGGCATATAAAAGAGTTGAACTGACCCAAGGGTAATTCCTTGGGGAGCTAGACTCAGAAGCAGCACACACCCCATAGACCATACCATCCTCAGAAAGTTTTTCAGATCATATCTGAATTAGGACACCAAATTAATAATAGGCCTCAAAGACCAAATAGCTCCCAGAAGACCAGTCACCTATGGGAAACCCAGGTGGGTGAAACTGACACTTGCTAGTATTTAACTTAAATGGTAAAGTCTAACAAAATATAATTTGTCCCTGAGATGGCCCAAACGGGGCATTTTTGATTTACCTAAGTTGGTTTATTTGCAGGCTCAATTAGAAGAAGCCAGCTATAAGATCAAACAGTCAAAATAGGAGACATTTGAATTGGTACTTGGAAGCCTTAAAATGAGAGAATGATAAAATGGCTTCACTGTAAGAGACAAATAAAAAATTATTAGAAATGTGGCTAAATTAGGAAAGACCTTGGAAACCATTGCTTATCCCCACCCCCACCTCCACCTTTTCCTCTTCTTTCAGATCCTTCATATCCTCTTTCTGAGCTCCCCCATCCTGACCTTCCTGCTTTTCTACTTCCAATTTTATTTTATTTATTTATTTTTTGTCTTTCTAGGGCCACACCCACGGCATATGGAGGTTCCCAGGCTAGGGGTCAAATCAGAGCTGTAGCCACTGGCCTACACCACAGCCACAGCCACGCCAGATCTGAGCCACATCTTCGACCACAGCTCATGGCAAAGCTGCCTAACCTACTGAGTGAGGCCAGGGATCAAACCTGCGATCTCATGGATACTAGTCAGATTCGTTTCCAATGAGCCAGGACTGGAATTCCTACCTCCATTAATGAAAGAATTTGAGTTTAAGGGAAAGGATAAAGACAACCCTAAAATAATAGCTGCTCCCTTTAAGGAGAAACCCACAAGTAAAGGGGAGTCTGCTCTTACCTATACCCCTTGGACTAGGATAGAACTTGACTAAGGATTTTTCAGATCCTTTACAGATATTTTGGACTTTGCTAAATAATTTGATCTTACAGTAACAACTTATGAGTCTGGATATTCAGACTTGTACTAGCTTGTATATTTACTAGTCTCTGAAAATAAAGCAAAAGAATGACTCCAAGAGATAGACTGGAAGACACTTATGAAAGAATTTCATAAACATAAAGCTGCACATTACCAGAAATGTAGAGAAATTGCCCACTACCTATATCAAGCTAGTCCGAAAACCTTTCCAAAGAAAATAGATTGAGCAAAAATCTATCAATGCAAACAATGGGTAGGAGAGACAATTTTTTATTATTTTCAAGTTTTGAAAATATAGTCAAACAACACTCTGGCATTAACCCAAAGTGCTTCCTGAACCACCAGAACAATTCAATACTCAATTCTATTTTCCTAGAAGGAATAGATGAATTGGCACAACCAGTAAAAAGATACAAATTGGATTGGGCTACTATGTATAATAATAAGCTTGTCACTATTGCTGACAGTCTCCAAAACCTTACAGAAAAAGAGAAAAGGAAAGAGCTGCCAAGGTTGTGAAAGTGCAGTTACAACAGCTCAGCAGTTCATCAAGACCACCTGGCTCAAATCTCAGTCTCAAAACAACCACCTCTGCTGTTATTACAGAAAACCTGGGCATTTTAAGAGACTGCCATTAGAGTTCCTGTTGTTGCTAAGTAGGTTAAGAACTAGTATCCATGAGGATGCAGGTTCAATCCCTGGCCTTGCTGACTGGGTTAAGGATCCAGAGCTGCAGAATGGATCACAGATGTGGCTTGGATCTGGCATTGCTGTGGCTTAGGACTCAGCTGCAGCTCCGATTCAACCCCTAGCTCTGGGAATTTCCATACGCCCCAGGTGTGGCCCTAAAAAGAAAAAAAGAGAGAGACCAACACAAGTTTAAACGAGATTTAGAACAAGGCAAGATTAACAAGGAATAGGGGTGCTCTTGAGGATTATGAGAGGATATTACCCCTCCTCCTCGCTAACACTTTAGGGGAAATTGAAATAACAATCAGAGGGAAAAATTCTAAGGCACTTGTAGACATGTGGGCTAAATTATCTGTTCTTAACCCTACCCTAATCTATTGCCTTCTCCCTCATCTCAAATGGTAAGGGTTTCTAATTTACCTAAGCAAGTTTTTAAACCAGAACCGATAACTTTTCAACTAGGAACTATCATAGAAAAACATGTGTCCATTTTGGTGAAATGTGCTCCAATTCATTTGATAGGATGAGACCTTTCAGAGGCATACAACCATGTCGCCTTTTCACCTAAGGGTGAAGTGATTTTAGATTTGTAAAACTTAAATGCAGACCAGAACATAATAACCGAGAAACAGATGGTTGGGAAAACAAAAGTTCAGACTGATGGAGAGGAGCTTTTTTTTACTGTTACTGTTTTTACTGTTTTAAGTGCCTGAGGAATTATGCTCATCCTTCTCAGACATTGAGAAAATCAAGTCAGCTATTCCTATTAAAGTATCTATCAATAATTCCAAGCCTCTATCCAATATTTGACAATAACTACTTAGATCAGAGGCATTAAATGGGATAAGACCTATTACTCAGGAATTCCTTGTACCGGTCCTTGTACCAGCCCAATTTTACTGGTAAGAAAGTCAAATGAGGAAGGCTAGAGGTTTGTTCAGGACCTGAGAGCTATAAATAACATTGTGATCCCTCACACCCTGCTCCGAGCCATTCCAGCAGACACCTATTATTTATCAGTAATAGACCTATGTAGTGCATTTTTTAGTATTCCAGTGGAAGAAGAAAGCCAATACCTCTTGGTCTTTATGAGGGAAGATTGTCAGTATACCTGGGCAGTTACACCACAAGGCTATACTGAAAGTCCCACTTATTTTCCTCAAATACTTAAAGCTGATTTGGCTGTTCTTCACTTCCCTAATGGCTCTGTTTTAATTCAACATGGAGATGATTTGCTTTTGTGTTTGAGAACTGAACAGGACTTTCAAAGAGACACTATCCACCTGTTAGAACAATTGGCCTCTAGGGACATAAGGCGTCCAGAGGCAAACTGCAATTCTGTTTACCAATTGTAAAATATTTGGGTCATTTGATATCCAAGGAAGGATTAATTGATTCTCAAGGAATTAAGGGAATCCTGGCTTTCTTACTGTCCAAAACAAAGAACTAGCTAAGAGGATTTCTATGTTTGACTGGATAGTGTAGGAATTGGGTACCTAATACCTCCCTCATTTCCCAACCCTTCTATAGGTCATTTAACTATGACATATCAGGCCCAATTGAATGGACAACAGAAGGAGAAAAGGCTACAGATGCCTTAAAATCTTCACTGACTCGGGCTCCAGCATTAGGCCATCCTAATTAAAAATTACCATTTTTTTTCTTTGTGTCTGAAGACAAAGGAAATGCCCTAGGGGTGTGTTAACTCAGAAGTGTGATGACCAGCATCAACTCATAGGTTATTAGTTAGATTCGGTGGCAAAAGGACTCCCTCTCTGTATGAGGGCTATTTCAGCAACAACTCTCTTGTTCAAAGCTACTGAAGAGCTTATAATGGGGTATCCTTTGACTATCTGTCAGTGGAGTCTCTTTTAAATTCTCATCACACTCAGTACTATTCTGTGAGTAGAGTCACTTCTTACAAGGTACTGTTGCTCTCTTTGCTTAATAATATTTTGGTGCAATTCAGTAATCTGGACCATATAACTTTGCTTCCAGCACCACAGGAAGAAAACAGTCACGATTGTCTTTTACCAACTGATTAAATTCTTACTCCTAGGAATGATTTACGAGAAACCCTATCGATAATGCTGACTTAATTTGGTTTACAGAAGGATCTTACTTAAAGGATGAACAGAGACATTCCGAGCTGGATATGCAATAATGTCCACTGTGGACATGATTAAAAGTTTTTACTTACCAGAAGCAAAGTTGGCACAGCAAGCTGAATTAATTGCTCTAATCAGGGCTTGTCAGCTAGCCAGAGATCAAATAGCAAATATTTACACTGATAGCTGCTAGGCTTTTGGAGTGGCTCATGATTTTGGAATGCTCTGGAAGCAAAGAGGATTTCTTACTTCCCCAGGCCAACATATAAAAAATGGGAAAATAGCCTCAGAATTATTAGACTCTATAATTACTCAAACAATTGGCTATTATGAAAATACCTGGACATTCCAAATCTGATTCAATAGCTAAAGGCAATCAATTCACAGACTCAGCAGCTAAATGAGCTGCTTTATGTTATGTTTCCAACCAGCTCTGAGAATGTCTAACACTTAAACCTGACCTCAATGTAACTGTTAGGAAATTTCTCCTACAGTTTCAAGAATTAGCTGCAGAAGACAAAAAAACAAATATGGGAGAAGAAAGCAGAATTCTTTGATTCCCATTTCATAAATATGGTTTTGCCCAAATAAGAGGCCTATAGTGCCCACAAGGCTCAGTTACCCTTACTCCAGCATGTGCATTCCCTGACACATTAGGGCCCTGAAGAAATAAATTTTGGGGGGAAAAGCAGTATAATTGGAAGCCCTCCCTATGGTAACCAACAAGGCATATGCTTGATGCACTATTTGCCCTAAACATAATCCCAGAAAACCACTCCATTGGTCACAAGGTCACTTTTACCTTCCTAAGGGACCCTTTGAGGTATGGCAACTGGGCTTCAACCAAATGCCATCTCACAGATATAAATATATTTATAACGACATATATTTTCACACTAGAATTGAGCTTTTCCATGAAGGAGAGCACTGGATTTAATAATAGGTAAATTACTGTTGGAAAAAATAGTTCCTGGTTCGGGGATCCCTTCTGAGTTGCACAGTGACCAAGGGACTCACTTTACTGGACAAATAATTAAATCAATTTGTGATATTTGCCCAAAAGCATGCTTATTATCCCAATTTTTGGGATTGGTAGAAAGAACAATACTATCAAAACTCAACTGGCAAAATTCTCAGAGGCTTTTCATCTTTCATGGCCAAAAGCCTTCCCATTGTTGCGTCTCAACCTTGGATATATCCCTTTTAGTAAACAATTGTCCCCTTTTGAAATAATCACTGGGCAATTTATGGGCTTAGATGAAGGCATTTAACCAGCGTTATTTAAGCATGACATATTATATTATTGCCAAGGACGTATTAAAGCACTTAAATAAAATGAAAAGCTAATTCCTTCTATGGTGAACTCCTGGGAGACAAAGACTCTAAGGACCACAGGTGACAGTATGGAAATTTTGTGGACTGGAAAAGAAATCAGATGAAGAACTCTTTACAGCTACATTGGAAGGGCCCATATCAGGTATTACTAATAAATCCTTGGCTGCAAAAAAGGAGTAAGCTTTTAGATTCACATTTCTCACCTAAAAAAGGCCTCCTCTCCTGATATGCTTCAACTCCTATTTCTGACACCTGGCTTTGACTAAGTCCAGCACTACCAGACCAAGATGAGTAGATGATATCCAAAGTAGACAGCTGATTCAAGATGCTAGAAGAGCATGTATACTAATTACTTTAATAATTACTCACTTTTGATTATGAATAAAATGTATTTATTTCTTTGGCTCAATCATATGCAAGTTTCAAAAATCAATCCAAATGCTGGGTTTGAGACCAATTATCTGTATCCAGCATTTCTGGATTACTCTGGTGTTTTTCACCAATTCAGGGTTTAGACTGGCTAGCCCTTAGAGATTTTATCTTAAAAGAAAGAAATTCTATCACTGTGCAAACCACCAATGATATCATTAAGTGGAACTCTCTTACCCGGCCTATTAATGACACCTGTTCTGAACCTAGCCATCAATACTCTTTTTCACTAGATGTTACTCATTTCCAATCAGAGCAGCATGCTAAGGTTAAACCCAGAAACATAACAACCCATCTCTTTTGGTGGCATTATTTCCCAGTTATGAGATAAAATTATTTGGCTCATGCCAGGATATGGCTACTTGAATATGAGGGTCTCTCTTTATTGGGAACAAATCAATTATATCAAAGATAATCAACCTAGCACTACTCATAAATTATGGTGGATACCACCTAAAAATTGTCAAAATACTATAACTCTGAGGACCCCAGTGATTGGTTTGGAACTGATTGGTTAAGACAACCAGGAATATATTGGGTAGCTCCTAATGGGACCTACTGGATTTGTGGAATGAATTTATGGCCTTGGCTTCCCCCAGGTTGGTTAAGGAGATACACAACTTTTTTCCCTTGGGCTTAAGGTCACTTACAGTTAACCCTGGAAACAGTCCTTGCCAATATGCCTTTAATGCGTGCACACTGGGTTTGATCAGTTTTCCAATGATATATATAATCATTTGGTCATCATAATTGTTCCTTCACTTGGAATAGAAGATTATCATTACTCACACAGAGGTTTTAACAAAATTTACTAAGCAAGCTTTGAGTAACAGTCATTAAGCCATTATCTTGCTAAATTCAGAAGTCCCCATGATAATAAAAGCAGTCCTACAGAATCAGATGGCCTTTGATATGTTAACAGCTTCCAAAGGGGCAATCTGTGTTATAATGCACACTGAATGTTGTGAATTTACACCTGATGATTCTTCTAATGTAACTCATTTTTATGACCTTTGAAGAATAAAATTTCTGCTATGAATAATCCTCTTAGTTTAGGGGGCATACTAGGAAAAGGGTTTGGTTTAGGAGGATCTTGGCTTAAATCTTTACTAATGATGTTCTTTATTCTTACTGGCAATTTTAAATTGCAGTTTGTCTAACTTTTTTTTTAGGGCTGCACCCGTGGCAAGTGGAAGTTCCCAGGCTATACCACAACTACAGCAATGACAGATCTGAGCCACCTCTGTGAACTACACCACAGATCACGGCAATGCCAGATCTTTAACCCACTGAGAGCGGGCAGAGATTGAACCTGCATCCTCATGAATACTAGTCAGGTTCATTACTGCTAAGGCACAATGAGAACTCCAGATTGTCTAATTTATAAGGTGATTCTTGCTTTTCAACACTAGTATCACCTACTTCTACTAAGATAATGATGTCTAAATGACTTGAAACTACTGATCATATCTATAGTTCTCTATAAAATAATAGACATACACAATGAACCTGCAATGCAAAACTGGCATAAGTCTTATTGGACAACTTAGAATTGACCTTCGGTCCCTGCTGAACATCCTATAACTTCCCCTCCCCAGAAAAAGAAAAAAAAGAAGAGAACTGGGCTACTAGACTCCACATCAAGGGACATAATTCACCTAGGGCAGGTAAGCAACTACCGTGGCATCAAGGGAACAAATACTTGCTCACCTAATGCTTTCTATCAAAAGATTTATGGTCAAAAAGGATATCAATTAAATAAATATTCATATTTTAAGGCAATTTAAGGAAAATTTAAAAATAAAAATTTCACTGCCCTTTGGCATCGACATTTTCTCCATATGGACAACAAAAATAGTGTTTTTAAAACTACATTTCAGGAATTCCCATCATGGCTCAGTGGTTAGCAAATCCAACTAGGAACCATGAGGTTGCGGGTTCGATCCCTGCCCTTGCTCAGTGGGTTAAGGACCTGGCATTGCCGTGAGCTGTGGTGTAGGTCGCAGATGCGGCTCGGATCTGGTGTTGCTGTGGCTCTGGTGTAGGCCAGCGGCTACAGCTCTGATTAGACCCTTAGCCTGGGAACCTCCATATGCCGAGGGAGTAGCCCTAGAAATGGCAAAAAGACAAAAACAAACAAACGAACAGCAAAAAAACGTTTCATTAGCTGATGTTGCCAAACTAATTAATTAAGGGGGGTTGGAAAGGAAGAAAAACTTTTTTTCAAATATGAGTTATTTGGTACCATATCAAGATTAAGGGGAAAAACACATTTCTCCAAAATTATGAATCTGTATCTATTTGATTAGAACCATCTTAATATTATTTCTTTATTTCATTTTATTTTAATTTTTAGGAGACACCCATGGGATGCAGAAGTTCCTGGGCCAGGGAATGAACGCAAGCCACAGCAGTGACAATGTTGAATCCTTAACCACTAGGCCACCAGGGAAATCTGAATATTGTTCATTTTAGAATGAATAAATGCTTATGGGAACAGCTAAGTCTCAATTATAAAGTAGTTGATTATCTGCCTAGAATATTATTTGAGCCATTCTTCTACTCCCAACTTATCATTTAGAAGTTTCATTGTATTAATAATAAAAAGTAAGCAACTAAAGGAAAAGGGTGTAATTCAAATAAGTAAATTTTGTTCTGTATTAGCTGCCCTTGAGAAAATTTGGAAATGGAGTTGAGGGGAAGCAAAACTCTAACACTTATACTCATCAATTTACTTAATAGTGTTCTCTTTTCCCACTATTAGTAGAGCAGTTGACTACTGCTTTAAGTCCTTACTCAAAAAGACTAAGTCTAGGCATTTTAAATGGTTTGGTCCAAGACAGTTTAACATGCACACACACATAAATATATACAACAAACCAAAACAAAAAACAAACAAACAAGAAAAACTTAAGAACTCAGGGTAGAGAGAAGATTCCTTCCCTCAAAAGCAATTTCTGGTAGACGTACTTTTCCCTATTCCTCTCACTAAGTACAAATAAGAACTCTGGACATTATACATAAAACAAATATAAGAGGAGTTCCTGTCATGGCTCAGTGGTTAATGAACCCAACTAATATCCATAAGGACGTGGGTCTGATCTCTGGGCTTGCTCAGTGGATTAAGGATCCAGCATTGCTGTGAGCTGTAGTGTAGGTCTCAGACACTGCTCGAATCCTGCAGTGCTGAGGCTGCTGCATAGGCCAGTAGCTACAGCTCTGATTCAACACTAGCCTGGGAACCTCCATGAGCCGTGGGTGTGGCCCTAAAAAGACAAAAGACAATAACATAAAATAAAATGAATATAAGAATCTGAAAAATGAAAAGAGGGCAAACAGCTAGGTCCTCAAGGCCAAAAGGAAGAGATTTTGATGAGTTCTCTGGGTTTTCTTTTGCCTCGTATATCCCAGACTTGGAACTGAAGCTAGAAACCCCAAATTGCCAAATGGTATTTTAAAAGGCCCTAGCAACAGATCAGGAAGGAGCAGCTTAACAAGAGAGGAAACTTTTATATAATAACTGCTCTACTTTAGTCAAACATCACAGAAAAGAACTGTGGCTCCCCACCCCTTAGCCATACCAAAAAAAAAAAAAAAAACAAGCCAGGTGGGGAACACAGTAGTCTCATGAGGTTGTAAGAGAATACCACAACATTCATGCTTGGGTGGTATTCAAGAGGTCCAAGTATATAAACGGAATTCTCATCTACATTAGTCAGCAATAAAACCATGAAGATCATGATATCAATGGAGACCATGCAGAGTCTGGACTTCAGCCCCATGCAGCACAACATTATTTTTCCATGCTGGGGAGATACCAGGGGAAAAGCAGAGAGTAAAAAGTTTCATCATCATTTAATGGTACTATGGCACTCCCATTACAGAATTACTGGAGACTGTGAGAGAAGCCAGAACTCCCACTGCTGCTCAGCAGTAAAAAATAAGCTCCCATCCTTGGATGGTAATGAGGCCAAGTAGCGAATATGGAATTCTACCTATACCTGGAAGTAACAGGGTGTTAGCCTTCCTTACCCTGCCAAAGCAGTATCAGAAAAAAACCAGACGAAGCAGTGGATTTATATAACACCTGGAGTCTAAAAAATGTCCAGGTTTCAATTGAAAACCACTTGTCATACCAAGAACAAGGAGGATTTCAAACTGAAAAAAGAAAATCAAAAAAGTGTGTCAGCGCTGAAATGACACACATGTTAAAATTTGACAGAGATTTTGAATCAGCCTTTATGAAAAGCATCAATGAAGAATTACATACACAACTAAAACAAAAATAGAAATCTCACTGAGGACATAGAAAGCATGGGCAAGGAAATAGAATAAAAAAGAACAAATGGGGAGTTCCCGTCGCGGCGCAGTGGTTAATGAATCCGACCAGGAACCATGAGGTTGCGGGTTCGATCCCTGCCCTTACTCAGTGGGTTAAGGTGTAGGTTGCAGACGCGGCTCGGATCCCGTGTTGCTGTGGCTCTGGCGTAGGCCGGTGTCTACAGCTCCAATTAGACCCCTAGCCTGGAAACCTCCATATGCTGCAGGAGCGGCCCAAGAAATGGCAAAAAGACAAAAAAAATAAAATAAAATAAATAAAAAATAAAATAAAAAAATTTTAAAAAAGAAAAAAGAAAAAAATGGTATTTTAGAAGTATATAGTAAGCAAAATTTTAAAAGCTCAATGGGTGAGCCCAAGAGATTGGAGGAGACAGATAAAGAATTGATGAACTGAAAATGGAGCATTAAAAATTGCCCAAACTAAAAAAAAAAAAAAAATGCCCAAACTATTATAAGAAACAAAAAGTAGAGACCAACATTCCTCATGAATTTGTATATGCAAAAGTACTCAATAACATATTAGCAAATAGAATTCAAAACTATATAAAAAGAATTATACATCATGACCATGTGAAATTTCTTCCAGATATGTAAGGCTAGTACAACATTTGACAGTCAATCAATGTAATCCCTCACATTCACAGACTAAAGAAGAAAAATCATACGATTTTATCAATAGGTGCAGAAAAAAAATCTGAAAAAAATCCACCACCTGTTTATGATAGAAACTCTCAGCAAACCAGGAACAGAGGAAGACTTCCTCAAATGGATAAAACATTTAGAAATCATTACAGCTTCCCATTTTCATTAGGAAATTAAGAACTAGATGCTTTCCCACTAATATTGAGAACAAGACAAGGATGTTTCACCACACCTGTTGAATTTGATACTGGAAATTCTAGCTAACACAATAAGATAGGAAAAGCAAACAAAATGTATACAGATTGGGGGAAAAAAAAGAAATAAAACTGTCATTATATAGATGATAAGAATTTCTATATAGAAAATCTCAAAGATTAAATTAAAAACTCATAGAACCAATTAATAAGTATAGCAAGACTGCAGGACATAAGGTTAATATACAAAACACAATTGTTTTCCTATATATCAGTAACTAGAATTTTAAATTAAAAACACAATGGTATTTACATTAACAACAAAAAATGGAATACTTAGGTATACTTCTTTTTCAGTCTATTTAGGGCTGCATCCATGGCATATGGAAGTTCCCAGGCTAAGGGCTGAAATGAAGCCATAGCCAGTGGCTTATGCCACAGCCAGAGCAACACCAGATCCTAGCCACATCTGAGACCTACACTGCAGCTTGTGGCAAAGCTGGTCCTTAACACACTAAGAGGTCAGGGATCCAAACTGCATCCTCATGAATACTAGTCAGGTTCTTAACCTACTGAGCCACAACAGGAACTCCATACATATATATTTTTAATGTACAAGGTGTAATTAGGGGTATCTATAAAATGCTGATAAAAAAAATAAAACAAACTGAATGGAGGTCATGGTCTCCATGATCATGGAAAAGAATCAGTATTATTTTGATATCAGTTCGTCCCAAGTTGATTTATAAATTCAATACAGTATCAATCCAAATTCCAGCAAGTTACTCTGTAGATACTGAGTATAAGTTTATATGAAAAGGCAAAAGACTCAGAATTAGCCAGCAAAATATTGAAAGACAGAACCAAAGCCATAAGACTGATACTATCTGGCTTCAAGAATCACTATAAAGTTATAGTAATCAAGATGATGTGTTACAGGTGAAGAATAGACAAATATATCAATGGAACATAAGAGAAAGCCTAGAAGTATTGTCTTTTCAACAAATGGTATTGAATGACTGGACATCCACATGCAAAAAAATAAAATTAGATACTGACCTTACACATTTTGCAAGAATTAACTTCAAAGAGATCACACACGGATCTATATGTATGATGCAGAAAAAAATCTCCCAGAAGATAACATAGAAGAAAATGTAGATAACCATGGGATTGGCAACAACTTTTAAGATATAAGGCCAAAAGAATGATCCATAAAATAAATAACCAATATGCTGGACATCATTAAAATTAAAAACTTCTGCTTTGTAAAATCCACTGTTAAGAGAATGAAAAGATAAGCCACAGATTTGGAGAAAATCTTTGCCAAATGCATATCTGATAAAAGACTTGTATCCAAAATATTCAAAAACTCAAACTCAACATTAGGAAACAAACAACCCAATAAAATGGGGCAAAATATATGAAGATAATCTCTTTACCAAAGAATATAAATACAGATGGAAAATATGCATATGAAAATAATATATTATATGCAATTAGGGAACCATAAATTAAAACAGCAATGAAATACCACTACACATATTAGAATGGTTAAATTGAAAACACTGACAACATCAAGTGCTGACAACAATGTGAAACAACAGAAGCTCATTGCTGGTGGAAATGCTATATGGTACAGACATGTTGGAAGTCAGGAAATTTCTTACAAAATTGAACATAGTTTCTTATCGTATGATCCAGCAACTGTGCTCTATTAACCAAGTACATAGAACACTGCTGTCCACACAAAGATCCACACATAAATCCTTATAGAAGTTTTAGTTCCCGCTGTGGCAGAGCGGAAATGAATCCAACTAGTATTCATGAGGATGTGGGTTTGATCCCTGGCCTTGCTCAGTGGGTTGGGGATCTGGCATTGCCATGAGCTGTGGTGTAGGTCACAGATGTGGCTTGGATTCCAAGTTACTATGGCTGTGGTGTAGGCTGATAGCTGTAGCTCCAATTTGACCCCTAGCCTGGTAACTTCCATATGCCATGATGTAGTGCTAAAAAAGCAAAACAGGAGTTCCCGTCGTGGCGCAGTGGTTAACGAACCCGACTAGGAACCATGAGGTTGCGGGTTCGGTCCCTGACCTTGCTCAGTGGGTTAACGATCCGGCGTTGCCGTGAGCTGTGGTGTAGGTTGCAGACGCGGCTCGGATCCCGCATTGCTGTGGCTCTGGCGTAGGCTGGTGGCTACAGCTCCGATTTGACCCCTAGCCTGGGAACCTCCATATGCCGCGGGAGCGGCCCAAGAAATAGCAACAACAACAACAAAAAAAAATAAAAGAAAAAAAAGAAAAACAAAAGAAAAACAAAACAAATCCTTATAGCAATTTCACTAATTATACCAAAAATTTAGAAGCAACTGAGATGACTTTCAATAGGTTAATGGATTAAAAAACTGTGGTATACCCATAACATGGAATTTTAAAAAGTGATGGTTTTTTAAAAAATGATGATTCAATTCAGATAAAATAATCTCTTCCACAAATGATGCTGGAACAACTAAAAAGCCATATGCAAAAAAATGAGTATGGACTCCCACATCACACTAAATACAAAAATTAACTAAATATATCAATGACCTAAATCAAATATAAACATTAAAACTATAAAATTCATAGATATGACACCAAAGCAATGAGTAGGTAAAGAAAAAAATATTAATTGAGCCCCATCAAAATGAAACACTTTTATACATCAAGGGACATTGTTCAGAAAATGAAAAGTTACCTTGCTGAATGGGATAAAATATTTGCCAATAACATATCTTATAAGGGTCTAGAATCCAGAATAATGAAAGCTTATAGCTTAATAACAAAAACACAACCCAACTGAAAAATGGACAAGATTTGAAAATGCATGCCTCCAAAATATATGAAGATGGCCAACAAACATGAAAATAGGCTCAACATTGTAAGTCATTAGAGAAATGCAAATAAAAACCACAATGAAGTACCACTTCATACCCACAAGGATGGATGACATTAATAAAAATAAAAGGAAAAATAACAAGTGTTAGTAAGTATATGAAGAAATTAGAACCCTTTCTGCAACAAAATATTAGAAAACTGAATTCAATAATACATTAAAAGGATCATATACCATTGTCAAGTGGGATTTATTCCAGGAAATGCAAATCAAAACCTCAGTGGTGATGAATGTTACCTGGACTATGGCAATCATTTCACAATAAATACAAATATTGAATCATTACATTGTACACATGAAACTAAAATAATGTTGTCATTTACATATTAATGAAATATTTAAAACATAATCAACTATCACCTCATTCCTGTTAGAATGGCTACCATCAAAAAGACAAATAAAAACTGTTGGCAGTGAAGTTGAGAAAAGTGAAAGCTTGTGCATTGTTTGTGGGAACACAAATTGGTACAGCCACTATGGAAAACAGTATGCATGTTCCCCCAAAAATTGAAAATGGAATTACCATATGACCCAGCAATTCCACTTACGGAAATGAAAATACTAAATCAAAAAGATATAGGTACCCCTATATTCATTGCAGTATTATTTTTATAGCCAAGACATGGAAAAAACATAAGTGCCCATCAATGGATTAATGGATAAGAAAACATGGCATATATGAATATGAATATTATTTGGTCATAAAAAGGAAATCTTGATATTTGTGACAATATGGATAGACCTTGAGGGCATTATGCTAAGTGATATAAGTCAGTCAGAGATAGGCAACTACCACATGATTTAATATATAGGTGAAATCTAAAAACAAAACAGGAGTTCCCTGGTGGCACCATGGGTTAAATAGTCAGTGTTGCTGCAGCTATGACATAAGTTACAACTGCAGCTTAGATTCAATCCCTAGCCAGGGAACTTCCACATGCCGTAGATGAGGCCATAAACTTTTAAAAATAAATAAATAAAAATAAAAATACAAGCTAATAAATATAGAAAACAAATTGGTGGTTGCCAGAGGCAGGAGATAAGGGATTGGCAAAATGAGTGATGGTAGCCAAAAGGTACAAACTTCCAGCTATAAAATAAATAAGCCATGGGGATGTAATGTACAGTATGGCAACTAATTAATAATACTGTATTACATATGTGAAAGCTGTGAAGAGAACAGATCTTAAAAGTTCTCATGAGAAAAAAAATTTATAACTATATGTGGTGATGAAAGATAAACAGATTTACCTGGAGATCATTTCACAATATATACAAATATCAAATCATTACATTGTATGACCGAAACTAATGTAATACTGAAAATCAAGAGTTCCCTGGTGGCCTGTGGTAAAGGATTTGGTGTTTTCACTGCGGTAGCTCAGATTTGATCCCTGGCCTAGGAACTTTCACATGCCAAGGGCACGGCCAAAAAAAATTGTAAATCATTTATACTTCCATTTATAAAAATAAGGGCACATAAGTTAAAAAAAGAAAAAGGCTATCCCTACAAAGGGGCCAGAATTTAATTGGGTCAAACAGACAAGCAATTATTTTCTCAGGGCATTGTAAAAACTAACAAATCAATAAGGCAGTAATTATTGAAAGCTAACAGCTAGGGGTGATACCAAAAGATAGAGAGAGAGCTTATGGAAAATTCAGGTAAAAATACTGTCCAAATAAGTGCTGTTAAAAACTATCATTATACCAGGGTGCCTATTTGCTCAAGGCTACATCCTCTGAAGAGTGACATCAGAGGCTGCACAATGCAGGAGAAATAAATTTCGAAGAATTCCAGCCATGTTACTAAACAAATAAACCACACAAAATAAGTCCTGAGAGATCTCTATTCAGGATTGCTAAAATATATACTCTAAAATATATAGTTTTCAAGAAAAATATTGAGACATGCAATGAGCCACATGAACAAGAAAGCATGCCACAGAAATTGGTTTGAAAAGGCCCAAGTGTCAGGCTTAGCAGATGAAGACCTCAAAGCAGTTATTATAAATGTATATTATATATATACATATATATATGAAACAATACTTAAGGAGGTAAGGAAATATATTACAGCAATGTCTCATCAAATATAGAGTATCACTAAAGACGAGAAACTGTAGATTAAAGCTAGGAGATGAAAGAATTATTAACTTGAAGACTGACTATAAAAATTATAGAATAAAAGAACAAAGAATGAAGAAAATTAAAACAGAGCCTCAAAACAATGTGGGACACAATTAAGTGCACCAAAATATATGTAACGGGAATACCAGAAAGAATGGAGACAGGCACTGGAGCAGAAAAAAACACTAGAACATGTCTAGAATACATAAAAAACTCTCAAAACTGAACATTATGAAGTAATCCCATTAGAAAATACATCAGAGGACATCAACAAGAGCATGGGCTAGGAGGTCCCAATGCTTGTCTCCCTCACAAAAAACCACTAACACCAAAAAAATAAATTAACAAGGATAAACCAAAGAAAATACCCTGTAAGAGCGCTAGACTACAGTGCAGAAAACCTGTGGAGCTTAAAATCTGTGGATGGCCACATAGAAAAGCAGAGGAAGCGTTTTACCTGTATATCCCCATCCCTAAGTCAGAGCAGCAAAAAATTTACTTAAAGAAATAATGATTTGCATTTCTCTAATAATCAGTGATGTTGAGCATTTTTTCATGTGCTTGTGGCCATCCTTATATCCCCTTTGGAGAAATGACTATTCAGGTCTTTCACCCATTTTTCATTAGGGTTGCTGGGATTTTTTGCTGTTGAGTTGTACAAGTTGTTTGTATATTTTAGAGATGAAACCCTTGTCAGTTGCATCCTGTGAAACTATTTTCTCCCATATCGTAGGTTGTCTTTTTCTTTTTTTATCATTTCCTTTGCTGTGCAAAAGCTTGTCAGTTTGATTAGGTCCCATTGTTTTATTTTTGCTTTTATTTCTGTTTCCTTGGGAGACTGACCTAAGAAAACATTTATATGGTTGATAACAGAAAATGTTTGGCCTATGTTCTCTTCTAGGAGTTTGATGGTGTCTTGTCTTACATTTAAGTCTTTAAGCCATTTTGAGTTTATTTTGGTGCATGGTGTGAGGGTGTGTTCCAATTTCATTGATATACATGTGGCTGTCCAGTTTTCCCTACTATGAGGTACCACTTCACACCTGTCAGAAAGGCCATCAAAAATAAGTCAAAAATAACAAATGCTGGAGAGGGTGTGGAGGAAAGGGAACTCTCCTACCCTGTTGGTGGGAATGTAAATTGATACGACCACTATGAAAACAGTATGGAGGTACCTCAGAAAACTGAATATAGAACTACCGTATGACACAGAAATAGTGCTATTGTGCAGCAATATTCACAATAGCCAAGACATGGAAACAGCCTAAAAGTCCATGGACAGATGAATGAATTAAGAAGATGTAGTAATCCAAAAAAATCAGAATACACATTCTTCTCAAATGCTCATGGAACATTCTCAAGAATCGACCACATATTGGGACACAAAGCTAATCTCAATAAATTTAGGAGCATAGAAATTATCTCAAGTATCTTCTCTGACCACAATGCCATGAAACTAGAAATCAACCATGGGAAAAGGAAAGAGAAAAAACCTACTGCATGGAGACTAAACAACATGCTACTCAAAAACCAATGGGTCAATGAGGAAATCAAGAAGGAAATTAAAAACTACCTTGAAACAAATGATAATGAAGACACAACCTCTCAAAATCTATGGGATGCTGCGAAAGCAGTGCTCAGAGGGAAATGTATAGCAATACAGGCCTTGCTCAAAAAAGAAGAAAGATCCCAAACTGACAACTTAACCCTCCACCTAAATGAATTAGAAAAAGAAGAACAAAAAAGACCTAAAGTCAGCAGAAGGAAGGAAATGATAAAGATCAAAGAAGAAATCAATAAAGTAGAGACTCAAAAAACAATAGAGAAAATTAATAAAACCAAGAGCTGGTTCTTTGAGAAGGTGAACAAAATTGACAACCCCCTGGCCAGACTCACTAAAAAGAGGAGAGAAAGAACCCAAATAACCAAAATTATACATGAAAAAGGAGAAATCACAACGGATACAGCAGAACACACCCTTACACCACACACAAAAATAAACTCAAAATGGCTTTAAGACTTAAATGTAAGATGAGACACCATCAAACTCCTAGAAGAGAACATAGGCAAAACATTCTCTGATATCAACCTTAAGAAATGTTTTTTTAGGTCAGTCTCCCAAAGCAACAGAAATAAAAGCAAAAATAAACCAATGGGACCTAATCAAACTGACAAGCTTTTGCATAGCAAAGGAAACCATAAAAAAAAATAAAAAGACAACTTACAGAATGGGAGAAAATAGTTTCAAACAATGCAGCAGACAAGGGTTTAATCTCTAAAATATACAAACAACTTACACAACTCAATAGCAAAAACGCCAACGACCCAATTGAAAAATGTGTAAAAGACCTGAATAGACATTTCTCCAAAGAAGATATACAGATGGCCAACAAACACATGAAAAAATGCTCAACATCACTGATTATTAGAGAAATGCAAATCAAAACTACCATCACTGATAATTAGAGAAATGCAGATCAAAACTACCACCTCACACCATCATTATTAGTCCACAAATAACAAATGCTGGAGAGGGTGTGGAGAAAAGGGAACCCTCCTACACTGTCAGTAGGAATGTAATTTGGTACAACCACTATGGAGAACAGTATGGAGGTACCTTAGAAAACTATACATAGAACTACCATATGACCGAGAAATCCCACTCTTGCGCATATATCTGGACAAAACTTTCATTGCAGCATTATTGACAATAGCCAAGACATGGAAACAATCTAAATATCCATCGACAGATGATTGGATTAAGAAGATGTTTTACACACACACACACACACACACACACACACACACACACACACAGGAAAACGACTCAGCAATAAAAAAGAACAAAATAATGCCATTTGCAGCAACATGGATGGAACTAGAGACTCTCATCCTGAGTGAAGTAAGCCAGAAAGAGAAAGACAATTACCATAGGATATCACTTATATCTGGAAACCAATATACAGCACAAATGAACCTTTCTACAGGAAAAAAAAATCATGGACATGGACAACAGACTTGTGGTTGCCAAGGGGGTGCGGGAGGGAGCAGGATGGATTGGGAATTTGGGGTTAATAGATGCAGACTATTGCCTTTCGAATGGATAAGCAATGAGATCCTGCTGTATAGCACTGGGAACTATGTCTAGTCACTTATGATGGAGCATGATAATGTAAGAAAAAATGTATATATATGTGTGTAACTGGGTCACCTTGCTGTACAGTAGAAAATTGACACAACACTCTAAACCAGCTATAATAGAAAAAATAAAAATCATTATAAATGGGAAAAAATAAAATAAAAATTTAATAGAAATCTCAAATAGAAAAAAAGAAAAGAAAGAAATGAAAAAATGTGGAAGATAATGTGTTAGCAAGGACATTGAAAAATTGGAACACTTTTATAATGTTGGTGGGAATGTAAAATGGTTCAGCCACTGTAGAAAACAGATTGGTGGTTCCTCTAAATGAAAGACAGGAGTTCCTTGGTGGCCTAGCAGTTAATGACTTGGCATTATCCCTGCTGTGGCTTGGGTTTGATTCCTGGCATGGGAACTTCCGCATGCTGCAGACATGTCCAAATAAATTAAAAGAATAAAGTTAAACACAGAATCCACTCCTAGTTATCTAGACAAAAGAACTGAAAATGAGTTCAAACAAAAACTTCATAGTAGCACTATTTACAATAGCCAAAGATGAAAACATCACAAATGTCCTCCACAGATGAGTGGTAAAATACATGGAATATACATATTCAGCTATAGAGAATATTCAGTGAAAACAAGGAATGAAGTACTGATACATTAATAAAATATAGATGATCCTTGAAAATTTTAGATAAAAGCTAAGCAGAAAAGGTTATATAATTCATGATTCCATTTAAATAAAATATCCAGAAAAGGCAAGTCCATAATACAGAAGATTAGAAGTTGCCAAGAGTTGGGGGAGAGAAATGGAGTGTGACAAAAGGGTTTATTTTGTGTGTCAATGACAATTTTCTGAAACTTCATAGTGGTAATGGTTGCACAACATTATGAACTAAATTACACTAAATTTCTCACTTTTAAAATGGTTAATTTTACGTTATGTGAATATCACCTCAATTTTTAAAATGTAAATTAGAGTTGGCCAATACTTCAAGAAAGTTTTGTTGTTTTAACATAATGAAAACAAAACTGTAGATTTGCATTAGTATACTATTTGATGCTAAAATTCTTTTTGAAAATATTTTAAGTAAACCTATCAAATGTTAGCCAATTTTGACACTGACAAATAAAATTCTCTTCCCATGAAGCTTCCACAATACTCTATACCTGTAAACAATCTTTCAAGTACATCATCTGAAAGTGGAAAGAATGAACATTTTCATTAACTATATATATATATATATGTTATATATAAATATATATTACATATATAGTGTTATATACATATACATATAACATATATATATCATACATATATATGGTAAATGATATACAGGTGCAAAATGTAAATAAACCTGAAATTAAGAATAGTAATTGAAGTTTCAGTATTGTATCTGTCTTAAAAATTACCTAGTGGTTCAGCAGGTTAAGAATCTGACAAGTATCCATGAGGAGGTGAGTTCAATACCTCGCCTTGCTCAGTGGGTTAAGGATGCAGTGGTGCCATAAGCTGTGGTGTAGGTCACAGATAAAAATAAAATTTACCTAATTATCCAATATATTTATATGTTATTTAAATAAATTTAGCATCAGTTTAAGGTCTTAAGTTACCTCAGGATTTGGGTTTTTTTGTTTTTGTTTTTGTTTTTTTTTTTGTCTTTTTGCCATTTCTTGGGCCACTCCTGCGGCATATGGAGATTCCCAGGCTAGGGGTCTAATTGGAGCTGTAGTCGCCGGCCTACGCCAGAGCCACAGCAATGCGGGATCCGAGCCGCATCTGCAACCTATACCACAGCTCACGGCAACGCCGGATCCTTAATCCACTGAGCAAGAGCAGGGATCGAACCCACAGCCTCATGGTTCCTAGTCGGATTTGTTAACCACTGTGCCACAACAGGAACTCCCGATTTGGGGTTTTTTGTTTTGATTTGTTTTTAGGGCTACTCCTGTGGCACATGGAAGTTTCCAGGCTAGGGATCGAATCAGAGCTGCAGCTGCCAGCCTATGCCACAACCACAACAACACGGGATCCAATAAGCATTTGCAACCTACACCACAGATCATGTCACCAGATCCTTAATCCCTGAGCGAGGCCAGGGATCGAACCCACATCCTCATAGATACTACTCAGGTTCGTTTCCACTGAGCCACAGTGGGAACTTCTACCTCAGGATTTTGGAGATCATCTTCAAGCTGACATACTAAAATATAATTACCGTTGAAATAAATGCTTATCAGAATGATTCAATTTTGTCATTAAAAATTTACATTATTTTATAATCTTAAATAATAAGTAGAAGCAATGACAGATTATTCAATCAGTAAACCCAAATTGGTTTAAAAGAACATGATCAAGTAGGAAAAATGTATGAAAAAGTATTCATTTTTTAAAAAACTGAGATATATGAAACAGAATAGAGCCCAGATATAAACCCATGCACCTATGGTCATTTAGTTTATGACAGAGTAGTCAAGAATATACAATGAGGAAAGGACAGTTCTTCAATAAATGGCATTGGCAAAAATGGACAACTACATGCAAAAAATAAAACTAGACTTCTATCCTACCTACACAACATGCAACAATATGGATGGATCTTGAGGACATTATGCTAAGAGAAATAAGTCAGACAGAGAAAAACAAATATCATATGATCTCACTTATATGTGTAATTAAACAAATATAACACAACAACAACCAGAAAAATTCATAGATACTAAGAAAAGATTGATGGTTGACAGAGCTGGGGGTAGGGGGTTGGGAGAAATGGATAAAGTGGGTCAAAAGTTACAAACTTCCAGTTATAAAATAAGTCATAAGGATATACTATATAGCATTGTGGCTATAGTTAATACAGTATGGCATGTTTGAAAATTGCTAAGAGTGCAGATCTTCAAAGTCCTCATCATAAGAAAAAAAATTGTAAACATGGTAGAGGATAATGTCAGAAAAAGAATATACATACATATATATTGGGTCACTTTGTTGTAAAGCAGAAATTGACAGAACCTTGTAAATCAACTACAATAAAAATAAATTTTTAATTGTAACTTATGTAAATGATGGATGCTAACTACAATAACTGCGGTGATCATTTCTCATTATGTCGTACACCTGAAACTAATATAATGTATTTCGATTATACTTCAATTAAATATTTGTACTTTAGGTGTAACTGACATAATATTGTGTAAGTTTGAGGTGTACAAGCATATTGGCTTGATACATTTATATACTACGATATGATTACAATAGCATTAGCTAATGCCTTTATGTCACATAATTATTTCATTTTGTGTTGAGAACAGTTAAAATTTAGTTCATTAGCAAATTTGAAAATTATAATAGGCGTTCCCGTCGTGGCGCAGTGGTTAACGAATCCGACTAGGAACCATGAGGTTGCGGGTTCGGTCCCTGCCCTTGCTCAGCGGGTTAACGATCCGGCGTTGCCATGAGCTGTGGTGTAGGTTGCAGACGCGGCTTGGATCCCGCGTTGCTGTGGCTCTGGCGTAGGCCGGTGGCTACAGCTCCGATTCAACCCCTAGCCTGGGAACCTCCATATGCCGCGGGAGCGGCCCAAGACATAGCAACAACAACAACAATAACAACAAAAACAAAAGACAAAAAAAAGAAAATTATAGTAAAGAGTATTGTTGACCATAATTATTGCCCCATGCGTTAATTCTCCAGAACTCATTTGTCTAACCGTGAGATTGTACTCTTCTTCCCAATTCCTACCTCCCAGCCCCTGGTGAGTACCACTGTACTCTGTTTTTACAAGTTCTGTTTTTTTATAATTCCATATATAACTGATATCATGCAGTATTTGTCTTTGTATGGCTTATCTCACTTAGCATAATGCCCTCAGGGACCATCCACATTTTTGCAAGTGGCAAGATTTCCTTCTTTCACGTGGCTGAATATATACCCGATCTTCTCTATCCATTCATCTACTGATGGACACTTAGGTTGTTTCCATTTGTTGGCAAAAATGAATACTGCAAGAAACATTGGTGTATAGTTATATCCTTGAAACACTGAGATAAATCCCTTCATATGTATACTCAGGGATAGGATAGTTCAGTCATATGCTAGTTTATTTTTAGTATTTTGAGAAATTGCCATACTGTTTTCCACAATGGCTATACCTTCTTATACTTCTAGCAACAGTATATAAGGGTTTCCTTTTCTCCACATCCTTGCCAAAATTTTATTACTTGTTTTTTGAAAAGTCATACTAACAGGTATGAGGTGATATTTCATTGTTGTCTTGATTTGCATTTCCCTGATAATTAGTGATTCATATACATGTTGGCCATTTTTATATCATCTTTGGAAAAATGTCTATTCAGATCCTTTGCCCATGTTTAATTGGATTTTTTCTTTTTTACTATTGAGCTGTATTAGACTTTTATATATTTTGGATATTAGTTCCTTATCAGATATAGGGTTTGCAAATATTTTCTCCTATTGTGTAGACTGTCTTTTCAATTTATTGATTTTTCCTTTGCTGTGCAGCTCTTTTATTTAATGTAATCCCACTTGTTTCTTTTTAATGCTTGTGTTTTTCATGACTTAACCAAGAAATCATTGTCTACACTAACATCAACTATCCTTTCCCCTGTTTTCTTCTAGGAGTTTTATGGTTTCAGGTCTTTCATTTAAATCTTTGATTCATTTTGACTTAATTTTTGTGAAAGGTGTAATGTAAGGGTACAGTTTCATTGTTTATGTGTATATCCAGTTTTCTCAGCATTATTTATTGAAGAAGATGTCCTTTCTCTATTGTGTGTTATTGGCAATCTTATCAAAAATTACTTCACTATATATGCAAGGTGTTATGTCTCACCTCTATTCTGTTGCACTAATCTATGTCCCCATTTGTTAATGATAGCATCATATTGTTTTTACTACTATACCTTTATAATATAGCTGAAAATTAGGTATTGCAAAGCCTTCAACTTTATTCTTCCTTCTCAGGATTGCTTTGGATATTCAAGCCCTTTTGTGGCTGGAAACAAATTTTAGGATTTTTAAAATTTCTGTGATAAATGCCATTGAAATTTTAAATGGAATTGATTAAATCTGTAGATTATTTGGGGCAGTAAGGAAATTTTCACAGTACTAATTCTTCCAGTCCAGGAACATGGGCTGTCTTTCCATTCATTTCTGTTTTCTTCACTCTCTTTCATCAATGTCTTACAGTTTTCCATGTACAGGTCTTTCACCTCCCTGATTGAATTTATTACTAAGTATGGTTTTTGATGCTACCATAAATGGGATTGCTTTCTCAGTTTCTCTTTCAGAAAATTCATTGTGAGTGCATAGACATGCTACCGATTCCTGTATATTGATTTTTATATCCTGCAACTTTACTGAATTCATTTACTAATTTTAATAGATTTTAAGTGGAGTCTTTAGGATTTCCTATACATAAGATCTTGTCATCTGTGAACAGAGGTATTTTTACTTCTTTCTCTATCATACAGAACCCTTTTACTATTTTTTCTTGCTTAATAATCTCCAGCTAGGAGTTCCAGTACTATTTTGCATACAATTGGTTAAAGTGCACATCTCATCTTGCTCCTGATCTCAGAGAAAAGAATTTTAACTATTCACCATTGAGAATGATGTTAGCTGTGGGCTTGTCATTTATGGCTTTTATGAAGTTGAGGAATATTCTTGCTATGCTCAATTTGTTGAACATCTTTATCATGAAAGAATGTTGCATTTTATTGAATTATTTTTCTGCATCTTTTGAGATGGTAATATGATTTTTTATCTTTCATTTTATTAATGTACTACATTTGTTGCTTTGTGTAAATTACACCATCTATGCATCCCAGGGACAAATCCTACTTGTTCATAGTAAATAACCTTCTTAATGTACTGCTGAATTGGGTTTAAAAATATTTCATTGAGAATTTTTGCATCTGGGATATTGCTCTAAAATTTTTGGTATCAGGACAATGCTAGTCTTGTAAATACTTATGTTGAGAACCAAGATTTCTGATTTATTATCAACAATAAAAAACTAGTCTCATTTGCAAAAGGTTACGTAAAATATATAAATGTGAATTACTAAAACATTGAGTTAATTTCTATTAGGATTTTTTTTTTGGTCACACCCACGGCATATGGAAGTTCCTGCACCAGGGATCAAATCTGAGCCACATCTGTGGCAACACTGGGTCCTAAACTCACTGTGCCAGGCCAGGAATCAAAACAGTGCCTCCACAGAGACAAGCAAGATTATTAATCCACTGCACCACAGTGGAAACTCCAGGACATTTTTACATTTATAACATATTGAAAGAACTGGAAGTATAATTTCCAGGAAATTTAGAAATATTCAATGATATTAAGACTTATATGATTTTAAGCCAATCAGGATCTAGCTAATTTAATATATTTTATAATAAAGTCTGACAATATTATATGGAGTGGGGGAAATAGTACATACTCACAGACACATACATACAGACACAAACTTTTTGTCATTGAATTTAAAAACTCACTATACAATATTACAGAGTTGTACTGTTTTCATATTAATCAAATTGACCAAAATTAAAGACAAAGAGAAAATATTGAAAGCAGCTAGGGAAAAGAAACAAATAACATACAAGGGAACCCCAATAAGATTATTAGCAGATTTCTCAGCAGAAACTCTGCAGGCCAGAAGGGAGTGGCATGATATACTGAATGTGATCAAAGGAAAAAACCTCCAACCAAGATTCCGTTACCCAGCAAGGCTCTCATTCAGATTTGAAGGATAAATCAAAACCTTCACAGATAAGCAAAAGCTGAGAGAATTCAGCAACACTAAACCAGCTTTACAACAAATACTCAAGGAACTTCTCTAGGCATAAAAGCACAAGAGAAGAAGGAAAGAAAAAAGAGCAACAAAAACAAATCCAAAGCAATTAATAAAATGGCAATAAGAACATATATATCAATAATTACCTTAAATGTTAATGGACTAAACGCCCCAATCAAAAGACACAGACTGGCTGAATGGATTCAAAAACAAGACCCATATACATGCTGTCTTCAAGAGACCCACTTCACTTCTAGGGACACATGCAAATTGAAAGTGAGAGGATGGAAGAAAATATTCCATGCAAACGGGGATCAAAAGAAAGCTGGAGTAGGAATACTCATATCAGACAAAATAGACTTTAAAATGAAGAATATTTTAAGGGACAAGGAAGGACACTACCTAATAAAAGGATCAATCCAAGAAGAAGATATAACAAGTTTAAATATCTACGCACCCAACATAGGTTCACCGCAATATATAAGGCAACTGCTAACAACCTGAAAAGGACAAATCGACAATAACACAATACTAGTGGGGGACCTAAACACCTCACATACAGCAATGGACAGATCATCCAGACAGAAAATCAACAAGGAAACACAGGCCCTGAATGAAGCATTAAACCAGATGGACTTAATGGATATTTATCGTACGTTCCATCCAGAAGCAACAGAATACACATTCTTCTCAAGTGCACATGGAACGTTCTCTAAGATTGATCACATCCTGGGCTACAAATCCAACCTCGGTAACTTCAAGAACATTGAAATCATATCAAGCATCTTTTCTAACCACAACACTATACAACTGGAAATCAACAACAAGAAAAAAACTGCAAAAAACACAAACATGTGGAGACGAAACAACATGCTACTCAACAACCGATGGATCACTGAAGAAATCAAAGAGGAAATTGAAAAATACCTAGAAGCAGATGACAACAAAGACACGATGCTCCAAAACCTATGGGATGCAGCAATAGCCATTCTAAGAGGAAAGTTTATAGCTACACAAGCCCACCTCAGGAAGCAAGAAAAAACTCAAATAAACAAGCTAACTTTACATCTAAGGCAGCTCAAGAGAGAAGAACAGCCAAGAACTAAAGTTAGTAGAAGGAAAGAAATCATAAAGATCAGACCAGAAATCAATGAAATAGAAGTGAAGTAAACCATAGAAAAGTTCAATGAAACAAAAAGCTGGTTCTTTGAAATGATCAACAAAATTGATAAATTCTTAGCCAGACTTATCAAGAAAACAAGAGAGAGGACTCAAATCAATAAAATTAGAAATGAAAAAGGAGAAGTAACAACGGACATCACAGAAGTACAAAGGATCACGAGACTACTATATGCCAATAAAATGGAAAACCTAGAAGAAATGGACAAATTCTTAGAAAGGTACAATCTTCCGAGACTAAACCAAGATGAAACAGAAAAGATGAATGGACCCATCACAAGAACTGAAGTTGAAACTGTGATTAAAAAACATCCAGAAAACAAAAGTCCAGGACCAGATGGCTTCACAGGCGAATTCTATCAAATATTTAGAGAAGAGCTAATACCTATCCTTCTGAAACTATTTCAAAAAATTGCACAGGAAGGGATACTCCCAAACTCATTTTATAAGGCCACAATCACCCTGATACCAAAACCAGACAAAGATACCACAGAAAAATTTCATTGATGAACATCAATGCAAAAATCCTCAACAAAATACTAGCAAACCACATCCAACAATACATTAAAAGGACTGTACATCATGATCAAGTGGGACTTATCCCAGGGATGAAAGCGTTCTTCAATATCCGCAAATCCATCAGTGTGATACACCACATTAAGAAACCGAAGAATAAAAACCATTTGATCCTCTCAATAGATGCAGAAAAAGCCTTTGACAAAATCCAACACCCATTGCTGATCAAAACCCTTCACAAAGTGGGTGTAGAGGGAACCTACCTCAACATCACAAAGGCCATATATGACAAACCCACAGCTAACGACATTCTCAATGGTGAAAAGCTGAAAGAATTCCCGCTGAGATCAGGAAAAGACAAGGATGTCTGCTCTTGCCACTACTCTTCAACATAGTTCTGGAAGTCCTAGCCACAGCAATCAGAGAAGTAAAAGAAATAAAAAGAATCTAAATCAGAAAGGAAGAGGTAAAACTATCCCTATTTGCAGATGACATGATACTATACCTAGAGAATCCTAAAGACTCTACCAGAAAACTGTTAGAGCTCATCCATGAATTTGGCAAAGTCGCAGGATACAAAATTAAGTACACAGAAATCAATGGCATTTCTATATACTAACAATGAAAGATCAGAAAGAGAAATTAGGGAAGCAATCCCGTTTACCATCACATCCAAAAGAATAAAATACCTAGGAGTAAACCTACCTAGAGAGACAAAAGACCTGTACTCTGAAAACTCTAAGACACTGATGAAAGAAATCAAAGATGACACAAATAGATGGAAAGACATACCATGCTCGTGGATCGGAAGAGTCAATATTATCAAGATGACTATACTACCCAAGGCAATCTACAGGTTCAATGCAATCCCTAGCAAATGACCAAGGACATTTTTCACAGAACTCAAACAAAATATTCTAAAGTTTGTTTGGAAGCACCAAAGACCCAGAATAGCCAAAGACATCCTGAAAAAGAAAAATGGAGCTGGAGGCATCAGGCTCCTGGACATCAGACTATGCTACAAAGCAACAATCATCACAACCGTATGGTCCTGGCACAAAGACAGAAGTATAGATCAGTGGAACAGGATTGAAAGCCCAGAATTCAACCCATGCACCTACAGCCAACTAATCTATGACAAAGGAGCCAAGGATACACAATGGAGAAAAGACAGCTTGTTCAATAAGTGGTGCTGGGAAAACAGGACAGCCACATGGAAAAGAATGACATTAGAACACTCCCTCACACCATACACAAAAATAAACTCCAAATGGATTAAAGACCTAGATATAAGACCAGGCACTACAAAAGTCTTAGAGGAAAACATAGGCCAAACACTCTCTGACATAAACGACGGCAACATCTTCTTAGATCCACCTCTTAGAGTGATGACAGTGAAAACAAAAATAAACAAATGGGACCTAATCAAACTTAAAAGCTTCTGCACAGCAAAGGAAACCTTAAACAAAATGAAAAGACAACCCACAGAATGGGAGAAAATCTTTGCATGTGAATCAATCGACAAGGGATTCATCTCCAAAATTTATAAACACCTTCTGAAGCTCCATACCAAAAAAACAAACAACCCCATCAAAAAATGGGCAGAAGATCTAAACAGACAGTTCTCCAAGTAAGACATACAGATGGACAAAAAACACATGAAACGATATTCAACATCACTCATTATTAGTGAAACGCAAATCAAAACCACGATGTGGTACCACCTTACACCAGCCAGAATGGCCATCTTCAAAAAGCCTACAAATAATAAGTGCTGGAGAGGTTGTGGAGAAAAAGGAACACTAGTACACTGTTGGTGGGATTGTAAATTGGTGCAACCACTGTGGAAAACAGTATGGAGATGCCTCAGAAAACTAAGCATAGAACTCCTATTTGATCCAGCTATCCCACTCCTGGGCATCTATCCAGAGAAAACCATGACTCGAAAAGACACATGTACTCCGATGTTCATCGCAGCACATTTACAATAGCCAAGACCTGGAAACAACCTAAATGTCCATCGACAGAGGAGTGGAACAAAAAGAAGTGGTACATATACACAATGGAATTTTACTCGGCCATTAAAAGGAACGAAATACCAGCATTTTTAGCAACATGGATGGACCTAGAAATTATCATGCTAAGTGAAGTCAGATGAGACTAACATCAAATGCTTTCGCTGACTTGTGGAATCTGATAAAAAGACAGAATGAACTTCTTTGCAGAAAAGATACTGACTCACAGACTTTGAAAAGCTTATGGTTTCCAAAGCAGATTGTTTGAGATTTGGGGCATGGGCTGGGGGTGTGGGATGGAAATGCTATAAAATTGGGTTGTAATGATCACTGTACAACTACAAATGTAATAAATTCATTGATGAATATAAAATTAATAAATAATAAAAATAATAAAACGAAAGAAAAATTCATATTTCTTGACATGTTTTTTTTGTGAGAACTTTCTGCCAGCATATCTTACAAAGAAAAGGCACAAATCCGTTGAAATGTTATCAGCTTACTTTGCCAAATTTGTGTATAAACTGTGTATAAATTTTCACATTATGTTTGTAATAAAATTGAGGGTATAAAGTATTTGTATAGGGTGTGAATAAAATATATTCTTGGATGTATTCCAGGGAACATATTTTGTAAACCAGTTTAAAAAAATTAAAAATAAAATAAAGAGCTATACTCTTTTGGTGGAAATAAATTACTGATTTAAACTTAAAATAGAGAAAAGAGCGTAAAGAAATATTGTTGTCTTTTACCCAAGACAGACAACATCTTTATGAACCATTAATCCATTTACAGAGATAACTATAAATTTACAGACCATTAAACCAACAGAAACTAGAACCAGAAATCAAGCAAGTACTCAAAACGAATTAAAATCCAATCCTTATTTTGCTACTAACTGACAAAGTCCAGAACACTGGAGCATGAATCTAACTTACCATTGTGGATGAAAGGGATGGGGATAACATAAATCAACTGTGAAATATTTTGAATATTTCATATTTTGCCCTGAGCATGTTGTATCTTTCTGCTAAAAATGACCCCAAGTATGATGAGCTGAAAAGACCCTTACAAGACTCAGATTTAGCTCTGTTTAAGTTATATAGAAAAGCTTTTCTTTGAAAAGTCTTTTTTCTCTCTAGCAAGCAACCCTTTTCAACAAAAGGTCTAAGTGGGAGTATAGGGTGACTTGAAAATAACTGTCTGGGAAGACTGGAGCTTTGATATGTGTTTACCTTTCAACAGGTATGAATCCTAAACTTTGGACATATCTTTAGGTTGTGAAAATCAGAGACATTTGGGTTTATCCGGCTTTTGGAAGACATATTTATATTCCAAAAAGTTTTGTGAGAACCCAGGATCTCTTACACTCCATCTCAAAGGAGAGAAAATTTTTTTTCCCCTGTAATTTCTGGATGGAGGTAGATGGCTGTCTCTCTCCTGCATATAAATGGATAACAAAATCCATTGTTCTCATTTTCCTGCTCCATGGATGTCCAGCTACACTGGACTTCCTCATGTCATTCCAGGGATAGGATCTGAAGCAAGAGGGAGCTACTTACTTATTATTTACTGTGAGGTAATTAATAAGAAACCTGGAGGTTCCTGCTGTGGTGCAATGGATTAAGAATCTGACTGCAGTAGCTAGGGTCACTGTGGAGGTGTGGGTTCAATTTCCGGCTCAGTTCAGTGGATGAAAGGATCCAGAGTTGCCATAGCTGAGGCATAGGTCTTAGCGGTACCTTGGATTCAGTTCCTAGCCCAACAAAGTTTTGGGGTGTACCTAAGAGTGTCTTCATCAAACAAAAGAGTATCTAAGAAACATAAAAACTTTATTGTACGACCCTCCTGACAGAAGACCAGGGTAAAGACAGGCTTAAGTGGCAGAGATTTCAGAGTATGGTATTTACTCAGAGACCAAAAATGATTTTTAAAAGAATGCATTTCTAGGCATACCACCAACTTTCACTGACAGGAACAGAATACTACAAAAAGGAAAAAAGTATCTTGAACTGCTCAAACCTACTAAAAGGGAGCAAACCACAAAAACTACACAGTTGAAAATTTAGCTTACCTATCATATAAAAGGATGACTCAGACAGTGGAACCAAGAACAGTGAGGAAGGTCCGAGCCATGGAGAATTATTTCTGGGCAGGAATGGGGCTGAGTCCTTAACGAAGATACTTCCAAAATTTTCCAGTCTTGATTTCAGAATTTCTGTATACTCCTTTGTGTTTCACATTGTCTCCCTATTTGAATAGGAATATTTATAGGGGTTTTCTTCATCAGACTCATCCCTGTATGCAAATGGAGTGCATATAATTCAGATCAAGTATTATACTTAAAGTGATTTAAGAAAGCACACCTGAGAAACCTCTTCTGCATGTAGATCTGATTTAGATGATGATTTCATGGACTTTGAACTGATGTTATGGCGAGATAAGAATTTTGTGGAACTTTGTAGTGGGTAAGTGAATTTTGCATGTGGTAAGATTGTAAATAATTTGTGGCAATGGGGGAGCTATAGGATTTTTAAATTCACATTTACTTTACATGACATAAAATTCACTACTTTAAAGGGTATACTTCAGTGGTTTTGGGGATATTCACTAGGTTGTGCAACTATCACACTACCTAATTCCAGAATATTTATATTAATACCCTCCCACCAAAAAACAAGCAATATCTATTAGCAGTTAGTCCTACTTTGTCTCTCCCCTCATATGCTGACATTTGCTAATCTAATTTTGGTTTTAAAGATTTGTCTACTCTGATTATTTCATATAAATGGAACCATACAGTATGTAGCATTTTGTATATGGCTTCTTTCACTTAACCTGTTTTCAAGGTTTATCCATGGTGCAGCATACTGTCCATATCCAGTTTATTTATCCATCCAACAGTTAATGTACATTTGGGTTGTTTTCATTTTTGGCTATTATGAATAATGCTCTTATAAAGTCATGTACAAATATCTGCATGGACGTTTTCATTTCTCTTGGGTATATACCTAGGAGTGGAATTGCTGTGTCATAAAATTATTTTACATTTTTGAGGGACTTTCAAATATTTTCCACAGCAAATGTACCATTTTACATTCAGTTATGATTTCTTTTTTAGCCCACTGGTTATTTGGTACTGTGTTATTTAATTTCCACATTTTGTGGTTTTTCCAAATTTCACACTTCATTTTTATCAAAACACTTTGTATGATGTAAATCCTTTTAAAATTCATTGAGGCATGTTAATGGCTTGTCATGGAGAATATATCACATTCACTTGAGAATAACAGATATTCTGCTGGGATTGGGTGAAGTGTTCTGTAAGTAATTATTGGATCTGCTTGGTAATTAGGGATGTCCAAGTCTTCTATTTCCTTGCTGACAGTCTATCTACATTTTCTGTCCATTATTGAAAGCAGAGTATTGACACATCCAACTGTTAAAATCAAATTACCTAATTCCCCCTTCTATTCTCTCAGTGTTTACTTTATTATTTTCCAGCCATACCCCTAGCATGTGGAAGTTCTAGGGACAAGGATAAAACCAGTACCACATCAGTGACAATGCCAGGTTCTAAACTTGCGGAGGCACCACGGTACTCCAGTTTTTACTTTACATATCTTGGAGCTCTGTTGTGAGGTACATATATGCTTAATTTATATTTTTTCCCTGGATTGATTATTTCATCATTATAAAATGTCCTTTCTCTCTAGTGACAATTTTATCGCAAAGTCTATTTTGTCTGATATTATTATACGAACTTAGGCCTCTTAGGAGTACCATTTCCATACACTATCTCCTTACTTTCAAGTAATTTGTATCTTTTTTTAATATATTTTTTTAATTTTCCCACTGTACAGCAAGGGGGTCAGGTTATCCTTACATGTATACATTACAATTACATTTTTTCCCCCACCCTTTCTTCTGTTGCAACATGAGTATCTAGACATAGTTCTCAATGCTATTCAGCAGGATCTCCTTGTAAATCTATTCTAAGTTGTGTCTGATAAGCCCAAGCTCCCGATCCCTCCCACTCCCTCCCCCTCCCATCAGGCAGCCACAAGTCTCTTCTCCAAGTCCATGATTTTCTTTTCTGAGGAGATGTTCATTTGTGCTGGATATTAGATTCCAGTTATAAGTGATATCATATGGTATTTGTCTTTGTCTTTCTGGCTCATTTCACTCAGGATGAGATTCTCTAGCTCCATCCATGTTGCTGCAAATGGCATTATGTCATTCTTTTTATGGCTGAGTAGTATTCCATTGTGTATATATACCACCTCTTCTGAATCCAATCATCTGTCGATGGGCATTTGGCTTGTTTCCATGTCCTGGCTATTGTGAATAGTGCTGCAATGAACATGCGGGTGCACGTGTCTCTTTTAAGTAGAGTTTTGTCCGGATAGATGCCCAAGAGTGGGATTGCAGGGTCATATGGAAGTTCTATGTATAGATTTCTAAGGTATCTCCAAACTGTTCTCCATAGTGGCTGTACCAGTTTACATTCCCACCAACAGTGCAGGAGGGTTCCCTTTTCTCCACAGCCCCTCCAGCACTTGTTATTTGTGGATGTATTAATGATGGTCATTCTGACTGGTGTGAGGTGATATCTCATGGTAGTTTTGATTTGCATTGCTCTTATAACCAGCGATGTTGAGCATTTTTTCATGTGTTTGTTGGCCATCTGTATATCTTCTTTGGAGAAATGTCTATTCAGGTCTTTTGCCCATTTTTCCATTGATTGATTTGTTTTTTTGCTGTTGGGTTGTATAAGTTGTTTGTATATTCTAGAGATTAAGCCCTTGTCGGTTGCATCATTTGAAACTGTTTTCTCCCATTCTGTAAGTTGTCTTTTTGTTTTCTTTTGGGTTTCCTTTTCAGTTTGATGAGGTCCCATGGGTTTCTTTTTGCTCTGATTTCTATTGCTTTGGGAGACTGACCTGAGAAAATATTCATGATGTTGATGTCAGAGAGTGTTTTGCCTATGTTTTCTTCTAGAAGTTTGATGGTGTCCTGTGGTATATTTAAGTCTTTCAGCCATTTGGAGTTTATTTTTGTGCATGGTGTGAGGGTGTGTTCTAGTTTCATTGCTTTGCATGCAGCTGTCCAGGTTTCCCAGCAATGCTTGCTGAATAGACTTTCTTTTTCCCATTTGATGTTCTTGCCTCCCTTGTCAATGATTAGTTGACCATAGGTGTCAGGGTTTATTTCCGGATTCTCTATTCTGTTCCATTGGTCTGTCTGTCTGTTTTGGTACCAGTACCACACTGTTTTGATGACTGTGGCTTTGTAGTATTTCTTGAAGTCTGGGAGAGTTATGCCTCCTGCTTGGTTTTTGTTTCTCAGGATTGCTTTGGCGATTCTGGGTCTTTTGTGGTTCCATATAAATGTTTGGATTGTTTGTTCTAGTTCTGTGAAAAATGTCCTGGGTCATTTGATAGGGATTGCATTGAATCTGTAGATTGCTTTGGGTAGTATGGCCATTTTTACAATATTGATTTTCCCAATCCAGGAACATGGAATATCTTTCCATTTCTTTACATCTTCTTTGATTTCTTTGATGAAAGTTTTATAGTTCTCGGCATATACGTCCTTTACCTCCTTGGTCAGGTGTATTCCGAGGTATTTGATTTTGTGAGGTGCAATTTTAAAAGGTATCGTATTTTTGTATTCCTTTTCTAATATTTCATTGCTGGTATACAGAAATGCAACTGACTTCTGAATGTTAATCTTATATCCTGCTACTTTGCTGAATTTATTGTTCAGTTCAAGTAGTTTTGGGGTTGAGTCCTTAGGGGTAATTTGTATCTTTAAAACTAAAGCGAGAATCTATAGAGAGCATTTAGTTGAAACTGTTTTTTTGTTTTTGTTTTTTGTCTTTTTAGGGCTGCATCCGCGGCATATAGAGGTTCCCAGGCTAGGGGTCAAATTGGAGCCGAAGCTGCCAGACTATGCCAGAGCAACAGATCCGAGCTCCATCTGCAACCTACACCACGGCTAACAGCAATGCCAGATCCTTAACCCACTGAGCAAGGCCAGGGATCAAACCTGCAACCTCATGGTTCCTAGTCAGATTCGTTTCCACTGCACCACAACAGGAACTTCAAGTTGAAACTTTTTTTTTTTGGTCTTTTTAGGGCCTCACCTGAGGCGTATAGAGGTTGCCAGGGTAGGGGCTGAATTGGAGCTGTACCCGCTGGCCTATACCACAGCCACAGCAACACAGGATCTGAGCTGCACCTGTAACCTACACCACAGCTCATGTCAATGTTGGATCCTTAACCCACTGAGTGAGGCCAGGGATCAAACCTGCGTTCTCATGGATGCTAGTCAGATTTGTTTCAGTTGAGACACGATGGGAACTGAAAGTTGAAACATTTTCTGAAAATGCATTCTGTCCATTTAATTGAGTCTAATCCACTTACATCTAAATTATAGATAAGGAAGGACTTATTTGTGGCACTTGGATATTAATGTTCCATATGTTTTATGTATTTTTGGTTTATCAATACTTCTTTTTTTAGTATTGAGTCGACATTTTCTAAATGTATTATTTTCATTCTCTTGTCATTTCTTTTTACTATATCCTTTAGTTACTATCTTACTGGTTGCTTTAGGATTGGAGTTAACATCTTAATTTATAACAATCTAGTTCAGAGTAACACAAACATAATTTCAATAGCATAAATTTTGGTTCTACATAGCTCCACTCCTATCTCAATATGTGTGATATTGCTAGACTACACTGTCGTATGTTGTGTCCCCGTTAACACAGGTTTATAATTATTGCTTTTAGCACCTTTTAAATCATATAGGAAAAAGGGAGTTATAAGCCAAAAATACAGTAGTACTGGCTCTTACATTTACTTAGTTACCCTTCCTGCTGTTCTTTATTTCTTCATGTGAAGTGGGGTTACAGTTTGGTATCCATTTATTTCAACCTAAAGAACTCTCTTTTTAGCATTTGTTGAAAGGCAGGTCTGCTAGTAAAAAAAAAGAAAAGAAAAGAAAAGAAAAGAAATCCCATTTTTTTGTAATTTCTTTCAGCAAAATATCTTGTAGTTTTCAATGTACTATCCTTTTGCCTCTTTGGCTAGATTTATTGCTTTTAGTTATTATTTGCAAGGACTCTTTTTTCCTCCCTTCACTTTCAACCTATTTGTGTGTTGGATCTAAAATTAGTCTCTTTTAGATAGTGCGTGTGTGTCTGTGTGTATCTATACATAGAGACAGAGACAGACAGAGAGAGAGAGAGAGAGAGAGGGAGAGAGGGAGAGAGAGAGAGAGAGAGGCTTTTTAGGGCCACAGCTGCAACATGTGGAGGTTCCCAGGCTAGGGGTCAAATTGGAGCTATAGTTGCCAGCTTATACCACAGCCACAGCAATGCCAGATCTGAGCCACATCTGAGACCTACACCACAGCTCAAAGCAATGCAGGATCCTTAACCCACTGACTGAGGCCAGGAATCAAACATGTGTCTTCATGGATACTAGTCAGATTTGTTTCTGATGAGCCACAATGGGAACTCCTAGGTAGTATACATGTTGGATCATGCCTTTTTATCAATTCTGCCAAGTTATGTCTTTTGATTAAATATTTTAATCCTCTACATTTAAAGTAGTTATTAATCAGGAGGGTACTTCTACCATTTTGCTGTTTGTTTACTTTATGACTTGTGGTATTTTGTACCTTATTTTCTACTATTACTGACATCTTTTGTGTTTAGTTGATTTTTTTCTAGTGAAACATTTTGATTCCCATCTCATATCTTTTTGTGTATATTGTGTACACAAGTACTTTCTGGTTACAATGGTCATTACACTTAACATCTTAAGTTATAACAGTCTAATTAGAACATATGCCACCTTAACTTCAATGTCATAAAAAAAAAACTCTGCTCAAGTTGAGTTCTGTCTTCCCTTCCTTTTATTACTAATGACACAGACTACATATTTAAAAATTGTGTGCCTTTAAAAAATTTTTTTATTTTAAAAATTTTAACAAACATATTTTTAATCATGTAGAAAATAAAAATTGGCATTATAGATGAAAATTATAATACTAATTTTTATAATCTCCCTTGTACTTATCTTTATCAGAGATTTATTCTATCTATAAGATTTTTTCTAGCATACAAGTTAGAGCTACTATCCGGCTCTCTTTCTTCTCATTCTTTTTTTAAAGGAGGGCACATCTTTATTCAATATCAACTATGCATCACGTTTGTTCATGAACAACATCTGTTTAATTACTGGAACATTTCCAAAAGGGAGTTTTACTGCCCCCACTTCACTACTGGTGATCTAAGACACAGAGATGTTTATGACTTCCCTAAGTCACACAGCTAGTGACAGTCTGGCACAGGAATCCACATCAACCTAAAATGCAGTGCCCATGCTTTTGCCAGGTTATCAAACTCCACAGAGATGAAAGGCCCCTCTGCACAAGATTCCTTCTTTCTGGGGGTTGGAAAGAATGGCCTCTTCTTTAGGGGTCTTGTAAGTCTGTTCACTGGGGAAACTCTCACAGGATGTGCTGGATCAAGAGCCAGAAGACAAAATAGCCATCCTTTCCCACTTTCTAAGGGGGGAGATCAACAAAGACCTGGTCCTTGGGCACTGCCCAATGGCTAGAATTCCCAGAACACAGGATGGGCTGATTCTGATGCAATATAGTGCACTAGGAATGCCATGCCTGAGGAAGCCAGGCATAAACACCTCTTGCAGCTCAATACCAAAAAAACAAACAATTCCATCAAAAAATGGGCCAAAGTTCTAAACAGACAATTCTACAGATGGCCAAAAAACACATGAAAATATGTTCAACATCACTCATTATTAGAGAAATGCAATCAAAACCACTATGAGGTACCACCTTATGCTGGCCAGAATAATCACCAAAAAGTCTACAAATAATAAATGCTGGAGAGGTTGTGGAGAAAAGGGAACCATATTACACTGTTGGTGGGAATGTAAATTGGTATGGCCACTGTGGAAAACAGCATGGAGATTCCTCAGAAAACTAAAAGTAGAACTACCATTTGATCCAGCAATCCCACTCTTGGGCATCTATCCAGAGAAAACCATGACTGGAAAAGATAGATGTACTCCAATGTTCATTCCAGCACTATAAACAATAGCCAAGACATGGAAACAACCTAAATGTCCATCAAGAGAGGAATGGTAAAGAAGGTGTAGTATATATACACAGTGGAATATTACTCAGCCTCAGGCATTAAAAGAAAATAATGGCATTTGCAGCAGCATGAATGGACCTAGAAATTATCATGCTAAGTGAAGTCAGTCAGACAGTGAGACACCAACATCATATGCTATCACTTACATGTGGAATCTAAAAAAAGGACATAGCAAACTTCTTTGCAGAACAGATACTGACTTACAGACTTCGAAAAACTTATGGTTTCCAAAGGAGACGGCAGGGGGGTGGGCTGAGGGTTTGAGATGGAAATGCTATAAAATTGGGTCATGATGATCATTGTATAACTACAAATGTAATAATTAATAGAGGAAAAAAAGGAGCATAATATACATTCTTCTCAATGGCACAAAACAAGCCTGAGAAAAAGTACGAAAACTGAAATAATATCAAGCATCTTTTCCAACCCCATTGCTATGAAATTAGAAATCAATTTTTTACAAGAAAAAATTGTACAAAATATAAACAAGTGGAGGCTAAACAGTATGTCACTAAACAACCAATCAATCACTGAAGAAATTAAAGAGGAAATCAAAAATTACCTAGAGACAAATAAAAATGAAAAAACACAATGATCCAAAAACCTATGGGACACACCAAAAGCAGTCCTAAGAGGCATATTTATAGCAATATAATCTTACCTCAGGTAACAAAGGAAATATCAAATAAACCACCTAAAATTACACCTAAAGGAATCAGAAAAAAAGAACAAAAAAAACCCGTCAGGTTAGTATAAGGAAAGAAATCATAAATATTAGAACATAAATAAATAAAATAGAGTCCAAAAATCAAAAATCAATGAAACTAAAAACTTTTTTTGAAAACATAACAAATTTGATAAACCTTTAGCCAGACTCATCAAGATAAAAGGGAGAGGGCCCAAATAAGAAATGGAAAAGAAGTTAAAACTGAGACCACAGAACACAAAGAACCATAAGAGACTACTTCAAACAACAATATGCCAATAAAATGGACAACCAACAAGAAATTGACAAATTCTCAGAATTGTACAATCTTCCAAGACTGAACCAGGAAGAAATAGGAAATGTGAACAAATTACTAGTAATGAAATTGAATCATTACTCCTAACACCACACCCACCCACCCACCCACAAAATATTACAGGCCAGTACTTCTGATGAACATAGATGCAAAAATCCTCAACAAAATATTAGCAAAGTGAATCCAACAGTACATTAGAAGGATCATACACCACGAAAGTGGGATTCATCCCACAGTTGCAAGGAATGTTCAGTATCTATAAACCAATCGGTGTTAGAGACCATGTTAACAAATTGGAGAATAAAAGCTATATGATTATCCCAATACATGCAGAAAAGATTTTGACAAAATTCAACATCCACTTGTGATTAAAAATCCTCCAGAATGTAGGCTTAAAGGGAACATAACTTGACATAATAAGAGCAATATATGACAAACACTCGGCTGACATATTCAATGGTGGAAAGCTTGAAAGCATTCCCCCTAAGATCTGGAACAAGACAAGGATGTCACTCTCATCACTTTTATTCAGCATAGTATTAGAAGTCCTAGCCACCACAATCAGATAAGAAAAAAGAAATAAAAGGAATTTGACTTACTATACTTTAAACATTTAAAATTTATTTTAGTTATTCTTTATAATTTCTAATGTTTTTATTAATATTCTCTATTTGGTGAGACATTTTCTCATCTTTAGTTTGTTAGATAAGTTTCCTTTAGCTCTTTCGATACATCAGAAATAACCAACTTAAAGTCTTTGTCTAGAAATGTATCATTTGTGTTTCCTCAAGCATCTTTGTATTCGTTTTCTCTTGGGCTATATTTTCTTAGTTTTTGAACATCTGGTACATTTTTCTTGAAAACTGGACTTTTGAATATTATAATACAGTATTATAATACAGTATTATATTATTATATTATTATATTATTATTATAATACAGTATTATGATATTATAATATTATAATAATATATAATAATATATTATTATAATATTATAATACAGTATTATAATACAGTATACAGTATTATAATACTGTAGATGGAGAAATTAGATTCTCATCTCTCCTCACAATATGGTATCATTGCTGCCTATTTTAATAGTTGTTGATTTCTGATAATTTTTTTTTTTTGGCTGCACCCAGTGTATAGAAGTAGTAGTTGTTGATTGTTTAGTGATCTTTTCTTCCTGTGGTAGCCTTTTAATACAAGCATTCTTAATAAGGTTGTTTTTCCTTTCTTAGTAAATCAAATGCAAGTGAATTTTTTTTTTGTCTTTTGTCTTTTTAGGGCCGCACTAGCAGCATATGGAGGTTCCCGGGCAAGGGGTCTAATTGGAACTGTTATTGCTGGCCTATGCCAGAGCCACAGCAATGCCAGATTCGAGCCACATCTGCAACCTACATCACAGCTCACGGCAACGCTGGATCCTTAACCTACTGAGCAAGGCCAGGGATCAAACCTGCAACTTCATGGTTCCTAGTCAGATTCGTTAACCACTAAACCACAAAGGGAACTCTGCAAGTGAATCTTTATATTGTAGATCATTCTCCTTAAGCCTGTTTTTGCATTATCATTGCATTTTCCTCAGTTCCCCTCTACAGTCATATGAACCTATTTATGGCTCTTTTATTTCATAGATATTTATATGCAAGATTGTTTACTGTAGTAGGATTTTGTCCTTGTATTTTAGTTTACTTGTATTTTTCTCCACCCTCTATAGCATTGGGATGGATTTGATAATATTCAATTTCCTTAATTATATCATTACTAAAGATACAGAAACTGGACCAAGTATGAGACAAGGTCCACAGAGCTCAACAGTACAGGCGGTGTCAAAGATGAAGAGACTTTGAGACTTGCTGGAATGTGATTAAAATCTTCAGGAACCACTCAAAACTGTGATGCTTAGAGAAAGGAAAAGACAAAAGATCACTCTGTATAGGAACATGATTGTGTTACTTCAATTTTCACAATCTTTCAGTTAGTTTACATAGTACTGATGTATATTATAAGCTATTACTTACAACAAGTCTGCTATTAATGTCCAAACTTTTAAACTGAAGCTGGAATAGAAAAAAAAAAAAAACATTAGAATGGGGAGTTCCCATTGTGGCACAGCCAAAATGAATCCAACTAGGAACCATGAGGTTGTGGTTCGATTCCCGGCCTCGCTCAGTGGATTAAGGATCTGGCGTTGCCATGAGCTGTAGTGTAGGTCGCAGACACAGCTCGGATCCTGCATTGCTGTGGCTGTGGTGTAGGCCGGCAGCTGTAGCTCCAATTCGACCCCTAGCCTGGGAACCTTCGTATGCAGCAGGTGCTGCCCTAAAAAGCAAAAAAAAAACAAAAAAAACAAAAAAAACATTAGAATGATCAAGTTACTCAATTACCTAAGCTATAACCTGCACACATTAGATAAATAATAAGATGCTTTTTAAATTTCCACCAAACATGCTCTCCTTTCCCATCATTCAAATATATTATCCCACAGTTTGTTGAGTTTAATATAAAGAACTACTAACAATATACAAGAAAAACTGTGTAAGGGCAAGTGTACGTCTGTGAAAGTGAAAAGACAGTAGTTACATGCACAGCAGCATAATTACTTAAATATTCCTTTGATTTTATAATTTCTTTTTAAAGAGTTATCATTATTAAATACAGTTGAACTTTGCATAATGTGGAGGCTAGAGGCACCAAAGTGTCATGTAATCAAACACCTGCATATAACTTTTGACTCACTATTAACTTTACTACTGGCCAACTACTGACCAGAAACCTTACTGATAACATAAGCAGTCAATTAGCATGTATTTTGTATGTTACACACAGTTTATGCTGTATTCTTACAACAAAGTAAGCTAGAGAAAAAATGTTAAGGAAATCTTAAGGGAGAGAAAATACATTTATAGTACTGTGCTGTATTTATTGATACCATAAGTATTATGTTTACAAGATGAATCATCTATTAGTATGTACATAGTCTTATATGATACAAACTCCATAAATGTTATACATATTACTAACACTAGACATAAAAATGAAAAGATGTGAGAAGAGAAATTCACATTTATTTACACATATATAATGATTCATGCATTGATAACAAAGAAGCAGCAATATGATTGCTTTATGGTAGCTTAGTGTAATTGATATGATAGCTTATACACTAATAAATGAAATGTTATAAAAATTTTATGGCATACAATATTACATTCATATTTATAATATAGTATTGGAAATGTTGTTACACCTTTTAAATGGGACTTACCCGTCATGATAAGCTTATGCATGTTTTTTCCAATTATGAGGAAGAGAGAGGCATACTGTATGGTAAATGTAATTCTTTGAAAGCAAAGTTATAAAACAGGAAGAAAACTAACCCAGTATTAATTTTTTATTAAATGTCACTCACATTATGCCTATTTAAGGGTAGGTTTTCCAGTTTAATACAGGGACACAATGTTCTATATAATGAATACTTAAGGGATGATGATGACAAAAAAAGTTCTTAACAGTTTTTGCTATTAAGTTTATTAGATTTTTCACTCAAAGATACTCACAGACATATATAAGAGAAGAGTTTTTTTTAACTGTACAACATGATGACTTACTTTTCATTAAATGAAACTGGATCATCATAAAAGCCTTCATCCTCATTGTCTTCATGTAGAGTAGATTGAGGAGGAAGAAGAGGGGACTGGTCTTGCTGTCTCAGAGGTTGCAGGGGAGGCAGGAACACTGTAAATTTAAACAAACACATCATAATTTTTTCCTGATTTTTGGTTTTCCATTTCTCTAAAACTGTTCCATACAGTACCAATTCTTCTTCTACCATTTGCTTTAGGTTCAGCACCCATATCATAGGAGGGTCCACATTGTGAAAGAAGTCAAAAGTAATCTTGAATAGTTGAAACTTTATGCTAGATTGTCTAACATCAATTTGTTTTCTGGCATTGCTTCTACATCTTCTCCCTCATCGTCTGGCACTGGTTCAGAAGCATTCATATCCATCAACCTGTCATCTGTTAATTCCTCCAGTGTGGTGTCTACTAGCTCTTGAATTTCTCTAAGATCCATATCCTGAAACACAGACCCACGCCTTTTTTTTTTTTTTTTTGGCCATATCCACAATTATTTTCATGATTTCATTGACTGGCTCTGTCATAAATCCTGTGAAGGCATGCACATCTGGACAAAGATTTTTCCAGCAGGAATTTATTGTTTCAGGCTTGATGGCTTTTTCTATAACAACGACATCTTCAGTGGTGTTATCATCCAGACTTCCATGATGTTCTGTCAGAATTCCCTTCTATAGCACTGACAATCTTTTCCATAAAGTACTGTGTGTGATGAACCTTAAAGGTCCTTATGACCTTCTGAGATAAAGACTGAATTAGAGACATTGTATAACAGGGGCATAAACCACTTTGATGCCTTTAGTGTTGAACTCACCTTCATGGGGTTCTGGATGGCCAGGGGCATTGCATTTGCAGTCCATTACTGGCAAAGTATTTCCTGACTTCAGGGGCAAGGCATTAATGAAACCAATACATACAAAAAGAAAGAAAAACTTTCATTTTGATGAGAACTGTTAGGATGTGCTCTCTTAACTTTCAAATAGACCATATAGAAGTATTAACTACAGTCATCATGTTGTACATTGTATCTCCAGTACTTAATTTATCTTATAACTGGAAGTTTGAACCTTTTGACCACCTTAATCTAATTCCCCCATCCCAACTCCCACTTAGTGACTTTTTAAAACTAATTCTGTTCTTGTGTCTCTGTACTACTATTTTAGCCTCTGAAGTCTCTGTTCTGTCTGCTAATAACTGGGCATATTTTCTTAAACATTTGAAGACGAAAAAAGCTTTGTTTTTGACAAGGGGCTCTATGTGTTGGGGGCACACCTCCAACACGAAGCCAGGAAGTTTACAATTCTGCCTTTGTCTTCATTTCCTGACCCCAAAGAGCCTCTGGGTCAGTAGGAGGTGAGATTTAGGGTCTACTCAGGCTCTCCCCAACCCCAACCCAGTAAGCACACAGCCGAGTACACACATGGCTTTCTATATTGCCAGGAATTTGACAGAGCTTTCAAAGCCCTTTCAGATATATCATTCCTCAGCCTTTCCTCTCAAGTGTTTTCCTTAGTGTATTATATGTCCCAACTGTTATCTATTGCTTAAGGCAGTGGCAACCTGACATTATCTTTCAATATTTTCAACATATGTTTCCTGGGAAACATATTTATCACTAGGTCAGTTTTGAGTTAGGTGAAATAAAGATTAAATTTCTGAATCAGTGCTGCAGGTAGCCACCAGACAGGTAAGAACAAATAATTATCTTTATTTATAAATGAAAACTGCTCTGCTCCCTCCACTTCCAGGCAAGTGGGCTGTTATCTTTATTGCTACCATTTAGCCAAGGATTGGGGAATGGGACTGAGGTAAATTAAAATGGCACAACATTTGCTCTTCTTATTGAGAATAAGCTACACTTTCAGAATAAGCATTGCCCAGGTTGATTCAAGAATTTGGTTAATTTCCAGAGTTCAAAAAAATACAGTTTCTGACAATTTTGGCCATTTGTTCATTGACTTTATAAAGGGGCAAGATTTTCAGTCTGTTTCTCTGTCAATTATTCCTGAAATCACTCCTTTAATGGTTCAAAACTACATCCAAATTCTCCAATATTCCATTTTTTAAGTGGTAAAGTCCAACTATCAACCTACGAAAGTGGGTTGTATTCAGTGACATGACACAGGACTGTATCATAAAAGGCAATTTAGGCTTTTTCCTTGCTCTCTCTTGGATTATTCTCTCTGGGAAAAGCCAACTGCTATAGGCTAAAGCCCACACAGAAGGAATGAAGTGTTCCTACCAAAAGCAATGTGATTGAGCAATTTTATAAGCAAATCCTACAACCTAGTAAAATCATCAGATGGTTGCAGTCTCAAGAGACTCTCTGGCTCAAATATTCTGAGAAATGCTGTGCCAGAACTGTTAGCTAAACTACACTTGAATTCCTAAACCCTACGAACTATAACTGATGTTTCTTGTTTTAAACCATAATATTTTGGAAAATTTGCTACACAACAGTAGATAGCTCATAAATCTACTTGTAAAGAAAACGAAAGTATTAAAATTTTAAGAGCATTCTTGAAAAATATACTAGATGATAATCTTTTCAATGCTAATCAAAAAGGATATCTGCAGAACGTCAAAGATTATCCAAATGGATTCTAGACATAGACGGCTTTCTGTTATACCTCTAAAATGATCACTATAGAAATGAAGACAATTATAATGTGTCAATTTCTGCAGTGAGATTGGGGATTTATGAGCTGATCTAGGACAAATATATAACCACAATGTGGCAATAACACAAAATGAGCTTTATTTGAGAGGTACTTTAATAGTTTTGTAGTAAGGATGGGTTATGTTGAATTTCCACACCTCTCAGGAGAGGAAGGCCAAAGAATTTCAAGGAAATAAGGGAATAAGAGAAGAGAATTATTATCTAAGTGCTATCACTCAGCAGCAAGATGGGGTCTTCGTTCAGAAAGCACTGAAGGGCATCAGTGGCTTGGGGGTCATTAAGAGCACCAGGACTTACCTTACCTGTGGCTAACAGATTTACAAGAACAATTTCACCAAACATGCAAATCAGGCAATCCCTAAAAGGTTAAAAATCTGCTTTATAAGTGCTACATTTAAAGCAATTGTGTAAAATGTGTAAAGTCATAAAAGTTTTGTAAAATATGGAGTTCCCGTCATGGCACAGTGGTTAACGAATCTGACTAGGAACCGTGAGGTTGCAGGTTCAATCCCTGGCCTTGCTCAGTGGGTTAAGGATCCGGCATTGCCGTGAGCTGTGGTGTAGGTTGCAGACATGACTCGGATCCCGCGTTGCTGTGGCTCTGGCGTAGACCGGCGGCTGCAGCCCCGATTCAACCCCTAGCCTGGGAACCTCCATATGCCGTGGGAGCAGCCCTAGAAAAAAGACAAAAAGACAAAAATTAAAAGGAAAAAAAATGTAGGGCCAATATACTTGGGCCATCTTGGTCGATTTATATGACAGACTCTCCTGCCACTTAATGTGAAGACAATCTCTGTGGGTGTATTTAATATTTAGAAAATGTCATTCAAGACAAAATATCCTTTCCCCATTTTATGTCATGGGGATTCCTCATTGGGTTCTCGATATGGTAAATCAGGATTAAATCATGACCTTGGAAAAAAAATTTTTTTGAAAGATAATTTACAGAGATCCAACTAAGATTCACATTAAACCTTATATTCATTTTCTATTCCTGCCTAACAATTACCATGAAGTTAACAGCTTTAAACAACACATATTTATCACATCATGTTTTCTGTGGACCACAATTTAGGACAATTTAGTTGCATCCTCTGTTTAGGGTCACAAAAGACTATAATCAAAGTACTGGCTGAGCTGGAGTCTGATCTGGAGGAATACCTGGGAAAGAATATACTTTCAAATTTATTCAGGTTGTTGACAGAATTATGTTCTTGTGGATACATAACCAAAGTTCCTGAGGTCCTAGATGATGCACATAGCTTCTGTTCCCATGTGCCTCTATAATATAACTGCTTACATTGACAAACCAGCAAATAGTTTCTTCCTATAGACTGATGAGATAGTTTTATATAACATGACATAATAAAAGTGATTTCTCCCATATAACATAACATAATCAAGGGAGTGACATTCCATCACTTTTGCCATTAGTAAGGACTTGTTACAGGTACTTTGTGCACAGAAGGGGAGACAGATGATTAGAGGTGTGAACACTAGATAACAAGAATCATTGGGGGTTACCTTATGGTTTGTCTGCCACAAAACCTTTTTTTGTTTTTCCTTTTTTTTGTAGGGCCACACTTGTGGCATATGAAGTTCCCAGGCTAGGGGTCGAATTGGAGCTGTGGCTGCTGGCCTACACCACAGCTCACAGCAATGCCGGATCTTCAACCCACTGAGAATGGCCAGGGATCAGACCCATATCCAAATGGATACTAGCCAGGTTTGGAACCCGCTGAGCCACAACAGGAACTGCAACCACAAAACTATTTTTAAAAACAACAGTACAAAGAGGTGCAGTTACTGTAGAAGTGGTATCAACCAGACTTAAGAAGATAGCCAACTACCACAAATTCCATATGTATGTAAAACAGTGTATCTTTACTTGCTTAGGTCCAATGTTTTTATTAATGCCTGCAATTTACCCTTCAATAATTGAAGTTTTTTAAAAATGGCATGTTTAACATTGTTACATTAAAAAACATTAACTTTGATTCTACTAGTCACAAAAATCTTGATAACAGACACTTGAGAATATATTTGAAAATATATTATTTTTTGGCATAAGTAGTCATGAATACAATACAACTTAAGAACACTGATAAGTGGTTATAACAGTTCTCAAATAAATTTGCCAGGTTGAGGTATAACTGTCCTACTGGTAAATTTTTCTAATTATAGTTGCACTAAGCTTCTAAGGTTAACTTTTGAAAATGTTATGAAATAGAAACTCAGAGAAGTTATAGTAGTTGGTATTTTAATATCATTTAGTGCTTGTAGGGTTTGTGGTAATGTCACCTCTTTTATTCCTGATATTGATAATTTTGTCACATTTTTTTTTCCTTCTTGGAGATTTTTGGCAGGCGGCTTATCAAATTTATTGATTTTTTAGAAGTTTGCTTTGGCTAATTTTCCTTATTGTTTATCTCTTTCCAACTTCACTGGTTTTAGCGCTCATATTTATTATTCATTACTACCACTTGGTTTCAGTTTAATTTGTTCTTTTATTTTTTCAAGGGGAAGTTTCAATTGATTCAAAGCCTTTCATTAATTCCAATATAAGCATTTAATGTTAAAAATGTCAAAGTTCTATATAGAAACATCCCATTTTTTGTTTGTCTTTTTGTCTTTTCTAGGGCCATACCCATGGCATATGGAGGTTCCCAGGCTAGGGGTCTAATCAGAGCCGTAGCCACTGGCCTACACCAGAGCCACAGCAATGCCAGATCCAAGTTATGTCTGCGACCTACACCACAGCTCATGGCAATGCTGGATCCTTAACCCACTGAGCAAGGCCAGGGATTGAACCCACAACCTCATGGTTCCTAGTCGGATTTGTTAACCACTGAGCCACAAAGGGAACTCCTAGAAACATCCCAGTTTTGATAACTTGCATGTCTGCTTTATTCAGTCCAAAATATTTTCTAATTTCCAATATGTCTTATACCAACTAGCTTTTGAAGAGATTGTTGTTTAATTTCCAAATAGTAGGGGGAATACTAGATGTTTCTATTACTGATTTCTAATTTAATTCCAATTATTACAACAAATAATACTTTCTATGATTATATTACACTGGATGAAATATTCTTTTAGCTGAGCATATGGTGAAAATTGCTAGATGTTTCAAGTAAACCTGGAATCTACTATTGTTGGGTGGAGTGTTCCATAAATGTCATTTAAGTCAAGGTGATTGACAGTGTTCTTTCGTATCCATATTTTCTATCTTAATATATGAATAAGACAATGAATATTAATAAGTAATGAGAGAGGAAAGTTAGTCTCCAAGAATAATTGTGGATCTATTTCTTTCCATTTTTTGTTTCATGTATGTTGAAAATCTATAATTAACTGCTTCTAAATTGAGAAATAATCCAGATAAGTGTCTTTGTTCTATAATCTTGCCGTCCACCCATTTCACATAGTTTATAATTTTTCTATTACTCGTATCTTTGTTACTCTATTGAAAGTGGGTGTTCTTTGGGGTTTTTCTAGGTGACATATTTTCAAAAAATGATGTTTAATTATGGAGAAACAGGATGTTGAATAACAGTACTAAAAGGATGCTCATACTTCTCATCAATTTTTCTCCAACAGTAACATTTTTAACAATACCTATAGTAGAATATCAAAACCAGAAAACCTCTATTTGTACGAAGTGTGTCTATAACTTAATTCCCATGCCATTTTATCACATATGTAGACTGTCACTACCACAACAACCTACCATTAATGTACATCTTTAAGTGTAGTTTCCTCAAGTTCCTTGAATATATAATGACTGATTTAAAATAATTTTCTGCTAAACTAGGCACATAGGCCTTCAAATGCAGGTTCTGTTGCTAACCTCTTCAGCTAATGGTCACATTTTATTTTTTTTGCATGTCTCAATTTTTTTTGCAGTTGGAAAAAAGATATAAATGATGGTAGCAATATTGGCTAGTTAAGCACAACTCCAGGGATGGTAGTTATCAATTAAATTTTTAATGTTTAGTGATTGATTGGACTCTTACTGAAGTCTATTTCTCACACAATGTTAAGCTTATGATATTGCTTCTCAGAGGGTTTAGCCCTGGAAATGTCCAGTTATCCTGGAATGACAAATATACAAGGAGTCAAGTGGTCTCTAGTCTTGAACAAATTGAGCTGTTGGCTACACTAAATACAAGTTCATTTTTCTATGATTTATAACATATATTACTAAATATCCTAATACAGTTAAATTCAGGCCCACTGCAGTGGTAGTGACTGATGCCAGTATTTGTTCAGACAAAAGGAATGCTCTCAATGCTTTTCATGGTTCTCTGTGGAAAATTAGCTAGCCTACAGTTAGGCAGGTTGCACTCATGAAGTACCAGCTATCTAATTACTTACTACTGAAATATCTACCATTTTGGGGTTTGCCCATAGGCTTCAATGTCACCATACTCTTTAAAATAACGGTAGTTTAGGGAGTTCCCATTGTGGGTTAAGAACCCAACATAGTGTCCATAAGGATGCAGGTTCAATTCCCCGGCCTTGCTCAGTGGGTTAAGGATCCAGCATTGCCGCAAGCTGTGGCAGAGGTTGCAGATGTGGCTCATATCCAACATTGCTGTGACTGTGGCATAGGCCTGCAGCTATAGCTTCAATTCAACTCCTAGCCCAGGAACTTTTATGTGCCTCAGGTGAAGTTATAAAAATATAAAAGTAAAATAATAAAGTAAAATAAAATAAAATAAAAGTAGTTGCACTAGGGAGGGCTTCAAGGGCTTTCTATTCTTATGTTCTGCCTGTCCTACTTAACAGAATCTGTCACCCAGATCCAAAAAGCTAGAGAGATAGTGACAACCTATCCCCAAAGTGACAATACAGATTTTTAAGTATTAAACTGGGGGATTGCTGTGTTCTCAATTTGCCCCACCTAATATGGAACTTCAAAGGTACAAATGACCTACGGTGAAGACAGGGGGTTCAGTATTCTAAGGATACTAAGCCTGAGGAAGAGCTCCTATTCAATGTGTCTGAGTGGGGAGGAGAGGAATAAATCTTCATCCTGTCAGCTGCAATTGTGTAGAACTGAGGATCTACAAAACTGAGCTGGAGAATAAGAAATTTTGGCATCATCCTATTCTGGACTTCAGACCTGAACTGCTAGCTAAAAGAAAGACAGAGATATTTTTATTTTTGGCTCCAATACTTGGAGTAGAATCATCCTAATGAGTTGAAATGGGAAGAATGAGTGAGTGGTAGTTTGAATGTCACACAATCTTGCTCTTCAGTTTCAAGAAAACTCTTAAATATTTCATCGTTTGCTGTATACCATTAGGAGAAACTTCAGAAGTATATACTTAAAACTTTTTTGCAATTATATTTCTTATGATGATCAGTAATTTTTGATGTCACAACTAACTTGATAAAGGCTCAGATGATGCTTAGCATTTTCAGCAATGAATTTTCATTTCTGTCATTTTTAGGGCCGCACCCATGGCATATGGAGGTTCCCAGGCTAGGGGTCTAATTGGAGCAGTAGCTGCTGGCCTATGCCAGCCACAGCAACACCAGATCCGAGCCACGTCTGTGACCTACACCACAGTTCACAGCAACACCAGATCCTTAACCAGCTGAGTGGAGGCCAGGGATCAAACCCACAACCTCATGGTTCCTAGTTGGATTCATTTCCACTGCACCACGACAGGAACTCCAAAAATTTTTAAATTAAGGTATGTACTTTTTTTTTAGACATGATGCTATTGTACAGAAGAAACTACAGTACAGTGCAAACTTGACTTTTATGTGCACTAGTAAATCAACAAAACTCATGTAACTCAAATATTGTGATATTTACTTTACTGTGGTTGTCTGGAACTGAACCCACAATATCTCCAAGGTATACCCATACATCCTGAGAAGGATCCTCAAAAATTGGTATTTGAGTGAAATTTTATTTTTATTATATTATAAAATATGATACACAGAAGACTGTATAAATTATATACGTACACAAAGAATAATTTAACAAACTTGAAAAAATTATTGGCATCATTAAAGTGACATGTGCACTGCTATAATTAATTACATTTTTACCCAGATGAACCACTATTCCAACTTTTGGTTAATACATTCGGCTGCTTTGCTGAAAATAATAGGAGATAGCTGCATAACATGTAGTTGCAGTTCGTTCTATTTCAATAATGTGTAGTAATCCACAAAAAGGAAACACCACTACCATTGATGTATCTATTCTGTTGAGAGTCATTTGCATGTTTTCCAGCTTAGAGCTATTAAGAATAATAATGCTACAGACATTAACATGTCTTTAGGGAACATATACACATCAATCTTTATAAGCATATACACTATAGTGAAATTTCTAAGTCAGAAAATATAAGCATGTTCAGTATTATGGCGTATCATGAAAAGTTTTCCAATGTGACTATCCCCAATTATACTCACACCATCCCTGTGTGAAAGATACTGGTTAGTAAAATACTCACCAATATTTAGAATCCTCAATCCATTTTATTGGACCCATTCTAGAAAGTATACATTAGGATTGCATATAATTTTTGCTGTTTCTCTGTTGCCAAATGAACTTGAGGACCTACAACTGTGGTTTATGTGGGACATGCTCAAGTCTTTGCCAATCCTCTACAGGGCTAACAGCATATTGATTCTAGTGATTTGTATATAAATTTTGAAAGCCAGCATTTTGTGACAACTTATATCCTACTACATTCTAAATATGTCTTTAGACTGTCTCATTAAAAAATATTTGTAATAAATATGTTGCAATGCAAATAGCCATGAATAAACAATACCAAGAGTCAATAAACTATACCCAGGGAGCTATATCTTGCCCACCACCTATTTTTTTTAAATGATTAATTCCTTTATTTTTTAAAATGAGGTAAAATTCACATACATAAAACTCACTATTTTAATAATTTTAAATACAATTCAGGGGCCTTTGTGCAATCATCACTATGGTCAAAATTCTACATTTTCCATTCCCTGTACCCCCTCTAGTCACTGACAACCACTAATCTGCTTTGCCCCTACTGATTTACCTCTTCTTCATATTCCATGTAAATAGAATAAGGCCCTTATGTGTCTGGTTTCTTTCACTTAGCACAATGATTAAGATGAACATCCATGACATACTATGTAATTGATTCCTGTTTATGGATAAATAATACGGCATTTTATGAATATACCACTTTCTTTAGCCATTCATCTACTCATGGATATTTGAAACAATTTCACCTTTTGCCTATGGCAAATAGTTGTGGCTGTACATATTTCCATACAAAATATTTACTTGAACATTAATATTCCTTTAACTTAGGACTATACATGGTATGGAATTGGGGTCACAAAAATTCTATATTTAAATTTTTTAGGAACTACAATACTGTTCTTCACAGTAGCCTCACTGTTTGATGTCCCCCATAAAAAGAACAATTTTTTTTTTTTTTTGCTTTTAGGGCCACACTCGCAGCATGTGGAGGTTCCCAGGCTATGGGTCGAATCGGAGCTGTAGCCGCCAGCCTACACCACAGCCATAGCAACGCTGGATCCTTAACCCACTGAGCGAGGCCAGGGGTCAAACCCACAACCTCATGGTTCCTAGTCGGATTCGTTAATCACTGAGCCATGACAGGAACTCCAAAAGGAACAAAAATTTTAACTTTTCCACATCATTACTGACATTCGTTATTTTCCATTTTTCATTTTATAGGCACAGTATGAAGTGGTATCTCATGGTTATTTGGGAGGATTTTGGTTGTCTTTTTGGCCACACCCATGGCATGTAGAAGTTCCCAGGCTAGGGATCAAACCCACGCCACAGCAGTGACCTGAGACGCTGCACTGACAACACTGTATACTTAATTCATTGTGCCATTCTTTCACATGTAGCTGTCCAATTTTCCCAGCATGGTTTATTGAAGAGACTGTCTTTTTTTCCATTGTATGTTCTTGCCTCCTTTGTTGTAGATTAATTGACCATAAGGGCATGGGTTTATTTCTGGGCTTTCTATCCATTGATCTATAATATGTCTGGTTCCATCCCCCCAGTATCATTCTGTTTTGATTGCTGTAGCTTTGTAGTATAGTCTGAAGTCAAGGAGCACGATTCCTCCAGTTCTGCTCTTCTTTCTCAAGATTGTTTTGGCTATTCGAGGTCTTTTATGTTTCCATAAAATTTTTAAAAATTTTGCTCCACTTCTGAGAAAAATGCCATTGATAATTTTGGTAGGGATTGCACTGAAAATTTAGACTGTCTTGGGCAGTATGGTCACTTTGACAATACTGATTCTTGCAATCCAAGAACATGGTATTTCTTCCATCTGTTTGTGTCATCTTCAATTTATTCCATCAGCTTCCAAAGAGTTTTTGGAATACAGGTCTTTTGCCTCCTTTGGTAGGTTTATTCTAGGTATTTTATTTTTTGGATGTGATCTACCTTTGATTTAAAGTGAGAGATGTGTAATTTTTCCTCCTTTCACTTGAACCACTGTAGGGTATTCACTGGCCTAACTTCATTATTGTTTTTCAGGGAATAGAGAGGCCTGAGAAGAGGGAGAGAGACAGGAAAATGGCCAGTCAGTGGAGCAGTCAAAACACACATAACATTAATTTCACCATCTTATATGGACGTGGTATGTGGCTTCCTAAAATAACTACAATAGTAACATCAACGATCACTGATCACTGTAACACATTGAGAATTTTTGAAATATTGCAAGAATTACCAAAATATGACATAGAGACACAAAGTGAACAAATGCTGTTGTGAAAATGGTAATAATACACTTGCTCAATGCAGGGTTGTTATAAACCTTCACTTTGTAAAATGCAATATCTCAGTAGTGAAATACAACAAAATGCAATGAGGTATATATGGTAATCCATTATTTCTTTTGATGATTTTACTCTCGGTAAAAACTGATTGCCAAATTAAAGATCAGGAAGATTTTACTATACATTTTTATTGTGTTTTTCTTTATAGTACAGCTTGTACATTTAGCTTTTGATAGATTTTGAGTTAATTTCTGTAACGGTTATAAGTTAAAAGTCCAATTACATCCTTTTGTAAGCTGATCCCTGTTGTCGAAGGATCATCTGTTGATACTATTTTTTCATAACTGAATGGTCTTGGTAATCTCCTAGATAATCAATTGGTCATAGATGTTTCTCTGAACACTCATTGTATTCCACTGGCCTAGATGTCTATCCTTATACAAATAGTACACTGTTCAGATTACTATCACTTTGTTGTAAAGTCTGAAAAAAGTATGAATCATCCAAGCTTATGGTTTTCAAGATTTTTTAGGCTATTCATGGTTCTTCGCAATTTCATACCTATTTTAGTATCAGTTTTCCTTTTTTGTAAAAAAGGCAGTTGAGATCTTGAAAAGGATCCCATTAAATTTGTATATCGCTTTATGGGATAACTGCACACTAAAATACACTTTCCAATAAATGAACACAGGATATGTTTCCACTTGTTTAGTTTTCTTTCTTTCAGCAACATTCTCTAGATTTCAATTTAGAAGTCTCGTACCTATTAAAGTAAATGTACCCTACATATTTTATTATTTACGATATTGTAAATGGAATTGTTTCTATTTGCCTTTATATGTTGTCCATTGCTAGTATCTAAAAATACAACCAAGTTTTATGTATTTGACATACACTCTGAAGTGTTGCTGAATTTCTTATAAGTCTAGCAGTTTTTGTATGTATTGTTTAGGATTTTCTAAATGTATAATACTGTCATCTTGAGAATAGAGACAATTTGACTTCTTCCCTTCCAATTCCAAAGCATTTTATTCTTTTCCTTGGCTAACTGTTCTGGTTAGAACTTCTAGTAACAAAGTTAAACACAAGAGGCATCCTAGTTTTATTTCTGGTCATAGGGAGACAGCAGTCTTTCCCCTTTGACTATGTTACCTCTTTTTCACAAATGCCTTTCATCATGTTGCCTTTCTTGTTTTGTAGAAAATGAGCCTCACTGAGCCTCCATGGCCTTCCCTCAGTTCCAAGAGGCAGGTTCAGAGACAGCTGCTGATCAGGGAATGGAAGGGATGAAAAGACAAGGGAGGAACAGTCAGGCAACAGTAATGCAGCTTTGGGGGTAAGGTCCTGGTTCCCCCCGAGGGAGGCACATGATTTAGGCATCTTACACACCTAACAGAAAAGATTACATTCCTTACGCTCCTTTTGGAAATGGATAGTTTAAAACTAAATAGCTTGTAGCCCTGTCCTGTGCTTGTCCCTCATTTGATTGTACCCTAAACACAAATATATAAGCTATATATAAATATAACCTATAAGCTAAAGATTAGTCACCCTGACCACAATTGCCTGTGGGTTATAAATTATAAGCACATGATGTTTTTCAGGAACTTTCCTAGTTTGTTCTAATCTCTGATCAATATGTCCTTTCTGCAACCATTGTTATTCTAGGAAAAGCCAAGATGACAAAACCCAGAAGACCACCACTAAGATCATGGCCGAGATCTCTTGATTCCCCAAAAGAGAGAAGAATGCATGTTTACCCCAATTCTTATCTTATTCTTTTCTCCTTTTAGACTACAAAACTCCCTGCAATTCTTCCCCAAGGGAGGGCACAGTTTTCAAGGCATTCGCTCGCTGTAGCCCCCATTTGCCTGGCAAAGAAATAAAAACAATGTTTTCCCCTACACCCAAAACTCTGCCCCTATGTTTCTATTTATACCAGTGGGCAAAGGCTTAGTTTCACTGCTTTTACTTACTTATGTCAAATAATATGAAGCATCTTTCATGTGCTTTTTGTCCATTTATATATTTTCTTTGAAGAAACATCTTTTCATGTTTTCACCCATTTTTAATTGGGTTTTCTACATGTTGAGAAGTAAGTTTTGATGCACATTTAGTTAATTTTCTATATAGTGCATCTTCATTTCTCTGAATGTGGAAATACATTTGTCCAAGCACCATTTGCATTTGGAAATCCAGTTGTCCAAGCATCATTTGTTGAAGGGACCTCATTCCTCTAAATGATCTTGGAAGCCTTCCCAATAATCAACTGGGGATAGATGAATGGGTTTATTTCTGGAAACTCAATTCTATCCCACTGGTCTATATGTATACACTTAGGTGAGGACTGTATCATTTTGATTAATGCAGCTACGCAGTAATTTCTGAAATTAGAATTCAAGTCTTCTGACTTTGTTCTTTTTCGAGATTGATTTGGTTTAAGCTTTTCCATTTCTGCACAAAAGACTATTCGGATTTTGAAAGGACTTGCATTGAATCTGTTGATCACTATGGGCTGTATTAACATCTTAAGAATATTACAATACACTTGCAGAGGATGTCTTTCCATTTATTTACTTGTTTTTAAATTTATTCCAGCAAAGTTCTGTAGTTTTCACTGAACAAATATTTCCACTCCCAGGCTAAATTTATTCCTAGGTAGCTTATTCTATTGGATGCTATTGTACATAGATTTTTAAATTTCCTTTTCCAATTGTAATAAGCTATAGAAATACAAGTAATTTTGTGTGCTGGTCATTTAACTTTGCTGATTTTGTTATTATCTCTAGAAACTTTCTGTGAATTCCTTGGAATTATCTACATAAATATTCTTATAATTGGAGTAGAAAAAGAGTTTTAATTCTTACTTTCCAATTCCTATGCCTTCTATTCCTTCTTCCTGCCTAGCTGCTATAGCTACAATATACAGTACAATATATAAGAGCAATGGTGAAATCAGGCACCTTTGTCTTGTTGATGACCTTAGGAGAAAAGCATTCAGTCTTTTGACATTGATATTAGCTATGTGTTTTACATAAATGCTATTTATCATTTTCAGCAAGTTCCTATCTATTCCTAATTTGCGTTTTGTTTTTCTTTTCTGAAATCATGAAAGTTTGCTGGTTTTATCAAATTCTTGCTCTGTATCCACTGAGATAATCTTTTGGATTTTCTTCTCATTATATTGATGTGATGCATTATCCTTGTATTACTGGCAATAATTCCACTTATTTAGGTGTAAAATCCTGATAATATGCTGTTGGATTCCTTATTGTAGAATTTTTGGAAAAACTTAGAATCTAAGACATATTGGTAATTAATTTTCCCTTCTTAGGATGGTTTTACTCGGCCTTAGTGTCAGAGTAATGATGGACAAATAGAATAAGTATTCCCTCCTTTCAATTTTTTGAAAGAATTTGTGTGATTACTATCAACTCTTAATATCTGGTAGAATGAACCAGTGCAGGCATATGAGAGCTGTCTTTTCTTCGCTGACAGGTTTTATATTTTGGCTACTTGTTCAACCCCTTTATTTATATACATCTCTTCAGATTTTCAAACACTACTCGAATCTGTTTTTTAAAGGATAAAGAATTCCCTTTTCTCCACATTCTTACTAAAACCTGTTATTAGCAGATGTTTTGAAGTTAGTCATACCGACAGGTGTGAGGTGGCATCTCACTGTTTTGATTTGCATTTCTCTAATAAATAACAATGTTGAGCATCTTCATCTGCCAGTTAGCCATCTGTATATCTTCTTTGGAAAAATGTCTACTCAAGTCTTCTGTCCAATTTTTAAGTGAGTTTTTTTTTAGATAGTGAGTTGTATGAGCTGTTTATGTAATTTGGATATTAACCCCTTGTCAGTCATATCATTTGCAAATATTTTCTCCCATTCTGTAGGTTATCTTTTCACTTTGTCGGTAGTTTTCTTTGCTGTGCGAAAGCTTTTAAGTTTAATCATGCCCCATTTCTTTATTTTGCTTTATTTCTTTTGCCTTATATTATTGTCAATTCTCTAACCACTTTAAATATTTCACTCCATGCTTTTCTTGCTTTCATCATTTCTGAGAAGTCAGATGTGATTCCTTTTATTCCTCTCTAGGTAGGTGTCCCTCATTTCTGTTATAAGGATTTTTTATATATTTATCATTTCTTTTGGTTCTTTCTTATGATTTCCATCTCTCTACTTACATTGCCTATATGTTCTCACATGCTGTCTATTTCACTCAACAGAATCTTTAGCATAGTTCTCTGGTTTCTTTTAGGATTTTTTTTCTTTAGCTTTGTTTTTTTTTGTTGTTGTTTAAAAAACAATATTCCTAGGTATAGTTTCGTGAGGCATTTATCTTAGTGTTCTCTGAGCTTCCTGGATCTCTGCTGTGGTGTATGACATTAATTTGGGGGAAATGATCAGTCATTATTACTTCAAATATTGCTTCTGTTCCTTACTTCTTCTCCTTGTATTCCCACTACATGTATGTTACATTCTTTGTGGTTGTGCCACACTTGTTCAATATTTTGTTCTATTTTTATTTACTCTTTTGATCCCTTTACTTTTGATTTTCGAGAGTTCTATTACTATATCCTTGAGCTCAGAGGTTCCTTCTTCAGCTATGTTTAGTCTATCTAGGAGCCCATCAAAGGCATTCTTCATTTCTGTTAGTGTCTTTGATATTTCTCATTTCTTTTGGTTCTTTCTTAGGATTTCCATCTCTCTGCTTACACTGTCCATCTGTTCTTACATGCTGTTTACTTCAACCATTAGAGCCCTTGGAATACTAACCATAGTTGTTTTAAATTCCAGGTCTGATAATTCTAAATCCCTGCCATCTCTGATTCTAGTCCTTGATCTGTGTCTTCAAATTGAGACGTTTGCCTTTAGGTATGTATGCTTTGTAATGTTTTCTTGATAGCTGGACATGACATACAGTGTAAAAGGAACTGCTATAAACAGGACTTTAGTAACGTGATGGTGATGTATGAGGAAAAGGGGAGCATTCTACAGTCTTATAATTAGATTTCAGTCTTTAAGTGAGCATATGTATTTGGACTATGTAACTTCACAACAGCTTCTCAGTTGTACTCTTCCCCTACATGAAACAGTATAGCTAAAGGGATCTGGAACTGGGCAGTTCCCTTCATTGGGTAAGTTAGGCTATGATAATACTCCAGCACATTAGGCTCTGGTTACATAGTTTCCTCTGATGTCAGGTCTTATTAAGAAAAATAGAGTTCTCTGGCTTATTTCAAAATGATTCCCCTTTCTCTCCCACTGACAGAAGCACAAGGGTATTTTTCTCCCATATGTAGCTCATAGAAGTAAACCTCATAATATTATGGAGGTCCCCTTGGAGTTAATTCTTAGGCATGCTGACACTAAGGCTCCAGCAATTCACCAATTACAGTTCATATTTTTCAATCCTGGCACTAGTTCCTGCAGTGGTTTCTGCTCATGCAATTCACCAATTACAGTTCAGGTTTTCTTATTTTAGCACTAATTCCTGCAATGGTTTTTGCTCATGCCTACTCTAGTAACACATGACTCCCTGTACTCACCTGTCTTCTCACCAATCTGTGGGCAACGATTTGTCCCATATCCTCTCCTCTTTTACAGATCTAAGAAACACTGGTTACTTTTTTAGTCTGTTCAACTTTTTACTTATTTTTAGGATGGAGCGGCAACTTCTAAGCTCATTACATGCAGAAATGGAAACCCAACTCTTTTAAAGTTTACCAGTGACTACTAGATACTACACATCAATTATTCAATTTACATGCAAAAACACTGGTGAACCCAATGATATCTTTCAAAATACACAATCAAAAAAGGAAATGGCCAAGAGAAATAAAAGTGCAATAATAAAAGTGATAACACCGATGGGAAATTTGAATTTAATGTAAATGTAGTTATAACATAACTGGCTGACCATGGAAATGTTGACAATATCATCATTTTAGACCTCTAGATTTGCACTTGTAAGAACTTACCAGTATACTGAGAATAGTGATTGTGCTGAAAATGATGAAGATGTCCAATAGGGAATGACATACCAGCAAAAACTTTTTATATTAAAGAAACTTTCGGAAATATTTCAAGACATTGAAAGCATAAAAAATGAAATGTTGAATGGAAATCCATATTTAGAAAGGAGGGAGACAATTCAGCAAACTACAGAAAAGATGCTCAATCCTAATCTGTAAATTATACAAGAAGAAGAAAGTAAGCATTGCTAAAAACACTTTAATTTTAGGAGTTCCTGCTGTGGCACAGTGGGTTGCTGCAGCTATGACACAGGTCACCGTTCCAGCTAGGATTTGATCCCTGGCCTGGGAACTTCCATGTGCTGCAGGTGTGGTCAAAAAAGGAAAGACAAAAAAAATTTAGTTTTAAATGTTTCTAACAATTCATATTATAATATATGAACTAAATATTAGCTTCACATTTGTAACTGAGAGTAAGAGAATTTTTAATGTTCTGACAAAAAGCTTTTTAGATAATGGAACAATTGTATTTTTTCCATTAATTAATATTGGTTTCAGCTGGTTGTCACTTCTGCAGTCCCAAAATAATCTACAAAGCAAGACTTGCCTACATTTTGAGGTTGGGGGGAGGGTGGGATGCTGCTGTTAATTAAATTTCCAAATATTCATGGCTAGTATATTGAAATGCATGCCTTTTATTGCTTTTTCTTGCCTTATGGCATTGGGTAGAACTTCCAGTGCAAAACTGAATAATGGTGAAATCCAACTTACTTGCCCACTTTGTGTTCACAGGAGAGGAAAACATTCAGTCTTTAATGATTGATATTGATGTTACTATCAGTGTTTATGAGATTCCATTTATCACATTAATGAGATTGCCTTCTATTCCAAATCTAAGTGTCTTTATAATGAATAGGTTTTAATTTATGTCAAATGCTTGCTTTTTTTTTTTGCACTTAGTGAAATAATATGTTTTCTTTTTAGTTATATGACTGGCTTCCAAATACTGAATTACTTTCAGCTCTGAACTGGACCATTCTGAAATACAATCAGAGCATTCTTTTCTCCTTAAAAAAGGCACACTCTCAAAGGAAACTATTTTATCACAGTCAAACAGACCTTAGGGAAGGGAAATACCCAACTTTAGTTCCCTACAGCTTCTGACACAGAGGAAAGAAAACACCTAACTCCAGCCCTTTCTAGCCTTCCTGTCTCACCTTAAGAAGGCAAAAAGCTCCACTAATCTATGACAAAGGAGGCAAGAATACACAACAGAGAAAAGACAGACTCTTCAATATTTGGTACTGAAAAAACTGGACAGCTACCTGTAAAAGAATGAAGTTAGAAAATTCTCTAACACCATATGCAAACCTAAACTCAAAATGGATTAAAGACCTAAGTGGTAGACCAGGTATTACAAAACTCCTAGAGGAAAACATAGGCAGAACACTCTTTAGCATAAAATCACAGCACTACCTTTTTTGATCCACCTCCTGGAGTAATGAAAATAAAAACAAAAATAAACAAAGAGGACTTAATTAAACTTAAAAGCTTGTGTACAGAAAAGGAAACGATAAACAATACAAAAAAATAACTCACAGAATGGGAGAAAATATTTGCAAAGTGACTGATGAGGGATTTATCTCCAAAATATACAAACATCTCATGCAGCTCTATACCTAAAAACCAAACAACTCAATCACAAAATAGACAAAAAATCTAAAAAGACATTTCTCCAAAGACGACATACAGATGGCCAAAAAGCACATGAGAAGATGTTCAATATCACTAAGTATTAGAGAAATGCAAATCAAAACCACTATGAGGTACCATCTCAGGCCAGTCAGAATGGCCATTATCAGAAAGTCTATAAATAATAAATGCTTAGAGAGTGCGGAAAAGAAAAAAGAACCCTTCTACACTGTTGGTGGGAGTGTAAGCTGGTATAACCACTACAGAGAACAGCATGGAGGTTCCTTAAAAAACTAAATATATAGGAGTTTCCTTGTGGCACAATGGATTAAGGATCTGGCATTGTCAGTGAAGCAGCTCACGTAGCTGCTGTGGTACGGGTTCAATCTCTGGCCTGGGAATTTCCACATGCCAGAGGCATGGCCAAAATCCCCTAAATATAGAACTACCATGTGATAGTTCCAACAATCCCATGCCTGGGCATATATCTGGAGAAATCCATAATTTGAAAAGATATATGCACCCCAATGTTCACTGTAGCACTATTTATAACAGCCAAGACATGAAAGCAACCTAAATGTCCACAGACCAAGGAGTAAATAATGATGTGGTACATATATACAATGGAATATTACTCAGCCATATAAAAGAATGAAATAATGCCATTTGCAGCAACATGGATGGACCTAGAGATTATTAATTACACTAAGTGAAGTCAGAAAGAGAAAGATAGTAGTTGTATGTTATTCCCATCCTCCCAATTCACCCCTCCTCCATGGTTTCCCCTGTGGTAACTGGAAGACTGGTTTTAAAATCTGTTCATTTCTCTTTTATAAATAAGTTCTTTTGTGTTATTTTTTAAATTAGATTCCACATATAAGTGATATTATATGATATTTGTCTTTCTCTGTCAGATATAAAATAGATAATTATCAAGAACCCACTATATAACACAGGGAAATCTACCCAATAGTTTGTAATAACCTATATGGGAAAAAGGAATGGATTTATGTATATGTACAACTGATTTACTTTGCTGTACACCTGAAACTAACACAGCTTTGTATGTCAAATATATTCCAATAAATTTAAAAATAAAGTCTGATATATATATATTATATATATAACTGAATTACTCTGTTATCTACCTGAAACTAATACAACATTGTAAATCAACTATATTTCAATTAAAAATTTAAAATGTTAATGAAATAAATGCTCCACTTAAAAGGCAGAAACTGTTAAAAAAAAAGGTAGAAACTGTTAAATGGATTTTAATACTAAGATAAACTATAAAGTATAAGAGATGACTTTAAATATAAAACACAAAGATTGAAAGAAAAGGGATGGGAAAACAATAGCACAAGGAAGCAGTAAGACTAAAGGCAATTAAAATAGTTGTATTAATAGTAGATAAAACAGATTTAAAATCAACTTATTACCAGGAACAAAAAGGAAAGACTCATTGATAAAAGGATTGAGTCAAAAAGACATAACAATTAAAAATGTGTCTGCATTCAGTAACAAAGTAACAAAATACATAAGCTAAAAACTGACAAAATAAAAGGCAATTCCACAGTCATGACTGGTAATTTTAAACTCCTCTCTCAGCAACTGAGACACCTAGAAGAAATTCAGGAATGCATACATGTGTAAAAGATATGAACATTATCAATCATCACCTAGATTCAATTGACATTCTTAGATACTACACCAAAAATAACAATGCACATTCTTCTCAGTTGTACAAGGTTGGTTTACCAAGAGGCACAATATTCTGGACCATAACATAGTCCAAATATAAATGAAAACATTAAGATTTTAAAGAATATGTTCTTTAGCCATAATAGAATTTTTTAAAAAACCCCAACGATAAGCAGGAAACCCCCAACTGTTTGGAAATAAACTTCTTTTAAATAAATACTGACTCAAAAAAAATTCTAAGAAAGATGAGATGACATTTTTTCTGAATAGTAATGAAAACATTTTTTAAATCTGTGAGAAGGAGCTAAATTGAGAAATTTATGATTATAAATATCTATGTTAGAAAAGAAAGAAGATCTCAAAATCAAAGATCTAAGCTGGGGGGGGTGAGGTGGGGGGAGAGTGTCACTGATCTACTGCTCCCAGGACAGTGCTATCTTTGTAAATAATGTTGCATCAGAACCCAGCCACATCCATTCACTTAAGAATTATCCAGGGTTGGAGATCCCATCATGGCTAAGTTGTAACAAACCCAAACTAGTGTCCAGGAGGGCACAGGTTCAATCCCTGGTCTCGCTCAGTGGGTTGGGGATCTGACATTGCTGTGAGCTGTGATGAAGGTCACAGATAAGGCTCAGATCCCACATTGCTGTGGCTGTGGTGTAGGCCAGTGGCTGTGGTGTAGGCCAGAAGCTGTAGCTCTGGTTCAACCCCTAGCTTGGGAACTTCCATATGCCACAGGTTTGGCCCTAAAAAGACAAGAAAATAAGAATTAAAAATTTAAAAATTAAGTTAAAAAAAAATTATCCAGGGCTGGCTTGTGCCACAATGGTATAGCACTGAGCAACTTAAGAGGACATACAGCTCATAAAGCTAAAATGTTATGTTGCCTTTTAACAAAAGTTTTACCTATATCTGATCTAAACTTCCATCTGATAAAAGCAGAAAAGGAAGACAAGTCAAACTAAGAGCAAGGAGAAGGAAATTATAAAGAGCAGAAATCACTGAAATAAAAATTAGAAAAAAAAATATATGAAACAAAGAATATCAATACTGATAAACTAGACAGATTGATAAACAAAAAACACAAATTTCTAATATCAGGAATTAAGGAACATCACTAAATATTCTACATACATTAAAAAATAATAAAAGAATATTATGAACTGACACAAGAAGTAGTATTAAAAGGTTTACAAGAAGTAGTATTAAAAGGAAAAGTCAAAATGCAATATGTTAAAGGACATATATATCATGTTATCTATTGCGTGAGAAGGGAAAATAAGAAAATATATACACAAGTCAGAAGAATAAACCAGAAAATAATGAACCTGGTCATCCATAAGGGATGGGGAGACAAATGAGGTAGAATGAACGGATAGAGAAGAGAGTGACACTTCTCTTGAGTGTATCTTTTTGTACATATTTTACTTATTAAGAAAAAGAGTAAGGGGCAGAGAAATGGGCAAGGAAAAGGGAAGAAAGGATGGATTCAAGTATTTTATAAACACAATATTTGATAGTATATCCTCAGGTGTGGGAGTTGGGTAGCTGTCGGGGATGAGAAGAAGTGAAAACAAAACCTTAACTATTTTTAGAAGCTTTGTATATTGGCTTTGGGGTGAAGTAATTTTGAAAATAACTTTAAAAAATACTTTAGATACATTATAAGGCTGCACAATTGGCTACATATTTTTGATGTTGTCGGGAGCCAATTTTCTCACTGTGCATAGAAGGAAGAGACAATTACAGAATGCGGAAAAGCAAGAAAGAAGACTATAGGGATGGATTAGAACTGAAGGTACAGTATGAACCCACACAAAAATAAAATATGTATATGTGTATATATATATATATTTGCATATCTGTGTACATACGCTTCCTAGCTCTGTACACTGAAAGGGCCAAAAGGAAAAGACCTCAGGAGCAATGAGCAACCAAGCACCCAGAATCTTGGTTTGTAAACACTATTCCTCCAATAAAAGGAACCAACAACGTTCACAGGAAAAAAATAGGTAATTTTTTTTTTTTTTGTCTTTTTAGGGTCAAACTGGCGGCATATGGAGGTTCCCAGGCTAGGGGTCTAATTAGAGCTATAGCTTCTGGCCTAAGCTAAGCCACAACCACAATGTCAAATATGAGCCACGTCGGTGACCTACACCACAACTCACAGCAATGCCAGATCCTTAACCGACTGAGCAAGGCCAGGGATCGAACTGGCATCCTCAAGGATGCTACTCAGATTAGTTTCCACTGAGCCATGATGGGAACTCCAAAATAGGGTAATTTTGAGGTGAGGCGGGATAAGTATAAGATGAGTCTTAATGATAACAAAAGTAAGGAAATGTTCAAATAAATGTTGGGAACATATCACAAGCACCTAAGAAACAAGGCTTTTTTGTTTGTTTTTTGGTCTTTTTAGGGCCACACCTTCGGTATATGAAAGTTCCCAGACTAGCGGTCTAATCAGAGCTATAGCTGCTGGCCTATGCCACAGCCACAGCAATGTCAGATCCAAGCCATGTCTGCAACCTACACCACAGCTCATAGCAACGCCAGATACTTTACCCACCGAGTGCAGCTATGTATTGAACCCATGCCCTCATGCATACTAGTTGGGTTCGTTACCGCTGAGCCACGAAGGGAAACAGTTTTCAGGAACCCTCACTGGACCTATCTAGAAAATTTTGAACACTTAATTAATTAAGAATCATAATGAATTATAAACCAATGAAAAAAGCTAAGGATTTGAATCCCTCCTAATAAATAAATCACAGAGAAGGTAGATTTTATGCTTACAATACTATGCTGAGGACTGACTGGTAAATCTGGAGGGAGTATTAAAGTTACAAAACAATCATGGCAAAGAATGGGCAAGGAAAATGGCTAAACCCAGGAGGATAGTTACACAGCTAAGATATTTTCATGATCTCGAAACACCTCACTACATTGTGATGGATCATTTGCAAAGTGAATATTCTAGCTGCCATTTTGTACTAAAGTTTTACACAGCTGTGGAAATGCTGTAGATTAAAGAAGGCTAAAAGATACAACAACTAGGAGTTCCTGTCATGGCTCAGTGGATACGAATCTGACTAGTATCCATGAGGATGCAGGTTCCATCCCTGGCCTCACTCAGTGGGTTAAGGATCCGGCATTGCCGTGAGCTGTGGTGTAGGTCGCAGACATGGCTTGGATCTGATATTGCTGTGGTTGAGGCGTAGGCCAGCAGCTATAGCTCCAATTCTACCCCTAGCCTGAGAACCTCCATATGCCACAGGTACAACCCTAAAAAGGAAAAACAAAATTTGTAGCAACTAAATGTACTATTTGCCTCTAGGATGGATCTAAGACTAGATAGAGTAAAAACGCTATGAAATATGAAGTAAAAAAAAAATACGAAGTAAAAAGTTATGAAATATGAAGAATAGTTCAGGCAAATGAGGTTGACAAATGTACTATGGTCATTTAAAAAAAAAATTCCTATTCTTAGGAAGTATCCACTAAAATATTTAGGGGCAAAGGGTCAAATTGTTCCAGGAAAAAGAACTATACAGAGTGGAGAAGGAGGAGCACAAAAGGTACAAGTGGTATAAAATATAAACAATTGACAAATCTTTTTTTTTTTTTGGTCTTTTTCGGGACCACACCTGTGGCATATGGAGGTTCCCAGGTTAGAGGTCTAATCAGAGCTGTAGCTGTTGGCCCATGCCACATCCACAGCAACATCAGATTAGAGCCGCATCTGTGACCTACACCACAGCTCATGACAATGGCAGATTCTTAACCCACTGAGCGAGGCCAGGGATCGAACCTGCATCCTCATGGATACTAGTCAGATTTGTTTCCGCTGAGCCACAATGGGAACTCCACAACTGACAAATCTTGATAAGAGAATACATGTGTTCCTTATATTACTTTTTGGTAAGTTTTTTAGTTTATTTATTTATTTATTTTGTCTTTTCTAGGGCCGCACCCGCAGCATATGGAGGTTCCCAGGCTAGGGGTCTAATCAGAGCTGTAGCCACCAGCCTACACCAGAGCCACAGCAACACCAGATCCGAGCCACGTCTGTGACCTACACCACAGCTCATGGCAACACCAGATCCTTAACCCACTGAGCAAGGCCAGGGATTGAACCCGCAACCTCATGGTTCCTAGTTGGATTCGTTAACCACTGAGCCATGACGGGAACTCAGGTTAGTTTTTAAGTTTAAAATTATTTTCAAGAGAAAAAAATTTTTAAAGAATGATAAATACCATATGATATCACTTATAACTGGAATCTAATATCCAGCACAAATGAACATCTCCTCAGAAAAGAAAATCATGGACTTGGAGAAGAGACTTGTGGCTGCCTGATGGGAGGGGGAGGGAGTGGGAGGGATCGGGAGCTTGGGCTTATCAGACACAACTTAGAATAGATTTACAAGGAGATCCTGCTGAATAGCATTGAGAACTTTGTCTAGATACTCATGTTGCAACAGAAGAAAGGGTGGGGGAAAAATGTAATTGTAATGTATACATGTAAGGATAACCTGACCCCCTTGCTGTACAGTGGGAAAATAAAAAAAATAAAAAATAAAAAATAAAAAAAGAATGATATCCAAAACATTTTTTTAAAAAACTATCATAAACTGGAATACAGATTATTTTCAAAAATACTGTCATAAATCAATTAACAAAATTAAAAGACAAAATAACCCAGTAGATAAGAGTAAATGATGTGTACAGAAACTTCAGGAAAGGAAACCAGAATCATTTATAAGCCTATGAAAAGATCTTCAACCGTACTAATAATTAGTGAAAGGTAAATTAAATCACAAGATATAATTTCATATCTATCATATGGGCAATTTTTTTAAACAAATAATAACAAAATGCTGAAAAGCTAACCTGGGGAGAAAGAGATATAGAGAGGAAAGAAAATGTTATTGAGAAACCAATATTCTCATACTCTTTGGTGAGACTGTAAATTGGGACAATTACTCTGGAGAGTAACACATATTTCACTTTATATACAGCATCATTTCACTTTAATAAAAACACTAAGGAAATTCTCATGTATGCACAAGAATTCCTCTGAGGATTTTACTGCAGCATTGCATTTAACAGTAAATAACTGGAAATGACCTAAATGTCCATCAATAGGATAACAGATCCATTTTGTTTTTACCAAGTACAATACAATATTTGAAAGGAATTGGGTAGATTAATGTATTTATCAGTACAGATTAATCCAAGGGCAAGCTATTAAAAATATTTAACAATTACTATGGCACCAACCAAAAAAGATATTGTAAATAACTACTATTCCATAGTTGCTGAATACCCTTTATCTCAAAAGTAACGAGTGAAAAAAAACAATTTGTGGAATAAATAAAATAGAATTTTTACAAAGTTTAATAGCATAGAAAAACAATCATTAATATATAACTAAGCAGTAAAAGTATAAAAAAAATTCACGGTAAGGATATATAACTTCAGAATAGGACTTACTTGTGGCATGTGATGAAGAGGTATAAAGAGGGCTTTGACTATACTGTTTAAAGTTTTTTAAAAATCTGAATACATATGGTAAAGGTTTATTTGTTAGAGTGGGGTAGTGGTAATAAACACTCAATTTTTCATTCCCAATATCTTCTGTTTGAAATATTGCTTTTAAAAACTTTAGATGGCTTGCTATTTTCAAGAGAATAAAGTACAAATTACCAAGAAAGATATTCTAGGTTGTATACATTCTAATCTCAAACTACTTTTCTTTCTCATCACCTATTGCTCTTCACCTTCACACAATCCTTATGTTATGTCATTCTTAATATGCTATGAACTTGCCAAAAAAAAAAAACCCACACCTTTGCTCTTACTTTTCCTCTACTTAGAATATCTTTTTCCCCAACGTATATGAGAAAAAAATATTATAGGTGACCCTTGACCAACACAGGTTTGAACTGGGTGGGTCCACTAACATATGGATTTTTTTCAATAAATACATGTAGTTCTACATGATCCATGGTTGCCAAATCCATGGATACAGAACTGCAGATATGGAGGAACAACTATGGGACTTGAGTATCTATGGATTTTGGTATGTGCAGTGGGTCCTGGAACCAATCTCCCATAGACATCCAAGGATGCTGTAATTCTTGAAAGCCAAATACAGCTGTGACCATCTCTTTGGAATTACCTCTGAAAACTCCATTCATAACAAGCCCTTCTCTGGAGTTCCCATTTGGCTCAATGGGTTAAGTATGAGGCACTGTCATTGCAGTGGCAGCTTCAATTCCTGGCCCAGGAACTTCTGCATGCCACGGATATGCCAAAAATCTACTATTATAACACATTGTCATTGTGTTGATCACTAAAGCTAGGAGTTTATCATTGTTCTAGATCTTCCCAAAGAACAATACTGTGGCTTTAAGTTTCTCTATTATCTGCCTATTTTCTACATCACTCATTTCTACTCTTTATTATTTCCTTACTTTTACTTATTGTGAATTTATTTTGTTCTTTTTCAAGCTTCCTAAGGTGGAGTTCAGGTTATTAATATTTAGAATTTTCTTTCTTAATGATGAAACTATTTAATAAGAGCATAAATAATAAAAGAATTATAATTTTAACTCTAAGTACTACTTTAGCTGTGTCACATGAATTTTGATGTGTATTATCAACACAATTCACTTCAAAATATTTTATGATTCCCCTGAGATTTTTCCCTGTGACTCCAGAATTATTTAAATTGTGTTGTCTAGTTTCCAAATATTTGGAGTACCTCTAGGTAACTGATTTTGATTAATTTCTATTTTAATTTTCTTGCGGCCAAAAAAACATACATTAATTTCAACCATTAAATGTATCAAGACATATTTCATGGCCTACAATATGGCCTATGTTAGTGAACATATGATGTACAGTTGATAATAATGTGTCTTTTAAAACTTAAGGGTACAGTGTTCCATAATTATCACTTATATCCATATAACTAATTATATTCATCAGATCATCTATGTCTGTACTGATTTTTTCATCTAGATAGTCTAGCAATTGCTGAGAGTAGTGTGATAAAAATTTCTAATTATAACTCTTTCTTTCCTAATTTTATTATTTTTTTGCTTTATATATTTTTAACCTGTTATTGGTTATATACATTTATGATTGCTATGGCTTCCTGATGAATTCACTCAGCATTATGAAATGTCCCCTCTTTATTGCCTACAACAGTCTGTCTTGCATTCTATTTTATCTGATTTTAACAGCATCCCTTCAGCCTGTGCCTTTGGTTTATTGGGGTTTTGGTTTGTTTGTTTGTTTGTTTTTGTTTTATTTTTTTGCTTTTTAAAAGGGGCCATACCTGCAGCATATGGAAATTCTCAGGCTAGGGGCCATATAGAAGCTACAGCCTCCAGCCTATGCCACAGCCACAGCCACGCAGAATCCGAGCCGCATCTGTGACCTGCACCACAGCTCATGGCAATGCCAGATCCCTGACCCACTGAGCGAGGCCAGGGATTGAACCTGCATCATGGATACTAGTTGGATGCATTTCTGCTGAGCCATGACAGGAACTCCAGCAGCCTATGTCTTTAAGAAAATCTCCTGCTGATGTCAAATTGAATATTTTATCCATTCTCATACTCTCTGCCTTTTCATTGAAGTTCAGTCCATTAACATCTAATGTAATTACTGATATGGGTACTTAGATCTCCCATTTAATTATATATTTCCCATTTGCTCTCTTTGTTTTTTGATCCTCTATCCCCCCGCCCTCCTTGTATCACAGCACAAACAGGGACCCTTTACTCAAATCACAATTTCAGTGTCTACCCATATGAAGATATAAACTGATGCAGCACTCAGTAATAATGTTGAAATAAATTAATAAAACCAGATAATTCTAAGAGCTAAATAAAGACATATTAAGGGACAAATTCATTCAACACATACACTCAGAAAACACTATATATTACCATGAAAAACAGAAAAATTTATGTTCAGCTTTGGAAAATACTTCAATGTTATGATTGTTTGATAGTTCCATAAGTCTACAATGTTTTACATTTTACATTTCTGGGATTGATACCATCAAAATGATCAAAATGATGACAATCACAAAAAAGGATAGATGTTTCCTAACCTCCTACCCCTTTTATTTCTGAGCTTGATCTTTTTCTAGTTCGTACTTTTCCTTAGAAGAAGGCACTTTTTTAAAGAATAATCACACTTCTTAAAAAAATAACAATAAGGCTAACTTCTTAAAACTAAGTAGTATAGACAAGAACACATTTTAAAAAGCAATAAATTACTAAAAAAAATCATCAAAAAACAAGTTTAACATTTAATGAACATCTTTTGGACATCTCTCTGCATATAATTTAGAAAGAAAAATGTCAGTGGAAGGAGTAGCCAAAATAGTGAAGGCAAACCCTGAGCTCACTTCCTCTCACAGGCACACCAAAACTACAACTATTTACAGAACTACTGATGACAAAGACTTGAAGACTAGCAGAAAAGACCTACAACAAAAGATATAAAGAAGCCACAATGGGATGGGTAGGAGGGGCAGAGATGCTGTATAGTCAAGACTGATACCCGTTGGAGGAAGGGGGTCAACCACAAATAGGGGGATAATTATTACTGCAAAGATTCTTCCCAAAGAGTGAGGTATCCAAGCCCCGTATTGAACTTCCCAGCCCCGGGGTCTTGCACTGGAAGGATGAGCCCCCAGGATGTTTGGCTTGGAGGATCAGAAGGACTTACTTTCAGAAGCAAACAGTAGAAAATTGAGACTCCACTCTTAAAAGGCACACCCAAAGTCTCACATGCTCTAAGACCCAGGGAAGAAGCAATAATTTCAAAGAAGCCTGGATCAGACCCTCCAGCTGACCTTGGAGAGGCTCTGGGAGAGGTAGGAGTCAACTGGAGCTCACTCTGAGGACAGAGATGCTAGCAGCAGCCATTATGAAGAGCTTATTCTATCATGAGGACACTGTGCTGGAAAATGCCATTTTTCATCACCCCTCTAGCTTTTTAAGCATGAAACTGGCCCTGCCCACCAGCCTGTTGGCATCAGCACTGGGATGCTTTAGGTCAAATAGCTAGCCAGAAGGGAACACAGATCTACCCACATTATCAACTGCCTTAAGACTCCCTGAGCACCCAGCCATCCTTGGACACAGGACCCCACCAGTGCACTGGCACTACTAAGGGATCCCTGAGGGCCTACAGCTAGCCACTGAGACCTGGTCCACCTACCATTGGGAAGATACCAACTCTGGAACCCCAGGGCCCTATAGACAAAGACACCAGGACCCGGATCTTCCCGCCAGCAGACTAACATTAGCCCCAAGACACCCTGGGCACTGGCTCCACACACCAATAAATGGGCACCAACCCCAGGATACCCTGGACCCTAGTCTTGCCCACCAGTGGACAGACACCTCCAGGACCACTACAGCTTCATACCCTACCAGTATCAAGACCAACCACATCCATCAAGAAGCTGGCATTAACCCAGGGCCCCCTGGACACCAGCCCGTCCACCAGAGAGGCTAACATCACCTCTAAGACTCCCCAGGGCCCTGCAGTCAAAAGCCCTAGCACCTCTGCCCACCAATAGATTGGCACTAGCCAGAGGAACCCTGGGACCTGGCCCTGACAACCAGCAGGACAAAACCAGCTCTGTGACACTATGGGCCCTTCAGTTGGCTGCCCTGGGATCTAGCCCCCTCACCAGCTGGCCAACACTAGGTTTAGGACACTGTGGACCCTACAATGGATGAATGGATAAAGAAGATTTTGTATATATGCACAATGAAATATTAGCCATAAAAAAAGAGTGAAATCTTGACCTAGAAGGTATTATGTTAAGTGAAATTTAAAAAAGAAAAAAATTGAACAAACATAACAATACAAAACATAAATACAGAGAACAAATGGTTGCTAGAGGGGAGAGAGTGGGAGAAGAGAAACAGGTGAGGGAGAATAAAAGGTACAAACTTCTAGTTCCAAGATAAATAATGGCTATGAAATGTACAGTGAAGGAAATATAGTCAATAATTGCATAATATCTCTGAATGGTGGCAGATGGTAACTAGACTTACCATGATGAACATTTTGAAAAATACAGAAATATCAAATCAGTATGTTGTATAACAGGAATTAATATAGTATTATAGGTCAATATACCTCAAAAATTAACTCACAGACAAAGAGATCAGATTTGTTGGTACCAGAGGTGAAGATGGTGGGAGGAGAAATCAGATGAAGATAATCAAAAGTTACAAACTTAAGGTTATAAGATTATAAACTACTAGGGATGTAATGTACAACATGATAAATATAATTAATGCTGCTATTTGCTATATACGGAAATTGTTGAGAGTAAATCCTAAGAGTTCTCCTCCCAAGAAAAGTTTTTTTCTTTCTCTTTAATTTTGCATCTATATGAGATCTGGATATTCACTAAACTTATTATAGTAATCATTTCATAATGAATTTAAGTCTAATCATTATGCTGTATACCTTAAACTTATATAGGGCTGTATGTTCCCATTGTGTCTCAATAAAACTGGAAGAAAAAATACACTAAAATTTTTTTAAATAGGTAGATTAAAAACATAGTTACAAATAATTTCATTAACCTATTATTATATCACAAAGTGGCTGCTAGGGAGAGGTGAACTGACTGGAAAAGAGCACAGAGAAATTTTCATAGGTGATGGAATACTTTCTTTATACCTACCACTAAACACCTAAAGAATTCAAATGAAGGGCCTGTTCCTGGAAGAGAGCTATCACCAGGTGTCATCTGCAAATAATATAGACTAGCTGTGGTAAGAGGAAACTTGGGAGGGGCTAGAGACTAAGAGTCAAACTCTGTGTTGGGTTGTCTCTGCATTTATATACTAAACATTGTGTTTCATCTCCATGTGAATTGCCTTCCTCCCCTTTGAAGTCCCAAATCACTATTCCCAACATTTTCTTTTGTCTTTAGCTAAAGAAAGTATTTAAGGTGAAGGCCTCAGCCATTCTGGCAAGTTACTCAATTTTCCTGGGTCTATCTCATGTATAAACATTATTAAACTTTTGTTTGATTTTTTTCCTGTAAATACTGTCAATTTAATTACTAGACCAGTCAGAAGAACTTTAAGGATAATTTCTTCCTTCTCAACATTCGTTTTAATATATGTGAACTATACCTCAATGTTTTAAAATGGGATTATAGGAGCTTTAATTTTAAATGGACCGATTTTATATTACTTGGTATAAAGAGGAGAGAAAGAAAACTGACAGTGAAGTAACTGCCAAAGTTCAGATGCTATTTCACAAGAACCATAACTTTCAAAATGATACCCTGAAGTTTTTTGGATGAAAAAGCATTAGAATGTAAAACATTGTATATTTTTACCACATGATAAATTTACCAAACAATAAAGAATGAGATTAGAAGAATGAAGATAATTACTTCTAGAGCTTCTCACAAAATTACAAATTTCTATAGCTTGTGCATTTCTACTTTCAGGATTTATAGAACATATTTTCTTGTGTAACCTTAACTCCTTTAGTTTTTCCTCTACTTCAACACTTACCATGGATTCAATGCTTACCAATAGCTCTTTTATAAGTTATCTCTATTCTTGTTAACAAAAAATTAATCAAGTCAATCTATGAAAGAAATGGAAAATTTTATTTCAGCAATATTGAGGATTATAACCTAGGAAAAGCCTCTCAGTTCTCAGAACTGTTCTGCCCATTAGAGATCAAGGCAGGTTTTCTGAGACAGAGGGCTATACTTTAAATGGCATAGGCAGTATGAACAATCCAGATCTGCAAGTAAAAAGTTGTGGGTCATTGTGACCCCTTACAAGATTAAGAAGGAATGTTATCTTTTAAGGAGGTGTCTTATTGATACTAGGAGAATGTTGCTCTTTATGGTTGAGCAGGTATTTCTGCTCATGGGGAGGTTTGGCTGATGCATAACGCAGATATACAAAGCAGAGTAGAGGCCAAAGGGCAGGGAAATAAATTTAGATTTAAATTTTTCTTTACTTGTCTTAACATATGAATTATTATATATTTACTTACATCTTGGTTGATTTTTTTGTATTTTTGTATTTTTGTCTTTTCTAGGGCCGCTCCTGCGGCATATGGAGGTTCCCAGGCTGGGGGTCTAATTGGAGCTGTTGCTGCTGGCCTACGCCAGAGCCACAGCAATGTGGGAGCCGAGCGGCATCTGCAATCAACACCACAGCTCACGGCAACGCCAGATCCTTAACCCACTGAGCAAGGCCAGGGATCAAACCCACAACCTCATGGTTCCTAGTCGGATTGTTAACCACTGCGCCACAACGGGAACTACTTGGTTGACTATATTTAACTGTTAAATATCTTTTCCAAGAAAGGTTCATGTACGCTAATTCCATAATTTTATATTTGATTATTTCTGCCTGTCTCAATATTTGAATGACAACTTTTTTGAGTGATCTGGTGATAATTTTGGTTACACTTTTTTACATGAAATCCAATTACTATGGTAAATTTAGAGTGCTATGGGAAATCTCCTCTCACCCAACTCAAAAGTAGAAATGCTGGATAAAATAGAACACACTGATAAAAATACATAAGACCAAAGAAAAGAGAAGAAATTCCTCAGGTACCAGAAACAAAGATGAAACTCAAAGCCATTGTTGTGAAGTCTAGGCAAAGAATGTGGTCTCCAGAAAGTGGAGGAGCTTGGGGCAGGGTTTTGTGTGGATGGTCCTACATTTCTAAAAAAGAGAGTGACAATTCACAGTTCCACAACCAACATATAGAAGTACCCTTTGCCATCACTGCCAATAGTAGTTGTCTATTTAGTTTTGTACCAGTGTAGCAGGTAAGAAAGGATATTGTACTAATAATATAACTTGCATTTCCTTCACTATCCTTTCTATGTTTATTATTGATTTGGATAGGCATTTTCATGGAATTATCTCTTCATACCTTTTAACCATCTATCTACTATTTTTCTAACTCCTAGCAGAAATAAAAACCCTTTACCTTTTGTGTGCAATGAAAAATAGTTTTTTTTCATATTCTGTTTATGGTATATTGTACCATTAAAGTTTTTATTAAGAAACTTCAATTTGGGAGTTCCTGTCGTGGCTCAGTGGTTAATGAATCCAACTAGGAAACATGAGGTTGCGGGTTCGATCCCTGGCCTCGCTCGGTGGGTTAAGGATCCGGCATTGCCGTGAGCTGTGGTGTAGGTCACAGACATGGCTTGGATCTGGCGTTGCTGTGGCTGTGGTGTAAGCCGGCGGCAACAGCTCTGATTAGACCTGTAGCCTGGGAACCTCCATATGCTGCGAATGCGGCCCTAAAAGGACAAAAGACAAAAAAAAACCCCTTCAATTTTTCTTCAAAAAGGGTTTCTGATTTAGTTGGAGGCTGTAATTTCCACAAGGCAAAAAGTGAATTTTCAGAGACATTAAAAAATCTAAAGTCCTCACATTTTCATCAACTCTCCTACTTCATGCAACTCATAACCTAGCCTAAACAAGTTTAATATCAATAATCATTTGGATCATAATCTCAATTTTTCTCCAAGTTTTTATTTTTTTCTTCACAGCTTACATTAAAGGTTAAAAGACTTCCCCAAAAGAAAATATTAGGCCAAGATGAAATCACTGGTGAATTCTACCAAACACATAAAGATGAAATAATATGGATTCCACAAACATTACTCAGATAACTGAAGAGGTATTACATTCCAACTCACTTAAAGAATTAGGTCACAATCACGCTGATACTAAAACCTCACAATGACATAAAAAAACTACAAACTAATCTCCCTCATGAAAGTAAATGTAACAATTAACAAACTTTCAGCAAATATAATCTAACAATATATAGAGTAATGTATCTTGACAAAGTAAAGTTTATCCCAGAAATAAGCCATGTTTCATAATTCAAAAATCAATGTAGTTCAATATATTGAATTCGAAAAGAAAAACCACATAATCATCGCAACACAAAAAAGCAGTTAACTAAATTCTAGGCTTAATTCAAGACTTTAAAACTCAGAAAACTAAGATTGAAAAGAAACTGATTTAACCTAATAAAGGAAATCTACAAAACAAAAACATATAGCTACTACCCCTAACTTAATGGTGAAAGACTGAATGCTGTCTCCTGAGGAGAATAAAACCCAGATGCCCATTCCTACCACTTCTATTCAACAATGTACTTCTATTCAACATTGTTGTAGGAAGAAAATTAAGGGAAAAAATTTTCAAAAGTGAAATTAGAAAGGAAGTTAAACTGTCCTCATTTGCATGTGAAATAATGATACATGTAGACAATCCAAAGAAATCCATAATAAAACAACACAACTAATGAAGAAGTTTAGGAAGCAACGAGATACAAGATTTTAACCCAAAGATCAATTGTATTTCTATACTACAATAAACTATCCAAAAATGAAATTATGAGAACTGCATTCTGAATAGCATCAAAAAGAATAAAACATTTAAGAATAAATTTAACAAAATATAAACTCAAAAAAATTATATATTAAACTTAAAGACTAGTTAATAGTGATGTTAATTGTCAATAGCATAAATTTTTAACACAATAAATGGCCTGCCATGATGAAAAAAAATGTTTACACTAAAATCCACAAAACACTGCTTGGAGAAATTTAAGGAGATATAAAAATGGAAAGAAATATATGGAAATCTATGTTCGTGGATTGGAACATGCAATATTATTATGAAGAAAACTCTGACCAAACCGAATTATAAAGTCGATGCAATCTAAATAGAAATTCCAGCAGGCTTTTTTTTGCTGTTGTTGTTGTAGAATATGGCAAGCTGATCGTAAGTGCAAAGGATGCAGAATACTCAAAACAATTTTGAAAAACAATAAAGTAGGTCTTTCATTACCAGATTTTAAAACTAAGAGTAATTAAGATAGTGTAACACCGATAAAAGTGAGATACAGAAACTAACTGATATATTGGACTTAATCAAAATTTAAAATTTTAGTGTCTCATATAAACACTATAGATAATGAAAAGACAAGCCACATAGTGGAAGAAAATATGTGAAAATGATATATTTGATAAAGAACTCTGTGTCCAAAACAGCTCTCTCTCTCATTGTAAGTACTCTTACAATGCAGTAAGAAAAAAAGTAGAAATGGAGAAAAGATTTAAATGTTATTCCTTCAAATACATATGAATGAGCAATAAGCAAATGAAAAGACACTCGACTTCATTAGAGTTTAAGGAAATGCAAAATAAAACCACAATGAAATACCACTTCACACAAACTAAAATGGCTATAAGCAAAAGACTGGCGATAACAAGTGATAACGAGGATTAGAAAAATGTGAATTCTCATGTATTGCAGGTGGGAATGTAAAACAGCATAGCCACTTTGGAAAACAGTTTGGCAGTTTCTTTAAAAGCTAAATACTTACCCTATGACCCAGTAATTTCACTCAAAAAAATCCACACAAGGAAAAAAAATATACAAGAACATGTACATCAATGTTCATAGCAGCACTTATTATTAGCCAAAAGAAAAGCAAATAGGAAACAATTTAACTTTCTGTCAAGTACTAAGTAGAAAAACAAAAATGTAGTATATTTATAAAATGGAATAATATTCAGCTCTTAAAAAGGAATAAAATACTGATATATGTATGTTACCACAAGGATAAACCTCAAAAAGATTTTAGTAAGTGAAGGGGTGGTCAAATTCAACATTGTAAGTATTATATGATTTCATTTATATGAAATATCCAGAAAAGGCTAATTTTTAGACAGAGATCAGTGGTAGCCTGAGGCTGGGACAGGAACAGGACTAACTATAAACAGGCTTGAGGGAACTTTTGGAAATAGCGAAAAGTCCTAAAACTGGATTGTGGTGACAGCTGCACACTTGTATAGTAAATTTGTATAATTTACTAAAAATAAATGAATTGTGCATATACAATGAATATTTTTTATGGTATGACATTGTACCTCAATAACGCTTAAAAAGAACCGAGTTGAAAGTTTTTAACTAAAAAAAAATCATCTAATAAGAAAAAAGTCACTTGAGATCTCAATAGCAGAATTGAGACAGGAAGAAAAGAGTCACTGAATTTGAATTTGAAAATAGATCAATAGGAATTACCCAATCTGAGCAACAGAACAACAAAAAAGGCTGAGACAAAACAAGAGGCTCAGGAACTATTGGGTGATATAAAAATGTCTAGCATACAAGTCTTCAGAGTGCCAGAATGAGAAAAACATTGTGCATAAAAAAGTGTTTGTAAGAAATCAGTCAAAAACTTCCCAAATTTGATGAAAGATAAATCCACATATTCAAACACCCCAGCAAACTCAAAGATAAACTGAAAGAAAAACATACCCAGAAATATTACAAACTGCTAAAAAAAATAAAAATAAAGAAAAAAATTGCAAGCAGCTACAAAAACCAACACATTTCAGTTTGAGAAACAATGATTCAAACAACTGCAAATTTCTCACCAGAAACCATGGAGGATATAGATGGTAGAAAAATACATTTACTTAGGGTGCTGAAAGAAGAAATAGATAATGGTTTCATTATCTAACGTCTGTTTATCCGGTAAAAAATGTCCTTCAGGAATGAAGGCAAAATGAACACATTCTTAGATGCAGGAAAATGAAGAGAATTCATCTCAAGCAGAGTTGAGATAAAATGATAGAGAATTCTTTAGTCTGAAAGTAGGTAATGTACAGAGGAAGCTAGGATCTTTTAGGAATGAAGGAAGAGCAACAGAACTGGTAAATGACTAAAAGATTATTTTTCTCCTCCTAAATTCTTTAAAACATGTAAGACTCTAAAATATGAAAGAAATCATAACACAGTCCAGTGGGCTTTCAAAATATATAAATGTAAAACACATGGCCACTATTTAAAAAAAAATCAATGGGGGAGTATAAAGAGATCTATGTGAATGTAAGGCTTCTGTGTTTCACTTCGTTTGTAAAACATTAAATCTTTACAAACTGTTAGGTCATTGCTAGGTATGTATATTGTAATCCCTACAGCAACAACAAAAACAACAACGACAATAAATTTAAGAGATGCAACCAAAAGATTTAAAAGAACACTAAAACAGAATACTAAAAAATGTTCAAATACTGCAACAAAAAAAAGAAAAACAGAAACAAACAAAACTAACAAAAATGATGACAAAGCTCAGACATATAGAAAGCTAGAAACTGCACTATATTCCTTAAGAGCAGAAAAAAGCTTGACAACTGCAAATTAATGATATTCTTGACCTTCGAAGTAAAGCCATTGGGCAAAAAACTGTAAAGAAATTTAGAGAAAGCAAAGTGCCTAGAGGGAAAGAAATAATGAGTGATTACTAGAATGAATGACACAGAAAGTCATATAAAAAACTGGGAACATTAAACTAAAAATTATTATAATAAACTGTTAAGGCCAAGTGTAGACTACCACGAGAATGAGAAGCCCCTTGGGGTTTCAAAAACAGGGCTCAGTACATGCACCCTAATATTCACTGCAACACTATTTACAATAGTTAAGACATGGAAACAACCTAAATGTTCACTGGCAAAGGAATGGACAAAGATGTGGTAAATATACAATGGAATATTATTACTCAATCATAAAAAAAGAACGAAATAATGCCATTTGCAGCAACATGGATGCAACTAGAGATTATCATACTAAGTAAGCCATACAGAGAGAGACAAATACCACTTATATGTGGAATCTAAAAATATGATACAAATGAACTTATTTATAAAACAGAAACAGACTCACGGACTTTGAAAACAAATTTATTGCCGCCAAAGGGGAAAGTTGAGGGGGTGGGTACAAATTAGGAGTTTGGGATTAACATATACACACTACTATATATAAAATAAATAATCAACAAGGACCTATACAGGGAATTCTACTCAATATTCCATAAAAACCTAGATGGGTAAAGACTCTGAAAAAGAAAAGATATATGTATAACTGAATCATTTTGCTGTACACCTGAAAATAACACAACATTGTAAATCAACTATACTTCAATAAAAAATAAAAATTAAAAAACAAAAACACAGCAACAAAAAAACGGCTTAAGCTATTCCAGCCTGCACCCTTTACCAACAGATAGCCACAGGGAAGATCACAGAGAAAGATTCCCTTTGTGCTATCTGGAGGAGAAGAGCAGCAACTATGGCTAAAATCCTGCCCAGGAGCATCTCTCCCATCTCTCTTACCAAAATAAAATAAATTATTAATCTAAAAGGAAGATTACCAGAACCTGTGGCCTGAAGCATTGGGTAGAGGAATAGGGGGCAGACTAAAATTAATATAAGGGTCATCTCCCCTAAGTAACAAAAGCCTAAGTGTGCAATGTGGGGAAATCCAGTGTTAGAAACCCACTACATCTGGGTAAGGGGAGAACAAGCTTAAATCCTAGGGTAGGAACAGGAATACAAGCTGGGAACAACATTAAATCTGAAGGTACAACAAGGCCATACTCTACAACCCAGAATCACAGTGCCAACTTAAGACTGAGTCTTTTTTTTTTTCCCCTTCATTTTAGGTCCGCACCTGCATCATATGGAAATTCCCTGGCTAGGGATTGAATGGGAGCTGCAGCTGCTGGCCTACATCACAGGCACAGCAACACTAGATTAGAGCCGCATCTGCGACCTACACCACAGCTCATGGCAACACCGGATCCTTTAACCCACTGAGTGAAGCCAGAGATAGAACCCACATCCTCATGGATACTAGTCAGGTTCTTAACCCACTGAGCCACAACAGGAACTCCAAAACTGAGTCTTTTTCATAACACTAGAGAATGCTCCCCCACTTTCTATTCCCAACCACACACTAGCAAGCATCATGAAATAAAATTAGGTGATACATAGGTGGAAACTGAAAATGACAGAGCCTCTCTGGGAGGTAGTGCAGAGGGAAAAACTCAAAGCCAAGCAGGGACACAAAAACAAGTATCATATGGTTTAAAATCTCTAGTGTACTGAGGAAAAGCACAGTAAACAAGCTTCAAAACCAGCCCAATTCTCACTAGTTTAACACAAAATTTCATATTAATGGCTTAGAAAAAGGAAAGGTATGTTTTTCTCAAAAAATAAAAAAATTACCTCATTATGTATTATCTTATATAACATGTCTTTCAACAAAAATTATACTGTATACAAAAACAAAGGGACATGAAAGTCTGAAAAAATAGATACAAGATGTGGGAACTAACAGAATTTAAAATAACTAGGATAATATGTTTAAAATATAAACAAAAGACAAGGTCACACAGGTAATGCCACAAGAGAGGCAGAAACTGTGAAAAAGGATCAAATAAAAATGGCAGAAATGAAGAATGCCTTTTGGGCTCATTAGCAGACTCAACACTCAAACACAAATGAATAATCAGGGAGCTCAAACACAGGTTGACAAAAACTATCCAAACTAAGATGGAAAAAAAAATCATTCAAGACAGAAATATGGAGACAATAAAAAAATCAGTGGTTGCCAGAGGTTAGGGGATCAGGAGAGGGATAAATAGGCAAAGTGGAGAGGATTTTTAGGGCAGAGATTCTGTATAATACTTTAATGCTGGATATACTGTCATTATACATTTGGCCAAACCCATAGAATGCACAACAGTAAGACTGAGCCCTAATACAAACTACGGACTTTGGATGATATGTTAACGTAGGTTCATCAGTTTTAACAAAAGTACACACTGTGGTGGGGAATGTTGATAATAGGGGTGGCATTGCATGTATGACGGGAGGGGATATATGAAAAATCTCTGTACTTTCCTTTCAATTTTACTATGAACCTAAAACTGTGCTTTAAAAAAATTGTCTGTTTAAAAAAATGACTAAAATTCACAAAAAGAAATAAACAGGGCCAGAAAAGTTTATTACATAGGTAAATACAAATGACAGAATAAATACATTTTATACTCTTTTCTTCTAAAATGATTTAAAAGAGAACTGCATAAAAGATACAAGTATAAAACTATAAAACAGTATAAAACAAGTATAAAACTATAAAACAGTACTTTTGGGTTGTAACATGTCAAGGCCTCATTTACATGATAATAGCACAAAGGAGAGAAAATGCCAAAAAGCAATACTGGAAGATTCCATACAATATTGGACATGAAGTAGATGGGTTTAAGTTAATATGCATGTTATAATCTCTGGAGCAACAAATTTTTTTTTTTGTCTTTTTGCTATTTCTAGGGCCGCTCCCCCCCCCCCCCCCCCCCCCCCGCATATGGAGGTTCCCAGGCTAGGGGTCTAATCGGAGCTGTAGTCGCTGGCCTAGGCCAGAGCCACAGCAACACCAGATCCGAGCCACGTCTGCAACCTACATCACAGCTCATGGCAACAACGGATCCTTAACCCACTGAGCGAGGCCAGGGATCGAACCCACAACCGCATGGTTCCTAGTCGGATCTGTTAACCACTGAGCCATGAAGGGAACTCCCTGGAGCAACAATTTTACAATAAACTAAAAAATACACTAAAAATGAGGTATCCTACTTCCAGCAACTGGCATTTGCAGGTTTTAAAATTTTTTAATCATTCTAATATGGGTATAAGGATACCTGTTTTTTTTCCCACCAAATTTCACAAATGGCAAATGAGCATCTTCTCATTTGCTCATCTGTCATCTCTGTATTTTCTTTGGTGACGTGTATGTTCAGATCCTCTGCCCAATTTTTAACTGGCTTTTTTTTTTTTTTAGGGCTGCACCTGAGGCATATGGAAGTTCCCAGGCCAGGGATGGCACTGGAGCTACAGCTGCCAGCCACAGCCATAGCAACGCAGGACCCAAGCTGCATCTGTGACCTACACCACAGTTCACAACACCACCAGATCCCCGACCCAATGAGTAAGGCCAGGGATCAAACCTTCATCCTCATAGATACTAGTTGGATTCGTCTCCACTGCACGACAGGAACTCCCTGTTGGTTTTCTTATTGTTGAGTTTTAACAGTTCTCTGTTTATTAAAGTCCTTTATCAGACATGGGTTTTGCAAAATTTCCTCATAGCCTGTGGATTTTGTCTTTTCATTCTCTTGACAGTATTTTTTTAAGAGAAAACCTTTGTTTTTCCATTTTTAAAAAATTTTATTGAAGTATAGTTGATTTATAATGTTAATTTCTGCTGTACAGCAAAGTGATTCATATATATATATATTTTTTCTTTTTCACATTCTTTTCCATCATGACTTATCAGAGGATACTGAACATAGTTCTCTGTACTATATATATATATAGTAGGACCTTGTTGTTTATCCATCCTATATGTAACAGTTTGCCACCTGCTAATCCCGAACTCCCAAACCTTCTCTCCCCTGACACCCCTTAGCAACCACAAGTCTGTTCTCTATATCTGTGAGTCTATTTCATAGATACGTTCATCTGTGTCACAGTTTAGATCCCACATAAAAGTGATATGATATAGTATTTGTCTTCCTCTGTCTGACTTACTTCACTTAGTATGATAAAGAGCAAACATTTTTAATAAAGTCCTACTTATCAATTTCTTTTTTCATGGATTATGCTTTTGATGTCATACCTACAACTCACCACCAAGCCCAAGGTCACATATTCTCCTGTACTTTCTTTTATAAGTCTTAACAGTTTTCCATTTTCTACTTATGCTATGTTCCATTTTCATGTCTTTTTTGTGAAAAGGTGAAGGTCTCAAAGTAGGTTCTCTTTTTCACCTGTGGACATACAATTGATCCAGCACCATTTGTTGAAAAGACTGTCCTTGTTTCATTGAACAGCCCTTCTGCTTCTGCCTTCGTCAAAGATTAAGTTTGCTATATTTGTATGGGTTACTTCCAAGCTCTCTAGTCTGTTCTATTGATGTATGTGCCTATCCTCTTACCAGCATCATGCTATTGTCATAACTATAGTTTAAAACAAAATAGTATGAGTCCTCCAACTCTGTGCTTCTTCTGCACTATGTTACTTGCTATAGATAATTTGCCTTTCCATAAAAGGTTTAGAATCAGCTTATCAATGTCTACAAAATTTTTTGGTGGAATTTTGGTGGAAACTGTATTGAATCTACAGCTCAAGGTAGGAAATTTTGACATTTTAATAATATTGAGTTTTTCAAACGTTTAACAGAAAGTATCTCTCCATTTATTTATATCTTCTTTGATCTCTTAATGTTTTCTAATTTTTCATCAACATATCCTTACATATTTTGTTAATTTATACCTACCTATTTCATTTTTGTTTGGTGGAACTGGAAATGGATTTTTTAAATTACAAATTCCAATTGTTCATTGCTAGCATATAAGAAAATAATTGACTTTTGTATATTCACCATGTATCCTGCATCCTTCTTATCCTTGCTTATTAGTTCTAGATTTGAGGGTGTTTTCTTACTGTATTATAACTTTGCTTTACAAAACAAATGCCTTTCTCTCTCCTAATTAGAGAAACTGTGCATCAACTTATCATCACAAGTGTTTGTTAAAGTGACAATATTTCCAATACTGTATTTATTATGAAAGTAATTGTAATATTACATGCGACAAAATTCTTACAACAATTCACTCAATAGTGTATAGGCTATCATATTGATTATGCTAGGCTACCATAAAACAATCATATCACTGATTTTTCATTATTAATGTATGAATCATTACACCTGTAAATAAACGTGCATTTCTTTTTTCACATTATCTCTTCATTTTGGGTGTCTAGAGTTAGCAATATATATAAATAACATTTACAGTGTTTTGTATCATATAATACTGATGGAAGTAATGATAGACAATTTATCTTTTAAACAGATGACATAAGCTTACATTTTAAGAAATACAACAGAGCGCCAGAAATATATTTTCCTTATGGTTTTCTTAATAACATTTTATTTTCTGTAGTTTACTTTAATCATACAGTATAATACATGTAATACACACACCATACAAAATATGTGTTATCAACTGTTTATGTTTTTGGTAAGGTTTCTGGTTAGTTCTTAGGGAATCAAAAGTTAATTAAGTGAATTTTCCACTAACCCTTGCATTGTTCAAGGGTCAACTATACTTACAAATCACATATTTGATAAAAGACTACTATCCAGAATATACCAAAAGCTGCTATATCTCAATAATGAGAAGGCAAGCAATCCACTTAAAAATTGGGCATTTAAATAGACATTTCACCCAAAAGATATACGAAAAGCTAATAAAAACATGAAAAAAATTCCCTAATTCATTAGTCATTAAGGAAATGCAAATTGGAACCACAGTGAGATGCAATTTTACTCCAACAGAATGCAGTAACAAATGTACGTTAAAAATGGGAGTTCCCGACGTGGCTCAGCGAAAGTGAATCTGACTAGCATCCATGAGGATGCAGGTTCGATCCCTGGCCTCACTCAGTGGGTTAGGGATCTGGTGTTGCCATGAGCTATGGTGTAGGTCACAGACATAGCTCAGATCCTGTGTTGCTGTGGCTGTGGTGTAGGCCGGCGGCTGTAGCTCCGATTCAACACCTAGCCTGGGAACCTCCATAAGCTTCAAGTGCAGCCCTAAAAAGACAAAAAATATATATACATTAAAAATGTAAAAATCATATGACTGGGTCACTTTGCTGTACAGCAGAAATCAACAAAACACTGTAAATCAACTATAATAGAAAAAAGAAAAATCTTAAAAAAAGTAAACATCATTAACCCATCTTCATTGCTGGTGGGAATGTAATATATTATAGTTACTTTGAAAAAGAACTTGAGAATTTCTTAAAAAGTTAAACATAAATTAATATATGATCCTACAATTCACACATAAGAGAAATGAAAACATATCCACATAAAGATTTCCATGTGAATGTTCACAGAAGCATAATTTGATAGCCAATAAAACATAAACAACTCAAATTCTCAAGTGTTTAATGCAGAAACAATAATCATATAACTGAAATATTATTTGCAAATTTAAAAAATGAAATACTACATACATATAATAATATGTATTAACCTCAAAATAATTAACCTATGTAAAAGAAATCAAACACAAAAGACATGTTATATGATTCCAATTGTATGAAAGGTCCAGAAAAGACAAATCTATAGAAACAAAAGTAGATTAGTGTTTGCCTGGAGTTAAAGGTAGGAACAGAGATTAAATTTAAACTAGTATGAGAAAATGTTATGAAACCAGATTATGGTAATGGTTAAAGAACTCATTAAATTTACAAAGATTTTTTTTTTTTTTGGTCTTTTTAGGGCTGCACTTGCAGCTTATGGAGGTTCCCAGGCTAGGTGTTGAATCGGAGCTACAGCTGCCAGCCTACACCAAAGTCACAGCCACATGGGATCCATGCTATGTCTGCGACCTACACCACAGCTCACGGCAATGCCAGAACCCCAACCCACTGAGCGAGGCCAGGGATCGAAACTGCAACCTCATGGTTACTAGTCAGATTCATTTCTGCTGCACCACAACGAGAACTCCAAGAATTATTTAATTGTACACTTTAAATGAGCAAATTATTTGGTATGTAAGTTTTACCTGCAAAAAAAATTTGTTCTTTAAAATTGAAATGGTCTAAACAACACCAGAAAAAAGACAGACACTGTCATAGGGGATAAAACACAAGCCAATCCACCAATATACTCACTCTAATTATCTGACCTAAAAACCCAACCACCAACCTGTGATTGGTACTGTGAAACGTACACCCACATAAACTTTATGTATATACAAAGATTAAAAGTAAAAAGAAAGACATAGCATGAAATACTAACCAAAGAAAAACTTGAGAATCTATATTATTTTGAAACAAACATAAGAACAAGAAAGATTATCAGAGAACAAAGAGGAACATTACGAAAAAATAAAAGGATGACATCTTACAAAAGATATAATAATCCCATATGCATATACACCTAACAAAATACATAAGACAATAAATGATAGGTGTGAAAGGACAAATAAGTAAATCCAAAATTACTTTGGGATTCAATACCGCTCTCTCAAAGTTATTTTTGTTTTGTTTTTGTCTTTTTTGCTATTTCTTGGGCCGCTCCCACGGCATATGGAGATTCCCAGGCTAGGGGTTGAATCAGAGCTGTAGCCACCGGCCTACGCCAGAGCCACAGCAACGCAGCATCCGAGCCGCATCTGCAACCTACACCACAGCTCACGGCAACGCCGGATCCTTAACCCACTGAGCAAGGGCAGGGACCGAACCCGCAACCTCATGGTTCCTAGTCGGATTCGTCAACCACTGCGCCACAACGGGAACTCCTCTCAAAGTTATTATTAATACAGTCAGAAAACCAGAAAAGACACAGAAGGCCTGAACAACATAATTAGCCAACTTGATATAATTATAGAACTCCAAATAATAACAATAAAATGCATATTTTCTAAAATACACATGCATAACACTGAGCAAAACATTATGTTTTGGTCTATAAAATGAATCTCATTGAATTAAGAAAATATTAATAATAATATAAAGAGCATTCTAAAATATAAATTCAAACTGTAAATTAACAAGAGAGAAATATCTGGGAAATTCCCAAATAACAGAAATTAAACAACAAAGTCTAAATAACATATAGATCAAAGAGAAAGTCTCAAGTGAAATTAAAACTGAAGACATTGAACTAAAGATGAAAATACAATACATCAAAATATGTGGGATGCAGCTAAAGTAGTGCTAGCAGGGAAATTCACAGCACTAAATAAATATATTAAAAAATAATAAAGACTTGGAGTTCCCGTCGTGACTCAGCCAAAATGAATCTGACTATAGCATCCATGAGGATGCAGGTTTAATCCCTAGCCCCCAGCAGCCACAGCTCTGATTCAAACCCTAGCCTGAGAACCTCCATATGCTGCAGGTGCATCCCTAAAAAGACAAAAAAATAAAATAAAATAAAATACCTAAAATCAGTAACCAAAGCTTGTATTAAAGAAACTAGAGAAAGAACAAATTAAGTCTAAAACAAGCAAAAGAAAGGAAATAATATCTAGACCAGAGATCAAAACAAAAATACAAAACAAGTCAATAAAACCAAATGCTGGTTCTTTGAAAACATTGTTTATACAGTTGACTCTTGAATAACAGAGGTTTGAACTACATGAGTCCACTTATACAAAGATTTTTTTTCAATAGTAAATACTACAATACTACACAATCCACAGTTGGTGAATCCACAGATACAGAGGACTTATGGATATGGAGGGCTCATCTATAAGTTAGTTATACATGGATTTTCAACTGTGCCTAAAATTAGCAGACCAAAACAAATACACAATAATAATAAAAAAACCCACAAGAGAGAAAGAAGCTATAAATCATCAGTATTACAAATAATGCCAAAGACTTTGAAGAAAATGAAAGACTAATACAAACAACTCCATGCTTACAAACTTGATAAATTATATGAAATGAAATAATTATGTGAAAGACACAGACTATCCAAACTTGCTCAAGAAAACCTTAATAACCCTATATCTTATAAATAAACTGGGTTGGAAATTACTATCTTCCTAAAGATGAAAACTTCGAACAAAAGATGGTTTCACTGGTGAATTCCAACAATCAATCAAGGAAAAAAAATACCAATTCTACACAATCAACTCCATAAAAATAATTTTACAAAAAACATGGTCCAAACATGAAACCAGTATTACCCTGTTCACAAATCCAGAGAAATACAAATCAATGTCTCTAATGAACAAATAGATATAAAAACTATCAGAAAATGGTAGTAAATCAAATCCAGTAATATAAAAAAAATGTATCACAATCAAGTGGGTTTCATCTAAAGGAATCTATAGGTAGTTCAACACTGAAAAAAATCAATGAAATTTGGAGTTCTCGTGTGGCTTAGTGGGTTAAAGATCTGGCATTGTCATTGCTGAGGCTCAGTTCACTGCTGTGGCATGGGTTCGAACTCTGGCCCAGGAACTTCAACATGCCATGGGTGAGGCAAAAAAAAAAAAAGAACAATGAAATTCCATATCAACAATTGAAAGACAAAAGACCACATAGTCACCCCAACAGATTTAGAAAAAGGAACTTGAAAAATTCCTACTTTCATCATAAAAGTCTTAGAACGCTATAAACAGAATGGGAAGTGCTTAACCTAATAAAAAGGCATCCATATAAGACCTATAGTTAGCAGATATTGGAAAGAAGGAAAGTATGTCCTCCCTCTCTATCCTACTCAACATTGTATTGGGAGCCTACCAATTCAATACAGAAAAACAATTATAAGGCATACATGTTTGAAAGGAAGAAATTTTTTTTTTTTTGGCTGTACCCACGGCATATAGAAGTTCCCAGGCCAGGGATCAAATCCGAGCTGCAGCTGCAACTTATGCCATAGCCTCGGCAATGCCTGATCCATAACCTACTGTGCCCAGCCAGGGATTGAACCTGTACCACCACAGAGACAATACTGGATCTTACTAACTCACTACCCACAACAGGGACTCTAGAAAGGGAAAAATTTTAAAGGCCTTTATTTTCAAGAAAACATTACTGTCCATTTGGACATAATCTACAAAAAAAAAAAAAAACAACCAAAAAAACCTCTTAGAACTAAAAAGTGAGTTTAGCAAGGTTGCAGAATATAAGGTCAATAAACAAACATATTCCTATATAGAGCTACAAATAATTGGAATTTGAAATTTAAGAAATAAATTTATAGTGGCATCCAAAAAAACAAGTTCTTACATATAAATCTAAGAATATGTATGTTAAAAACAACAAAATGTTCCTTTTATTTTTTATTTTTTTGTCTTTTTTAGGGCCTCACCCACAGCATATGGAGGTTCCCAGGCTAGCAGTCCAGTGAGAGCTACAGCTGCCAGCCTACGCCACAGCAACGCCAGACCCTAGCAGAGTCTGCAACTACACCACAGTTCACAGCAACAACGGACCCTTAACCCACTGAGCGAGGCCAGGGATCGAACCGGCAACTTCATGGTTCCCAGTCAGATTCATTTCCACTGTGCCATGATGGGAACTCCAAAAACAACAAAATGTTAATGAAATAATCAAAGACCTAGATAAATAGAGAGAAATACCACATCTATGAATCAGAAGATTCAGTAAGGTATCAAATCTCCCCAATCTCACCTATAATTCAATGTCGTACCAATCGAAATCTCAGCAACCTCTTTTTATAGATTTTTAAAAGATATTCTGCAGATAAGAGTAGAATAATAAAATGGGAAGTGACCTTCTCTAAGACACAGCACAAAGGGAAGACAACCTGATGGTAACAGTTATGTAGGAAAGTCAGAGGCTACTACCCTAGCTAAATAACCCTGCTCAATAAGAAGGGGTGTCACTCTGAGAAAAGCAAGCCTCTTCTATGCTCAGCTCCAGATTAACAGTGCAGAGGTTTTGCCAAGGGGCAAAGGAAGGCTGTCATAACAGAGAGTCCAGAGGTATCTCCTAGGGAAGCAACTTAATTTGGAACACACTGGGGGAAAGTTCAACCCTAAAAGTACTCCCTAAAACAATAGAAATTTTGGTGCTAATCCATTCCAAAGGCAATAGTTGGCATCTATTAACCCCAAACTCTCAATCCATCCCACTCCCTCCCCCTTCCCCTTGGCAACCATGTGAGAAAAAAGAATGTATACGTGTATGTGTAACTGGGTCACCATGCTATACAGTAGAAAATTGACAGAACACTGTAAACCAGCTACAATGGAAAAAATAAAAATCATTATATATATAAAAAAAAGAAATTTTGGTGCTAAGCAACTAAGAGGAGACTAGTAACTACATGAGAGCAACAAACTAAAAGAATACCAGTTAGAAGTTTACCAGAGAGAACCAGGAAAGAGACAGATAAGAAGATACTGCCTGTGGTCTGTATGTATGCTCTCAAAAGACAGTGGAATTAAACTAGATCAGTAACAAAAAGATAACTGGGAAATCCCAAAATATTTTCATTTTAAATTACACACTTCTAACTAGCACGTGAATCAAAGAAGAAATCTCTCAAGAGAATTTAAAATATATTTTGAGCTAAATGAAAATGAAACTACAATGTATCAAAAGTTGCACGATAGGAAGTTCCCATTGTGGCACAGCTGAAATGAATCTGACTAGGAACCATGAGGTTGCAGGTTCGATCCCTGGCCTTGCTCAGTGGGTTAAGGATCCGGCATTGCCGTGAGCTGTGGTGTAGGTCTCGGACACAGCACGGATCTGGCATTGCTGTGGCTGTGGTGTAGGCTGGCAGCTACAGCTCCAATTGGACCGCTAGCCTGGGAGCCTCCATATGCCGAGGGTGCGGCCCTAAAAAGACAGGAAAAAAAAAAAAAAAGAACGAATACACAGGATACCCAGGACTTCCCACTATGGCTCAGCGGTAATGAACCCCACAAGTATCCATGATGATGCACATCTGATCCCTAGCTTCATTCAGTGGGTTAAAGATCCTGTGGTGCTGTGAGCTGCAGTGTAGGTCGCAGATGTGGCTAGGATCCAGCATTGCCGTGCCTATGGCATTGGCCAGCAGCTGCAGCTCTGATTCGACCCCTAGCCTGGGAACTTTCATATGCTCCATATGCGGCCTGAAAATGCACGTGCGCGCGTGCACACACCCAAAGAATGAATATGCAAATAGGTCAATAGAACAGAAGACAGAGCATAAGCCCAGAAACAGACCCACGTAAATAAAGTCAACTGATCTTTAACAAAGGAGAAAACACAATAGGAAAAAAATTCTTATTAACAATTGGTGATGGAACAATTAGAAATCCAGTGCAATAAAATGAATTCTAGACAGACTTTATACACCCTTTACAAAAACTCACTCAAATGGGTCATAGATATTAACATAAAGTACAGAACTATGAAATTCCTAAAAGACAACATAGGAGAGAATCAAGATGATCTTGGATATGGTAATGACTTTCTAGATACAATACCACAGGCAAAATCCATGAAAAAATATTTGATAAGATGGACATCATTAAATTTAAAAAGTTCTGCAAAAAACACTGATCAAAAAAAGAGGAGACACAAACTGGAGGAAAAATGTATAAAAGGCCTATCCGATAAAAGACTGTCATCCAAAATTTACAAAATAGGCTTAAAACTCGACAAGGAAATAACCCAATTAAAAAATGTGCAAAATACCTGAACAGACACATACCACCAAAGATAAATAAATGGTGAATAAGCATATAAAAAGATGCTCCACATCATTTGTCATTAGGGAAATGCAAATTAAATTAACAATGAGAAACCAGGGAGTTCCTATAGTGATTAAGCAGGTTACAAACCTGATTAGTATCTATGAAGATGCGGTTCGATCCCTGGCCTAGCTCAGTGGGTTAAGAATCTTTCATTGCCAAAAGCTGTGGCATGGGTGCAGATGCAGCTAGGATCTGGTGTTGCTGTGGCTGTGGTGTAGGCTGGCAGCTGCAGCTCCCATTCAACCCCTAGCCTGGGAACTTCCATATGCCACAGGTGTGGCCTTAAAGGAAAAAAAAGAGAATGAGAAATCACTATACACCTATTAGAATGATCAAAATACAGAACACTGATAACACCATATACTAGTCAGGATGTAGAGCAAAAGGAATTTTCATTCATTGCTAGTGGGAATGCAAAATGGTACAGCCACTTTACAGAACAGTTTGGTCAATTTTTACAAAACTAAATATACTCTTATAATATGATCCAGTAATCACATTTTTTGGTATTTACCCAAAGGAGTTGAAAACTTATGTCCAAACAAAAACCTGTACATAGATGCTTGTAGCAGCCTTACTCATTAATTGCCAGAACTTATAAGCAATCAAGACGACCCTCTGTAAGTGAATGAATAAATAAACTGGTATACTGAGACAATGGAACCTTTTCAGTGCTAAAAAGAACTGAGCTAACAAATGATGAAAAGATAAGCAGAAACCTTAAACACATATTACTAAGTGAAAGAAGCTAATATGAAGAGGCTATATATTGTCTGATTCCAATGTCTGACATCCTAGAAAAGACAAAAGCAGTAAAAAGTCAGGTGGCTGCCAGGGTCTAATGAGGAGAGAAATACAAACAGGCAGAGCACAGAGGATTTTTTGAACAGCTATGGAAAAAAAAGAAACTAGAAGAGCCCAAAAAAATTTGGAAAAAAAAAAAAGATTAAAGCTGGAGCACTCATACTGTTTTCAAAGTTTAAAGACTTATTATGCAGTATTAGCAAAATGACTGACATATAGACCAGTGGAACAGAATAGGATATCCAGAAATAAGCCCATACATATATTCAACAAATAGTAATGGAATTATTAGAGGATGGGGAAAGGTCTGACTACAAAAGAAAAGAAGAGAAACTTTTTAGGTTATGAAACAATTCTATATTTGGACAATAGTGATAGCTACACTAAGGAATGTGTATCTCACATAACTGTAAACTAAAGAGAGTGAATTCTACATTAGCTAAGTTGCACTTCAGGAGTTCCCACTGTGGCTCAGCAGTAATGAACCCAGCCAGTATCCATGAGGATGAGGGTTCGATCCCTGGCCTCACTCAGTGGATTAAAGATCCAGCATTGCCATGAACTGTGGTACAGGTCTCAAATGCACCTCGGATCCCGCATTGCTGTGGCTGTGGCATAGGCCAGCAGCTGCAGCTCCAATTTGACTCCTAGCCTGGGAACTTCCATATGAAGTTGGGCCACAGGTGTGGCCCTAAAAAGTAATAAAAATAAAAAATAAATAAACATAAAATTTTTAAAAATAAATAAACTTCAGAGTTCCCTGGTGGCTCAGCAGGTTAAGGATCCAGCACTGTCATTGTTGTAGCTCAGGTCACTGCTGTGACATGGGTTCAAACCCTGGCCCAGGAATTTCTAAATGCTACGGGCAAAGCCAAAACAAAAATTACACTTCAATGAATCTAAGCCAAAATTTTAAAAAACAGATACTATATAGTGAAAAAATCAAAATCAGGATATAAATATAATATTAAGACAATAAAAGGACCAGTAGTGAGTATGTATATAATATACGTGAACTCAGGGTGGGGGGGTATATGTATATGAAGAAGAGTTAAATCCTCATCATCCAGGGTGGCTAATCAATAGTTAACAGCCAACATTGTGGTGGCTGTGGTTTAGGCCAGCAGCTGCAGCTCTGATTCAACCCCAGGCCTAGGAACTTTCATATGCCACAGGTACAGCCCTAAAAAAGAAAGAAAGAAAAGAAAAGATAATGGCTAAAACTTAAAAATAAAAAAGCTAGGAGCTCTCTTATAGCAGGCTGAGGATTCGGCATTGTCACTGCAGCAGCTGGGATCACTATTATGGGGCAGACTCAATCTCCTGCCCAGGAACATGCTGCAGGTGTGGCCAAAAAAAAAAAAAAAAAGAGGCTATACTAGCTTATAATTTAAATATATGGAGCTAACAGAATAATCAAATGGAAATTCAAAGTGATTTAGTTGCCTTTGAGAGTGGAAAACTAAGGGGTAAGGGAAATCAGACATGTGAGTTTTTTCTTTTTTTGGTCTTTTTGCCTTTTTAGGGCCGAACCCATGGCATATGGAGGCTCCCAGGCTAGGGGTCTAATCAGAGCTATAGCTGCTGGCCTACTCCAGAGCCACAGCAACGCCAGATCTGAGCCACGTCTGCGACCTATACCACAGCTCACAGCAACGCAGGATCCTCAACCCACTGAGTGAGGCCAGGGATCAAATCAGCAACCTCATGGTTCCTAGTTGGATTCGTTTCTGCTGTGCCACTACAGGAACTCCAAACATGTGGGTTTTTTAAAACAAACTCATGAAACTATACAACTCTACTATATGCATATACAACTTTTATGTTTAAATTCAAATTTTAAAAAGTATACCTTCTTGAGTATGTGCCAATAGTTCACTGTACATTGAGATACTATCTAGTTAACTTACAAACTGCATTTTATATGAAAGTAAGAATCATTTAAAAGAAATACAGGAAGTTCCCGTCATGGCTCAGTGGTTAATGAATCCGACTAGGAACCACAAGGTTGCAGGTTCATTCCCTGGCCTCACTCAGTGTGAGCTGTGGTGTAGGTCACAGACAAAGCTCGGATCTGGTGTTGCTGTGACTGTGGCCACAGCTCTGATTAGACCCCTAGCCTGGGAATCTCCATATGCCTTGGATGTGGCCCTAGAAATGACAAAACAAACAAACAAAAAAAGCACAAAAATGGGGATGGGGAGATTTCTAAATATGAATGAAAAGCATATTCCCTACATCCAAACGTTATTGTAAATAAACAATAGGCAGCCATCTAGTATAAAACTGTAACATCATCAGCTGGAATCTCTGAGACTGGGGCACTGTTTACAGAAGGAATAAGTCTTTAGTTCCACCCCTACCAATGGATAAGACTGAAACTACTGCACTACCAAAACCTGAAATGTAGTATAACAAAGATGGGTCCTAACTATCTATGCTTCCACCAAACTGTAGCCTTCCTCTAACCTACAGTGTAAGTCTATATGACAAGCCCTGAATCCTGTTAGAACAGGAGTCTTGTCCTGAACATCAATCCTTTAGTTCAGGTCCTGCTCCAATCTGAACCAACCATCAGGGGACCACAATGCTAATATCTGTCCACCCGAATAACTACCTAGAGGTTTCCTGCTGAAATGCTCTGACTACCATTTTGGATTCCAACCCTCTGAAGCCCAAGCCAGATCGGGCATATATTTGCTCTGTCCCCTATCCCCAAACATGAATTTTAGGCCAGTGGTTTTCAAGCCTTTAGAAGAGTTTATACTCTTAAAAGTACTAAAGATCCAAAGAGCTTTAGTTAATTTATTCACTACCTTAGAAAGTAAACTTAAAAACTTTTAAAATATTTAAAATATTTATAATTAAATTTATTAATTAAATTGTTTTTTCAATTAATCAAAAGATTTAAAGTTTCACTTTTTTTGTTAAAGATCTTATAGGTTTTATTCACTAATTCATGAATTAAGCAACATACCAGCTAGCAGACAGAAAGAAGCTCCAAGGAGATGTACAAAACAAATTACTTACAGGCAGCAGGGAGTGGGGCAAGGAAATTATACTAGCAGAAAGTGGATTCGTTGTGACAATGTCACTTTCCTTTAGGGAATGTTACGGATCTATCAGGCCAATGACCTCACTAGTGCTGATGAGGTGATTCTTGATTGACTGGTTTAAGATTCCATGTCTGGGAGAGGTTGACACTCTTTTTTTTAGCTCAATGAATTTAATTATATTTATAGTTGTATAACCATCATCAAAACCCAATTTTACAACATTTCCATTCCCAGATCCCTAGTCCATCCCTCCCCCCAAACCTGTCTCCTTTAGTCACCATAAGTTTTTCAAAGTCTGTGAGTCAGTTTCTGCTCTGCGAAGTTCACTGTATCCTTTTTTATAGATTCCATATATAAGTGATAGCAACGTTTCATTTTAAAATATTACATATATTATGTGTTAATATAAATAAAAAATTTTTGCAGAAGATGAATGCATTTTCAAAAACAACCTTAAGGATGAGTGACATTGTTTCATATATATTTTATATATATATATATATATATATATACATATTTATATTTTTTTCCTTAATGTCTGGTTAAGAAGATAGCCGGAACCTCCTATCTGCTTCTGCATTCAAACTACTATGAAATGTTTTGCTTGGGTTGAAATATATGAAAAAAGTCCTGCCTAACAGATATGTGGTAGAAAAAAATATATTAATATCCTTTCAGATAATTCTGGACATTCTTCATTGATACTATACCAAAACTCAAATTTAACATGTGGTAGTTTCTCAAAGATTAGTTGAAATGTAGGAATCTGAAAACATAAATCAACAAACTTTTCATATCCTGCTATATTAAAACCCACCAGTCTATCTTATCCTTTAAATGGATATTTGACCCATGGATGAATTTGTAAATTCATACTGAGACCATTTGGAAAATAATGGTTCATCCAATAAAACAGTCAAAATGTTGGCATATTTCATTAAATAATATATTAAAATCACATTCATTAAATTCTCTTAAGTCATCAGAAAAAATCTTCTAATAATGGGGAAGCTATAAAGTTCACAAAGTTGGACACGTTTACAAACACTCTGAATTTTGTTTGAGAGTTCAAATTTAAAATGGACAACAGGGAGTTCCCGTCGTGGCACAGCGTAAACAAATCCGACTAGGAACCATGAGATTGCAGGGTCAATCCCTGACCTTGCTCAGTGGGTTAAGGATCTGGCGTTGCCCGTGAACTGTGGTATAGGTCACAGATGTGGCTCAGATTTGACATTGCTATGGCTGTGGTGTAGGCCGGTGGCTACAGCTCTGATTAGAGCCCTAGCCTTGGAACCTCCATGTGCTGCGAGTACAGCCCTAAAAAGACAATAATAATAATAATAAATAAAATGGACAACAGGAGTTCGCATCGTGGCTCAGTGGAAACGAATCTGCCTAGCATCCATGAGGATGCAAGTTTGATCCCTGGCCTCGCTCAGTGGGTTAAGGATCTGGTGTTGCCGTGAGCTGGATCATAGACATGGCTCAGATCCTGCATTGCTGTGGCTGTGGTGTAGGCCAGCAGCTAAAGCTCCGATTTGACCCCTAGCCTGGGAACCTCCATATTGCTGTGGGAGCGGCCATAAAAAGACAAAAATAATAATAATAATAAAATGGACAACAATGCTATCAGTTGTTTTCTTTGAAGGAGTAAGTTCACTTCACTTATTTAGAAAAATATATATGCCTAATATACAAGTATGAAAAAAGCTTGTCTATCATCTATTCTTCTAAGTAAAATACTGTAAGTGAAAAAAGTGATTAGCACTTTGCAGACATTACAATGTTACAATGTTGATTTCTTCAAGGTGATCATTACAATTCAGTTTGAAGATGTGCTTCATGCATACTTCCCTTTTCATCAAACAATATTAAGACATATGTTTAAGGATCCATATTTAATAAAGTTAGTAACATTTACTGTTCAAAGACATTTTTTAAATAGAAACTGGCAAGTGGTACATATATACAATAGAATATTATTCAGCCATTAAAAGCAAAGAAATAACAGCATTTGCAGCAACATGGATGGACCTAGAAAGTATCATGCTAAGTGAAGTTAGTCATACAGTGAGACACCAACGTCATATGCTATCACTTACATGTGGAATCTTAAAAAAGAACACAATGAACTTCTTTGCAGAACAGATACTGATTCACAGACTTTGAAAAACTTGTGGTTTCCAAAGGTGATGGGTTGCGGTTGGGGGCATGGGCTGGGGGTGTGGGATGGAAATGCTATAAAATTGGGTTGTGATGATTGTTGTACAACTATAAAGTAATAAAATTCATTGAATAATTATAAAAAACAAAGTACTGCAGACTGAAAGAGAAAAAAATAATCAGAAATGATGAAAATATAGATATATACTCATAAGAACTAGCACACTGACGGGAATTCTGTTCATTAGTTGGGGTAAAATCATTATTCAAATATGTAAATGGTGATTTAAAAGCACTCAATAAACTCCGGATGATGGTAAAAAATAAAAATGAAATTAGAAAAAAAGAGAGAAACTGCCTTTTTTTTCTGTTTTCAACTATACCTGCATAGTGAAGGACACAATGTCCACTGGTAGAGTTTGGTGCCACTAACCTTATTTTGTACTCAGGCAGAAGCAGATTTATTTTCTGCTGCTCTGACACCATCAGTGCAGATGTCAACACAGCAAAAACAAATGAAACAACTTAGTACTATCATAAAAATATTTTCCACTTTGCAGATCCTTTGAAAAGCTGAAAACAGTTTTATACGATTGACCACCACCTCAGGAAATACATTCCCCACTCTATCTGCTCCCACCCTATTATGCTTATTCCCTTTTCCCAACAGTACAGCTGATGTCTAAACTGGTCCAGAGGAGGACAACCTCACTATCCTTTAACCTACAGTCTTGTAGGAAACAGGGGATCAAAATAGTCAACCACTTCATTTCCAAATCAAGAAAGATGCCCCACCCCTCCCAGGAATTTAAGGTGTGTCTTCAGAAACCTGGGGGGGTTTCGATTTTTTTTTAAGCTGAAGGTTTTAAACCACTAGAAAAAAAAAATTTTTTTCAACTTTGAAAGGGAATCCTAAATGTATAACACACATTTCTACCTAACAAAACAGAAGATGTAAGTATAATTTCACCTTTTCTGGATGCCCTCTACATTAAATTGTCCCAGACGACGCTATTTTATATGTTTGTCTCCTCACTTGCACTCAGGCAAGTGAGCTGCCACTTGTAATAATGATCAATGTATCATTCTATCAACCCTCTTCTACCTTCTAAATCTGCCATGGACATAAAAACAAGATTTATCAGAATTATGATTTAAAAGCTCCAAGTGAGGGGTACATTGAAATACATCCAATGTGAGTTCTAGTACACATTGTTGTGCCTCTTTTAGCTGTTCAAAATCCTTTTTATTCTATATTTCTGCTGTGTGCAAGACCATTTAACTGACTAAACAAATGAGTTCCAGACATTAAGATGATACTGTACTTGTGTTTAAAATGAAGTTTTGTTTAGACAATTTGAAATTCACACAAAAGAGATCTGACATGGAGTTCCCTAGTGGCTCAGCATGTTAAGGATCCAGCATTGTAACTGCTGTGACTCAGGTTGCTGCTGTGGTACAGATTCAATCCCTGGTCCAGGAACTTCCACATGCCATGGGTAAAGCCCCCCCAAAAAAGAGGTTTGGCAAATCAACGATTCAAGACTAGTGTCTTTTAATAAACTTTTATAAGATTATTATATATTCACATGCAGTTGTAAGAAATAGTACAAAGATAATACTTTTACTACTGACCCACATTCCTTCAATCCATCAGTATCCACCAGGATACTGATATTGATAGTCAAGATGCTGACCATGTCCATTAACACAAAAATACTTCATGTGCTCTTTTATAACCACACCCACCAAGGTCCTGTATCCAACCCGACTCCTGAAAGATATCAACCACTACCATTTCTATAATTCTTGTCATTTTCAGAATGTTACATAAATGGTATCATACAGTACGTAACCTTTTGAAATTGGATTTTTTTTTTCACTCAACATAATTCTCTGGGAATTCATCCAGGTTGCTATGCTATATGTATCAACTTCGCTCTTTTTTTTTTTTTTGCTTTTTAGGGCCGCACCCACAGCATATGGAGCTTCCCAGGCTAGGGGTTGAATCGGAGCTACAGCTGCTGGCCTACGCCAGAGCCACAGCAACACAAGATCCAAGCCACATCTGTGACCACACCACAGCTCACAGCAACGCCAGATCCTTAACCCACTGAGCAAGGCCAGGGATCAAACCCACAACCTCATGGTTCCCAGTTGGATTTGTTTCCGCTGGGCCATGATGGGAACTCCAATTTCACTCTTTTTTATTCCTGAGTGTTATTACACTTGTTGAGAGTTTAGCTAAGCTACTCTATGGGTCTGATGCCCTATCATTCATTTTTTTGGCTTAGAGTCCTGAAGGGGCATTATACTGATATTAGCCGCTCATGCAAGCACATATGCTAGATAACAGCTCCCAGAGTCACAAGTAAATTCAAGTCCTGATATAACTTCTCCAATGACCACTGTAATAAAGTCTCCCCTGTCTCCCAGGGCCTTTCCCTTGTGCACTCCTTAGATTACATTTCTGAGCTGAAAACACCTTGCTTTTTTGCTGTGGATTGACCAATCCAGCCTTAGTGCAGAAAATCAAAAGCACTCCATTTACAGACCCTAATCTAAGCATGCACCCCAGGTCCTGATCTGCTCTATCTGCCTGTACCCTGCCTTGACCTTGAACCACCCGCCCCCAATGTGGCCCCTTGAGATGTATTGTGTACGTCCCTCCAGGACTTGTAAGTGATAAACTTCTCTATTTCAATTCCCCTTATGGTCTCACTATCCAACACCTTAAGGGGCTCTGCTTAAGAAGTGTTAACAAAGTCACAACAACATATAATGAATGTACCACAATTTATTTGGTCATCCAAACATTAAAAGTCATCTGGGAGGGTTCCTTGATGGTCTAGTGGCTAGGACTTGGTGCAGAAAGGGAGCCACAGAGTCAGTGCTGCCATCTGGTGCACCCCACCCTGAGACACTCATCTGCTTGGACAGGCAGGGTCTGGTGCTGAGGCTTGAACTTTGGAGGTCAGACCCGGGGAGAAGACTAGGGTTGGATGCATGGAAACAGTCTGAGAGGGACAGGAAGTGGTACACAGGGAGTATGAGAGGAGACTGAGCATGCCAGAGAAGCAAGGCACCATCAATGGGGAGTGCAAGAACAAGGGGAGTGGAACCATCATAGGAACTTCCTTTTCCACATGTACAAGATTTCAAGCAGCAGGGCACCACTTCCAAAGGCTATGAAGTCAGGCACAAGCCTCCTCAGTTTCCAGAGGTAGGCGCAGGTGCTGTCAACCAGGGTCTCTCAACAGGGCAACACCTGCCACCAATGTCTCCCGAGGAGAGCATGGAACCCACAGGAGCCACCCACTACACTCACCTCCCTGGGGGTTGCCACTACTGCCAAGTGCCCCAAGATCATGCACTGCCCATCATCCCAACCTCCCTGGGTGTTCACACAGGCTATGTATCTGCATGCTCCTTATCAATGGGATAACGACCTGCACTCATTGAGGAAAGATAGCAAGCATCAAAACCAAAAGCAGCCCTCACACCAAAAAAAAAAAAAAAGTAAACTCACACAACATACCCAGAGATGCTCCCACATATAAATAGCTCTCCAAGACTTCAGTAGATAATTGTTTCCTCTTAACTTAAAGAGTAAGGAAAGGATTTGCAAAATGAAGAAGCACAAGAACTAGTCTCAGCTAAAAAAAAAAAAAGGAGAACTCCCCAAGAAGAGCAAACAATGAAACAGACCTCTGAAGTCTAATAGACACCGAATTCAAAAAGGAGATAATGAAAATACTGAGGGAACTAAGAAAAGCAACCAACAGAAAAAGGAACTAGAAACTATAAGAAGGAACCAAGAAAAATTAGAAAATTCATTTGCCAAGATGAAAGCTGAGCTTAAGGCAATGAATAGCACAATAAATAATACAGAGGAACTAAATAAGTGACTTGGAAAATAGAATAATGGCAATCGCCCAATCAGGACAGCAGACAGCCAAATAAAAAAAATGAAATCAATATAAGAGATCAATGGGATAATATAAAGTTTGCCAATTTACACATAATAGTGATTCCAGAAAGAAAAAAAGAAAAGGTGATTGAAAATGTATTTTAAGAAATTATGGTTGAAAACTTCCTATATCGAAAGAAGGAAAAAGATAATCAGATACAGGAAGCACAGAAGGTCCCCAATAAGATGAACCCAAACAGACCTACACCAAGATATAAGAAAAATGGCAAAAATTAAAGGGACAATTCTAAAGGCAGAAAGAGAATATCAAAAAGTTAATTACAAGAGAATTCCCTTAAGGCTATCAGCTGATTTCTCTACAGAAAAACTACAGACCAGAAGGGAGTGGCAAGATATATTAAAAGTTCTAAAAGGGAAAAATCTGCAACCTAGAATACTCTATCCAGCAAAATTACCATTTAGAATAAGAGAAATAAAGAATTTCTAACACAAACAAAAACTAGAAGAATACAACAATAATAAACCTATCCTAAAAAGAAATATTGAAAGGTCTCCTCTAAAAGAAGAAAAGAAGCAAGAAGACATAAGAAGGAGGAAATCACAATTAGAACCTAATCACTTAAATGAGCCAGTATACAGATAAAAAAGAAAAAAAAAAAGACTATTTGTGAAAGTGATGATAAACACAGGAAGAGCAAAAGGATAAGTGTGAAGATATAAGAAAGGTCATCAAAATAATAAAATGTGGGGAAAAAATGTAGGCTCTTTTCTTCAGAAAGTATTTGAGTCTATATAACTATTACTCTAAAGTAAGCAGATATACGAAGAAGTTACATACCTGGAAAACAGGGCAACCACAAATCAAAACCATACATTACATTCAGAAAATCCAAAACAAAGGGAACACTAGCATAAAACAAAAGGAAACCATCAAACCACAAAAAGAAAAAGAACAAAGGAAAAACAGAATCAACTGGAAAACAAGGTTTAAAATGGTAATAAATACATATATATAGAAGGTTCCCATTGTGGCACAGCGGAAACGAATCCAACTAGAAACCATGAGGTTGCAGGTTCAATCCCTGGCCTCACTCAGTGAGTTAACAATCTGACATTACCATGAGCTGTGGTGTAGCTTGCAGACACGGCTCAGATCTGGCCTTGCTGTGGCTGTGACATAGGCCGGCAGCTGTAGCTCTGATTAGACCCCTAGCCTGAAAACCTCCATATGCCACAGGTATGATCCTAAAAAAAAAAGACAAAACATATAGAGTGGCAGACTGGGTAAAAAACTAGAGCCTACAATACGTTGCCCACAAGAGACCCACTTTAGGGCAAAGGACACTCATAGGTTGAAAGTGAGGAGATGAATATTTCACCCAAACATATGAAAAGAAAGCAGGAGTTGCAATACTCCTATCAGAATAAACAGACTTTAAAACAAAGGCTAAAAAGGAGTTCCTGCTATGGTGCAGTGGGTTAAGAATCCAACTGTGGCAGCTCAGGTTGCTGTGGAGGCATGGGTTCAATCTAGGACCCAGCACAGCAGAGGGTTAAAGGATTCAGCAGTGCCACAGCTGCACTATACATCACAGCTGTGGCTGAGATTCAAGCCCTGGCCCAGGAACTTCCATATGCCATGGGTGTGACCATTAAAAAAAAAAGCAAAAAAATAAAAATAGAGTTCTCATCATGGCTCAGGGGTAATGAACCTGACCTGTAACCATGAAGATGCAAGTTTGATCCCTGGCCTTGCTCAGTGGGTTAAAGATCTGGCATTGCCATGAGCTGTGGTGTGGGTCACAGACACGGCTTGGATCCTGTGTTGCTATGGTTGTGGTGTAGGCCAGTAGCTACAGTTCTGATTTGACCCCTAGCCTGAAAAGTTCCAGATCCTGTGGACTGGGTCTCTCAAAAGACAGAAAAAAAATCCTATAGAGAAACATGAAGAACACTGTAAAATGATAAAAAAGATCAATATAAGAAGATTTTACATTCATCAGCATATATGCACGTAGTATAGGAGTACAAAAATACATAAAACAAATAACAGACAAAAAGGGAGAAAATGATGGGAATACAATAACAGTAGAAGACTTTAACACCCCATACACATCAATGGACTGAAAAACAAGAAGGCAAAAGAGATCCTAAATGATATAATACAACAGTTAGAAGTAATAGATATTTTTCGGACATTACAACCAAAAAAACAGAATGTATATTTTTTCAAGTGCACATGGAACATTCTCTAGGATTAACTGCATACTGGGGCACAAAACTAATCTCAACAAATTTAAGAATATAAAAATTATTTCAAGAATTTTCTCTGACAATACCATGAAAATAGAAATCAACCATAGAAAAAGGAATAAAAATGACTACATGGAGACTAAGCAATATGCTACTAAAAAAAACAATGGGTCAAAGAGGAAATCAAAAAGGAAATGTAAAAATACCTTGAGGAGTTCTCGATTGGATCAGCATTAACAAACCCAACTAGTATCCATGAAGATGCAGGTTCAATCCCTGGCCTCACTCAGTAGGTTAAGGATTCAGCATTGCTGTGAGCTATGGTGCAGGCTGCAGACACAGCTTGGATCCTGCATTAGTATGGCTGTGGTATAGGCCAGCAGCTACAACTCCGATTTGACCCCTAGCCTGGGAGCTTCCATATGCCATGGGTGTGGCCCCAAAACACAAAAAAACAAGAAACAAACAAAAAAAAAACCTTGACACAAACTACAATGAAAACACAGCCATACAAAACCTATGGGATGATGAAAAAGCAGTTCTTAGAGGAAAGTTCATTGTGATACAGGTCTTCCTCAAAAAAAAACAAGAAAAATCTGGGAGTTCCCATCTTGGTGCAGTGGAAGCGAATCTGACTGGGAACCATGAGGTTGTGAGTTCGATCCCTGGCCTTGCTCGGTGGGTTGAGGATCTGGTGTTGCCATGAGCTGTGGTGTAGGTCGCAGATGCAGCTCAGATCTGGCGTTGCTGTGGCTCCGGCATAGGCCAGCAGCAACAGCTCCGATTAGACCCCTAGCCTGGGAACTGCCATGTGCCATGGGTGTGGCCCTAAAAAGACAAAAAAACAAAGAAAAACAAGAAAAATCTCAAATAAACAACCCAACCTACAACCTAAAAGAATTAGAAAAAGAAAAAAAAAAAAGGAGTTCCTGTTGTGGCTCACTGGTTAACGCATCCGACTAGGAACCATGAGGTTGTGGGTTTGATCCCTGGCCTTGTTCAGTGGGTTAAGGATCCGGTGTTGCCATGAGCTGTGGTGTAGGTCACAGACACAGCTTGGATCCCATGAGGAGGGATAGGCCGGAGGAGGCTACTGCTCCGATTGTACCCCTAGCCTGGGAACCTCCATATGCTGCAGGAGCGACACTAGAAAAAGGCAAAAAGACAAAAAAAAAACCCCACAAAATCAGGAGTTCCCTTGTGGTGCACTGGATTAAGGAACCAGCATTGTCACTGCGGTAGCTTGGGTCATTGTTGTGGCAAGGGTTCAATCCCTGGCCCAGGAACTTCCACATGACACAGGTGTGACCAAAACAACAACAATCACCAAAAAGGAAAAACAAAACAAAAAAAAGTCAGCAGAAGGAGGAAAATAATAAAGATCAGAGAAGAAATAAACAAAATAGAGATTTTTTTAAAAAAATAGAAAAACAAATCAATAAAACCAAACCAGGCTTTTGAAAAGCATAAACAAAACTGACAAATCTCTGGCCAGGCTCACCAAGAAGAAAGAGAGAGAACCTAAATAAAATATGACATGAAAAAGGAGAAATTGCAATGGATACTGCACAAATACAAAAAAAAAATATATGTGTATATATATATATATATATATATATATATACACACAATTAAATGCCAACAAACTGAGAACCTAGAAGAAATAAACAGCTTTCTAGAAATATACAGCCCAACAAAACTGCATCAGGAATAAATAGCTAATCTGAACAGACTGATCACTAGAAATGAAACTGAATATATAATAAAAACACTCCGTACAAACAATCCAGGACCAGATAGCTTCACAGGCAAATTCTACCAACCATACAAAGAAGAACATATACCAATCCTTCTCAAACTCTTCCAAAAGATTGAAGAGGAGGGGACACTTCCAAAGATATTCTATGGAGCCACCATAACCCTAATACCAAAACCAGACAAATATACCATGAAAAATGAAAATTATAGGCCAATATATATGATGAATATAGATGCAAAAATTCTTAAAATGTTAGGAAAACGAACCCAGTAACACAAAAAAAGTCATACACCATGACCAAGTGGGATTCATCACAAGTTCACAAGTATGGTTCAACATACACAAATCAATCAATGCCATAAACCACATTAACATACAAGAACTATATGATCATCTCAATAGATGCAGAAAAACCATTAGACAAAATTCAACACCCATTCACGATAAAAACTCTTACCAAAGTGGGTACACAGGAAACATATCTCAACAGAACAGAGCCATTTATAACAAAGCCACAGCCAATATAATACTCAAAGGAGAAAAGCTAAAAGCCTTCCCACTAAAATCTGGAACAACACAAGGATGCCCACTCTCACTACTTCTATTCAACATCGTTTTGGAAGAGCTAGCTAGCCACAGCAATAAAGCCAAAAAAAGAAATAAAAGGTATGCAAATTGGATGGGAGACAGTAAAATTTTCAATACATGCAGATGATATGATACTATATATAGAAAACCTTAAGGACTCTAAACAAAAACTACTAGGTCTTATAAAGGAATTCACAAAGAATGAAAGAGGGTACAAGATTAACATTCCAGAAATCAGGTGCATTTCTGTATACTAACAATGAAATATCAGAAAGGGAATGTAAATGTTAAAAAACAATGCCTTTTAAAATCACATGAGAAAAATGAAATACCTAGGAATAAACCTTACCAAGGAGGTGAAAGTCTTATATGCTGAGAACTATAAAACATTAATCAAGGAAATTAAAGAGGATTCAAAGAAATGGAAATATCCCATGTTCCTGGACTGAAGGAATATTGTTAAAATAGCAATACTACCCAAAGCAATTTACAGATTTAATGTGATCCTGATCAAATTACCATGACATTTCACAGAACTAGAAAAAACAGTTCTAACAAAACTATTTTTATGGAACTGTAAAAGACAGAGAATTGCCAAAGCAATCCTGAGGGGGAAAAAAAAAGCAGGAGGCCTAACTCTCCCAGACTTCAGATAATATTACAAAGCTACAGTAAGCAAAACAGTGTGGTACTGGTACAAAAGCAGACATACAGACCAATGGAAGAGAATAGAGAGTCCATAAATAAACCCAGACACATAGAGTCAGTCGTCAATAAAGGAGGCAAGAATATAAAACAGGAAAATGAAAGTTTCTTCAGCAAGTGGTGCTAGGAAAGTTGGAAAGCTGCATGTAAATCAATGAAATTAAAACACATATGCACATCATGCACAAAAATAATCTCAATATGGCATAAAGACTTAAACATAAGACATGACACCACAAAACTACTAGAAGAGAACATAGGCAAAACATTCTCTGACATAAATCATACAAATGTTTTATTAGGTCAATCTCCCAAAGGCAATAGAGATAAAAACAAAAATAAACAAATGGGACCTAATCAAACTGACAACTTTTTGCACAGCAAAGGAAACCATAAAGAAAACACAAAGACAACCTATGGAATGGGAGAAAATAGTTGTAAGCAATGCAACCGACAAGGGCTTAACCTCCAAGATATACAAACAACCCATACAACTCAACAACAACAAAACAAACAACAATTGAAAAATGGGCAGAAGATCTAAATAAACATTGCACCAAAGACATACATACAGATGGCCAGTAGGCACATGAAAAGATACTCAACATCACTATTAGAGAAATGCAAATCAAAAATACAATGAGGTGGCGTGCCCACTGTGGTGCAGTAGAAACAAATCCAACTAGTATCCACAAAGATGCAGGTTCGATCCCTGGCCTCAGTGGGTCAGGGACCTGGTGTTGCCATGAACTGTGGTGTAGGTCACAGACACGGCTCGGATCCCAAATTGCTGTGGCATAGGCCGGCAGTTATAGCTCCAATTTGACCCCTAGCCTGGGAATTCCCATATGCCATTGGTGTGGCCCTAAAAAGCAAAAAAAAAAAAAAATGAGGTACCACTTCACACTGGTCAGAATGGCCATCATTAAAAAATATACAAATAACAAATGTTGGAGAGAATGTGGAGAAAAGGGAACCCTCCTACACTGTTGGTGGGAATGTAAGTCAGTACAACCACTATGGAAAAACAGTATGGAGGTTCCTCAGACAACGAAAAATAGAATTACCATATGATCCAGCAATCCCACTACTGGACACATGTCCAGACAGAACTATAATTCAGAAAGACACATGCACCTGTATGTTCATAGCAGCACTATTCACAATAGCCAAGACATGGAAACCTAAATGTGGTCGATACATTCAGTAGAATACTACTCAGCCATTAAAAATAATGAAATTATGCAGCAACATGGATGCTAACTAGAGCTTATCATACTAAGTACATCAGAAAGATAAAGGCAAATACAATATGATATCACTTGTATGTGGTATCTAAAATATGGCTCAAATGAACCAACCTACAAAACAGAAACACACCGATGAACATACAGAACAGACTTGTGGTCGCCAAGGGAAAGGAATGGACTGGGAGTTTGTGGTTAGTAGATGCAAACTATTACATTTAGAAAGGATAAACAACAAGGTCCTACTGTATATCAGAGGGAACTATATTCAATCTCCCGGGATAGACCATGATAGAAAAGAATATAAAGGAGAATGTATATACATGTATAACTGTACAGCAGAAATTGGCACATTATAAATCAACTATATTTTAATAAATAAATAAATAAAATGCTGAATTGTTCCAGAATGGGTATACCATTTTACATTCCCATCAGCAATGTATGAATAAACGAGATTCTCTGCATCCTAACTAGTACTTGGTGTTAGCACTATTTCTCATTTTATCATTCTATTAGGTAGATACATTTTCTTGTTAAAATCACAAAATCATTAAAATCATTTTCTTTTCAGGAGTTCCCATTGTGGCTTGGTGGGAATGAATCTGACCAGGAACCATGAGGTTGCAGGTTTGATCCCTGGCCTCGCTCAGTGGGTTAAGGATCTGGTGTTGCTGTGAGTTGTGGTATAGGTCACAGACATGACTTGGATTTGGCGTTGCTGTGGCTGCTGTGTAGGCCAGGAGCTGTAGCTCCCATTGGACCTGGGAACCTCCATATGCCATGAATGTGTCCCTAAAAAGCAAAAAAATAAAATAAAATAATTTTCATTTCAGAAATGGCTAGTGATTAAACATCTTTTTTTTTTTTTTGTCTTTTTGCCATTTCTAGGGCCACTTCCCAGGGCATATGGAGGTTCCCAGGCTAGGGGTCCAATCGGAGCTATAGCTGCCGGCCTACACCAGAGCCACAGCAACACGGGATCCAAGCCATGTCTGCAACCTACACCACAGCTCACTGGAACTCCGGATCCTTAACCCACTGAGCAAGGCCAGGGATCGAACCCACAACCTCACGGTTCCTAGTCAGATTCGTTAACCACTGCGCCACAACGGGAACTCCAATTATTTAGGTCTTTCTTAGTTTATTTCATGAGCATTTAGTAACTTCCAGAATATAAATCCTCTAAGTATTTAATTAAGATTATATCTAAGTATTTTATTTCCTTAGAATAGTTATAAATTATATTGTATTTCTAGTAGTTCCTTGTGGCACAATGGGTTAAGAATCTGGCACTGTCACTGCAGTGGCTTGGGTCACTGTTGTGGTTAGGGTTCAATCCCTGCTTCATGAACTGCCACATGTCATGGGTGCAGCCAAAAAACTGTATTTCTAAATTTTGGTTTCTACATTCAACGATAGCATACAGAAATGTGACTCATTTTCCATATTGATCTTGCAGCCTGTGACATTGCTGAAATTACTAAATCTTCCTTGAGGTAGATTCCTTGAGGTTTTCACATAGACAAACATGTTATCTGCATATAGGAACAAATTTTCTTTCCTTTCTTATTGTGATATCTTCTATTTCATTTTTCTGCCTTATTATAGCAGCTTGATCACTCTCTCTCTCTCTCTCTCCCCCTTTCTCCCTCATTCCCTCCCTCCCTCCTTAGGATACCTTTTATTTCATTTCCTTGGCTTACTACTGCCGCTTGAATTTATGGTATTCTATTAAATAAGAGAGGTGACAGAAGACATGCTTACCATTTTCTTGACCTAGAAATACATATTCTGTCTTTCATCATTACGTATAATTTAAGCTGTGGGGTGTTTGTAGATGCTCTTGGGTAATTCCTCATTTTCCAAGAATTATCATGATGAACTGGTATTTGAATTTACCATATGACTTTTTGTCGTCAATTAATGTAATCTAACCATATGATTTTTCTTCTTTGCCCTATTTATAAGATGTTTTATTTTTCAAATGCTAAACCAGCCTGGGAAAATTACACTTGATCATGATGTTTAATTTTTTCCATACACTAATGGAGCCAATTTGTTAATATTTTGTTAAAAGTATTTTTGGTCTAAGATGATGAAAGATAAATAATCTGTGGTTCTGCAGGGTTGTTGTATGAATTTTGAATATTATCCTAATTTCATATCATGGTAATACCAGTGCCAAAATGAGTTCTATTTTTTGAATGAAATTTATAAAGTTAGTTTTCTTTTCTTTTTTTTTTTTTTTTGCTTTTTAGGGCCGCACCCACAGCATATGGAAGTTCCCAGGCTAGGGATCCAATCAGAGCTACAGCTGCCGGCCTACACCACAGCCACAGCAACGCAGGATCCAAGCCACATCTGCGACCTACACCACAGTTCACGGCAACACCAGATCCCCAACCCACTGAGCAAGGCCAGGGATCAAACCCACAACCTCGAGGTTCCTAGTCGGATTTGTTTCCACTGTGTCACAACAGGAATTCCAGTTTTAATTATTCTTTAAATAATCTGTAGCATGTAATGGTAGAATCATCTGGGTCCTAAAATTTCTATTTTAGAATCATTCAAATTACAATCTCTTTTCTTTTCTTTTTCTTTTTCTTTTTTCTTTTTTGTCTTTTTGTGACTTCTTGGGCCACACTCGAGGCATGTGGAGGTTCCCAGGCTAGGGGTCTAGTCAGAGTTGTAGCTGCCAAGCCTACACCAGAGCCACAGCAACGCAGGATCCGAGCCGCATCTGCAACCTACACCACAGCTCACAGCAACGCCGGATCCTTAACCCACTGAACAAGGCCAGGGATCGAACCCTCAACCTCATGGTTCTTAGATTCATTAACCACTGAGCCACCACGGGAACTCTACACTTTCAATATCTTTAATTGTCATAGAACTACTCAAGTTGTTCATTTCATCTTGGTTTAGACTTGGTAGTTTGTCAACTTTGAAGAATTGGTCTTTTACCTCTAAGTCCATGAATTTTGAGTATAAAATTGTTTGTATTATTTTTTCTAATGGCTGTAAGATCATTCCTAATACTAATGACATCTTCTACATTTTTGTTATTCTTGCTACAAGTTTACAGCTGTATTAAAATTTTATTCCACAGATTTTCTCTACTGTTTTCCTGTTCTCACATTAACTTCTTTGCTTATTTTTTCCTTCCTTTTACTAGTTTTGGTTAAATTATACTCTATTTTTCTAGTTTCCTGAGGAAGGAGGTACATTATAGAATTGAGACTTTTTCTCCTTTCTAATGAAAGCATTTATGGTACAAATCCCCCTCCATTATATGCTTTAATACTGTCTCACATATTTTGATAGCTGTGCTTATATTTCCTTTCAGATACATACACATGCATATATATGAGCATATTTAGATACACATATATAAAATTTTCCCTTTTAAGATTTTAACCCACAGATTATTTAAAAGATTATTGTTTTGAGTTCCCTTGGGCAGTGGGTTAAGGATCCAGCATTGTCACTGTAGCAGCTTGGGTCACTGCTGTGGCATGGGTTCAATCTCTGGCCCAGGAACTTCCACATGTCACGGGTATGGCAAAAAAAAAGTGTTGTTTAATATCTAAGTGGTTAGAGAGTTCCTTGTTCTTTTTCTGCTACTAAGTTTTAGTTTGAATCCATTGTAGTCAAAATATACAATGTATGATTTCAAATGTTTTAAATTTGTTAAGGTTCATTTTATGGCTAAGATTTAGTCTCTTTTGGTAAATATTCCAAATAGTATGAAAAATACTATAGGCTATAAAATAGTATTTATTTTTTGGTAATAAAAAGAAGTTAGCTATCAAGCCAGGAAAAGATATGGAGGAAGTTTAAATGTCTGTTGCTAAATGAAAGAAGTGAAAAGGCTATACATGCATGATTCCGACTGTTTAACACCTGGAAAAGATGCAACAATAGAAGTAGTAAAAATATCAGTAGTTGTCAAGAATTTGAGGGAAGGAAGAAAGGGAAGGATGAAAAGGCAGAGCACAAGAGATTTTTAGGGTAGTATAACTACTATGTATAACACTGTAATGATGGATGCATGTCACTACACATTTGTCAAAAACAAGTAAAATGTATAATACAAAGAGTAAACACTAATGTAAGTTATGGACTTTAGTTAATAATATATTAATATTGGCTCTATTGTAATAAATGTACCGTGTAAATAAAGCACAGGAATAGAAAAAACTGGTTTTATGGGGGAAGGGGAGGGGTATATAAGAACTTTCTGTACTTTCTCAATTTTTTTGTAAACTGCTCTATGAAATAAACCCTATTAATTAAAAAATAATAATATACATTCTTTGATTGTTGGGGTTTCTATAAAGGCCAATTAGGTCTTGTTGGTTTATGGTGCTGTTGAGTTCTCTCATATACTTACTGATTTTCTGTCTAATTGTTCTGCCAATTTTTGTGAAAAGAAGGCTGAAGTCTCCAAATGTAATTATGGATTTGTCTATATCTCATTTTAGTTTTATCCGTTTGTGCTTCACATATTTTACATTTCTATTGTTTGGTACATATACATTGGGGGTGCCATATCTTCAAAGTGAATTTTATCATTATAAAATATCCCTCTCTTTAGTAAAAATTTTTTTGCCTGAAGCATAATTTACCTTATATTAACACAGCCGCTACTGCTTTCTAGTGAGCTTTTTATTTATTTATTTATTTTTGTCTTTTTGCCTTTTCTAGGGCCGCTCTCATGGCATATGGAGATTCCCAGGCTAGGGGTCTAATAGGAGCTGTTGCCGCCGGCCTACGTCAGAGCCACAGCAACGCAGGATCCGAGCCACATCTGCAACCTACACCACAGCTCATGGCAACGCCGGATCCTTAACCCACTGAGCAAGGCCAGGGATCGAACCCGCCACCTCATGGTTCCTAGTCGGGTTCGTTAACCACTGAGCCACGATGGGAACTCCCGCTACTGCTTTCTTTTGAATAAGGTTCGTATGGCATATCTCTGCCTACTCTTTTACCTTCACTCTACCTATAGAGTCATATTTGAAGTGAGTCTCTTATTAACACATATAATTAGGTCATTGTTATTATTCCACTGACAATCTCTTATCTTTTAAATGGTGTATTTAAACCACTGAAAGCTAATGTAATTATTAGTATATTAGGGCTTAAGTCTGCTTTTTTATTTTTCCTGTCTCTTAATTTTCTATTTCTCTATTTTTTTTTTTTTTTGTCTTTTTGCTATTTCTTTGGGCCGCTCCCGCGGCATATGGAGGTTCCCAGGCTAGGGGTTGAATCGGAGCTGTAGCCACCGGCCTACGCCAGAGGCACAGCAACGCGGGATCCGAGCCGCATCTGCAACCTACACCACAGCTCATGGCAACGCCGGATCGTTAACCCACTGAGCAAGGGCAGGGACCGAACCCGCAACCTCATGGTTCCTAGTCGGATTCGTTAACCACTGCGCCACGACGGGAACTCCTCTCTTTTTTTAACCCGCTTCTCTGTGGGTTACTTGGACATTTTTTTTTTTGAACTCTGATTTACTGTTTGTGTTATTAGCATTTTTCTTTATATGGTTTTTAGTGGTTGTTCCATATTATATATACATTACTTATTGCAGTTTACTATGTCAACATTCTACTAGCTCAAGTTAAGTGTAGAAACCAACCTTCCTTTATGTCCTTCACCCTCCCCCATCTATACCATAATTGTCTTAAATACTTCCTTTAAATACATTTTAGATACAACAACAAAGCATGATCCATTAAAGAAAATCTTGATAAAAAATTTGATAAGTTGGACTTTATTAAATAGTACTACTCTGTGGAACACAATACAAAGAAGAGAGACAAGTAGGAGAAAATATTTGCAAAATACATATCAGATAAATGACCTGTACCCAAAATATACAAAGAACTCTTAAAACTCAATGATAATGGATAAGCAATGAGATCCTGCTGTATAGTACTGGGAACTATATCTAGTCACTTATGATGGAGCATGATGGAGAATAATGTGAGAAAAAGAATGTATATATATATGCGTGACTGGGTCACTTTGCTGTACAGCAGAAAATTGACAGAACACTATAAACCAGCTATAATGGAAAAAATCATTTAATATTTTAAAAAACTCAATAAGAAAATAAGAAATTCAGTCAAGAAAATAAACAAAATATCTGAATAGTCACCTCACCAAAGAAGATACACAAATGGCAAATAAGAATATGAAAAGATACTCAACACCATATATCATAAGAGAATTGCAAATTAAAATGATGAGATACCGCTACACACCTATTAGAATGGATAAATATTTTTATAAAGACAAATGCTGGGAGTTCCCTGGTGGCCTACCAGTTAAGGACTCAGCATTGTCACTGCTATGGCTCAGGTTACGACTGTGGCTCAGATTCAATCGTTGGCCTAGGAACTTCTGCAAGCCATAGGCATGCCTTCCCCCCCAAAAAAAAATGCTTTAAAAAAATATATATAGGACAAATGCTAGCAAGGACACACAGCAACATGAACTCTCATTCACTGCTGGTGAGAATGCAAAATACAACAGTCACTTTGAAAGATAATTTGGCAGTTTGTAACAAAACTAAACATACTCTTACCATATAATCCAGCAATCATATTCCTTGATATTTACCCAAAGGAGCTAAAAACTTTTCTCTGCAAAACAGCCTGCACATACATGTTTATAGCAGCTCTATTCATAAAGCTATGGACTTCAGGTAACAACAATATATCAGTCATGAAAAATCAGAAGCAACCAAGATGTTCTTTAATTGGTGAATGGTAAACAATATATCAAGACAATGGAATATTTTTCAGCACTAAAAAGAAATGAGCTATCAAGGTATGAAAAGACATGAAGGAAACTTTAATGCATATTAAGTGAAAGAAGGCAGTTTGATAGGGATGCATATTGTATAATTCTGACTATGCAACATGGAAAAGGCAAAACTATAGAGACAGTAAAAGGATCAATGGTTGCTGGGATTGGGAGGAGAAGGAGGGATGAACAGATGGAGCACAGAAGAAACTATTCTGTGTGATACTGTAATGCTGGATACATGACATCATGCATTTATCAAACCCATAGTGTTATACACAAAGAGTGAACTTTATAGAATATAGTTAATAGTAATATATGAATAATGGTTCATTAGCTGTAATAAGTGTACCACACTGGTGCAAAATGGGCGAACTCTGTGATTGGGTAGAGAGGGTAGTATCAAAATATTACCTACCCATTGAGAATTCTTATAGGAACTCTCTGTACTATCTGCTTGATTTTTCTGTATGTCTAAAACTGTTCTATAAAATAAAATTTATTAATTTAAAATGCTTTAGTTTAAGAACAGAGAACTAAGTATCTAGTGGAGAGAAGGGGAACAGGCTTTCTCCAGAATTATCCACAGCAATACTGAAATGCCAGAGAACAGAGCAAGTATAACAAAGTTCTGAGAAAAAGAAAGGGTGAACTAAAACTACTATGCTGTTGTTTTTTAAGTATAAACACAGAAGAAAGTCATTATCTAACTTTAAAATACTCAGAAACAGGAGTTCCCGTCGTGGCGCAGTGGTTAACGAATCCAACTAGGAACCATGAGGTTGCGGGTTCGGTCCCTGCCCTTGCTCAGTGGGTTAACGATCCGGCGTTGCCGTGAGCTGTGGTGTAGGTTGCAGACACGGCTCGGATCCCGCATTGCTGTGGCTCTGGCGTAGGCCGGTGGCTACAGCTCCGATTCAACCCCTAGCCTGGGAACCTCCATATGCCGCGGGAGCGGCCCAAGAAATAGCAACAACAACAACAAAAAAAAAGACAAAAAGACAAAAAAATAAAAATAAAAATAAAATACTCAGAAACAAAAATTATCTATGAGAATTTTCTGAAAGAAAAAGCCAAAAATTACTTCCAGATAAAACAGCTACCGAAATTTATATGGGCAATGGAAATAAGCTAGAATAGTTAAAGCAATTTTTTAGAAGAGAAAAATGTTTAAAGACAAAATACATGATGACTTAATAAAAATCTACAATAATCAAGAGCATGGTATTAGTAAAAGGGGAAAAAAACAGATCAAAGGAACAAAATGGAACAGAACTAGAGCAACAAATACACAGACAAATCGTTTCTGACAAAGGTGTCAAGTCAGTTCAATAAGAAAAGGGAAGTCTTTTCCAGCAATAATGCTAGAACAACTGAATATCCACATGCAAAAATAATAGGCATTGACCATTACTTAATGCAAAATGTAAAAATTAACTTGAAATGGATCAAAGACCTAAACATAAGAAGTAAAATTATGAAACTACTAGAAGAAAACAATATTTTTCCCAACTTGGTATTACATAAGTATTCTTCATGTAAAATTTTTAAAAACCACAAACCATTAAAAACAATCATGAAGGAATTTCATCAAAAAAATTTCTCATCTCTGAATGATATCCTTTAAGAAAATAAAAATGCATCACAAACAATGGGAGAAAATATTCACAATACATGTCTGACAAAGGACTTCTATCTGGAAAATATAAAGAAACATGCTACCTCAAATTAAGACAAACAACTCAATTAAAAATGGTCAAAAAATAGGACATTTCACCAAAGAAGATACAGATGTCGAATAACACATGAAAAGATATCCAACATCATAGTCACTAGAGAAATGCAAATTAAAATTGATAAGATACTACTAAACACCTACTAGAATAGCTTTAAGAAAAAAATATGAAGTGCTAGTAAAGATGCAGAACAACTGTAAACTTTTACACATTTCAGGTGGGAATATAAAATGGTAAAGCTTTTTTGGAAAACTGTCAGTCTCAATAAGAGACATACATAAGTTAGACATACTCTTAAAATATGATCCAGTAATCCTACCCCTAGGTATTTCCCTAAGATGAAAATAATATATCTATATATCAAAACTGGTATGCAAATATTCATAGAGGCAAAAACTGGAGAGACCAAAAAGTCCTTCAATCAGTGAATGAATAAACAAAAATCTATGGCGTTGTCTATTTTAAATTATTTGTAAGTGATATCTAAATTGAAAAAAAAAAGGAAGACAACAAACTTGGAGAAAATATTTGCAATTTATTTCCACGTAGGGCCACACCCCTTTAAACATATAAAGAATTCTTTAAAATTGCAGGAAAAAATTATCAAAAATCCAATGGAGAAGTTCCCATTGTGGTTCAAAGAGTTAAGGACCCAGTGATCCCTGGCCTTGTTCAGTGGGTTGAGGATCTGGAGTTGCTATAAGCTGTGGCATAGGTCACAGATGAGGTTTGGATCTTGTATTGTCATGGCAGTGGCGTAGGCCTCAGCTGCAACTCCAATTCAATCCCTAGCCCTGGAACATCCATATGCTACAGGTGTGGCCATTAAAAAAAAAAAATCCAATAGATAAATGGGAAAAGAAGTAGCTACTCACACAAAAAAACTTATAAAGACGATATTTAAATTGAGAAAATGATCAAACTCACTCAAAAAATTTTAAATGCAAATTTAAAATTCACTTAGATGTCATTCCTCACCAGATAGGCAATATTTTTAAAATATGAAAATTGAGAAATGTGAATAAAATCAGTGAGTGGACTGTATCGATATCGATACCCTTATTGTATTTCCGCATGTTTTGAAAAATGTTACCACTGAGAACTAGGTAAACAATACATGGGCTCTCTCTGTACTATTTCTTACAACTATATGTGAGTTTACAACTATTCCAAAATAATCACACCATTGTATATGATACTTAAAAGACGGAAAAAAGTTTCATTAAGACAGGCTTGACTAAATGTGATAAATACGTATAAAGGAAAAGTAAGAAGCCACTGCAAATATATGTACCTATGTGTACCTAATGCATTATGTGTGCATATATACATATAAAAACACATACAACACACACACACTTATGACTATGGTTTATTGTTAAACGGAAAAAATAAAAACAGCATGTTCGTTAAGATTCTACATTTGCTTAAAACAAATACATACATATAGACACAGATATATATGAGGAAAACACATTCAGTTGGCAAAGTTGTGAGGACATAGGAACTCCCATATATGACTGGTGCAATGCAAACTGTACAATCATTTTTGGAGGGATATTTGGCAATATTTAAAAGCAACTAATAACTTATAGGATTATCTATCCCATAGATATATCTTAAACAAAATGAAAATTTATATATACAAATTTATTCATTTTAGCCTTGTTTGCAATTGAGAAACACCAGAAAAAATCTCAATGTCCATACGCCAAGAGTTAAATAAATTACAGTCCATCCAAACAATGAGGTACAATGTAGCAGTAAAAACAAAGAATGAGGAAAATCTCTATGACCTGATATGAATTGATTTCCCGTATACACTGGAAATGAGAAAAAAAAATCCAAAACAACAGCTATAGAGTGCAATCTTTCATGTAATAAAAAATGAGATATATAAAAATATACATGTACTAGTTTATTTGTGCAAAAGAAACACAAGGATAGAGCAGAAACTACTAAGATGAGTTACCTACAGGAGGTGGTTGGGAATAGGGTAGTAAGGATCAGAAAATGGGGAAAAGGTATTAAAAATGTGGAAGGGAGTGACACTTCTCTTTGTAACCTTTTTGTACAGATCTGACACTTGGAACCATGGTAATGTTTCATACAACCAAAAAGTAAACACATATTCAACCTTACCAGCATGTAAGGGAATCTCAAAATGGAATGCAAATAATAACAAACCTAACTGTAAACCAAATAGATGACAGAAACAAACCAAACAGGGTGGATAATAAAATAACAAACAGTATTTTTGACTATGCACTGTAAGACTAAAGGCAAACAGAACTGTACAGAAATACTGTAGTTAGGAAATTTGCTTCTCAGAAGGGTCTATTTTAGTAATTCTGAAACTCTTCATGGTTTAGACATATACACAAAAACAAAAAATTCTAACGTTCTAAAATTGAGTAATCAAGTATATATGCTGAGAATAATGAGAGTCAGGGTTCTCATTTTCAAAAAAAAATGAATTATATTTAAGAAAAAAAAAAAGACTAGAATAAAAAGAATCCTGAACTTTTAACTGGAATCAGACACAGTAACAGGAATTCATGGTTTAACATGGAAAACACATGAAAGAAAACCATACATAAACACAAACATACAGTAAAATATACATAGAAATAGGGATGTCTATGTATGTGCATATAAATGTATACTTCCAAGTTTTATTGATTGTGAAGGCCTGGGAAAAATGATATCCCAGCAGCAATGAGCACAGAAATACTGTTTTCTAAAAACGGAAACCAGGATTCCCTATAGAAAGGACCAATGCCAGAGTTGGGGTGGTGGCAAAACAAGATGTGCCTAAAATATACTGTGGTGTTAGAAAGTTATAGCAATGTTCAATAAACATGGGAACATATTAAAAGGACAGAAGAGCCAATCTAATGGTGAAAGCCAATGGCCAAAACCTGTCAGCCACAGCAACAAAATAATGATAGTATTATAACCAAAAAAATGAAATAAATATCAGTGAGTCCATACTAACATAAATATCTTGCTAAATAAATAAAATGGTGAGAAGGGACAGCTCTTCCTTGCAGAATTCCAATTAATAAATTTGGAAGGAATAATGGAAATTTTAAACAAAATGAGATAAAAACTAACACAATCATCATGGCATGATAAGAAACACGACATTTGGAGTTCCTGTGGTGGCTCAGCAGTAATAAAACCAAGTAGTATCCATAAGAACACGGGTTCAAGCTCTCACCTTGCTCAGTGGGTTAAGGATCTGGCATTGTCATGATCTGTGATGCAGATCACAGACGCAGCTCAGATCCCACGTTGCTATGACTGTGGCAAAGACCAGCAGCTACAGCTCCGATTCGACCACTAGCCTGGGAACCATATGCCATGGCTGCCGCCCTAAAAAGACAAAAACAAAAATGACATTTGCGTAATCTCAAATTATATCTCCATAAGATACATATAAAATTGAAAGGGAAAAGCAGTAACTTTACAGTGGAAAACCCTGGTATACTTTAAGCAAGAGATCAAAAGTTAACATCCATGTATTAAGACAAACTGATATTATGCACATATGATGCAGAAGAAATGGCACAATATTACTTCAGAAGCATGATTGCCAAGTTTGCATAACATGAATTAAATCATGAAAAATTCCAGTAAGATAAGACTGTAAAACAACTATCATAAAAATGCTCATACAAGCAGTCACATTCTTGCAACAAATACTGAAATAGAAAATCTTGTCAATAAAAATGAAATAAAGAAAAACAAGTAGAAGTTGGCTATATTCTTTAAAGACAAAAACAGACCTCAGAACAAAGAAAATTACCACGCATAAAGTGGAATTACATAATGGTAAAATAGTCAATTCAACAAAAAGCCACAACAATTAAATATATTTAGCACCAAACAGAGCTTCATAATATGTGAAACAAAAACTGACAAAATAAGAAATAGACAAATTGACAAGTACACTTCAACACTTCTCTGTCAGTATTAGAATTAACAGGCAGAAAATCAGCAAGAGCCTAAGACTGAACAAGATCATCAACTAAGGAAACCTCTGCAGTGGTTATACAACATTCCATGCAACAATAATAGAAGTCATACTCTTTTTAAGTACACATACAACATTCACAGAAAGCAAAGCCTAATATACATTAAAAAAAATTGAAAGTATACAAAGTATTTTCTAAAACCGTAATATAATTCAACTAGAAATTAATAACAGAAAGATGACAGGAAACTCCCTAAAGAACTTAAATTTTAAGAACAATTATACTTTTCATTCTCAGAGGCAGAAATTTTTGTTCTTTTCATACTTCAACACAACATTTTCAGTCTTTACATTCAAAACAATTGTTTTAAGAGTTCCCGTCATGGCACAGTGGTTAAGGAATCCGAGTAGGAACCATGAGGTTGTGGGTTCGATCCCCGGCCTTGCTCAGTGGGTTAACGATCCGGCGTTGCCATGAGCTGTGGTGTAGGTTGCAGACGCGGCTCAGATCCTGCGTTGCTGTGGCTCCGGTGTAGGCCGGTGACTACAGCTCCGATTCGATCCCTAGCCTGGGAACCTCCATATGCCACAGGAGTGGCCCTAGAAATGGCAAAAAGACCAAAAAAAAAAAAAAACAAAAAACAAAAAACAAAAACAATTGTTTTAAAGTCCTCAAACCACTAATTCTGTCATCTGTCATTTCAGTCAGCAACAGGTGATAGATTTTTCTCCTGATACAGATCTATGCCAGGCTAATATTTTTTAAATCTGCTTTATTCATTTTTCAAAGTTAAACTTTTATTACCTTCCCACTCTTTTCCAACATATTGCTAGTTAAAAATTACTGGCATAAGATAGTTCCACTATCCAGTTTAAAAACAAGCAGAAGAGCTGAATAACATTTTTCCAAAGAAGACATACAGATGGCCAACGGGCAAATGAAAAGATGCTCAACCCAGTTAATCATCAAGGAAATGTGAACCAAACCCACAATGAGGTAACACCTCATACCTGTTAGAATGATTATAATCAAGAAGACAAGAAATAAGTGTTGCTGAGGATGTGGAGAAAAGGGAACCCTTGGAGTTCCCATCATGGCTCAGCAGATAGCAAACCTGACTAGCATCCATGAGGACACAGGTTCGATCCCTGGCCTCGCTCCATGGGTTGAGGATCTGGCGTGGATCTGTGGTATAGGTCGCAGATGCAGCTCGGATCCCGAGTTGCTGTGCCTCTGGTGTAGGCCAGCAGCTACAGCTCCGAATGGACCCCTAGCCTGGGAACTTCCATATGCCCCAAGTACGGCTCTAAAAAAAAGACAAAAAAAAGACCAAAAAAAGGAAAAGAAAAAGAAAAGGGAACCCTTGTGCACTGTTGTTAGGAATGTAAACTGGTGCAGCCACTATGGAAAACAGTATGAAGTTTCCTCAAAAAGCAGAACTACCATATGATCCATCAAGTCCACTTCTGAGTATTTAACCAAAGGACACAAAAACACTAACTTGAAAAAATATATGCAAAAATGTTCACTGCCACATTTACAATAGCCAAGACACAGAAACAATTTGAATGTCTACTGATAGAACTACAGATATAAATTGTGGTATTTTATATATATATGGTGAGTGCGTATATGTGTATAATATACAAATACTATGGAATATTATTGAGCCATAAAAAAGAATGAAATCTTGCCATTTGTGACAACATAGATGGAACTTGAGGGCATTATGCCAAGTGAAATAAGTCAAGGAGAGAAAGACAAATACTATATGATCTTTCTTATATGTGAAATCTTCAAAAAATAATCACAGATACAGTGAACAGATTGGTGGCTGCCAGAGGCAGGAGAGGAGGTTTGGAGAAAAGGGAAAAGAAACTAAGAGACATGTAGAACAGCATCAAACATACCAACACAAAATTGGGAGATTCAGAAAAGGAGGGAGAGAAAGGGTATCAAGAATATTTGAAGGAGTTCCCGTCGTGGTGAAGTGGTTAACGAATCTGACTAGGAACCATGAGGTTGCAAGTTCGATCCCTGCCCTTGCTCAGTGGGCTAAGGATCCGGCGTTGCCATGAGGTGTGGTGTAGGTCGCAGACACGGCTGGGATCTGGTGTTGCTATGGCTCTGGCAAAGGCCGGCAGCTACAGCTCTGATTAGACCCCTAGCCTGGGAACCTCCATATGCTGTGGAAGTGGCCCTAGAAAAGGTAAAAAGACAAAAAAAAAGAACATTTGAAGAGGGAGTTCCCATTGTGGCTCAGTGGTTTACAAACCCAACTAGTATCCATGAGGACGTGGGTTCGATCCCTGGCCTTGCTCAGCTCTGGCATTGCCGTGAGCTGTGGTGCAGGTCACAGATGTGGCTCAGATCCTGTGTTGCTGTGGCTGTGGGATAGGGCAGCAGCTATGGCTCTGATTCGGCCCCTAGCCTGGGAACCTCCATATGCTGTGGGTGCAGCCCTAAAAAGACAAAAGACAAAAAAAAAAAAAGAACATTTGAAGGAAAAAAAGAAGTCAATGTTGACAGACTCACTGAGAAACCAGATGACATGTTCTCTACCATCACATCTCTAAAAAATCCTCTCTGGGATGTGTCTAGCAAGACCTACAATTATTGATTGAAATCCACACTCACTTCCTCTAAGAATGCTAAAACATGTTCTAAAACATCACTGATATTCTGCTTTCAACAGGGCTACCGTGACAAATTCCAGGGGAGGGTAGTTGACAGTAGCGCTAGAGAAGGGGACTGTATGTATAAATTTTGGCATTTCAGGCTTATGTGTCTCTCTGCTGACTTTCCATGTGCCCTTTAGACATAAAAAACTATCTTCCCCATCCCTTTCAAGTACATCTACAGATACATCATAAAGCAAGTAATATTCCTAAACTTCCAATACCTAATCATGACCATGCGTAGATCGGTCCTCACAAAAGCGTTCCAGTGAGTTAATGTGTAAAGTACATCTTACATAACAAATACTAAATAAGTAGAAGTGATAGATCTATTTTTATTAAAATCACAGAGAACTTTGAAGCAATGCTCAGAATCCTGTAGGACTAAACAGGCTTCATATATATAATGTGGGATCTGCAACCTCTCACATTGTTATACAACTCAGGTATTCATTATAAGGTTTAAGACGTATAATTCAGAAGCCCAAGCAAGAGGCCCAAAAGACTTCTATATTGAAACATGGGCCCAGCCTGACCCTTCAAAATTCTCTCAGGGGGAGTTCCCGTTGTGGCAGAGTGGAAACAAATCCGACTAGGAATCATGAGGTTGAGGGTTCGATCCCTGGCCTTGCTCAGTGGGTTAAGGATCCAGCATTGCCATGAGCTGTGGTGTAGGTCGCACATGCACCTCAGATCTGGCATTGCCATGGCTGTGGTGTAGGCCATCAGCTGTAGCTCTGATTAGACCCCCTAACCTGGGAACCTCCATATGCCGTGGGTGCAGCCCTAAAAAAGACAAAAAAAAAAATCAGGGATCTCTAAATATTAGTTATCATTGTCTGCTTTGTATATTCATCCTACCTATCTGTAAAACGGTAGTAAAAATCTCTTTATTCAATCTACTTAGAGGCGGGATCAAAATGGCAGAGGAGTAAAATATGGCACTCACCTTCTCCAACAAACACATCCCCCCAAAAAAAAAAAACCTACATGCAGAACGATTCGCACCGAACATCTACTGAATGCTGGCAGAAGACCTTAAACCTCCAAAAAGGACAAGAAACCCTCCACATAACTGGGTAGAACAAAAGGAAAAAGAGAGAGAGAGTAATCAGGACAGGACTAGCACTCCTGAGAGGGAGCTGTGAAAGAGGAAATGAACCCACACCCTGAGAGGTCACCTAACTGACAGGGAGATCACCTGAGACAGAGGGACCTCAAAACCTCAGAGAAAAGCACAGCATCTGGACTGAGAAGGAGGGCAAAGCAGAGAGAGAGCCACACACACCATCAGTACCACCTCCTGGGATACTACAGCCTGCAACACTCGGAAGGGGGATGGGTACTAAGACTCAGGCTCCAGAGGTCAGCTCCAGGGAGAGAACTAGGGTTAGCTGTGTGAAGACAGCCTGAAGGGCTAGGGAGAGGTGTGCCAAGGGCTGGGGAGTTGAGCAGCATAGCCAAGGGAACCTGAGAGGAGGTCTGGGCCTGCAGGAGAAGCAAGGAGACATGGTTGGGAAGGGCAAGAAGAGGAGGGGTGGACCACTATAGGAATATCTTTCTCTGCTAAAAAGCACAGACACTTGGGGTTCCCGTCGTGGCACAATGGTTAATGAATCCAACTAGGAACCATGAGGTTGCGGGTTTGATCCCTGTCCTTGCTCAGTGGGCTAAGGATCCGGTGTTGCCATGAGCTGTGGTGTAGGTTGCAGACGCAGCTCAGATCCCGCGTTGCTGTGGCTCTGGTGTAGGCCGGTGGCTACAGCTCCAATTCGACCCCTAGCCTGGGAACCTCCACATGCGGCAGGAGCGGCCCTAGAAAAGGCAAAAAGACAAACAAACCAAAAAAAAAAGCATGGATACTTGGAGGGTAGGGCTATAGATGGCAAGGCACCTCTTGCCTGAGCTATGGGCAGCAGGCCCCTCTTGTGGGGGCTATGTGTGACAGTGCTTCCTGCATGGGCTAAGTGCAACAGGGAAGCTCTTGAGTGGTCTACAGGTTCGGGGTGGGGGAACCACCACAATCATCTCAGACTCCAGAGATAGGCATGGTCCATAACCAGTAGGGGTCCATGAACAGGCACTACCTAGGGCCCAAGTCACCTCAGAGGTCAGCACAGAGGAGGTCACTGCAACAGAACACCAGCCAGTTGTTGCTCTCACTCCCCTGAGAACACACATGCTACCATTGCCACTGCCAAATGCTCCAAGCACCATATATACCTGCTTGAGGGTCACTGCCACTTCCCAGGGCCCTGCAACTAGGAGCAGTGCCACCTTCCCTTGGGTCCTTGTCACTGTCAAGAACCCAGCAACCAGGCACTGGCTACTAGCCCTGCCCATTGCCTCCATCTTCCTGGAAGCACACGCAGGCTGTACAGCAGCACGAGAGTAACAGCCCACATATGCTGAAGAAAGAAAAGCAAGCATCCAAACCAAACACAGCCCTCATGCCAAAAATAAACAGTAAGCCCTCACAAAATATCCAGGGGCACTCTCACATACAAATAGCTCATCAAGACTATAGCAGTTGTTTTCCCTAAACTCACAGAATAAGATATATATAAGCAAAATGAAACTCAGGAGCCATTCCCAATTAAAAGAACAGGAGATTCCCCTGAAGGAGAAAACAATGAAAGAGACCTCTGTGGTCTAACAGACACCGAGTGCAAAAAGAAGAGAGTGAAGATACTGAAGGAATTAAGAGTGAATATAAAGGAAGTAAGAGCAGATATGAACAGTAATGCAGATTACTTTAGAAAGGAACTAGAAAATATAAGGAGGAGCCAAGAAAAATTAGAAAATTCATTTGCAGAGACACAAGCTGAGTTAAAGGCACTGAAGAGCAGAGTGAATAATGCAGAGGAATGAATTAGGGGCTTGGAAGAGAGAATAATAGAAATCACCCAGTCATGACAGCAGACAGAAAACCAAATTAAAAAACATGAAAGCAATATGAGAGATCTAGGGGATAAGACAAAGTGGGCCAATCTACACATAACAGGGATTCTAGGAGGAGAAGAAAAGAAAAGCAGATTGAAGGTATATTTGAAGAAATTATGGCTGAAAATTTTCCAAATCTAAAGGAAACATAACAAGATACAGGAAGCACAGAAGACCCCCACAGAGTTGAATCCAAACAGGCCCACACCACACATTATAATAAAAATGGCAAAAGTTACATATAAAGAGAGGATTCTAAAGGCAACAAAAGAAAAACAAAGTATTAATTATACGAGAACCCCCCCCATAAGGCTATCAGCTGATTTCTCCATAGAAACACTACAGGCCAGAAGAGAGTGACAAGATATAATCAAAGTTCTAACAGGGAAAAATTTGCAGCCTAGAATACTCTACCCAGCAAGAATATCATTTAAAATCGAAAGAGAAATAAAGATTTTCTCCAACAAACAAAAATTAAAAGAGTGCAGCGATACTAAACCCATTCTAAAAGAAACACTGAAAGGGCTCCTCTAAATAAAGAAGAAACAGGATGGAGAAAATCATAATTGAAAACTAATTACTTAAATAAGCCAGTATATAGACCTAAAAGAAAAATTTTAAAACCTATTGTAAAAGCAACAATAAACACAAGGAACAGCAAAAGGATAAACAGGAAGACGTTAAAAAAAGGACATCAAAATCATAAAATGTGAGGAAGGAAAGTAAGAAAAACTAGACTTTTTTATTTAGAATGTGTTTGAGCCTATATGACTATCAGTCTAAAGCAAGCAGATATAGGAAGGGGTTAACATCCTTGAAAAACAGGAAAACCACAAATCAAAACCAAACAATATATCCACAAAAACTAAAAAGAAAAGGACGCAAGCATAAAATAAAATCATCCAACCAAAGAAAGAAAGGAACAAAAGAGAAACGCAGAATCAACTGGAAAACAAGGTTTAACGTGGCAATAGGTATATATTTATCAACTAATCTACTTAAAGCTGTTTTCTCCAGTTCTTCAATATTCACAGGCCCCCAAATTAAATTTTGTATACTTTTTTCTTTTCCATAATGCAGACCAAAATTAAGGCAGCAAATATTCTCCACAACTTTTAGTCAGTCTTCAAATTTGAATTACAAAACAAAAATTGAAGAAACAATGCCCAATCTACATATCTTAAGAAATTCAATGAGCTCCAAATAGAATAAATGCAAAGAGATCCACACTGAGGTATAGTATAATAAAACTGTTGAAACCCAAGAAAAAGAGACAATCTTAAAAGTAAGAAAAGAGAAGTAACTCATCATCAGAAACCATGGAGGCCAGAAGGCAGCAGAATGACATATTTTAAATGGGGGGGGGGGGCTATGAATGAGCAAATCTATTTTGGACAAAACAATCTTTCAAAAAGAAAGGGAAAGAGATCAACTTATGGCATGACAGCCTGAGGAGCTCAAGTGCCCTGCTCACCAGTGAAACTGATTTAAAAAAAGAAAAAAACTATTAGAAAAATAACCTTACAAGCCTCTAGAAATGGTTCTAAGGACAAACAACAAATGAAAATAACAACTATTTAAGATCTTTTAAAATTCACTAAGGTAGGACTTCTGTTGCGGCAAAAGAGAAACGAATCTGACTAGTATCCATGGGGAGGCAGGTTCCATCTCTGGCCTCGTTCAGTGGGCCAGGGATCTGGCATTGCAGTGAGCTGTGGTGTAGGCCGCAGAAGCGGCTTAGATCCCCCAAGTTGCTGTGGCTGTGGTCTAGGCCAATGGCTGCAGCTCAGATTCGACCCCTAGCCTGGAAACCTCCATGTGCCATGGGTGTAGCCCTAAAAAAGCAAACAAACAAACAAAACAAAACAAAAAACCCACTAAGGTAAGTCTGTAGTATTTGAACCAAGACTACAGTCTCCTCTCCACCCTCCCTCTCCTATCCCAGCTCAAGGAGGGGAAGACTCCACTCAAGATTCCTGAAGCCAAGAACACAAGGCTGTCTTTCCTCACCCAAGGTGCATTTTAGAAGGCTTTCTTCCCTGAAGGAACAAGGCATCAGAGTTTCCCATCCAGCCACCTAGCCTTAATGCATGTAGCCTATTGCTAGGGCTGAGTCCTAAACAAGTGCAGTTTAGAGGTAAGGGTTCCCTTCTGTCACCAGCCCACACTGGTGGAATGGAGACTTTAACTGGGTGTAGGGCCCTGAACATCCCTGCCCTGGGTTGTGAGGAGAGAGGGGGCAAACTAAGAGGATCTCTGGTTGTACTCTCCCTTCACTAAGCACTCGGCTAATAGAGCAAAATTATGACTCTGAGAGAAACTTGCCGTTGTCCCTACCCCCACCTCAAAAGGCCAGACTCAGAGCTTTTGTTTGAGGGAATCAGACATTAAAACAGCTCCTATTCTCTTCTCAAAGGAACTGAACTGACTTCATTTATAAGACCATGGTGCAAGTCAAACCTAAAGGAGCCTTGAAAACACAGGTCGTAATGAAAGGCAATTGGGAGAAGATTCAAAATATAGGCTAAACTATAGGTCAGCTAGTTTACAGGAGAGAACTGGGGAATAAGGGAGGGGCCCTCTTGGAGTGGGAACAAATATCAAATACTGATCTCAATAACTACTTTTTCAAAGGACCCATAATTTGACTCAATTAGTTTTCAAAGCAGTTAATGCCCTAGGGCATTATGGAAAACAATTAAGCAATCAGTTCACAGTTAAGTGGAGCTTGGATGCAGGGTGTGGTCAGCAAGTTAGCTCTAACAAAACCATTGTCATCCCAGAGTGATGGTGGGTATATTCAAATTGCACCTCCCTAAGGAGCAACATCAGGGAACTAACCTTGTGGGAGGCTCATTAGATACCACCTCACAGCCTCTAGGATGGCGAGAATTGCCTAAAGTCAGATAATGACATGTGCTGGTGAGAATGTAGGTTAGAGCCCTCATAAACTGCTGGCATGAGTGTAAAATGGTGCAGCCACTGTGGAAAAAAGTCTGGCAGTATCTCAAACGATTAAACAGAGTTATCATATGACCCAGCAATAACAACCTTAAGTATACACCTAGAGAAATGAAAAAAACAGAAACCTGTACATGAATGTTTTAGCACAATTATTCTTAACAGTCTAAAGGTGGAATCAACCCAAATGTCCACAGATGGATGAACAGATAAACAAAATGGAGTATATCTGTATTATTTACAGAACATTATTCAGCCATGAATGGGATGAAGTACTGATATATGATACCACATAGATAAACTCCGAAGCATTATGCTAGGCGAAAGAGACAATCACAAAAGACCATCATTATATGATTCTATTAATATGAAATCTTCAAAACTGGGAAATATAGAGAGATAAAAGTAGGAGTTCTCTTGTGGCACAGCAGGTTAAGGATCCAGTATTGTCACTACAGTGGCTCAGACCACACACGAGGCCAAAAAAAAAAAAAAACAAAAAACAAGTAGATTATTGGTGGCCTAGGGCTGTGCAGGTCAGGTTCAGGGTGGGTATGGGTTTATGGCTAAACATATGGACTTCCTCTTGGAGTGATGAAAATGTTCTAAAATTGACTGTAGTGATGGTCACACACACACTAAAATCTATTGACTTGTACTCTTAAAACAGGTGAATTGTATGGTATGTGAATTATATTTCAATAAACCTGTCAAAAAGAGAACCAAAGGAGAAATGAAGACATTCTGGGATAAACAAAAGCTGAGGGAGTTCACTGCTAACAGACTTATCCTAATGAGAACTGCCAAAGGGAGTTCTTTAGGCCAAAATGGAAGGATAATAGACAGTAACTCAAAAGTATGTGAAGAAATAAAGAATAGGAGTAAATGTAACTACATAGGTAAATATAAAAGCCAGCATTATTGTATTTTTTTCGTTCATAACTCCTCTATTTCCTATATGGTTTAAAATGAAATGGACAGGCTGATCCTAAAATTCATATGAAATTGCAAGGGGCCCTGAATAGCCAAAATAATTTCGAAAAAGAAGAACAAAGTTGGAGCACCGACACATTCCAATTTTTAAAATTATTACAGGAGTTCCTGTCATGGTGCAGTGGAAACGAATCCGACTAGCATCCGTACGGACTTGGGTTCAATCTCTGGATCATCGGCGTTGCCATGAGCTGTGGTGTAGTTCACAGATGCAGCTCAGATTCCACATTGCTGTGACTGTGGTGTAGGCCAGCAGCTCCAGCTCCTATTAGACCCCTAGCCTGGGAACTTCCATATGCCGTGGGTGCGGCCATTTTAAAAAAAGCAGAAAAAAAATTACTACAGTCTGCAGTAATCAAAACAGTGGGGCGTTGGAATAAGGATAGACAAAGAAACAAATGAAATAAATTTGAAAGACCAGAAATAAACTCATACAATTGATTTCAACAAGGTTGCCAAGAACATTCAATGGGGAATGAAGTCTCTTCAAAATAAGGTGTCATACACATGTAAAAAAATGAAGTTGGACCTCACATTGTATATAAAAATTAACTCAAAATGGATCTATGGCATAAACATAAGAGCTAAAACCACAGAACACTTAGAAGAATACATAAAGATAAATCGTCATGACCTTGAATTTGGCAAAGAATTGTTAGATTTGACACCCCAAGTACCAACAACAAAAGAAAAAAAAAAAGTGGACTTCAGACTTTAAAAATCTGTACACCTAAGGACATTACCAATAACATGCACAAAACATACAGAATGGGAATAAATTTGCAAATCATATATATGATCAGTCCAGAATATGTAAAGAATAACTCAACAACAAAAAGACAAACATCTAAATTAAAAAACAGGCAAAGGACTTGAATAAAAATCGAATAGTTCCAATTTCTCTACTTCCTTGCCAACACTCTCTTCCTGGTTTTAGTTTTTAAGAAATTAGACTCTGCCCTCAATTTAGAAGAAATTTCAATTGGCCCATTACTGTTAACCAGATAACAGGCATTTAAAAATTCATTTTTAAAAACTGATTTTTAAAAATTTCTCTTCAAAATTTACAAAAAAATAACCCATGCTAGAAAAAGTTCATATGTCACAAAAGTTTAAGAAATGCATGGGGAAAAGAATCACTTTAAAATAACAGTTAGCTCTGGGGAAAGAGGAGAGATGCAATCAGAGATGGGTACACAAAGAACTTTATAATGGTAATGTTTAATTTTTTCTTTGGTAATGCTTAATTTTTTATGTCTGGCTGGTGAGAAGAGAGGTTTTCTGTATTATTATTTATATGTTTGTCCTTAAGTATATCACAACATATATAGAAAGTCCCCCAAAAAAGACAAAGAAAAAAAGTTAACATGAATGTACCACCACTAAAACACTAAATCCTACTAGAGAGGATATTCTGAAACTTAATTTTCCTCATATAAAAATTCATTATAACATCTTCTAGATCAAAAGAGTGTAAAGAGGCAAATGTTTCCACAGCTGCAAAATATTTCATAATACAAATGTTCCACAATTTATTCCAAACATTCTCCCATGGAATAGGTTGTTTCCAGTTCCTTGTCACAAAAACAAAACTGCAAAGGCTCCCTTGTTTATGAATCCTTATACACTGGTCCTTTTATTTCTGTAGAATGGATTCTTAAAAGTCAGACTATTAGGGTCAAGCGATAGCTGTATTTTTTTATTTACCTAAATGTTGTCAGAGTATTTCTTCAAAAGGCTGCAGCAATTCATACTCTCCAGAAATGTATGAGTGAAATATGAGCGCTTCTTGAGTGAAATTTTTAACCACATAATCACTTAAAAGATTAAATTAAATTGTACTGTCTTTCCCTTATAGTAAATATGCTATGATATTATGCTTAACATAAATTTATTTTCATCAGGAGATATGAACGCGGGAAATATAGCTCTTTTCTTACTCAGCTAACAATTCACAAAATAATGTACCAACTCCCCCAAATATTATCTACACACACACACATCCCCCTCAACCTCTGGGATGTTTCCAGAATAAATGGTAAGTATTATATCCTCAAAAGCCCTCATCTGGGGTATATATAAAGGGAAGAGGAAAAAAAATTTTAATCTAGCCCACAATGAATATGTTACAAAGTGACTGGTATATCGAAACTACAAAGTTTGCACGCGAAAGGTAGCCCTAAGAAAATAAGGACGGGTAGGCGGAACATGTTAGGCAGTTCCTGAAAGCGCTCTAAGGGAGATAGAGTATTTCATTTGCGGGCGGCACGGTGCCAAAAAAAACCCATTTATCCAAGTTAAAAAGAGAAGAAAATGACCCAGAATCCCTCCTAGGAGCTAGTTTCTGCAAGCACCTAGGCTTATTAAGGTTATTAAGGAGAGAAAAAAATTAATCTCCGATATTTTGAAGAGAGCGAGAGAGAAAAATGAAATGCAGGCCAGCTCCTCCCCCACCCAGCCAGGCCACGCAATCAGTGTGTAATCTTGCTAAAAGTCATCTTTTAAGCCGATGTGAGGCTCAGCACTCACCACAAGTATTGGCGAGTTCCCGAACCTTCCTTAGCAGATTCATCCTTTGCCTGCCCCTCCAATCTGGTACGCCTGCATCGCTTTCACATTATGCAAACGCCGCCATCTTAGGTCTCAGATGAGCCCTAGGGGATAGGGCGATAGAAACCCTGGTTGGGCGTCACAGCCAAATATGCCCCGCGCCCAACCGCCGTGCACTCCCCAAATGGCTCCCCCGGCAACCTGAGCCAGCCGCCTGGCGGCCCCTCCCCCAGTGTTCCTGACCGCTCGCACTTCCTGTTACAGCCTTTCTCACCCCTAAAATTCCCTCCTCTTTCCCTTATTTCTTTTTTCTTTTTCCATCCCAAATTTCTTTTACTTTTCCCCGACTCCTTTCTTTCCACATTTCTAGATAATCTCTCGTTCTAGTCAACTTTCATTTACCTCACACGTGTATGGCATTTTAAAATAGACAAACTTATTTTTCTGTTATTTTACCACATTATCGCAGTATAACGTAACTGAAGACTGATTGTCCCTATTTTATAGGCGAGAAACCTAAGACTCAGAGGGATGAAGCCAATTTTCCAAAAGTTGCAATAGGTAGTGAATGTTGGATGGACAAAACCCAATACTTTTCACTCCGCTTATCTTTGTGCTTCTATAGATCACCATCTACTTCAACCGACTAATTAAAAAGATGGGAAAACTGAAGACAGAGATGGGGAGGATTTAGGCCAGAATTCATACTGTAAGAAAATGACAAAACAAGATGCTTGGAGTTACCGTTGTGGCTCAGCGGAAATGAATCTGACTAATATCCGTGAGGACACAGATTCCATCCCTGGGTTACAGATCAGGCATTGCTGTGGCTGTGGTATAGGCTGGAAGCTACAAGTCGGATTTAACCACAGCCTGGGAACCTCCATATGCTGTGGGTGCAACCCTAAAAAGACACACACCAAAAAAAATTGCTTTTTTTGTTTAATTCTGTAACAGAAAGTGTCTTTCTAAAGGGGTTGGGATGCTATTCTCTAGTCTCAAAGTCCTTCTTTCAGACTTAGCTCAAATCCTGAATCCTCTAAGAAACCTCTATGTTTATCAAAATGTTAATCTTTTTTGGTCCCTCTCCAAGAGGAAAAATACACTAGCTGCATGCTGGCCCCCAGAACATTTTTAATAATTGAGGCTGAAACTTGTTTGTGCAGCACTGTGCATGAATGATGCGAAAGGTTAGTAGGGGAGGGGTTTGTGCTGCACAGATAAGGAAAAGGCAATTTAGAGGGCTTTTTTAAAAAAGAGGTCTTAATTCCTTTACAAAGGAATACTTTCTATATTCTATTTTTTTTTTTATTTTCCCACTGTACAGCAAGGGGATCAAGTTATCCTTACATGTATACATTACAATTACATTTTTTTCCCCACCCTTTGTTCTGTTGCAACATGAGTGTCTGGATATAGTTCTCAATGCTATTCAGCAGGATCTCCTTGTAAATCTATTCTAAGTTATGTCTGATAAACCCAAGCTCCCGATCCCTCCCACTCCCTCCCCCAGTTTCTATATTCTAATGTTATTTCTAGCTTTCTACAAGAACCCAGCATAGAACACCTCTTATTCTATTCATTTGCATTACCACTTTCTCTTTATATTGTTATTATCACTCTCAAATAGAAGGTAATGGTAGAGAATTGTATAAACAACTGGGCCTTGATGTGTGGCCATTCTTATGTAAAATACTGCATAGAGCCCGTCTGTGGTGTTGTCAGTAAGGTGTTTAGCGAGGTGAAAGGTCTTAGCTTAAGCTTAAAGTGTCATTTCCTGGGGTTTAGACATGTTTGAGCACAATTTGGGAACTGGTTGGTAGGCCAGACACAAAAAATCAATTGCAAGAGGAACTGCTGAACTGCTCAGAATGAATTCATCTTAAGAGAGGAGGGAGCCCGGCAGACAATCTAGGGTAAATTGAAGATCAATTCTAAGTATGACAGGGGATCTGTGACTTCAACCATCTTTTCCCCTCAAGTGGCATATCTCTCGGTTCTACTACCACACGTATTTATTTTAAGCCAGGTACACAACATCTCTCTTCAGTGACTTAATGGTAAGTAGAAAAGTGGATAAAAATGAGTGAATGCTATTACAGTTTTGCTCAGATGATAGTTCTGGAGCAAATCACCATTTGAATTTCAAAGAAATACATATAAGGGTTCCCGGCATGGCCCAGAGGAAACGAATCTGACTAGGAACCATGAGGTTGGGGGTTTGATTCCTGGCCTCGATCTGTGGGTTAAGGATCCAGCATTGCCGTGAGCTTTGCTGTAGGCCACAGATGAGGCTCAGATCCTGCATTGCTGTGGCTGTGGCTTAGGCCAGCAGCTATAGCTCCGATTTAACCCCTAGCCTCGGAATCTCCATATGCTGCTAATGCGGCCCTAAAAATGCAAAAACAAAAACAAAAACAAAAAAAACCCACACATATAAATAGCAAGAAGCATTAGTAAACAATAGGCTTGTGAAGCTACTAGTCAATTTCGGGGTAGGGGAGAGAAGACTGATGCACTGTTTTTATTTAGTGGTGTTTCAAATTAAAAGGTGCTGGCCTCAGAGACCTAGGGGCAAAAAAACCTCTGTTAATTTATAGCCAAGGTGGAAGCTTCATACCCCTGCTTCCTGCCACTCACATTTCCCCTAGTCTACATGCCTTGATTCCAACCCAAGGGAAATGCCTCCAGTAAACACCTGAGACAGAGTTTAGTGGTCAGGCTATTAGATCTACCCTTCTCTTGGCTTCTTAGAATGTCCTCAGGCAGTACTTGTTCCATTCTCTATGAGAGCTCAGTTTTCCTCTTTTATAAATAATTGTTCCAAAAGTAATAAAACTGCCTCCTGAAAAGATATAAAAATCCAAATACGCAAAATAATTCCCTGGTGGCCCATCAGTTAGGGATTCAGCGTTTTCAGCATTGTCACTATTGTGGCTTGGGTTCAATCCCTGGCACAAGAACTTCCACATGCCACAGGTGCAGGCAATAAAATAAAATAAAATAAAAACTTACTTACATGTAGAGATTAGGGCTATAAGAGGATGGTAAAGAATACAAATATGAATGCAACCAAGTATTGGTATTCAAGGAGATTAGATTCGTGTTGGGGAGGGGAAAATACGAGGAGTTCTAAAGAATCATAAACTGTATCTTTGTATTGGGCACTTTTTCAGTATCTTTGTATTATAAGCAGTATCTTTGTATAAGCAGTATCATTGTATACTAGATATAAGGTGGGAATAAAAGTGAAGCTTCTATGTGGAAAGAGAATATAGGGATGAATCTACCAAGATTGTTAGCCTCAGAGAATTTACAGACTAGTGGGGAAAAATAAAACATGAAGTTTGGGTAATATCTTTTATTAGGGGATTGAGGAGATGAAAAGTATTTCATAACCACATTACAAAACCCAATATTATTTATAAAGTTATACATTTTGCAAGGCTGTACTAAATGATGTAGCTGTGAACTGAAGTTTGGCTCTTGCCATCAGCCTCTACATGAATTATATCATGAACCACTGCAGTTGCCCACCTGCAGCACCCCCTGAGCAAAGCTCAGCGTGAAAATCAGGAGTGAGGCACTGTGTGCTCTGGGAAAACTGAAAGAACAGGTCTTCAGATAGTTAGATATTTTTAGGAGAAGATTTTATGTGCTCAATTCTTGCATCTCCACATATCTAGAGAAGCACTAAAATCCTTCGTGGTGAGGTCTGCTCCTTGTGACTGGAAGTAACCTTCTGGAGATCAGCAACAAACTTTTGTAAAATGTGTGTATGGCTGCATGCACCTCCCCCTCACCTTTATCATATCCTGATATTCTCCCTTCTCTCTTTGGGTGGTATTTCAAGTATCCGAAATGCCACCGCCTGGGCTGTAGTTATGGATAAAACAAAGAATGTCATGGTTATCTGTGAATGCAGTCACCTCCAAGGGTGAGAGCCCCTCAGTCCTGCAGGCTGTGAAATCTCAGGATACTGGCCCTGATAGCCGAGGTGCATATCAAAGGAATGATTTCAGTGAGCTCAGGCCTCTTTTGTTCCTGCTACCTGCCCTGTGTTGCAAAAACTCCTATATATCCTAGCTCCCCCCCACCGCCTCAGAGTGGTTTCTCAGGACTACCTGAGATGCTCTGTCCCTGGCTTAAGTCCTAATTTTGCCCCATATAAAACTTAACTCTCAACTTTCAGGTTGTGCACTTTTTTATCTCGACATAGCAAAGAACAACAACAAAAAGAAATCTATGAATATACTGCAAACCAATGAGGGCAATATATTGGAAGGAAGATATATCATGAGACATAAAAATCACACTGTTTACATTATATGTAAATTCGACCTATCCTAAAGCCCTTTTTAATTTTTAAAAATTGAAACACAGTTGACTTACAATGTTATATTAGTTTCAGGTATACAACAATAGTAATGTGATATTTTTATAGATAATACTCCATATGAAATTATAAAATATTGGCTATATTCCCTATGCTGTATATTACATATCTATCTTATACCTAGTAGTTTGTACACCTTAATCCTCACCCATTTTTACCCCTCCCCCTACTCCTCTCCCTTTTGGCAACCACCAGTCTGTTCTCTGCTTCTGTAAGACTGTTTCTGTTTACCTGTATTTGCTGTATTTTATTTTTAAGTTTCCACATATAAGTGAAAACATACAATATTTGTCTTTTTCAATCTGACTTATTTCACCAAGCAGGTTCATCCATGTTGTTACAAATGGCATGATTTCATTTCTTTATTATGGCTGAATAATATGCCATTGTAAACATATACCACATCTTCTTTATCCATTCATCTGTTGATAGATTCTTAGATTGCTTCTATTTATCGGCTATAGTAAATGATGCTGCTATAAACATTGGGGTACATGTATCTTTTTGAATCACTGTTTTCATTTTCTTTGGGTAAATAACCAGGAGTAGAATTGCTGAGTCATATGGAAGTTCCATTTTTAGTTTTTTGAGTAGCCACCATAATGTTTTCCATAGTGGCTCCATCAATGTACATTCCAAACAATAGTGCAATGAGGGTTCCCTTTTCTCCACATCCTAGCAGCATTTGTTATTTGTTGCCTGCTTGATAATAGCTATTCTGACAAGTGTGAAGTGATATCTCATTGTAATTTTGATTTCCATTTCCCTGATGATTAATGATGTTGAAACTCCTTTTTTTATTGATACATAATTCATATACCATAAAATTCACCACTTCAAAGAGCATGATTCACTGGTTGTTAGTATACTCATAGATTTGTGTAACCCTTACCACTATCTAAAATGAGAACATTTTTATCACCCCCTAAAGAAACCCCATACCCATTATCACGCATTCGGTCTTCCCCCAAACTATCCCTGGCAAATACTAATTTGTTTTCTGACTCTATGGATTTACCCCTTTTGAACATTTCATATAAATTAAATCATACAATAGGTGGCAGTTTTTGTCTAGCTTCTTTTACTTAGTGTGGTGTTTTCAAGGTTCATGCATGTTACAGTATGTATCATACTTCATACCTTTTTATGATTAAATAATATCCCATTGTATGGATATATAGTGTATTGTTTATTTCATATGCACGTTTGAGTTTTTACTTTTTGACTATTATGAATAATGCTGCTATTGAACATTCATGTAAAAGTTTTTCTATGGATATATATTTTCAATTCTCTGGGGAATATACCTAGGAGTAGAACTACTGGGTAATGTGTACTGGGTAATGTGGTAACACCATTTTAAGCCCTTTGAAGAATTGCCAAATTATTTTCCACGGCACTTCACAATTTTACATTCCCACCAGCAGTGTAACAGGGTTCCAGTTTCTCCACATCCTTGCCAACATTTGTCATTTTAATTATAGCCAGCCTGGTAAATGTGAAGCAGTGTATCATTGTGCTTTTAATTTGCATTTCCGTGACAGCTAGTAAGGTAGAGCATCTTTTTATGTGCTTATTGTTCATTTGTATATGTTCTTTGGAGAAATGTCTATTCAAATACTTTGCCCATTTTTTGATCAGGTTTTCGGTCTTTTACTGTTGAATTATAAGAGTTTTAGATATATTCTGGGTATATGTCCATTATCAGGTATGAAGTTTGCAAACATTTTCTTCAAAATATAAATTTTTTCAAGTTCTTGATGTGTCCTTTAGAGCATAAAAAATTTAAACTTTGATAAAGTAAAATTTTTCTGGGTTTTTTCTTTTTATTAGGGTACAGTTGATTTACACTGCTGTGTTAATTTCTGCTGTACAAGAAAGGACCCAGTTATATATATATATATATATATATATATATATATATATATACATTCTTTTTCTCATACTATCTTCCATCATGTTCTATCCCAAGAGATTGGACATAGTTCCCTGTGCTATGCAGTAGGACCTCATTGTTTATCCATTCTAAATGTAATAGTTTGCATCTACCAACCCCAAACTCCTTGTCCATCCCACTTCCTCCTCCTCCCCCTTGGCAGCCACAAGTCTGTTCTTCATGTCTGTGAGTCTGTTTCTGTTTTGTAGATAGTTTTATTTGTGCCGTGTGTGTGTGTGTGTGTGTGTGTGAGTGTGTGTGTCTTTTTAGGGCCGAACTCAAAGCATATGGAAGTTCCCAGGCTAGGGGTTGAATCAGAGCTGTAGCTGCCAACCTATGCCACAGCTGCAGCAGTGCCAGATCCACGCCATGTCTATGACCTACACCACAGCTCACAGCAACAGCAGAACATTAACCCACTGAGTGAGGCCAGGGATCAAACCCCATGTCCTCATGGATACTGGCCGGGTTCATTACCACTGAGTCATGATGGGAACTCCTGTGCCATATTTTAGATTCCACATATAAATGATATCATATTGTATTTGTTTTTCTCTTTCTGACTTACTTCACTTAGTATGAGAGTCTCTAATTGCATCCATGTTGTTGCAAATAGCATTATTTCGTTGTTTTTTATGGGCTGAATAGTATTCCACTGTGTATATGTACCACATCTTCTGAATCCATTCATCTGTTCATTTAGGTTGTTTCTGTGTCTTGGCTACTGCAAATAGTGCTGCTATGAACATAGGAGTGCGTGTATCTTTTTGAATGAAAATTTTGTCTTGATATACAGCCAAGAGTGGGATTGTTGGATCATATGAGATAGTTCCATATTTAGTTTTCTGAGGAACCTCCATACTATTTTCCATTGTGGTTGTACCAATTTACATTCCCACCAACAGTAAAGGAGGATTCTGTTTTCTTCACACCCTTTCCAGCATTTGATATTTATAGACTTATTAATGATGGCCATTCTTACCAGTGTGAGGTGGTACCTCATTGTAGTTTTGATTTGCATTTCTCTAATAATAATTAATGGAGTTCCCGTCGTGGCGCAGTGGTTAACAAATCCGACTAGGAACCATGAGGTTGCGGGTTCGATCCCTGCCCTTGCTCAGTGGGTTAACGATCTGGCGTTGCCATGAGCTGTGGTGTAGGTTGCAGACGTGGCTCGGATCCCGCATTGCTGTGGCTCTGTTGTAGGCCGGTGGCTACAGCTCCAATTGGACCCCTAGCCTGGGAATCTCCATATGCCACAGGAGCGGCCCAAGAAATAGCAAAAGATCAAAAAATAAAAATAAAAAATAAAAATAAATAATAATAATAATAATTAGTGATGTTAAGCATTTTTTCATCTGCCTACTTGCCAGCCATATGTCTTCTTTAGAGAAATGTCTATGTAGGTCTTCTCTTCATTTTTCAATTGAGTTGTTTGTTTTTGTTGTTGTTGTTGTTGTTGAATTGTATGAGCTGTTTGTATATTTTGGAGATTAGACCCTTGTCAGTTGCATCATTTGAAAAGATTTTCTCCCATTCTGTGGATTGTCTTTTCATTTTTTATGTTTTCCTTTGCTGTGCAAAAGTTTTGAGTTTAATTAGTCCCATTGGTTTATTTTTCTTTTTATTGTCATTATTCTAGGAGGTGGATCAAATAAGAAACAATAAAAAGTATTCTGCCTATGTCTTCCTCTAGGAGTTTTATAGTATCTAGCCTTACATTAGGGTCTTTAATCCATTCTGAGTTTATTTTTGTGTATAGTATTAGGGAATGTTCTAATTTCATTCTTTTACATGTAGCTGTCCAGTTTTCCTAGTACCACATATTGAAGAAACTATCTTTCCTCCACTATATCTTCTTTGCCTCCTTTGTTATAGATTAGTTGACCATAGATGCTTGGGTTCATTTCTAGGCTTTCTGTCCTATTCCATTGATCCATATTTCCGTTTTTGTGCCAGTACCATACTCTTTTGATGCCTACATCTTTGTGGTATAGTCTGACATCAGGGCGCCTGATTCCCCCAGTTCCATTTTTCCTTTTCAATATTGTTTTGGCTATTCAGGGTCTTTTGTATTTCCATACAAATTTTAAAATATTTTATTCTAGTTCTGTGAAGAATGTCCTTGGTAATTAGATAGGGATTACATTGAATCTGCAGATTGCTTTGGATAGTAGGGTTATTTTGACTATATGATTCTTCCAATCCAAGAGCATGGTATATCTTTCCATCTGTTTGTGTCATCTTTGATTTCTTTCATCAGTGTCTTAAATTTTTCAGAATACAGGTCTTTTGTTTCTTTAGGTAGGTTTATTCCTAGGTATTTTATTATTTTTGAGGTGATGGTTATTTGGATGGTTTCCCTAATTTCTCCCTCTGATTTCATTATTCATATATAGAAATGCAATAGATTTCTGTATATTAATTTTATCTAGGTTTTTTAATGTGTGTTGCTGTGCCCTGGGCTTTTGATGTCATATCTAAGAAACCACTGTCTAACTTGAGGGCATGACTGTTTACACCTAAGTTTTCTTCTAAGGGTTTTATACTTTTAGCGCTTACACTTAGATCTTTGATCTATTTTGAATTAATTTTTATATATTGTGAGAAATAGGTATCCAACTTATTTCTTTTGTATCAGTTGTCTCAGCACAGTATCTTTAACAAAACTAGTCTTTCTTTGTTGAAAATTAGTTTACCATAAATGTGAGGATTTATTTCTGAACTCTCAATTCTATTCCATTGATGTATATGTCCGACCTTATGTCAGAACCACAAGTCTTAATTACTATAGATTTGAAGTAAGTTTTAGAATCAAGAAATATGAGTGCTATAACTTTATTTCTTTTGTTCCAAATTCTTTAAGCTATTCTGGATCCTTGCAGTTTCATATGAATTTCAGGATTAGCTTGGTAATTTTTGATGTATTCAGGCTGGGGTTTTAATAGAGATTGTGTTGGATGTGTAAAAAATTGGGAGAAGTATTGGTGTCTTAATATTAAGTCTTCCAATCCATGAACAGTGAATCCCATATACGTTAGTTCGTCTTAAATTTTTTAATGACATTTTGAATCTTTCTATGTATGCTTTGTACTTTGATGTTAAATTTATTCCTAAGTGTTTTCATGCTATTTTATTTTGGCCATGCCCATAGCATGTGGAAGTTCCTGAGCCAGGGATTGAACCCATGCCACAGCAGCGACCCAAGCCACTGCAGTGATACTGGATTCTTAACCTGCTGTGCTATGAGAGAACTCCTATTTTAAATGGAAATTTCTTAATTGCATTTTCAGATTGTTCATTGCAAGTGTATAAAGCTACAGCTGATTGTTATATATTGGTTTTGTATTGTACAACCTTGTTAAAATGGTTTACTAGTTCTAGTTGTAGTAGTTTTTTATGGATTCCTTAGAATTTTCCACATATATAAGATTATGTCATTTTAAAATAAATTTAAAAATAAATAAAATACAAATATATATAGTTTTATTTCGTTCTTAATTTGGATGGCTTTTATTTCTTTTTCTTGTCTAATTGCCGTGGACCTCCACTATAAAGTTGAATAGAAGTGATGAGAATAAACATCCTTGATTTGTTCCTGATCTAAGGAAGAATGGGTTTCCATAAGTGCTGTATAAGTTTCCTATTGCCACTGTAACAAATTACTGCAAAGTTAGTGACTGAAAATAACACAAATTTATTCTCTTAACACTTCTGAAGATTGGAAATCTGAAATCAGTTTCACTTAGTTAAAAGCAAGATGTTAGAGTTCCCATCATGGCACAGCGGAAACCAATCCAAATAGAAACCCTGAGGTTGTGGGTTTAATCCCTGGCCTTGCCCAGTGGATTAAGGATCTAGTGTTGCTATGAGCTGTGGTGTAGGTCGCAGACATGGCTCGGATCTGATGTTGCTGTGGCTAAGGTGTAGGCCGGCAGCTGTAGCTCCAATTGGACCCCTAGCCTGGAAACCTCCATATGCTGCAAGTGCAGCCCTAAAAAGCAAAATAAATAAATAAATAAAATAAAATCAAGGTGTTAGCAGGCCAGCATTCCTTCTGAAACCTGTAGGGGAGAATCTGTCACCTTGCTTATTCTTGCTTCTAGAAATTATATGCATCCCTTGGTTTATGGGCCTCTTCCATCTTCAAATCCAGCAGCATAGTATCATCTATAATCTCTCACTTCTGATTCCCCCTGCTCATTTTCTTTGACTCTAATCCCCTGCCTCCCACTTAGAAGGAACTCTGTGATTACATTTGGCTCACCTGAAAAATCCAGCATAATCTCCCCATCTCAAGATTTTAATCACATCTGTGAAGTCTCTTTTACCATGTGAGGTAACATGCTTACAGTTTCTGAGAAGTAGGGTGGGGGCCATTATTCAGCCTTCCAAAGATGTTCTTTTCCAGTTTGGATAAGTTCCCTTCTCTTCCTAATTTGTTAGATTTTTTTTTTCATGAAAGGGTTTGGATTTTGTTAAAAAATTTTTTTAATTTATTGAGATGATCATGTGGTTTTTGTGCTTTATTCTATTAATAGGGTGATTGATTTTCATATGTTGAATCAACCTAGCATTTCTGCAATAAATCCCAATCAGTCATGACATAGAATCCTTTTAAAGTTTCTAGGTTCATTCTGGTAGCACCTTGTTCAAGATTTTTGCGTCTGTATTTTTTTTTGTCTTTTTTTGCTATTTCTTGGGCCGCTCCTGCGGCATATGGAGGTTCGTTCCCAGGCTAGGGATCCAATCGGAGCTGTAGCCACCGGCCTACACCAGAGCCACAGCAACGCGGGATCCAAGCCGCGTCTGCAACCTACACCACAGCTCACGGCAACGCTGGATCCTTAACCCACTGAGCAAGGGCAGGGATCGAACCCGCAACCTCATGGTTCCTAGTCGGATTCGTTAACCACTGAGCCACAAGGGGAACTCCTGTGTCTGTATTCTTAAGAAATATTGGTCTATAGTTTCCATTTTGCCTGTCATTTTCTGGTATCTCAGTATTGGTAATTCTAGTCTCAGAGAATGAGTTGGAAATTGTTTCTTCCTCCCCTGTTTTTTGGGAGAATTTGTGGAGGGATGCTAGTTCTTTAAGCATTTGATAGAATTAACCATTGAAATCATCTGGACCTGGGCTTCTCTTTATGGGCTTTTCTTTGATTACTAATTTTCTCTCTTCATTTTAAAAGGTCTATTTAGATTTTTTATTTCTTCTTGAATCAGTTATTGGTAGTTTCTGTTCTCTGTCTCTCTTTCTTGGCCATATCTGTAGCATGTGAAACTTCCCAGGACAGGGGTCAAACTCACACCACAGCAGCAACCCAAGCCATGGCAATGACAACTCTGGATCCTTAAATTGTTGCACCGCTGGAGAACTCCTATGTTCTCCTTCTGAGTGCTGCTTAAAACTATTTTAGACTAAACTTCTGTAGGACTGAAATAATTAGAATATTTATGAGCCAAGTTATTGGCTGCTTCTGTAAGTCGGAAGTATTCATAGAAAATAACTTTTCTCTGGTTAAAAATGAAAATTGTGAGGGCACCTTATTTAATTTTTCATATCTCCACTTCAAATGTGAAATTAGGGAGTTCCCATTGTGGCTCAGCAGGTTATGAACCCAACTAGTATCCATGAGGTTTCAATCCCTGACCTTGCTCACTGGGTTAAGGATCTGATGAGCTGTGGTGTAGGTCACAGATGTGGCTTGGATCCCACATTGCTGTGGCTGTGGCATAGGCCCACAGCTATAGCTCTGATTCAAGCCCTACCCTGGGAACTTCCATATGCTGCAGGTGCAATTTTAAGAAGAAAAAAAAAGTTCAAATGTGAAATTAGTATATCTATAATTTCCTTAATTTCTATTTGATATGAATTTTCTTCATAATAATTGATTATCTCATCTGGTGATTTGTATGCTTATAATTAATTTACTTTTTTCATTTATCTTCAAATTCAGGAAAAAATTCATATCTCTTGATAAAGTTTTACATTCATAAAACCTACTTTCAAAGTTGGTTTATTTCATTACTATTAAAAATACATAGAAATATGTATATGTGAACACACATTTTCTTTTGCTTCAAGCTCTAATATAGTTTAGCACAACAATGCTGGTTTTCACTTAAAATTTCAATATTTTGTACATTATGGATCTATTGCACTATTTTTTTCGGCCATGCCCATAGCATGTGGAATTTCCTGGGCTAGGGATCAAACCCGAGCCCCAGGAGCAACCCAAACTGCTGCAGTGACAAGGCTGGATCTTTAACCTTCTATGCCACAAGGGAACTCCAACACTAATTTTAATTTTTAAAAAACTATTGCATTTATAACTTCATGTCTGCTAGAATGACTGTAATAAACACACAAGTATTGATAAGAATGTGGATAAATTAGAACTCTCATATATTGCTGCTGAGAATATACAATAAGGAATAGTTTGATGGTTTCTCAAAAAGGTAGACCTAGAGTTAACACATGATCCAACAGTTCCACTCCTAAGTATATAGTCAAGATAAAATATATATCCACACAAAAACCTGTTCGTAACTGCATTATTCATCACAGCCAGAAAATAAAGACTATTCAAATGTCCATCAACTCATTAATGAAAAAACAAAATATATCCATAGAATGGATGAATGAAACTTGAAGCCAGTTACAAAAGACTATATAGTGTATAATTTCACTTACATGAGGTGTATAGAATAGAAAAATTTATAATAACAGAAATTAGCTTTGTGGTTGCCTAATTGGGAGGAGAGGGGTTAGGGTTGAGGGCAATGGGCCTGATTCCTAATGGGTACAAGGTTTCTTTTGGGAGTGACAAAAATATTCCAAAAATACAGTATGGCAGTGGTTGCACAACTCTGTAAGTATAATAAAAATCATTGTATTGTGAACTTTAAATTTTAAATTTCAAACAAAGCTGTAAAAAAGTAAATAAATATCTTAAAATGTTATTCATCTTTATTGCTGAGTTTTTGATGCTTTCTTAAATTTTGAATCTAAGGCAAGTGCCATACCTCACCTTAATCCTGGCTCTGGGAAGCAATGACTCCCAAAGGCTCCTTGTATGAAATCATGCATTGTCCACAAGCTACTGATCCCTGAAATTTCAACCATTAGAGATTATCCTTTTAGTCTTAGGTTGTCATTCCTATTAGAATGTTAGTTCCCTAAGGGGAAGAAAAGCAAATAATATCCCAGTAAGTATTGTCCACAATTTACCTCTTGTAAGGGAAGTCATTTGTTCTTTTCCTCAGAGAATTATTTAATGGGAAGGTATGAGGCATTAGGTCTCTGAAACAAAAAGGGCACTAGGGATGAAAGAAGTCCAGAAAAAGAGATCAAGGCCCACAGAAGCAAATTCTACTTTTTTTTTTTTTTTTGCTTCTTTAGGGCTGTACCTGTGGAATATGGAAGCTCCCAGGCTTAGTGTCGAATCAGAGCTGCAGCTGCCAGCCTACACCACAGCCGCAACATCATGAGATCTGAGCCACATCTGTAATCTACACCATAGCTTGCAGCAACACTGGATCCTTAACCCACTCAGAGAGGCCAGGGATCCCCTTATTCTCTATTTCTCCTGCTTCTAGGTGCTTCTAACAAAACCTCAAATTCCCTAAATACAGAAACCTTATCTTACTGTAGTTTTAATGTCTAGAGCAGGGCTTAACACAGTGCCCTGAAAATATATATTCACACCCAGCAATGGCTTATTGAAATGAAAAGTTAGGAGTTCCTATTGTGGCTCAGTGGGTTAAGAACTCCATGTAGTCTCTGTGAAGTTGTGGGTTTGATCCCTGGCTTTGCTCAGTGGGTTAAGGATCCAGTGTTGCCTCAAGCTGTGGCACAGGTCACAGATGTGGCTCAGATATGCTATTGCCATGGCTGTGGTATAGGCCAGCAGCTACAGCTCCCTAGCCCAGGAACTTCCATATGTCGCAGGTATAGCCATAAGAAAGAAAAAAGAAGTGTAAAATACCAAACTAAAGTATCATGTTGTTATTGTATTAAACAGGTTGGTTCAGATTATAGGTGTGCCCTTTGGCTGCCACCATCAGCACAACAAGAAATCCAGGCAGGAATTCCTGGAGCAAAGAGGGCAGTTTCCTTCCCCACCCATTATTTACCAGGTTTTAAAACCACTTTATTGAGGTATGATCAATACACAAAAAGTTGTACATATTTAATATATACCTACAACTTGATTAATTTGGAGGTAAGTATATAACCATGAAGCCATTGCCACAATCTGTGTTATAAACATATCCTTAAACTCCAAAACCTTCATCCTGTCCTCACTACTTTTCTGTGTGATAAGAACACCTAAGATCTATCCTCTTAGCAAATACAATACAGCATTGTTAACTATGGGCACTATGCTGCATAATAGACCTCTAAGACTTATCCATCTTGCATAACTAAAACATTGTACCCTTTAACTGATACTTCCCCATTTCCCCCTCCCCTAGTCCCTGAAAACAACCATTCTACTATGCTTCTTTGAGTTTAACTATTTTAGAGGCCTCATATAAGTGGTACCATGTAGTAATTATACTTCTGTGTCTGGCTTTCTTTCACTTAGCATAATGTTATCCAGGTTCAGGAAAGGGGACAGTTCCTAATAAGCAAATCACTCCCTGTCTCCTCCATTTTCTTTCCTGGCAGCCTCTCTCCATACAAACACATTTATATCCAGATGAAATCAATTTTTACTAAAGGTCAAAAGTAGTCTTTAAAAGTTGGCAGAAAGGCAGTTACAAAAAGATACCTTGAAGTGTATGGATGAGAATTCCCAATGTCATATCCTTACTATGTCCCATTTGGACATAACGAAATATTGAATACTGCCCTCAAATAACCCTAGATGACCAATCAAATATCTTTCATGGAACACAGAAGTAACATAAATGAGTTAAATCACAAGAGAGTAGGGAGTTGTAGAGACTATGGGCAGCTAGAGAATGCATGTTCCATGTGATGACATTTTTATTTAAAAATTGAGGCAACAATGAGCCTTAACATTAAACCTCAAAAGACCTGTCCACTTAATCAAAAAGTCAGCCTAAAAAACACTTGGTTGCTCTTTTTGTCTCTTTCTTGGCCGACGGGTACCCACAAAGCCTCATCAATTTTCAACTCTCTGCATACTTTTTACTTAAAGAAAGTGGTACCTGCCAGTGGCAGTGAAGACAATTCTGAATAGGGAAAACAGAAAGCTGAAATTTTAGCCTCAGCTCTGACTCTCACTTCCTACATGGCTATTCCCAAGTACGCCATCCTGAATATCCTGCTTAGGAAGTGACAGTATATCTTTGAGCCTCAGCTTCCTTAAGTATAGAAATGAAAGGACTTGGCTTCTGACCCATAAATGCTTTTCAACTGAAACCTTCTGTATTTAAACTTGGGGTGAGGAAGATGGAGTAATGGTAGTTCATTTTTTGTTACTCAAGCCAGAATTCCTCTTGTCGCTGGTCCTAAGAACAGCCCAACTTAATTTTGGATTGACTCAAATTCAGAGGAGTCAGCTTTCACTGGATAGAAAGTTTTTTTTTTTTCCCTGAAAACACTGCCATTAGTCAGAGAAAAGGGCTAACCTTACAGGAGGAGACCAATTAATACCACCTGGACCCCCTGCCTATGCAGGCAGGGGAGAGGGATTGGATACAGGAGGTGAAAGCAAAGAAGTGACACTTGAGGAAAGTAACAAGTGGCTGCAGCAAAGATTTCTGGACCTTGGTCCTCTTTGCACTGCTGTCCTAGTTTTCTATCAACTTTTGCCTGATGCCTATTCTAGAGTATTCTATCCTGGTTAGCCTATTCAGCTTGTAGTGTCAAGATCATGGCATTGGGGGGAAGCCAGATAGGGATAACTTTGTAAGTATGTGTGTTTGTGGTAGGAGAACAGAAGGCAATGGAATTATGGGTTCACCTCTCCTCACAACGCAGTAAACAACTGAGACATCTGGCTGATGAGGGGGAGACTGGGAAGGGGAAGACAAAAGAATCTCACCAAGAAGGATGCCGCTAGTCGGATTGAAGAGGATGGTGAGGTCCCAGAGCCTATGGGTAGGCTATTTTTGTAGGAAACGCAGAGAAGTGGGAGTTGGGGCTGAAGAGAAGTAATTAGGTAATTGCCCCCTGGTCCAGGGGGCAGTAGCTCTGGGAGATGGAATAGCAGCTCCTCCCCTCTAAGCTCGTTCAACAGACAGCCCAGCTGCCTAGGTGAAGGAAAGCTACAACTCAGAGATGCTCTCCAGCCCCCAACTACCCAGGCACCCTCTACCCATGGAGAGGAGGTATGTGGCTTTCCCTACTTCTTCTGTCACTTGCCTCCACCTGTTTCTGCATTCTCCTGGGGCTTAGCAAATAATTGTGGGGGCGGGCGGGTGTTAAATTACCATTCTCCTAGACTCGTCTACCTTGGAAAGGAACAAAAGTCCACCTAAGGTCAAATAAGTCAATCTTTAAACCCAAGAAATTGTCCCCTCTCCAAGGGCTCCTGAGAAGGATTTCCAGAAGAGTAGGGTAATATAACATGTTGTCTTTATGCTGTTGTATAGTTCTGGGGATCAGCTTCCTCACTCACCATTTCATTAGAGAATATGAGGCTAGTAAAGATAAGTGTAGCTCCTGAGGCTCTTCTCATCACAACCTTCCTCAAAAAAACTAGGAACAGATGCCTCGTGGAGAAACAAAAACTCCCTTTAGTTCCTCCTCCACATTCTCCCCACACTGCATACCAGGATTCCTCCAGTTTATTTCTCTTTTTTCTCTCTGGCCTTTGTCTCTGTCTTTCAGATGAGACCAAAGCATCAAAAGAGGTTGAGGAATTCAAGCCTGAACCTTGTAAGGGAGGGGTAATCTCCCCAGATCTCCATGGGTCTCCCTCCCCTAGAAAGTCCATCAAGTAGTTTAATGAGAAAGTCTGAGAGAGTTAGGATGGGGTAAGGTAAAAGTAGACTTTTTCAGTCAGAAAGGGCTGTCTTGGAGTAACCTTTGTGGCTTAGTGGGTTAAGAACCCCACTAGTATCCCTGAAGATGAGGGTTTTATCCTTGGTCTTGCTCAGTGGGTTAGGGATCCGGCATTGCCATGAGTTGTGGTGTAGGTCACAGATATGGCTCAGATCTTTGTTGCTGTGGCCGTGGTGAAGGTTGGCAACTGCAGCTCTGATTCCACCCCTAGCCCAGGAACTTCCATATACTGCAGATATGCCGCCCCCCAAAAAAAAACCTGTCTTGGAAAGACACAGAAATAAAATATTGTATACACATTTTCTACTCGGTGTGTGTCTCTGTCGTCTGTGTGTGAATATTTATGTCATATGTATATGTGTGTGTATTTTTTTTAGGGGTGCACCCAATGCTTATGGAAGTTCCCAGGCTAGGGGCCGAATCAGAGCTATAGTCACTGGCCACAGCAATGACAGATCTGAGCCCTGCCTGCGACCTACACCACAGCTCACAGCAATGCCAGATCCTTAGCCCACTGAGCGAGGCCAGGGATCAAACCTGCGTCCTCATGGATACTAGTCAGATTCGTTTCTACTGAGCCATCACAGGAACTCCATGTGTGTGTATTTAAAGCATAGTATATGTGGTTGGAGTTCCCTGGTGGCCTAGTGGGTTAAGGATCCAGCCTTGTCGCTGCTATGGCACGGGTTTGATTCCTGGCCCAGGAACTGAATTTTCTGCAACAGATTCATGGGGAGCCTGATTACCTAGATGTCACTTTGAGAAGTATCAACCTAGGCCTTACATCCCCAAGGGATAGCCAGGGGTCCACCCCTAAGAAGAGACCAGAGGCAGAGTGTTGGTGGCAATGGGCAAGAGGGAGAATTAAGCTTTCAGAAAAATTAGAAAGCAGGTGAATCCTTGCACCTCTCCTTTCCTGAAACAAGTATCCCTCTCAGGCACTCTGTCTACCCCCACCCCAACTACCTCACCTTACATCTAAAATCTGAGCCGTTTCCTATTAATGAACAGACCGTAGACCATTTTTCCACCCAGATAGCTATTTTTGTTTTGAAGACTTTTAGAAACCATGTGGCCAGCTCTCTCAATTTTCATCTAGGAAACTGAGTTCCATGATATGGAAATGATTTGTCCACAGTCACACAGCAAGTTGTAGAACTGAAAATGACTCCTGATTCCTTGATCCACATTTCTACCACAACACAGTAAGTCTTGATCTCTGTTCCATTAATTTAATTAGGTGAATTGCATTTCTGTAGGTTTTCCATCAGATGAGAGTGGGGGGCAGATCAATTTCCAGGTTCAGGATATACCATTTGTGGGTTTTGTTATTATTATTATTTCTTTTTAGGGCTACACCTGTAGCATATGGAAGTCCCAGGCTCGGGGTCAAATTGGAGCTTCAGCTGCTGGCCTATACCACATCCATGACAACACCAGATGCAATCTGCCTCTGCAACCTACACCACAGCTCGTGGCAACACTTGATCCTTAACCTACTGAGAGATGCCAGGGATTGAACCTGCACCCTCACAGACACTATGTTTGGCTCTTAAACCACAATGGTCACTCCCACCCTTTATGTTTTTAGATGTCGGAACTCTTACTACCTTTTTTTTTTTTTCCCGAATTGGAGTTGAATTGGAGCTACAGCTGCCGGCCTACACCACAGCCACAGCAATGCCAGATCCAAGCAGCGTCTATGACCTACACCACAGCTCACGGCAATGCCAGATCCTAAACCCACTGATCAAGGCCGGGGATTGAACCTGAAACCTCATGGTTCCTAGTTGGATTAGTTTCCGCTGCGCCACGACGGGAACTCCTCTTACTACTCTTTTTTACCTGTATGTATATCATACTGGTTCCAGCAAAACTCATTTCCCTGTCAATGTCCTAAGTGCCCAATATGATGAGGGAGAGGGGTTCCCTGTGGCAACCCAGAAGGAGAACTCTGCCCTTCATAACTCTTCCCATGGTTTGATTCCCTAGGTATTTAATGGATAGACCCCTGGAAGAACAATTGTTTCTGGAACTACAAAAAGTATGATAGTGAGCTGAAAGCTGCATACATATGCCCAGATATCTCAATATTAAGGCTGAGTACTGAGCAGGAAGGCCAGAGATTCTAGATGGGAAGCGGGAGATATATCCACTATGAAACCTCCTTGGCAATGCTGATTCCTTACGCCTATTTCACAAAGTGTAAAAATTGTGTACCCCTCACATTTCCAAATAAGACTTTCAAATTTGTGTGAGTATATTCACCACAAGAAGTCAGTTTCTTTACTACTTGGAAAGATAAAATGAAATCAGAAAATTTGAAGTGACCTCCAAAACTACACAGAATCCATGCAATGCCAAGAAAATCAGATGGATTCTTTTCATTCAAGTATTTCAGTTTTTATCTCCACTAACTGCCTATGAAAAAAAATCCTGTTTACACAATCTGATTAAGCTTTTTTTTTTCTTTTTAGGGCCACACCTGCGGCATATGGAGGTTCCCAGGCTAGGGGTCAAATTGGAGCTACGACTGCTAGCCTACACCACAGCCACAGGAACTCCAGATCCAAGCCACGTCTACGACCTACACCACAGCTCACAGCAACGTCAGATCCTTAATCCACTGAGTAAGGCCAGGGATCAAACCCTAAGCCTCATGGTCCTAGTTGGATTCGTTTCTGCTGCACCACGATAGGAACTCCTGATTAAATTCTTAACCATGGCCAGTTGTCTTATCAATGTTATACAATAATTAAAGCATCTATTTCTTGGGCATTTGATAATAAGAATGGTAATATATTTAACACCAAGACTTTTAAGACATTGTATTTCAAAACCTCATACTATCTCAGTCATCTTGAGAAAATTCCTTTAGATAATTCTCCTAGAGTTGAATTATTGTGGGTAAAGTTTAGTGAAAAAAAATAATACAAATATATTTGATTAATAAATTTAACTTCTTGTCAAATGTATAAAACTCTTTTTTGGTTTTGTTTTTGTGTTTTTCTTTTTTAGGGCCACACCTGTGGTATATGGAAGTTCCCAGGCTAAGGGTCAAATTGGAGCTGCAGCTGCCAGCCTATGCCTTAGCTCACGGCAATGCTGGATCTTTAACCCACTGAGCGAGGCCAGGGATCAAACCCGAATCCTCATGGATACTAGCCAGGTTCATAACCCACTGAGCCACAGTGGGAACAACATCTTACTCAAAACAATTCTAAATATTCAAAGATACGTCATAAATATCCAGAAAGGTGGATAATAGCTTGTCCATTTTATAATTTGTTCTGAGGTTGCTATTAAAGTCTTTAGTCATTAAATAATGGAAATCTATTTTATTTAATTTTTTGTCTTTTGTCTTTTGTCTGTTTTTAGGGCCGCTCCCAAGGTAAATGGAGGTTCCCAGGCTAGGGGTCGAATCAGAGCTGTAGCTGCTGGCCTAGCCACAGACACAGCCATGCGGGATCTGAGCTGCATTTGCGACCTACACTATAGCTCATGGCAATGCCGGATTCTTAACCCACTGAGCAGGGCCAGGGATTGAACCCAAGTCCTCATGGATACTAGTCAGGTTCATTAACCACTGAGCCATGACGGGAACTCCTGGAAATCTATTTTAAAAAATGGTACACCTCATCTTATGAAAGACAAGGTAACCTCCCAGAGAGATTCAGCATATTGTCCACAGACACACAATAAAATTGCAGTTCCCACTGAATCCCAGTTCACATCACACTTTGCTCTAGGCTTACCCCTTAATTTACTCATTAATTAATTTACTCATTACTCATTAACAGCAACAAAAACAAAAGCCAAGATGCATGTCTGAGTGTTTATTGTAGTTATCCTTGACTTCTCTTTCTCCAGCTATTTCTTCACTTGGCTTGAGTGAAAGAGTCATAATTTCCATCAAAAGACCTTTGATTTTTCCTTGATCTTTAATGCCACAACCTTGATTTTAACAAACAATGCTACTTGTGAATGAGACCTGGAGAAGGAATGCAGAGGAAAGAAGATAAAGGAAAGGAGACTGAGTTTGGAATGAGTTTATCTTTCTTCTTGCCTTTTTTTTTTTTTCCTAGGGCTGCACCCGTGGCATATGGAGGTTCCCAGGCTAGGGGTCTAATCGGAGCTATAGCCGCTGGCCTACGCCAGAGCCACAGCAACGCAGGGATCCAAGCCGCATCTGTGACCTACACCACAGCTCATGGCAACGCCGGATCCTTAACCCACTGAGCAAGGCCAGGGATCGAACCCGCAACCTTATGGTTCCTAGTCGGATTCGTTAACCACTGAGCCATGACGGGAACTCCTATCTTTCTTCTTAGATTGATCTTTTTCTGATTAAGAGGAAAACTGCTACTCAGTTCAGCTGCCACATAAGCCTAGACATTTGGCATTCTTCAGTGGGGAAAAGTAAGGGATGAGAAAAGATAGGAAAGAAAAGAGGACTGAGTAAAGTTAAGCAGTGGGTGAGTGTGGGTGTGGGGCGTGAGCAGAGTCCATGTATCAGGGTAGAATGATAGAAGCAAATTCTGAGATGAGTGTTGAGGAGTGGGAGGAGAGTTGAGGAGCAAGGAGAAAGAAGTATTGAAGGAGAAGCTCTCTAAGTTTTTACTCCCACAGCAAATGCTACACATTTGAGCTACTGCAGCTCAGAAGTATGTTTATTTATGGGTGTGTTGTGTGTGCATGCATGTGTGTGTATGTGTGTGGGCTTAATAGCTGGCATCCAAGAAATCTGTGCTCACGGGTACACTCAGAAATGAATCTGTCTTCAAATGTTCTCCCAAGAAGTAAAACAAGAAAAAAGAGTTAGATGGGTCTTTGCAGTTTTTGAATAGATATTTACACTTGAGATTTGCCCCCAAAACTTCCAAAACCATGCACAGCTGATCAGAGTAATAGTGGTGGAAAATACTTCATTAGTAAATGTAGCTTTAAGGAATATGCAGAAAATCTGTTCAGTATCTGTTCATAGCAGCAACTACCTCTAATTTTCCTCAGCCAAAGAATTTAGTGGAGGAGAGCAAGCAAGAACATGAATATGGACTTGTCGGGCATTTTTCTTCTTTAATGTGGTAAGGATAAACTCAGCTTTATCCTCTCAGTGGATTTTCTTCCCCCGACTATTTCCACCTAGGGTGCCCTATCTTCAGCTGTATTTATCCAACTCAGGTATTTAGACACCTTTGCCTATAAGAAGTTCCAGGCCAGAATCACACCACTCCAGGGTTTCTCCCTACAAACCAAACTCCCTGGAGCCTAATCATATTTTGATCCTCTGACTTTTTTTTAATGTCTTTTTAGGGCTGCACTCACGGCATATGGAAGTTCCCAGGCTAGGGGTCAAATCAGAGCTTCAGCTGCCAGCCTACATCACAGCCACAGCAACACAGGATCCAAGCCTCGTCTTCAACCTACACTGCAGCTCATGGCAGTGCTGGATCCTTACCCACTGAGTGAGGCCAGAGATTGAACCTGCATCCTCATAGATACTAGTGGTGTTTGTAACCTGCAGAGCCAGACTGAGAACTCCTGGAAGCTAATTATATTTCACTCTACTTCTCTCCCTCACTTTCTTCTATTTATGCAGGAAAGTAGAAACACTGTTATCTTCCCTGAACAAATCAATTGTTCCTTCTTTTGGCTAATGGCTTTGTGTCTACTCTATCAGTGACGATAAAAGCTACCACCTTATGCAATTCCTTTCCTAGAATGTTCACTTCATTGACCTGAGCCTCGACATCCCTATCCTGCTCATAGCAGGATGACCTGCTATGGAACAACTTTCTATAATCCAAAGACATTGTGCAGTTTCTCAGTGACTTGGATAGTAAGCTCTCTGCCAGGGAATATGTTTTATACCTTTCAGAAGCTATGTCAGGAAGTGGACCACAGGCATATTCAACCTGGTGATAGGGCTATCCACAGTTCTCAGGTCATTGGGGGTCAGGAGGCAGTGAACAGCAACAATGGAAGCAATTCAGAGAAACAGAGAAAATGGTTCCTCTCTCATCTCAAGTCTCCCTACATACAAGTAAGCCCTGACTTTTAAGAGTAGAGCATCAACCACCTATATCTGAAGAGCCAGAAATGGTGAACTGAAAATTGGAGCATTTTTTCCCTTCTTTCTGTATTACCGAACTTTTTGTTTTGTTTTGTTTGGGTTCTTGTGTTTTTGGCAGTTCTTTTGGCTGTCCCTGCAGCATATGGAAGTTCCTGAGCCAGAGATTGAACCCACGCCACAGTAGGAACCCAAGCCACTACAGTGATAATGCCAAATCCTCAACCTGCTGTACCACAAAAGAACTCCTTACTGAACTTCTTGATTTCTAAGTTTGTGGTTTTCTCCTTTCATTGATTATTTCTTATGGAATTAGAGACTCTTTGAGAAGATCCATCCCTTCATATTACTGATACCTCTCCATCAGACAGTATCTGCCCTTAGCTTGGAAAATGTAGAATTGGGTCCCTTGAGATTGTCATTATTGCTTAGTACTTTAGGGAATACCCCAATTATGGTTGATGGTTGCAGTGGACAGCTACATGTAAAAAATGACATTAGAATATTTTCTCATACCATGTACAAAAATAATCTCAAAATGAATTAAAGACTTAAATGTAAGACTGGAAACCATAAAATGCATAGAAGAAAATGTAGGCAATATACTCTGACATAATTTTTTTTATTACTCAATGAATTTTATTACATTTATAGTTGTACAATGATCATCACAATCAAATTTTATAGCATTTCCATCCCAAACCCTCAATGCATACCCCTAACCCCCCAGCTTGTCTCATTTGGAAGCCGTAAGTTTTTCAAAGTCTGTGAGTCAGTATCTGTTCTGCAAAGAAGTTCATTATGCCCTTTTTTTTAGATTCCACAGGTAAGTGATAGCATTTGATGTCTGACTGACTTCACTTAGCATGATACTTTCTAGGTCCATCCATGTTGCTGCAAATGCCATTATCTCTTTCCTTTTAATGGCTGAGTGATAGTCCATTGTGTATATGTACCACATCTTCTTCTTCTTCTTTTTTTTGTCTTTCTAGGGCTGCACCCGAGGCATATGGAGGTTCCCAGGCTAGGGGTCAAATTGGAGCTGTAGCCGCCAACCTATGCCACAGCCACAGCAACGCCGGATCTGAGCCGCATCTTCGACCTACATCACAGCTAACCACAACACTGGATCCTTAACCCACTGATCGAGGCCAGGGATAGAACCCACATTCTCATGAATGCTAGTCGGGTTCATTAACCACTGAGCCACGATGAGAACTCCAATGTACCACATCTTCTTTATCCACTCCTTTCGATGGACATTTAGGTTGTTACCATGTCTTGGCTATTGAAAACAGTGCTGCAATGAACATTGGAGTATATGAGTCTTTTCGAGTCATGGTTTTCTCTGGATAGATGCCCAGGAGTGGGATTGCTGGATCAAATGGGAGTTCTATTTTTAGTTTTCTGAGGAATCTCCATATTGTTTTCCACAGTGGTTGCACAAATTTACATTCCTACCAACTGTGTAATAGGGTTCTTTTTTCTCCACACCCTCTCTAGCACTTATTGTTTGTAGACTTTTTGATGACGGCCATTCTGGCCAGTGTAAGGTGGTACCTCAGAGTGGTTTTGATTTGCATTTCTCTAATAATTAGTGATGTTGGACATATTTTCATGTGTTTTTTGGCCATCTGTAGGTGCTCTTTGGATAACTGTCTGTTTAGATCTTCTGCCCATTTTTCAGTGGGGTTGTTCATTTTTTTGGTATTGAGCTGCAAGAGGTGTTTATAAATTTTGGAGATTAATCCCTTGTCTGACATAAATTTTAACAATATATTTTTTGGATCTCTCTCTTCAGACAAAGGAAACAAAAGCAAAAATAAGTAAATGAGACCTAATTAAATTTAAAAGCTTTTCCACAGCAAAGGAAACCTTCAGCAAATCAAAAAGACAACCTACTAAATAGAAGATATTTGCAAATGATATGTCCAATAAGGGGTTAATATCCAAAATATATAAACAGCTCATACAATTCAATACCAAAAAACAAACAAACAACCCTGTCAAAAATGGATGGAAAGGAGTTCCCGTCATGGCGCAGAGGTTAACGAATCATGAGGTTGGAACCATGAGGTTGCGGGTTCGGTCCCTGCCCTTGCTCAGTGGGTTAACGATCCGGCGTTGCCGTGAGCTGTGGTGTAGGCTGCAGAAGCGGCTCAGATCCCGCGTTGCTGTGGCTCTGGCGTAGGCCAGTGGCTACAGCTCCGATTTGACCCCTAGCCTGGGAACCTCCACATGCCGCGGGAGAGGCCCAAGAAATAGCAACAACAACAAGAAAAAAAAGACAAAAAAGACAAAAAAAAGAGACATTAAAAAAAATGGATGGAAGAACTGAATAGACATTTTTCCAAAGAAGCCATACAGAGGGTCACCAGATGCTAACACTGCTAGTCAGCAGAAAAATGCAAATCAAAACCACAATATTAGAATGGCTATCATCAGAAAGAGAGTTGGAGTTCCCGTTGTGGCACCACGGAAACAAATCCGACCAGGAACCATGAGGTTTTGGGTTCTATCCCCGGCCTTGCTCAGTGGGTTAAGGATCCGGCGTTGCCATGAGCTGTGGTGTAGGTCACAGACATGATTTGTATCTGGCATTGCTGTGGCTCTGGTGTAGGCCAGTGGCTACAGCTCCGATTAGACCCCTAGCCTGGGACTTCCATATGTGGCAGGTGCGGCTCTAAAAAAAGAAGCAATAAATAAATAAATAAATAAATAAATAAATAAATAAATAAATAAAAATAATGCTTCTGTGAACACTGGGGTATATATATCTTTTTTGTCTTTCTTTAAAGTAAGGTATAGTTGATTTACAATAGTGTATGTTTCAGGTATTCAACACAGTGATTCACATTTATTTTTTATTTTTGTTTTTAGGGCCGCAACAGTGGCATATGGGGGTTCCCAGGCTAGGGGTCGAATTGGAGCTACAGCTGCCAGCCTATGCCACAGCCACAGCTACAACAATGTGGGATCTGAGCCACATTTGCAACCTACACCACAGCTCATGGCAACACTGGGTCCTTAACCCACTGACTGAGGCCAGGTATCAAACCCAAAACCTCATGGTTCCTAGTTGGATTAGTTTCTGCTGTGCCTGGACGGGAACTCCACAGAAGCATTATTTATAGTAGCCAAGATATAGAAGTAACCTAAGTGTCCATTAACAGATGAATGGATAAAGAAGATGTGATATATATATATATATATATATATATATATACACACACACACACTATATACATATGTGAATATATATATACACACACATAATAGAATATCACTCAGATATAAAAAAGAATGAAATTTTGCCTTTGCAACAACTTAAATGGATATATAATAATGAATATCGAATATCAGAAACTAATATAACATTGTAAATTTTATATTACCATAAAAAAGACAAAAAAAAACCCAAAACAAAAAAGCAAAACTACAATGGCACTTATAAGCACTTCAAAAAAAGGAAATATTTGAGTAGAAACCTAACTAAATATGTACAAGATATATATGATAAAAATAAAAAAATACTGATTAAATAAAATTTAAAAAAACCTAAATAATTGGAGACATGTACCATGTTCATAAATTGAAAAATTCAATTTAGTAAAAATGTAATTTTTCATAACTGATATTTAGTTGTTTTTGGTTTTTGTTTTCTTTGTCTTTTTAGGGCCACACCTGTGGCTAGGCGTCAAATCAGAGCTACAGCTGCTGGCCTCTGCTACAGATGCTGGCATCTGCCACAGCCACAGCCACAGCCATAGCAACGTGGGATCTGAGCTGCATCTGCGACCTACACTACAGCTCATGGCAACGCCAGATTCTTAACCACTGAGCGAGGCCAGGGATTGAAGCTGCATCCTCATGGATGCTAGTCAGATTCATTTCCGATGAGCCATGATGGGAACTCCTGACTGATATTTAGTTTTTTTTTTTTTTTTTTTGTCTTTTTGCCATTTCTTGGGCCGCTCCTGCGGCATATGGAGGTTCCCAGGTTAGGGGTCGAATCGGAGCTGTAGCCACCAGCCTACGCCAGAGCCACAGCAACGCAGGATCTGAGCCAAGTCTGCAGCCTACACCACAGCTCACAGCAATGCCGGATCCTTAACGCACTGAGCAAGGGCAGGGATCGAACCCGCAACCTCATGGTTCCTAGTCAGATTCGTTAACCTCTGCGCCACGACGGGAACTCCTGATATTTAGTTTTAATGAAATTCCTATCAAAATCATAGCATGTTCTGTAGACATGGACAAGTTTATTCTAAAATTTATATGGAAAGGCAGAGACAAACCCATGTTTCACAGAGGATGAGAATAGCTAAAACAATCTTGAAAAATAACAAATTACAAGTAATCATGCTACTTGATATAAGCCTACTTGTATGCTAGAGTAATCAGAACAGTACAGTATTGGCAGAGGGATTGACACACATATCTGTGCAAGAATAGAGGACCCAGAAATAGATACACAAAAACATATCCAATTGGTTTTATTGAGATTGCAAAAGAAACTCAATGGAGTAAGGATAACCTTTTTTTTTTCCTTTTTCTCTTTTTCTTTTTGTTTTTTTAGGCCCACGCCTGTGATATATAGAGGTCACCAGGCTAGGAGTCAAATTGGAGCTGTAGCTGCTGACCTATGCCATAGAGACAGCAATGCCAGATCCGAGGTGCATTTGCGACCTACACCACCTCACTGCAATGCCAGATCCTTAACTCCCTGAGCAAGGCCAGGGATTCTAGTCAGATTCAATTCCATTGAGGTATGATGGGAACTCCAGGATAACCATTTAAAAACATGATGGTGGGGCAACTGGTCATGCATAGGCTAAAAATGAACCTCTGCCTGAGTCTCACATATTTTACAAAAATTAACTCAAAATCTATCACAGAGTGAATTGTAACTGCAATTAACTGCAATTAAATGCAAACCTATGTAACTTTTAGGAAAATATGGGGGAAAATCTTTGGGATCTAGGATGAGGCAAAAAGTTCATATGCTTGACACAAAAAATATGATCCATAAAAAGAAATATTAAGTTATGCCACATCAAAATTTAAAACTTTTCCTTTCCAGAGTTCCCATTGTGACTCAGCTGGTTAAGAACCCCAACTAATATCCATGAGGATACCGGTTTGATCCCTGACATCGCTCAGTGGGTCAAGGATCTGCTGTTGCTGTGAGCTGTAGTGTAGGTTGTAGACATGGCTCAGATCTGGCACTGTTGTTGCTGTGGTGTAGGCCGGCAGCTACAGCTCTGATTCAACCCCTAGCCCAGGGACTTCTATATGCCATAGGTGCAGCCCTAAAACAAACAAACAAACAAACAAACAACAACAACAAAAAAACCCTTTGCTTTCCAAAAACTCCTATAGAGAAGACAAGCTATAGATCAGAAGAAAATATTTGCAAACCACATATCTCACAAAAGACTAATATATAGAATATATAAATAACTCTCACAACTCGAGTAAAATCAAATGAATGAAAAAACCCAACCCAATATATAATTTTATGGTGTCACTTCAATGATATTTAGTACATTCAGATGTTGTACAATTATCTCCACTATCTGTTTCCAGAACATTTTCATGACCACAGAAGAAAACCTCACCCATCAAGCAGCCACTCCCCATCCCCCTCCTCCCTCCAGCCCCCAGCAACCATGAATCTCCTTTCTGATTCTATGAATTTGCTTGTCTGAGTAATTTCACATAAGTAGAATCATGCAATATTGCCTTTTTGTATGGGCCTCTTTGAATTAGCGTAACATTTTTAGGGCCCATCTACCTTGTAGCATGTCCCAGTATTTCATTCTTTTTATTGTTGAATAATATCCCACTTATGGATATACCACATTTTGTTTATCCATCAGTTGATAGTTATTCTGATTGTTTCTCTCTTTTGGCTGTCATGAGTAATATTCTCAATTTCCTTCTGAAATTGTTCAATACTAGATTATAGAAATACAACTGATTTTGTATCCTACACTACTGCTGAATTCATGTATTTGCTTTATAGTATTTTTCTGATTGTTTTGGTTAGAACTTTTTCCGCTATTTCAGATTCTTCTATTTTTTTTTTTTTTTTTGTCTTTTTAAGGTCGCACCCAAGGCATATGGAGGTTCCCAGGCCAGGGGTTGAATTGGAGCTGTAGCCTCCAGCCCACGCCACAGCCACAGCAATGCCACATCTGAGCCAGGTCTGTGACCTACACCACAGCTCATGGCAATGCTGGATCCTTAACCCACTGAGCAAGGCCAGGAATCGAACCTGTAACCTAATGGTTCCTAGTCAGATTTGTTTCTGCTGCGCCATGACAGGAACTCAAGATTCCTCTCTTTTATGCAGTAAAAATTTATATCCATTTTTGGTGGTATCTGTGTCTGGTTTTGGTATCAGGGTGATGGTGGCTTCATAGAATGAACTTGGGCATGTTCCTTCCTTTGCAATTTTTTGAAAGAGCTTCAGCAGAATAGGTGTTAACTCTTCTCTGAATGTTTGTTAGAATTCACCTGTGAAGCCATCAGTTCCTGGACTTCTGTTTTTTGGAATTTTTTTAAATCAGTTTCCATTTCAGTACTTATGATTGGTCTATTCATATTTACTATTTCTTCTTGGTTCAGTTTTAGAAAATTGTACCTTTGTAAGCATCTGTCTATTTTTCTAGGTTGTTATTTTATTGGTATATAGTTGCTTTCACTAGTCTCTTAATGAACCTTTGTATTTCTGTGGTGCCAGTTGTAACTTCTCCTTTTTCATTTCTAATTTTATTTTATTTTATTTTATTTTTTTTAAACAATGAAAAATTATTTTTCACAGTTCTGGAAGTTAGGAAGTCCAAGATCAAGGTGCCAGTTGATTCTGTGTCTGATGAGAGCCCACTACCTAGTTTATAGATGCCTATTTTCTGCTATATCCTCACATGGCAGAATGGGTGAGGAAGCTCTCTGAGGTCTCTTCTTCTTTTTTTAAAAAATATTTTTTATTAAAGTATAGTTGATTTACAATGTTCCTTCAATTTCTGCTGCATGGCAAAGTGACCCAACCACACATACACACACATTCTTTTTTTTTTTCCAAGTTTCCATCATGTTCTAACCCAAGAGTCTAGACACAGTTCCCTGTGCACAGTTCCTGTGCAGGACCCTGTCACCCATCCATTCTAAATGTAAGACTCTGCATCTACCAACCCCAAACTCACCATCTATTCCCCTCTCTCCCTGCTCCCTCCTGGTAAACATAAATCTGCCCTCCATGTCCATGATCTGTTTCTGTTTTGTAGATAGATAATTTGTGCCATATTTTAGACTCCACATATAAGTATCATATGGTGTTTGTCTTACTCTTTCTGACATACTTCACTTAGTATGAGAATCTCTAGTTCCATCCATGTTGCTGCAAATAGCATGATTTTGTTCTTTTTTATGGCAGAATAGTATTCCATTTTATATATGTACCACATCTTCTTATTCCATTCATCTGTCAATGGACATTTGGGTTACTACTGTGTCCTGGCTATTGTGAATAGTTCTGCAATGAATATATGGGTGAATGTATCTTATTCAAGGAAAGTTTTGTCCATATATATGCCCAGGAGTGGGATTGGTGGGTCATATGGTAGTTCTACATTTAGTTTTCTGAGGTACCTCCATACTGTTTTCCGTAGTGGTTGTACCAACTTACATTCCCACCAACAGTGAAGGAGGATTCCCTTTTCTCCACATCCTCTCCAGCATTTGTTGTTTGTTGACTTCATTTCTGATTTTATTAATTTGAGCCCTCTCTCTTTTTTTCTTGATGAGTCTGGATAAAGGTTTATCAATTTTGTTGATCTCTTCAAAGAACCAACTTTTGGTTTCACTGCTCTTCTCTATTGTTTTCTTTGTCTTTATTTCATTTATTTCTGCTCTGATCTTTAGGATTTCTTTCCTTCTATGAATTTTCGGCTTTGTCCGTTTTTCCGTCTTTAGTTGTTTTAGGCGTAAGGTAAGGTAGTCTATTTGAGATTTTTCTTGTTTCTTGAGGTAAAATTGTATTGCTGTAAACTTCCCTCTCAGAACTTCTTTTGTTGTTTTGGATTGTCGTATCTTTGTTGTCATTTTTCTCAAAGCGTCTTTTGATTTCCTATTTGATTTCTTCAGTGATCCATTGGTTGTTTAGTAGCATATTGTCTAGCTTCCAGGAATTTTTTTTCCTTCTTCTTGCAGTTGATTTCTAGTCTTATAGTATCATGGTTGGAAAAAATGCTTGAAATAATTTCAATTGTTTAAAATATACCAAGACTTGATCTGTGGCCTAAGATGTGGTCTATCCTGGAGAATGTTCCATGTGCATTTGAGAAAAATGTATATTCCTCTGCTTTTGGATGTAATGTTCTATAAATATCAGTTAAATATATCTAGTCTAGGGTGTCATTTAAGGCCTGTGTTTCCTTGTTGATTTTCTGTCTGGATGGTCTGTCCATTGGTATAAGTGGGATATTAAAGTCCCCCACTATTATTGTATCACTGTTGATTTCTCCTTTTATGACATTTCTCCAAAGAAGACATATGGAGGGCCAATAGGCACATGAAAATATGTTCAACATCACTAATTATTAGAGAAATGTAAATCAAAAATACAATGAGGTACCATATCACAATGGTCAGAATGGCCATCATTAATAAGTCTACAAATAACAAATGCTAGAGAGGGTGTGGAGAAAAGGGAACCCTCCTATGCTGTTGATGGGAATGTAAGTTGATACAATCACTATGAAAAAAGTATAGAGATTCCTCAGAAAGCTAAAAATAGAACTACCATATGATACAACAATCCTGCTCCTGAGCATGTATTAAAGACAAAACTTTCATTCAAAAAGATACATGCACCCCTATGTTCATTGTAGCACTATTCACAATAGCCAAGACATGGAAACAACTTGAATGTCCATCAACAGATGAATGGATTAGGAAGATGTGATACATATACACAATGGAATACTACTCAGCCATAAAAAAGAACAAAATTATGCCATTCACAGCAACATGGATGCAATTAGAGACTCTCACACTAAGTAAGTCAGAAAGAGAAGGATAAATACCATATGATCACTTATGTGGAATTGAAAATATGGCACAAATGAACTTAGCTGCAAAACAGAAAGTCACAGACATAGAAAGCAGACTATGGTTGCCAAGGTGGCAGCAGGGGTGGTGGAGAGTGGGATAGCCTGGCAGTTTTGGATTAGTAGAAGTAAACTATCACATTTATGATGGATAAGCAATAAAGTACTACTGTATAGAACAGAAACTATATCCAGTCTCTTGAGATAGAACATGATGGATGATAATATATGAAAAAGTATGTGTATGTATTCATACATATATATATATGTGTGTGTGTATACATACACACACATACCTGGGTCACTTTGCTATACAGCAGAAATTGAGAAAACATTGTAAATCAACTATATTTTAATAAAAATTAATTTATATCCAATCAACAAATAAAAAAATGGAAAAAAATTTAAAAGTCAAAGAATTGTCTTTCAAGTTGGGCACAAGTCCAGTTTTCAGAATTTAATAAAATTAAAGTTAAAATAAAATGACACATCAAAAGAAGCTTCTAATGGTTAAAATTTGGTTCAACAGAGCAAAATTTGTACTAAGAGAGCTGCTTCTCTTTTTCTCTTGCTTTTCTAAAAGTGAGTGGTCTTTTTACCTGTGTGATACTGCTCATTCTAAATTTAGAAAACCTTGCTTATGAAATATTTTGCTTGGCTCTCATCTTCTATTCTTAGTTTGCTGACTTTTTATGTTGATAGAGCATTGGATTTTATCAGCTGCTTTTTCTGCATCAAGATGATCATGTTGTTTCCTTCATCCTATCAATGTGGTATTGATATTGATTGATATTCATACTCATATGTTGATGCACTCTTGCATTCCTGTGATTAATTCTGATTGGTCATGGTTATAGTCCTTTTAATATGCTGCTGGATTCAATTTGCTAGTATTTTGTTGAGAACTTTTCCACTTTTTGTACATAAGGTTTATTGCTCCATAGCCTTCTTTTTTTGTGGTGTCTGTCTAGCTTTGATGTCATGGAATGAGTTAGGAGATATTTCCTACTTTTTAATTCTTTTTCAAACTTTTAGCAGATTTTACTAGTCAAGCCAACTAGTCCTGGGTTTTTCTTTGTTAGGAGGCTTGACGTTACTGATTAAATCATCTTACTCAGAACAGGTTTGTTTAGGTTTTCTATTTCCTCTAGATTCATATTGGTAGCTTGTGTGTTTCTTGGAATTTGTCTATTTCATATGGGTTATCTAAATTTTTGTTCTTATATTGATCGTAATAATGAATTATTATAACCTTACAAAAAGTAAATCTTTTTATCTCTGTTAGGGTATAATAATGTCTATAAGGTTTTTAAAAGTTATAAAACAAGGTCTATTTTTTCCCTCTGACACAAGAAAGCTACAATAGGTGTCCATGCTTCCATCCCCACAGCAGATTCCCAGCTAAGAAATGGGAAATGGTAAGTGGGTAACCAAAAATGCCCTAATACTCTATTACTATCCTTTTTAAAAACTAGTCTTTCTTCATTAAGCACTCCTCTCTTTGTTCCAAGTTGTTTTTTATTTAGATTCCAGAGTTCTGAAAAAGTTGATTCTGGCAGTTTTCCCTAGCCTAATGATTGCTTCAGTGGATGGATGAATCCTTGGAGCTCCCTCTCCTTCATTCTCAGTGATGTCATCCCTCCCTACAGCATTTAATTTTGACTACGAAAACTTTGAATCATAGAGCAAAGATGAAAGAAAAAATAGTACAGTCAAAACCTACCACATAGGTTCTATCACTGACATGCTATTATACTTGTTTTTAATCATATAACCATTTGTCTACGAATCCCTCTATCAATTCATTAACTCCTGTTATGCTTTCATGCATTTCAAAGTAAATTGCAGATGTCCTTAAACCCTCTGACACTTTCATATATATATAACATTAACAGAGTTCAATATTCCTTTCAGTATTTCTCTGGACACACACACACACACAGCACGTGGAAGTTCCCAGGGGTGGAACCCATGCCATAGCAGCAATTGGTGCCACAGCAGTGATAGTGCTGGATCCTTAACCAGGGAATCCTCCTTTTAGTATTTTAAAATCTGAGGTAAAGCATACGTACAATGAAATGCACAATTATTAAGTACACAATTTCTGAGCTTTAACCTGTATAACTCTTTCTTCTTTTTTGATAAGCAGAAAACCACTCCCAACATGTCTACCCTTGAAGGACACCATAAGTGGTATGTATGTGTGGTAGGGCAGGATTAGAGGAATGACACAAATACTTTGATGAGGTTAATAGGATCTTGATCTAGTTTGATGATCCTTACAGGGCGTGGGGCCCAAATTTTCAATCTGATGATTCTCTACATAGAAAGCCCACAAAACCCATCATTGGCTTGTATACCTTCAGGGATTGACATCTCATCAATTCTGGAAGTAGTCTGCTCCATCATTGGATAGTTCAGAGTATTCAGACATCCTTCTACAAAGCTACGCAAAACAAGACTAATATCTCCCCCACTGCAGACAGTCCTTATGAGTTGTAAAAAGCCCTTCCCTAAATATTCTCTTCTTAATAATATGTCCTAATTCCTTTAACTGCTTTTCACTGACATGGCTTGGAGTGCCCCCACCAGCCTGCTAATTCCACTCTGAATGCTTTATCAAAGTCCTCTTTAAATAGCACTGGGTCGAAGCCAAGGACAAACTCTCACTAAGGAGGGCTATTCAAATGAGAGGGTATTGAGAACTTTTATTTCGCTCCTTCTCCTGATGTTGAACATGTATGAATAAAACATTTTCCCCATCAACTTGGACCTTAGTCGGGCTTGGTACAGGTAGGACCTTTGCGCCTTTCTCAAGGTGGCTCAGTGTTTCTTTGATTATTCCATACTGCCATCTGGTGGCTAAATCACTTTCTGCTTTTTTCCAAACCATTAATGGCAATGGAGAGGAAATATATTTAGGTTAAGAAAATGAGGAGCCTTATAATATAATAATTGGAGTCTTTTTAAAAAAGGGATTTGATTCCTCCACCACCCCATATAATTCCTGTTGTACGTTATGCATTTGGGAGCCCAAAGTAGAGGATGTAGACACAGCTAGGCTATAGCCACAGAAAACATGCCTAGGTCATCCCATTTTGGTCCAACTCTGATGAGCTAATTGACTTTGAGCAAGTCACTTTTTCTTCTAGAGTCTCAGTTGCCACATTTGTGATCCCAACAGATTTATAAAATGAGCCAAGCAAAAGCGAAGGCAAAGCCAGGCTGTGAAAGGAAGAAAATGAATGATTGAGGGCTGAAGGTGGGGGAGGGGGAGCAGCCTGAAAGAGATAAGTGAAGCCTGAAGTTGATAAAGGTCAGGAGAGCTGGGCTTGCCACAGGGCAAGCTGAGCCCTAGGCAAATATTTCTAGGGACAACCTTTCTATTAAGTAATCTGATTAAAAATATAAAAGTCATAGGTCCTGTGGCATAGAAATGAAGATTTAGAATGATGAGTAGGAAAGAAGTTCTTATATGTTTGTTTATTTAACAGTTCATGTGAAAATTCTCCATAATATCTGAATACAATCTCTTCCTTTTTAGGTCTAGAAACTATTTCTTCATTTTCTTTATTGAAACTATTTCTTCATTTTCTTTATTGTCAAATGCACCATACCTGACAAATTTCATATCTTCCATTACAAGAAAAAGGTAGCAACATTCTTATAACTTGCAATGCAAAGGCTCTTTGGAAATTGTTTGTACCCTCCGCAGTTTTTTAGCTCAAGTCTTGGCCTTGGACTGTGGAAGTCTAGAGCCTAAAAATGTCCTGTGTCCGATGTGGGTGAGAGTCATCTCAAAATCAGCATTTCAATACCATTTTGATGACTAGCATGGTCACCCCCCCCATACAGGACCTGGCTGCGGAACCCAGGGACAACCAGCTTATAACTTGTCTTTTCACCTTTTAAAGTGTTTTTGTGAAACAAAACGTTTTGCTTTCAAAAATTCAAATTTATCAATCTTTTGTAGTTGATGCTCTTTGAGTATTAAAAATTTTCCCTAACCCATCTAAAACTGTAGAAAATTCCATTGGACAGGCCTAGTTACCCTTATAATTGGCAGCCTGTGCTAAAGAAAAAAAAGCTGAAACAGGTTAAACTCTATAGTGGTGTCAGAATCCTGGTGATACTATTAGTTTGTGGCCCATAGAGAAGGAGCTTAGGACTGGTCCTGAGAGTCTTGATGCTGATGATAGCTGACTTTTTTTTTAGGTCCTGCTGATTAATCTAGGCTGAGATCATAGGTGTTATATATAACAACTACGTATATAATAATTTTTTTTCTGATGGCTAAATGATATCAGAATGGTTGTAGCTACTGCCTTTTACAGGTATGGTTGTTATTTTTCAAATATACCATGAGCATTACAGTAATTTTAAACTCCATTCAAATTCCACAATTCTCACTAGAGAGATTTGACATGCAAGGTAGTAAAGTGCAACCAAAATTATCTGAGTGTAAGGACCTCTGCCATGGAATCCTCTTGTGAAAACTAGCTTTTTTTTTTTTTTCCTTTTTGGCTGTCCCTGCAGCATGTGGAAGTTCCCGGGCCAGGGATGGAACCCTTGCCACAGAAGCCACTCAAGCCACTGCAGTGACAAAGCTGGATCCTTAACCTGCTGAGCCACCAGGGAACTCCTTAAACCACAAGCAAAGGAATCAATATCCTTCAATCTCAATTTACCACTGTATACAACAAGACTTCTTTTCCTCTATTTGTTTCATTGGAAATGTGTGAAAGATTAAATTAGGGTGAAATCTTAAAGACTTTCAGAAATGTATGTATTATATGCATGAATCCCATTTCTTGCCTCGAATATTTTTGGAAATACGTATATTATATATAATATATACAGTATATATTATATATAAATTAATCTCATTTTCTGCCCCAAACCTGGAGAGCATAGCAGATTTTGTTTGTAGGCGTTTGCTTCATAGTTTAATTTTTGGGTATTCAGGAAGGGTCCTATGGAAAATTATCTTCCAGACTGAGATTCTATTATTAGATTCTCTTTGTTAAACATTATCTTCTAAAGCATACCACATTTACTATGCAATATCTCTCATTTGGAATAACAAGTCAGATTATTTTTTTGTGTGAATCACGAGCACTTAGAAGATGGAGTATGTCCTTTAAGGAAAAAAGTTTTGCATTATTTTTTACTTACCTGGAGACTGGAGGGCATGCTTACCTGACAGTATTTGGGTTAATTGTTACACTTTCCAGTTCCGCCACTGGGAGGGCAATGTATCCTTTGAGTTTCTAGGAGTTGAGTGTAATACTTAGTTTCCATTGTCTTCCTCAGGTTCTCTATTGTTTCTCTGATAAACAATATAGGACAGTTTATGAGATTAATTGCTTCTCATTGAAGTAGCCAGCTTTCTAGGGGCAGCTTTGGTCTGGCCTTTATATGAGCATTTTTCTAAGCAGCCGGCACCACCACTGTACTCTTATGGAGGGTTCAATGTTGGGGTCATCAGATTCATGGAAGAAGTAGAAGATACTAAAGATGAAGGTTTCACAGTTAAAAACATTACAGTTTACTCAGGGGCTACATGGACTTCCTGTGAAATGTCTTTTCCTCCCTCTGTCTTGCTCAGCAGTTAAGTTAGAAGCGTCTCCAGTCTCCTATGATCAGCAGCCATGAAAAGACAGTGATGCAGTAGAAAATACACTGACTCAGAATCTCTTGGTGTGTGACTTTGTTGCACATCATGTAACCTTTATGGGTCTCTTTTTCAAGTAAACCTTCACTATCACATTAGATAATGGAAGGGAAAGTCCTTTGAAGAGGTTTCTAACCTTAATGTATTGCCCCTTCCTAGCTTCTTTGGTTCAAAAGTTTGGTGGGGAAGTTATACACTCTGGCTAAATGAGGTATTTGGATACTTTATTAACATATCAAAGCTCTACCTCCCTTTTCCTCCTATTTCAAAACCAAATTAAACTAAAACCTATTCATTTGCTATAGTGTTTGTGGAAAATTTTAGCATTAGTTATCTAATTCGATTTACTCAACGTCCCTATTTTGCAGATGGGAATCCATTGAAAACCGTTTGAAGTCGTGGCGCCTAGAATACAAATGAAGCCTATTTCCAGTCTGATGTTCCTTTTAATATGTTGTTGTTTTTTCGAAATCTCTCTTTTTCTTTTTACTGGCTAAATTTTGAGCCGGCTAAACTACAAATATGTCTGGCTTTCAATCTTCTTGGCCACTCCTCTTCTACTCCCTCCGCCCTCAGTCCCCTCCCTCTCACTTCTTAAAGCGCTGCACTTTGCTGCGACCGCCATATTTCTTCTTTTTCCCGGGTGGAAGCTTGCTGGTATTGGATCTCTTTGCCCGTGTGGTTCTTTCTGGAACATTTTCCAGCCCCCAGCCATGCCTTATGGCGTATTTCTTTTAAAAAAATCCACCAAAAATTCATAAAATGTTTTAAAATTTCTAAACTTTCTCCTAATATTTACTTGACACCTTATCTCTAGTTTACAGTTATTTGGGATATTTTAAGGCAACTTTCTATTTTAAAATAATTTTTCTTTGGAATGATTTTTGGTTGACTCTTCTGGTTTTTTCGTGGTGTAGTTTTCTTTTCCCCCTCCTTTTCTGTGTATTATGCCCATCGGGGCTGTGGATACCTGGTTTTAATAATTGTTATTTATTTTTTTGCCCAACGGGGCCGTGGATACCTGCCTTTTAATTCTTTTTTTAAAGACTTTGCCCATCGGGGCCGCGGATACCTGCTTTTAATTTTTTTTCCCCTTAGCCCATCGGGGCCTCGGATACCTGCTGTGTCCCCCTCTTTCTCCAACCCCTTGGGCCATCAGGGTAATGGATACCTGCTTTTTTATTAAAAAAAATTTTTTTTTTTGGCCCATCGGGGCCTCGGATACCTGCTTTAATTTTTTTTTTTCCTTGCCCATCGGGGCCTCGGATACCTGCTTTATTTTTTTTTTTTTTCCTTGCCCATCGGGGCCGTGGATACCTGCTTAGATTTTTTTTTTTCATCACCCATCGGACCTTTGTATGGATGGAAAAGTGTTGGGTTTTGTGGTTCGTTGTACTGTCTGGAATGTCTACAAAATTTTGCTGCTAATCGTTTGGTGTTGTGTGAGTGGACCTACGGCTTTGGTTGGGAGATGACTTTGCAGTTAGGCTAGGGGGTTGGTCAGGCTGGGGAGGAAAGATGGCGGCCACTTGAGATTTGCCGCCCAGCTCGGCTGAGGGCTACTTGTTTATGCTAAGTGTAAACTAGGGAGGCAAGATGAATAGTGGGACAGGCAGAGGAAATGATATGCATTGCATGAGTTACGTGTTTTGAATTAGTCGATTTGGGTCTTGTTAGGACCTTTGCATGGATTGTGGTATCATGAGGTGGAAAAACGGGGTCATCCTGTGTCATATTACAAGAGGCTAATAGAAAATGAGAGGGAGAAGGTTTAGGCGCAGGGTTCAAAATGGCGATTTTGACTTTGCAGCATTGCTTAGCATGGCTCTCTGCTTTGTTAGAGTGTTCAAAATGGCGGACCCACTTTGCCGCAGTGTTCCAGTGGCGGGAAGCCACATTATGGGTGTCTTTGTTCTAGCGTGCAGCATGGCGGTGGAAATATTCTGTTACATAGCAAAAGATGGCGGCTCAAGTACTTGCCGCAATCGAAAACATGGCGGGCCTTTGTCTTTGCCGTGTGCATTTCCTGACAAATTTTGCCGCAGGGACAATATGGCTGACCTTGTCATGTGGATAGCATGGCAGTCTGTCACGTGGACGTCATGGCAGGGGTGTTTGACCGTTACATTCTTGGCGGGCTTTGCACCAGGAGGGCCTGCCGCATTGTTCAAGATGGCGGGCTTTGCCGCGAAAAAGTGCAGGAGGGATTGGCAGCGTTGGATTGCCGCCCGACACATCCAATCAGAAAGGGTGGTGGAATTGGTCACAGACAGTTAGTGGAGGATGGAATTAGTCGGAGTTAGCATAGCACCTCGCTACCGTCTCTATTCAGCCAGTCAGCACCGGCCACGTTTGTACTACTCCCAGTGGGTGGTACCCAAGGTCTTTCCAAGGACGTTTGGCCTTTCCACCTCCCTCCCCTCTCACTGGCTCCCTCCCCTCCAGCATTACCACCTGCTCTGCTGAACTTTAGGCTATATGGGCTGAACCTCACACCATTCCTCTGCATTGGTGGCCTAAGGCTAACTTACTACCCCTTCCCCCCCTCCCCCTCCCCCGCCTCTGCTCTTCTGCACTGTGGCCAGGGGCAGTGCTCCATGCCTGCCAAGTGTGAACATGGCGGTGAGTCGTGGCAAGGACCAGAATGGATCGCAGATGATCGTTGGCCAACAGGTGGCGGAAGAGGAATCCCTGTCTTCCTCAAGAGGAACACCTACCCCGTGGCTAATGCTGGGGTCGGATTTTGATTTCTATTTATTTCTTGGATGTCAGTCATATATAGTTTGATTATGTGGTTTGCTAGTGTTCGATTTGAGCCTTAAGTGACTACTATGGTAATGTATTTAGGGACTTTGTTATTTGTAGAATTCATTTCGTGGGTTTTGAAATTTAGTGGGTTTTGAAATTCCTTAAAGTTTTCAATTTCTTTTTTTTACAAATGCTTACATTTCTTTATATAGTCAAAGTCAATAATTTGGCATTTATAAGTTTTTACTACTTTTTTACTTTGAAATTGACTTAATGAACTACTTCCTTTTGGATTTTTGAAGTCTTATAGTACAAAAATAGTTAATTTAAAATTTAACATTATGACCAAATAATCTTTGAAGGTCCTCTTCTGTCCAGGTCTTGCTTTGTTCCCATCCTTAATGCTGCACTGATTGAATAATGACCTACCTATCTGCAGAAAACTTGAATTGCTGTGGACTTCTTCTATCCTAATTTATTATATTGGAGTATTATTGCCCATAATTTCAATTTTCTGTGGTGACCTGTCTCCACAGGCCCCAGCTCCTCTCCACACCTCTTCCCAGCAACCCCATATTTAGCCCCAGCCCCTGCCCCAGCCCCAGCCCCAGCCCCAGCCCCTGCCCCAGCCCCAGCCCCAGCCCCAGCCCCAGCCCCTGCCCCTGCCCCTGCCCCAGCCCCAGCCCCAACCCCAACCAAGCCCCAGCCCCAGCCAAGCCCCTGTCCCACTCCTGTTTCTCCCTAAAGCCAGTCCAGTTTGTATTGATTTGATGCTAAAAATAAGTTTCAGTTGCTCTTCCATCAGACTAGGATACCTTGTCTGCCTCTAGCATTGCTGATCTTGAGTGCTGACTACCTGAGTCATCATTTTCAATTAATGTACACAATCCCATTTGCCCATTATCCCATGTTAGAACAAAGAATTTGTGCAATAATGTTAGGAAATTTAATTAATTGTGAGCTTCATATCAGACAATTATTGTCCATAAATCTGCTTACTCATCATCTCAATCTCCTGCCTTTAAGGAAGGAGAAACCATTCCTCTGTCATTGCTGCAGTAGTCAAAATCCCAGTTTTCTGGAAAGTGCATATATACTGTGCTGACCACCTAAACTCTTTGCACTCAGTGAAATTCTAATCGTCCATAATCCTGCATTGGACTAAATCCCAATTTAAAAACCCTTTTGCATTCAGCAGTCCCAGTTGTCATACCCTTGTCTGTTAAACAAAGGCATCCTACCATTTTTACCCTCTTGTGAGTCCTGTTCTTGGACAATTAAAGTACCAAATTGTAATTGTACATTGTCTCACTTATTAATCAATGACCTTCTGTCCCGTTTGCATTGCTATTAGGCAGTGCTGACTATCTGAGACCATGTTCCTTGAATTATTATTATTGACTAGAATACCAATTGTTCATTACACAAATCCTTTGCAGCTTCTTTGCACTATAAGGGAAGTGCCCATCACTAAAGTCCTTTACTTCGGAATATTAATGGATACAATCATTACTGGTCATGGTCCTGCCTACCAGATAAGACCCACCCATGCTCTTTTCATTGTTCTTAGGTAGTGTGGACTACCTACCACCTTGCATTAATATTTAAAATCCTCATTGTCCATTGTCCCACTGTTAGCCTAGGATATCCCTTACCTCTATGCCATTTCTTCTAAGGAGTTCTGATTACCCTAAGTCCTTTCTCTTAAACAATTTATGTGCATAATTGCATATACCTGTGGTCTCATGCAATTAAAAATTAAATCCTACACTCTGTGGAATATTGCTAGGTAGTGCAAATTATTTAAGGACTCAGCTTTGGGACAGGTAATCCACACAGTTGCGGTTGTCCAGAGTCCCATCCATTTTAGTGGGCCACTGTGTCCCATTTGGGTGCTAGGTGTGTCAGGAGGACCCTTCTGTTGAATTGATAATGTGCATAATTGCATTTGTTCATGTCCTGTGAACTAGTAACATCCACCTGCTTTGTATTCCAGCAGGGGACCCTTTTTAACTTAAGAGCCCTGCACTGGGACACTCTACCTGTGCAAACCTAATTGATTAGACCTGAGCCTTTTGTATTAGGAACCCTGCATTATCTTTACACCTAAAAGGTGCTAATTGCCTAAGGCCATTTCCTGCCCTAAGGACTGTGTTTAAACTAGAGTCTCACACTCAATAACCACCTTTGCATAAGAGTAGAGGATACTTGTGACAGTTAAGTGGTTTGATTGCAGCTACAGACCCTGCTGTTAGACTAGCATCCATTCCCCTCCTAGATGATTCACATGACCACAATCCGTACTAGGGACTGTTAATGGGCTTAAATGCAGCTACAGTCCTTTATGTTAATCTAGGATCCCATCCCCAACTCACTCTCTTTTCATTAATGCAGGGCTTACATAGGACTTGTTAACGACCTTTATTGCACTACTGTCGCTTCTGTTAGTCCAAGATCCCATATCCTCCTAAATCCTGTATTACCGAAAGAATATAAGGGACTGTTAAAGTGCTTAAAGCAGTTACAGTCCCTTATGTTTATCTAGGACCCATCCTCAACTAACCCCTTTTGCATGACTGCAGAGGGTTCTTGGGACTGTTAATAGGCTTTATTGCAGCTACAGTCCCTTCTATTAATCTGGACTCCTATCCACTCCTACACAATTTGCATTACCACAGACTATACAAGGGACTGTTAATGTGTTTAAATGGAGCTACAGTTCCTTATGTTAAACTAGGATCCCATTTCCACCTAACTCCCTTTTCATTAATGCAGAGCCTACATGGGACTAGTGGGTTTATTTGCACTACTGTCCCTTCTTTTATTCTAGGATCCCACCCCTCCTACTGGATTTGCACTACCCTAAAATGTATGAGAGACTGTGGATGTGCTTAAATGTATCTACAGTCCCTTTTGTTAACCTATGATCCCGTTCCCATCTAACACCCTTTGCATGACTGCAGAGGGTACTTGGGATAGTTAGCTCAATTAGAGCTACAGATCCTTCTGTTAGTGGAGATTCCCATGCCCTCCTACTCCATTTGCATTACCAAAGGGAGTACAAGGGACTGTTAATGGGCCTAAATGCAGCTACAGTCCCTATGTTAACCTAGGATCCCATTTCCACCTAACTCCCTTTTCATTAATACAGAGCCTACATGGGACTTAGTGGGCTTTATTGTACTACTGTCCCTTCCATTAATCTAGCATCCCATCCCCACATAATTCCCTTTGCATTACAAGGGAGGATACAAGGGACTGTTAATAGGCTTAAATGAAGGTTCAGTCCCTTTCTTATTTTACGTAGGATCCCATTCCCACATAATTCCCTTTGCAAAACCACAGAGTACAAGGTACTGTTACTTACTGTACTTAAAAGCAGCTATAGTCACTTATGTTTATGTAGAACTCCATTTCCACTAACTCCCTTTTCATGACTGCAGAGGGTATCTGGGACTGTTAATGGGCTTTATTGCAGCTACAGTCCCTTCTGTTGGTCTGGATTCCCATCCAGTTCTATACAATTTGCATTACCACAGAATATCTAAGGTAATTAGCTTAATGAGCTTAAATACAGCTACAATCCTTTATGTTAACCTAAAATTCCATCCCCACCTAACTCTTTTTAGGACGGCTGCTGAGAGTACAGGGGACTGTTAAAGGGCTATTTTGCAACTACAGTCCCTTTTGTTAGTCTAGAATCTGTTTCCATCCTACTCCATTTGCATTACCATAGAGCGTATAAGGGACTGTTAATGTGCTTAAATGGAGCTGTGTAGTCCCTTATCTTAACCTGGTATCACACCCCAACTAATTCTCTTTTCATACTGCAGAGCCTACGTGGAACTTGTTAATGGACTTAATTGCACTGCTGTCACGTCTATTAGTCTAGGAGTCCACCCTTCCTACTCAGTTTACATTACCCTAGAGTGTATGAGAGACTGTTAATGTGCTTAAATGCATCTGACTGTTATGTTTACCTATGATCCCATTCTCACATAATTCCTTTGCAATACCATAAAAGGTAAAAGGAATGTTACTGTGCTTAGAAGAAGCTATAGTCATTTACATTTATCTAGGACCCTGTTCCCATCTAATTGACTTTCAGTGACACAGGGGGCAGTTGGGACTGTTAATGGGCTTTATTGCAGCTATAGTCCCTTCTGTTAATCTGGAATCACTTTCCTTCCTGCTCAATTTGTATTACAACTGAAGGGAACTGGGACTGTCTATATGCTTAGGTGCAGCTACAGATCCTTACCTTAACCTAGGATCCCGTTCCCACCTAACTATCTTTTTGTTAATGCAAAGCCTACATGGGACTTGTTAGTGGGCTTAATTGCACTATTGTCCCTTCTGTTATTTTAGGATCCCCTTTTCCTACTCGATTTGCATTACTTTAAGATGTATGAGACTGGATTTGCTTAAATGCATCTACAGTTCCTATGTTAACCTATGATCCCATTCCCATCTAACACCCTTTGCATGGCTGCAGAGGGAACTTGGGATAGTCAATGGGCTCGATTAGAGCTACAGTCCCTTCTGTTGGTTGAGATTCCCGTTCCCTTACTTGTTTTGCATTACCAAACGGGGGAAGAAAGGGCTGTTAATATGCTTAAATGCAATTACAGTCCCTTATGCTAACATGGGATTCATCCCCAAATAACTCCCTTTTCGGGATTGCAGAGGATACTTGGGACTGTTAATGGGCTTAACTGCATCTACAGTCTCTTCTGTAAGTCTAGAATCTGTTCCTTTCCTACTTGATTTGCATTACTACAGAGGATACAAGGGACAGTAAAGAGGCTTAAATGTAGCTGCAATCCCTTATGTTAACCTAGGAGCCTGTCCACAGTTATTTCCCTTTTCATTAATGCAGAGCCTACATAGGACTTGTTAGTGGCCTTAATTGCTCTACTGACCCTTCCCGTTAGTTTGGGATCCCATCCTCACCTAATTCTCTCTGCATTACCAGGGAGGATACAAGGGACTCTTAATGTGCTTAAATGAAGGTACAGTCCCTTTTTTAAACCTAGGATTTCATTCCCATGTAACTCCATTCGCACTACCACAGAGGGTACAAGGGGCGAATGAGCCTAAAAGCAGCTACAGTCCCTTATGTTAACCTAAGGATCCTGTCTCCTAGGAACTCCCTTTTCCTGGCTGCAGAGGGTACTTGGGACTGTTAATGAGATTTACTGTAGCTATAGTCTCTTTTATTAGTCTAGATTCCCATTACCTTCCTAGATGTTTTGCATTACCACGGACTATACAAGGGACCATTATAGGGCTTAAATGCAGCTCCAGTCCCTTATTAACCTAGAATCTCATCCCCACCTACAGCCTTTTTCATGCTGCAGAGGGTACTTGGGACTGTTGATTGGCTTTATTGCAGCTGCAGTCCCTTCTGTTAGTCTAGAATCTGTTTCCATCCTACTCCATTTGCATTACCACAGAGGGGACAAGGGACTGTTAATGTGCTTAAATAGAACCACAGTCCCTTATGTTAAATGAGGATCCCATCCCCAACTAACTCTCTTTTCATTACTGCAGAGCTTAAGTAGGACTTGTTAATAGACTTTATTGCATTACTGTTCTGTTATTCTATAGGTTCCCACCCCTCATTCTATTTGCATTACCCTAGAGTGTAAAGGGACTGTTAATGGGCTTCTATGGCTCTACAGACCCTTACGTTACCTATGATCTTTTTGCCACTTAACTCCCTTTTCATGCCTATAGAGAGTACTTGGGACTGTTAATGGGCTTTATTATGGCTACAGTCCCTTCTGTTTGTCCAGAATCTGTTACTTTTCTACTCGATTTGCACAGATGGTACAAGGGACTGTTAATGTGCTTAAATGAAGCTACTGTCTCTTATGTTTAAATAAAATCCCATTCCCCACCTAAAACTCTTGCATGGCTGTAGAAGGTACTTGGGACAGTTAATGGCTTTAATTAGAGCTACAGTCCCTTCTGTTGGTCAATATTCCCATGCCCATACTCCATTTGCATTGCCAAAGGGAGTACAAGAGACTGTTGATATGCTTAAACGCAGTTACAGTCTCTTATGTTAACCTAGGATCTGATACCCAACTATCTCCCTTTTCATTAATGCAGAAGCTACATGGGACTTGTTAACGGCTTTAATTGCACTACTGTCCTTCCATTAGTCTAAGATCCCATCCCCAACCTGATTGCCTTTACAGTACCAACCAAGGAAGATACAAGGGACTGTCAATGTGCTTAAATGCAATTACAGTCCCTTTTAAATTTTACCCAGGATCCCATTCCCCCTTATCTCCCTTTTCAACACTACAGAGGGTACAATTGACTTACTGTGCTTAAAAGAAGCTACAGTCCCTCATGTTAACCTAAGGATCTCATCCCCAACTAACTCTCCTTTCATGACTACAGAGAGTACTTGGGACTGTTAATGGGCTTTATTGTAGCTATAGTCCCTTTTGTTAGTCTAGACTACCATCTACTACATGATTTGCATTGCCACAGAATATGCAAGGGACTGTTACGGCGCTTAAATGCAGTTACAGACCCTTATGTTAATCTAGAATCCCATCCCCAACTATCTCTCTTCATTAATGCAGAGCCTGCATAGGACTTATTAACAACCTTTATTGCACTACTGTCTCCTCTGTTAGTCTAGGAGCACATCCCCTCCTAGTTCCCTTTACATTACTAAAGAAGATACAAGGGACTGTTGATGGGCTTAAATACAACTACTGTCCTTTATGTTAACCTAGGATCCCATCTCCACCTGAATCCGTTTGCATGACTGCAGAGGGACCTTGAGTTTTATTGCGGCTACAGCCCCTTCTGGTAGTTTAGCATCTGTTGCTGTCCTACTGGATTTGCATTACTACAGATGGTGCAAGAGACTGTTAATGTGTTTATTAAATGGAGCTACAGTCTTTTGGGTTTACTTAGAATCCCTTTTCTCTAACCTAAAACCCTTTGCATGACTGTAGAGGGTACTTGGGACTGTTAATGGGCTTAATTAGAGCTACAGTCCCTTTTATTTGTTTAGATTCTCGTGCCTTCCTACTCTATTTGCATTACTAAAGAGACTATAACCGCACTATTTATGTGCTTAAGTGGAGCTCCAGCTCTTATGTTAACCTAGCATCCTATTTCTACCTAACTCCCTTTTCATAACTGCAGAGCCTATGTGGGACTACTCCCTTGTATTACTTCAGGGCTTACATAGGACTTTTTAATGGGCTTAATTGCTCTGATTTCCCTTCTTTTAGTCTAGGTTCCCATCCCTCCTACTCTATTTGCATTACCCCAGAGTGTACAAGGGACTGGTAAGTATGCTTAAATGCAATTATAGTCCCTTCTGTTAGTCTAGGATCCCATTCCCACCTAATTCCCTTTACATTACCAAAGGGGATACAAGGGACTGTTGTTGTGCTTAAGTGTGGGTACAGTCCCCATTTTTTCTTTTTTTAGCCTAGGATCCCTTTCCCACCCAATTGCCTTTGGATGACTGCAGAGAATACTGGGGACTGTTAATGGGCTTTATTGTAGCCATAGTCCTTTTTCTTAGTTTGAGATTCCATCCCCTCCTAAGTGATTAACATTAGCCCAGAGTGTATACAGGACTGGTACTTTGCTAAATGCAATTATAGTCCCTTCTGTTAGTCTAGGATCCCATCCCCACCTAAATCCCTTTACATTATCACAAGGGATACAAGGGACTATTGTGCTTAAATGTAGGTACAGCCCCCCCCCCCTTTTTAACCCTAAGATATCTTTCCCACATAAATGCCTTTGCATGACTGCAGAGGATACTTGGGACTGTTAATGGGCTTTATTGTAGCCACAGTCTCTTTTCATAGTCTGGGATCCCATCCTCTCTTAAATGATTTACATTACCGCAGAGGGTGCAAGGGACTGCAAAGGTGCTTAAATGCAGGTAGTTGGTTTTTAAACCTAGGATTCCATTCCCAGCCTGACTTGCTTTGAATTACTAAAGAGGCTACAAGGGACTGTTATGTGTTTAAGTGCAGGTACAGTGCCTTTTGTTAACCTCGAAATCCGTTCCCACCTAACTCCCTTTTCCTGACTGCAAAGGGTAATTGGGACTGTTAACGGGCTGTACTGTAGCCACATTCCTCTCGTAGTCTAGGATCCCATTCCCTCCTATTTGATTTGCATTACCCCAGAGGGTACAAGGGACTTTTAAAGTGCTTAAATGGCACTATAGTCCCTTATGTTATCTAGGACCCCATTCCCATCTAACTTTTCATGACTGCAGAGTGTACTTGGGACTGTAAATGTACTTAACTGCCTATACAGTCTCACCTCTTAGTCCAGATTACGTGCCCTCCTACTTGAATTGTATTATAACAGAGGGTACAAGGGACTTTTAATGTGCTTTTTTAAAAGCAGCTAAATTTCCTTACCATAACCTCAAAATCCATTTCCATCTCAAAATCCACTCCCACCTAACTCCCTTTCCATCACAGCAGAGGGTACTTGGGACTGTTAATAGGCTTAATTAAAGCTATTCTCCCTTCTGTTGGTCTAGATTTCCTTTCCCGCCTCTATTTGGATTGTACCACAGTGTACAATGGACTGTTAACTGTGCTTAAATGCAGGTACAGTCCTTTTTTAAAACCTAGGATCCTATTCCCACCTAACTTCCTTTGCTTTACTGCAGAGGGTACTTGGGGCTTGTTAATAGGCTTAGTTGGACTACAGTCCCTTCTGTTAGTCTAGGATCCCATCCCCTCCTACGTGATTTGCAATTCCACAAAGGCTACAAGGGACTGTTAAGGTGCTTATTAAATGCAAATACAGTCCCTTATGTTAACCTGGGATCCCATTCCCACCTATCTCCCTTTGCATGACTGCAAAGGTATTTGAGACCTTTAAAGTAGTTAATGGCTGCTGTAGCCTCTTCCATTATAAGTGTACTTTCCCAAGCACTCCAGCTCCATGTAACCTGGGAGCACATTTGGGGCTGTTAATGCGCTCATTTTTAGCTGTGGTCCCTTTTATAATTCTAGGATCACATCCCTTTCTGCTTCTTTGTGTTACTTGTTGGTATTTGGGACAGAAAAGTACTTAAATGCAGCTGTGATCTAACTTAGGCTCCCATGCCCTCTAACTTTTTACATTACCCCAGTGTATATTTGGGACTGTTAAAGTGCTTAATTGCAGCTGTGGTCCCCTCTGTTAGTCTAATTTCCCAAGCTCACCAATTCCCTTTGTATTACAGCAGAGGGTACCTGGGACTGTTAAAGTGTTTATTTGCAGCTCTGGTCCCTTCTCTTAGTCTGGGGTCCATGCCCCCAGCTTTGTTTGCATTACCACAGAGGGTACTTGGAACTGTGAATGTGCTTAAATTCAGGTGTGGTTCCCTTGTAATTTAGGATTCCTCGACTCCTTTTACCAGGGAGGGCGTTTGGGACTGTCAAGGTGGTAAGGGCACCTGCATTCCTTTCTTTCTGTTCATCTAGGATCCCATTCCCTCCTACTCCCTTTGTATTGCATGGGAGGATTTGGGGGGCTCTTAAGGTGCTTAACTGCAGCTGTGGTCCCTCCTGTTAGTTTCCAATCCCTTTCTACTCCCCTTGCATTACCACAGAGGGTACTTGGGACTGTTGTAGTACATCCCATTCTCTCATGCCTGTTAGCATTACAGCACAAGGTCCTGAACACCACGGCCCTTTCTTTTGCACTGTTAATGCACAATTTCATTTGTCCCTCATCTTCTGCAGTATTTATAGACCTCACTCATTTCCCTTGTATTCAGTGGTGAATGCCCTTTACTCAAGACCTGTGTACTAGGATAGTTAAAGTGAGCCATGGTAATTGACCCCAAATAATGTCTTTCACTTAAGTCCCTTGTATTCTTTGTTTTACAAGAAGATGTATTAGTTACCTCAGTTACTTCCTTCTGGGAGTGTTTACATGCAAAATTCCAGTGTTCATGGCCCCTTTCTTTAAACTAATATCCCTCCTTTTTTATATTCAGGGGATGTTAGTGACCCAAAGTCCCTCTCTTGGGATTCTAATGTGCATGTGCCCTCGTGATAAGCTAATACGTTGAGTTCAGGGATTACTGACTACCCAAGTCTTTTTTCGGTGGGGGTGGGGGACAGTTAATGTGCAAAATTATACTAGGATCCCATCCTATCCCACCCCTTTTGCATTTGGGGTGCCGACCAACTGTGGCTGCTTCTTCTGTACAGTTTAAATGCACATAATTTCAGTAATCCATGCTCCCTTATGTTAGACTAGAATCCCATTTTCTTGCCCCATTTACGTTACTTTGGGAGCTTCTGAATAGCCAAGATTCATTTTCTTGGACTGTTAATGTGTATACTGCCATTTGCTCCTGTACATCAGGTAAGGACCCTCTCCATTCTATTTATATTTCAGCAGGAGGTGCCTACTTCTTAAGATTTATATACTTCTGCAGTTAATCTGCATAATCTTAGTTGTCCTGTACACATTCTCGATTGTCCACAATTGCTTTTTAGGTTAGGACTCCTTTACTTATTTAAGCACAGCATCCTGACTACCTTAAAGGCTTTGTCTTGGGACTGTTACTATGTGTAATTACAATTGTCCATGGTCCTTTGAGTTAACTTGTGTCCCAATTTTCACACTCTCTTTGCTTTATTGCAATGGGGTACTGTTCACTTAAGGCCCCTTTCTCAGACAGTATTATATGTAATGACAATTACATTAGGATCCTTCCCCTTCACATTCCCTTTGAAGTACCACAAGGATTCTGATCCCTAAGGTCCCATTTCTTGACCTGTTAATGTACGTGATGTATTTGTCTGTGTTCTTGTGCATTCCTTTTCTCTTCCAGCAGGAAGTGCCCCCTCCACAAGACTGTTAAGTTTGGACAGTCAAGATGCACATTTGTAACTGACTGCAGCCAGTCACCTTGGATGTTAATGTGTATAACTGCACATGGCTCATCCCATATGAATAAGATCCTACCCTCTCAGACCCCTTCTTTAGTATAGCAAGGGTACTGATTCCTAAGACCTCTTTCCATGGCTAGTTATTGTACATAAGTTGCTTTTGTACATGTTCCTGTACGCTAAATAAGGATGCCCCTCTTCCCACTCCCTTTGTCTTTTACAGGGAGCGTACACTACTTTAAGATCCTTATATTTATTTGTACAAAGTACATGATTTTAATTGACCATACCATACCCCTTGGACATTAATGTACATAATTACACCTTAATTCATCTTATCCTTTTGCTCTCCATTTGCAGTATATCAGGGTTTGTGACCCTAAATCAGCTCTTTCCTTGGCCTGTTAATGTGCATAATTGCATTTGTCCAGGTTCTTGCACACTAGACAAGGACACCCCCCCACCCCCGCCAACTTCCTATGCCTTCCGGTACGTAGGTGGTTCCCACTGCTAAGACCTTTATATTTGGATAGTTAATGTGCAGAATTGCAGTTTTCCACAACCCAGTTACTTCCAGGACTGCTGTATCTCCTTTGCAATACCTCAGGGGATACTGTTTTTCCCCAAGATCTTTTCTTGTGGACTGTTAATATATGTAATTGAAATGGTTGTCTTCATCCATAGACTAAGATAATATCCCCTCAGCTAACTATCATGACCTCAGCTCTTGGACAATTAATATTCACCAATAACATATCAAAAGTACTGATCATTAGATAGGACCCCTGTTCCCTTACTGTATACATCAGGGGTACTAAGGCCCCCTTTTTTGACTGTTAATGCGAATATTTGCAATTATCTAATTCCCCTTCTATTAGAGTAGGACATTATTTCCTTGCACCCCATTTGGATTACTGCAAGGGGCTGCTGACCACACAAAACTTTTACTGGGACTGCTGATGAGCACAATGACGATGAGAAATGGGTTTTTACTCCCTGGCCTTGTTGGGCAAGCGCTCCCAGCCCAGCCCCAATTTCCCATGGTATAATAAAGTATAAATACTGCAGTGTGCCATGAACTTTCCATCAAACAGCAGCCCATACTCCCACTCCACTTGCATTGGCTCCAGTGTATCAAATTCCAAATAGCCATGGTCTTGCCCTTATGTTCCCTCTCCATACCCTTTGCCTGCCCTTGGACCTTTCTTATGGACTATTAATGCTCACAATTTTCAGGTGTCCATGTATCCAGATAAGATTGTGCTCCCTTGCCCCTCCTGCCCCTCCCACCCCTGCCCTGCCCTTTTGCATTGTTGCTGGGAAATGTCCACTGGCAAAGCCCTTTTGTTTTTAAGACATTAACAATCCCAGATGTCATTGCTTTGCCCATTTTGAATTGCTGTAATGCCTCAGTTACCCTTTCTTTGGTTCCGCCCATCAGACATGGACCCTTCCATTTCCTTCTTTGCATTACTCCTGAGTAGTACTGACTACCCACAGCCCCTTCTGTGTCCTATTTTTTCAGCCCACCAGCCCAAGGTCTCCCTACCACTTTGATGTTGTATTTGTGCAGTATTGACTACCAAAAGCAGACCTGAACTAGGTGGGTGGGCCTTCACTCCTTTTCCTGCATTTGTTAATGATCCCAATTCCAATTATTGTCACATTCTGGGGACAGGAACCATTCCTGCCCCTCTTTTACTGCTTTACTAGGCAAAATTTTTAAAGCAAGTCAGGCCCAAGGGAACTTGGATTGCTACCCTGTATTTATTTATTATTTATTTTATATAAGTATCAATTGAAAATTGTCTCCCCAGGAAGGAAGTTTAACATTGTCTCTGCATTCTCCCTTTCAGAGCAGATTGCCTGGCTAAGAATCTCTCTTGGCCTCTTGTATATTCCCAACATGTAATGCCAATTGCCAGGATACAACCAAAAAGTTGTTATTTTTTAAATTTTTTTAAAATGTACATCTGGTTTGCAAGGTGGAATTGATAACCTGGTCATTGAATTTTTGAAGTCTTAAAAACCCATTTATCCCATGTATCTGATGACCAGTGTCTCTCATTTACTAAGGGTGGTGGGTCTGTGGATAGACGGCTGTGACTTTGATATTTTAGTATTACTACCAAAGGAGTTCTAGAATGGAATTCTTAGGACAAGTATCTTTGGGCTCTACCACCATTTTGAAACCATTCCTGTTTTGGCTATACCATTATTCACTTTTAGAAAAACAACCTGAACTTCCTAATCCTTAAATTTCTTCATCTGGAGCATCAACCAGCCCCTGCTTATTTCAAGAACATTGCTGTAAATGGATGAAATGAGAAAACATATGCTGAAGTGCTTTTTGGAAACTGTTGATCACTTTATTTGATTAATCTGTTAAATAAAATGCGTTACATTAAATTCTTAGCCTAAAGCACCACACTGAAGTGAGGGCTTAGAAATGATGGGACCAGTTTCCTGTTTTATATTAAAATAAAAATAAGCCAAGATCTAGTCATTCTTTTGGATATAGGTTTTCAGGAGTGAGATAGCTGCCTGGTTAAGATGAATAATAGCCTAGCTTCCAGTGTACAGGGTGTTTGATGGCAGAGAAGTATTAATGTGGAACTGCTGAAGGAAATAACTAGTTATCACTGCAGCAGTTCTTTGTAATCACTGAAAAGGATACTCTTCTCTGAGAAGGATGTCAAAAGATCGGCTCAGCTCAGGGTGCAGTTTGCACTACTAGCTCCTTGGACAGCTGTAAGAAGAGTCTCTGGCTCTTTAGACTACTGTAAGTACTACTTTGTAGCTTTTAAGTAATCTTTTCCCTATTCTCGTTTCTTTCTCTTAGATACTACTCCTAGAAAAGTCAGAGGATCCTATAAGTTTCCTTCCCTGTTTCTCTCATTTGCAATTTGTATATCACCATATGAGTTAACTGACAAAATTATGGAATTAATGTTGTGTACTTGGCCTATGCTGGGTTACACTGAAGTAGAAACGATATAGTCCTATATGATCTCATCCCCCAGATGGCTGTATTGTTAAAGGAGCTAATATAAGCATACTTGAAATAATTTTAGGAAATGATACTCAAGTGCTGTCTTATGTGAATTTTAAGTTTTAAAAAGGGAGTTTTAAAAGGAGTTCAATAGGGTTTAAAGTTGATCAGATAAGCTTGAAGGAGGTGTGTTAACTTTTTGTATTTACTCTGGGATATGAATAATATTGCAGCCATCTGGGTAGTACAGTTGGTTTATTTTAATGTCATTCGGTTTTTACCTCTTTTGGAGGCATGGAAAGCGATTAGCAATAAGACTTAGCTATTATGTTTGGCTATATATCAAGGCTGGCAGATTGTTAAATTTGTTCTAAGCTTGAGTGTTTCAAGCTTCAGGGATTGGGGGTATAAATCTGATGTGTTAGATCTTTGTACCCTTTTTTAACCTCTGCCCAAGGACAGATGAGAGTAGCAATGCCTTCTTAGTCTGAGCTATTTGTGAAACTTGTTTGGCAAGAGGGCAGTAGAAAAGTATGCTTTGCAAGAAAACCATGACCTTGCCTACTTCATGATGAAGTTGGTATACACTCTTCCCTTTTGCCTGTTTCAACAGGTCCTTTGGTAAGATAAAAAGCTTATCCTCCCTGTTTGTAAAATAAACACAAAGGTCTAGCTGAAAAAAAATGTTAACATCAAATTTGAAACATTTTGTGTGTGTGTGTGCACATCCATGTATCCTAGCAGGAGCAAGAAGAATCGTATTAATGAGTGGGGCTTCTCTAACTGCCCATTTAAATTCATGTCCATATTTTCTCACAGCTTTTCTCCCCTAATGCCTAAAGACATTATTTGTCTGACTGACTGGGGGAAATAAATGAATGGTCCTGAGCCTTTTTGGAAACGTGGCCTCTGCCACTGTTTCTCAAACAGAAAAATTTGTCAGGATGCAACACCTCTTAATTTTTTTTTTGAGATCCTAAAGAGTATGTGTTTTGAGAAACACTGACAAAGTTATTTGAAATGAAAACATGTTTTTCAATTTCAAGTTATCTTTGTTGAAGACATAATTTATATAATTTATGTAGAACTTGGGGATCCATGATAATATATCCACAAACCCCCAGGGTTCTTATCACCCCAATTTGAGAAACACTGGTCTATGCTTATGAGATCTTTTATTGCTACTAATCTAAGCGAATTATTCATTATTAACACACAACAATAACTACTTGTTGGAATTTTTTTAAAGGGATGAATTCTGAGCTGGTACCCCCACCTCAAGAGGAAGGATGGATCAATTTTAGGTGAATTGAAGCCTGTACTAAACAGCCTCCAAAGGTGAATCTTGGAGTTGTATTTCAGTTCATTGCTTGAAATAAAGTCTCTAGCAGTGGCAAAAAGGGATGCTCTGGGAACGTGGGCATCTTCAAATTTGAGAAAATCCTCTTGTTAATTCAACAGATATTTATTGGACCAGGCACTAGAATAAACAGTAAAACCTAAGACATGGTTTCTGTCAAGGGATTTGCTATTTCATGGAGGATGCAGAAATGAACAAATCACTTTGGGCAATTTGATGAATACCATAAAAATTTTGAGAAATTTTGTGGGGCATAGAGGAAGAAGAGTGGAAAAAAAGACATTTTTTCTATGCAAAGTGATGGCAAAGGGAAAACGCAAGGTGTGCCTAGAGAGCACCTTAATCAGTCAGCTGGGGGGGGGAGGGGGGCTTTCTAAGCTGAAAGCTTACAGGCACTACTCTACTGCTTTTTCCTTTTTACAAATGCATTTTAATGAAGCACTAGTTTTTTTTTTTTTTAAGATGGAGTGAATCACTATTTTTTTTTCATGGGTTTGGAGGCAGAAAGAGTGAGATGCTGACAAAATTATGAAAAAGTTCTGAACTGGAAATAAGAACACCTAGCCCTTGGTCTTGGCTCTGACCTTGGATCAAATCACCATCCATCTCAACTTCAGTGTCTAGGGACTGCTGATGAGTTATGATAGGGACTTGAATACCTCAATCCCTAAAAAATTTTGTCATTTTCAAAGAGTCAAGAAAGAAAGCACTTAATTTTTTTTTGGCATTTCTCTAAATGGTTATTGAGGTTTCTCTTCTGATTTTCCTTCTTATAGAACCTTAATATATAAGATTGGAGGGAGTTTTCCAACCCTGGTTTTGTGCTTCTTTTCCCATATTCCCCTTGAGCTTTTCTGTTGTCTTTCTACAACTTACCTAGACATTTCTCTAACCATCTCCCTAAATTATAGAAAATCTTAAAACCCAGGGATGCTATGACTAAGCATTAATAATTTCTTTTCAGGGTATCTAGGCCCTGGTCATCAAATGTACACCTGGATAGGAATTTGTGACTTGAAGAATTAAAAGTTGATCTGTGGTGGCTGTTAAATATTCTTAACATCCTGGGAAAATTAAAGAGAAGGAAACTGATATCTGAACTGTTACCCCTAAACCTTATAAGCTTGGAGGGCAAAGAGTACTGATGTGCATGGTTAAACAGAGCTAATGCCCTCCTCTGCCTCAAGTCTTAAAGACGAGTAGAAGAAATCTTGATTTTCCCGCTACCATATTTTTGGCTACAGACAAGTAGCACTTAACACTGGTGTCCTTCAAAATCCACCTCAAGTTGGATCTCAATTATTTGCATGAAACTTAGCTGACCTGCTGAATGTAACAAAACTAGAGGGCTTTGATGCTAAAGTAGCCGTACTCAGTCAATATTGCTCAGAGTGTCTGAGAAGATCTGGGGAGACTGGAATAGTTGTTTCCTTTTGAGTATCTTAACTAAGCAGTATATAGATGAATTTGAGCCTGGATTTGTGAATTTAAAAATTCTTTGGGTAAATCTGATTGTATATGGAGTGTCCACTTACTGTCATTAATTGGGTTTCAGGAAGGAGCAGAGTAAATATGTTATGGATTGTCATGTTTAACTGGAAGGCTGTATTTAGGGATGAAATAACTAATCTTAGGTTAAATAAGGATGGGGAAGGATGTTGCCAAAAGACTTCAAAGCCTGTTCTCATATTGAGAACATCATAAAATACCAGTTAGGCTTTACTGGACATCTTATCTAGAGAATAGAGTTGAATAAATGATCTTTTACATACTATAATTTGTTTGATATTGACATAAAGGTCCTTGTAATGTAATATAATAATATAATCAGGAATCTGGAAGCCATACCTGGTGCTTTCCACACCATAACATACCATACAAATTACTTTCACAGCTACAAACTTGGCTTAGACCTGCTTCAGTGAGCTCCTATCCTATAGTAAGGGCATTTAGCTATTTATTATAAATGATCAAGGCAATCGTAATACCTTGCATCTTGAAATATTTTCTTCAAGAAGTAGGCCACAGATTTAGTCATCTCTAAAGGTGGCTATTGGTTTGACCCCATGCTTTCATTTAGTTCTTTTTCTATATTTGCCTAATCCTTCTGTGATACTGCCAAGGCTTGACCTTACAGGACCTTTGGGAGATAACAGGCTAGAGAGGAGAGACAAGAGGCAGCAATATCTAATGCTTCAAGTTATTGCTGCTTCATTTTTTGTTTTGTTTTGTTTTTATTGTAGTTGATGTTTTCTCAACACTTTTGGTATCTTACTGAACCCTGTCTTTATTCTCAAGGATATTCCAAGCAAGTGAGCCCTGAGACTGCAAGCAGCTCTCAGAAGTTCCACATTCATCAGGTCTTCCCTTTTGAGAATCTGGATAAGCTCCAACCAATCTAAAAAGATGGTTTGCGGACTGTCTGGAGAAAAAGGTAATTTATTTGGGGAGCCCAGTGTTGTATGAATTCTCTTTGGGTTTAAGGGCTTTAACTTCCCGCAGCTCTCCTTTTAAAAACAAAACATGAGCCAATTTTCATTAATTCCTACACAGTTTTTTTTTTCTTTTTGGGCATATATATATACATGCCCAAATGTATATATATATACATTTTAACTTTCCACAATGAGTTTGACCTATTATTTTTATCTGTCCCTCAGAGCTAGGCTTGAGTGAGATCTGTAAGGGTAAGCACACCTGATCCTCATTCATAAATGAAGGATGAGAGATGCAAAACAATAAATTACTTCATTTTACATCTCATAGCTACTTAACAGAAACCTTAGAGAGCAAACTTAATGCCTTGAAATTATTTCCACTTTCCTTGGACAGACTGGTAAGTGCTGAGGATTTGTTATGATCTGTTTCATAGCCTTGTTTTGGCAGGCCTAATTCCATTGTCACTGTCATTTCCTTGTTTTAAGAAGTGGAGGATTTGTTCATTTGAAAAACCATGGAATGGCTAAAGGGTAGATAACGGAGCCCTGAGGGACTGGTTAAGCTATTTATTGGATCCCTATCCTTCCATACCTTATTTTTCCTTTTGCATAGATTTGCTTAGCTGGGGTTTTATATGCCTGTTGCCATTCCTGATTTTTCTGAATATCCTGGCACTCTGGTGGTGCCTCGTTTATATATAAGCTGTTCTGGAAATGTACTATGTAGATTGAGTAGAAAACAGTTAGGTTTACTTTGGCAATTCTCCAGCATCTTACTACTTAATATACACATTAAAATAGAGGAATGCTGCAAAACTAGATGAGAGAGAGGCACATTGGTTGAGATAGATTGCTCAGTTCTTAAGATAGTGCTTTGTAAAAGAAGCCTGGGGCAATGTGAAGAACTCTTACAGAGTATAAGCTCAGTAGGGCAACATTGGAGCTTTTCTTTTCTTTTTCTTTTTCTTTTTTTAATTGAAGTATTGTTGATTTACAATGTTGTGTAAATTTATGCCGTACATCAGAGTGACTCAGTCATATACATATATACATTCTTTTTAATATTATTTTCCATTATGGTTTATCCAAGGATATTGAATATAGTTCCATGTGCTATACAGTATGACCTTATTGTTTATCCATTCTATATGTAATACTTTGCATCTACTAACCCCAACCTCCCACTCCATTCCTCCTCCAACCTTTTCCCTTTGGCAACCACAACTTTGTTCTCTATGTCTGTGAGTCTGTTTCTGTTTCATTGATAGGTTCATTTGTGCTGTATTTTAGATTCCACATGTAAGTGACATCATGTGGTATTTGTCTTTCTGACTTAGTTCACTTAGTATGAGACTCTCTAGTCCCACCCATGTTGCTGCAAATGTTATTATCTTGTTCTTTCTTTATGGCTGAGAAGTATTCTATTGTATATATGTACCACATCTTCTTAATCCATTCATCTGTTGATGGACATTTAGGTTGTTTCCATATCTTGGCTATTGTGAATAGTGCTTCAATAAGCATAGGGGTGCATGTATCTTTTTGAATTGTAGTTTTGTCTGGATATATGCCCAGGAGTGGGATTGCTGGATCATATTGTAATTGTATTTTTAGTTTTCTGAGGAACTTCCATACTGTTTTCCATAGTGGTTGTACCAACTTACATTCCTACCAACAGTGTAGGAGGGTTCCCTTTTCCACATTGGAACTTTCCTAAAGTGACTTGATGGCTCTTGGTTGAGAAAGCTTTAATTTCTCCTTTTACTAGTCTCAACCCCTTAACTTCTTGACCTCCACTATATTTTATGAAGACACCAGGACATTAGAAGTCTATACTCTAGAGGATTGTTCATCAGTGGAGATTGGAGAATAAAGCACAGTGTGGGTATTTTGCTAATTATTTAGCTCTAAAATGCACTTCGAGATGAAGGGAAGCACAGAGAATGGAGCTGGAATGAATAGAAGAATTTATTTGTTGCTAGGCTGGTAGCCAGAATATAGAACTCTACACAATTCTAAATTTCCACTTGTTAATCCATCTGAAGAAAAGGATAGACATAGTTTAATTTTACTACTGGCCACTCACTGGGACACTTTCCTAGTGTATTGATTGCATTTTGGTAATTTATTTATTTATTTTTCTTTCTTCTCCAGATCTTCCTCAGAAGAATAGGCTTGTTGCCTTACAGTGTTAGTGACTCATTCCCTTTGACGATCCTTAGGTGGAGATGGGGCATGAGGATCCTCCAGGGGAAAAGCTCACTACCACTGGGCAACAACCCTAGGTCAGGAGATTCTACCAAGATTCTTTCCTGGGTCCAGATAGGAAGATGAAGTCTCAAGACAACCACCACACATCTGAGGTGGGTAAGGTGTCCCTAAAAATATAATCAGTAGTCTTTAAATTTTTTTGGCTACACCTGTGGCATGAGGAAGTTCCCAGGCCAGGGATTGAACCCACACCACAGCCAAATAGGCTTTACTTTTGATTTTGTTTTTAATTATACATTGCACTTAGCTTTCCCTTTAGATTGTTTTCATTGTTGTCAACCACGTCTGTTTTGGTAAAACCTGCTTCCTAATTAGTCTGGGAAGCAGCTGGGTGTGACATGGGTGAAAATTATGATGTGAAAAGAATAGCAGGCTGCATGAGTTGGGTGTTTAGGGTGGGACTGTAGGATGTGATAGAGGCTTATAGCCAAGTTTTCTTTCTTTTAGGAAAACAGGGACAACAACTGCCATATCTTACATTCATCATGACATTCATCATGAGCAGATCATAATTCTGGACCCTTTGATCCCCAAAGCCTCCCTTGAGGCCCTGTTGGAGAACTTCACCAATCATTTATATACTTCAAGATGCCTTGGGATAACTGGACAAAACAAAAAAACAACCTGTTTGAGAAGATAAAACAGTTGTATCTTTTTATGCTGTGCCTGCTAATTGAAAGAAGCCTCATAACTATGAATGTGAACCTGACTAGGAATGGAACAAAGTTATCTATCATCAGGCTGGATCTAAAGAATCAGCACCCTGCATACTCTAGGTCAGTGGTAAGAGAGGCTGATTAGGGGGATGCAGGTTGGAAGATAAAAGTAACCATTCAGTGTAGTAAGGCTTTGTATACATTAGTACCAACACATTAGTATTGTATACATTAGTATCCCAACTAAAGGAATAAGGCTGTGTTTGTGATGTTTCCAGTGGCTCACTGAGTGTCGTTAGGCAACATATTTTCCTATTTATGCCATAGTTTCCTATTCTGTTGAATGAAGCAGTTGTGTTAGTTTTAGCTCTAAGAGGTAACTTTATACTTTCCTAAGCTCTGGAGAGACAATTTTTATAGCTCATTAATTTGAATCTTCTGTAACTTTAGCATAGTACTTGGTTAATATTTCTCTATGGCACTTACTTGATTTCCTTCTCATTTTTCGGTAGCTCCTGATTGTTCCCTTCATATTTGCCAAATCGTTATCTTTCTAAGAAGCAGTGTAGAGCAAGAAATTTGAACACACCAAAGGAAGATCAACATGCCTGGCGGTCTGGCATTTTAAAACAGCAGAATGAAGTAAGTTGTTAGTGGTGTAATCCTGTATGAATCACTTTAGAGCTAATAGCTTTTTGTTGGAGGTTTGTGTGGAATGGGGTATGGTGATCTAACTTGGAAGGGGAGCAAAATGTGAGATGGGAGGATGGCTAGTAACCTGTTATCAACTGGATTCACTGAAGCAACACAAAGGTAATACAGTCAGTGTACTAGTTGTGTCACAGAGTAATTTAGTCTCACCTTGTCTGTTCTTCATGTTCACTGCATAGATTTTTTGCCACCCTTAGAAGCCTAAACAAATAGAAAATTAAACCAAAACAATGGTTTTGTTTTTTTGCTGAAAGGGTGTCCCTTTCTTACCTCCTTTTGTGAGAGAATCTGTGGTTAAGATTTAGTATTAAAGAAAATCCAGTCCCTGAAGCTGACATTGTAATTGTAAAGGGTGTGAAAATCAAGGCAGTTTTCTAAAGGGGTGAAGATACAAAGTGAGGGGATTGATTAGGTGCTCTCTAAGGGCCCTTTATTAAAATATTCACTCATCTGTGGCACCTAGGAAACAAGTCAGTTAGTAGAATGTTTAAATCCTCTGCCACTCATTAGGTGAAGAGCCTTTGGCAGTTTAGAGTCTAATTAGACTTGTCTGTTTGTGAAGGTTAAATAAAATAATATATGGAAAGAGCTTCACATGGTAGGTTAAAAAAAACCTAAGAAGTTTCATAAGTTCATTTGACGCAGCCCAAGTGACCACTGATACTGTCTAGTGGCACAGAGTTGGTGTGTTTTGATTCTAGGTAAGAAATTCCTAGGTTAAGAGTTGGTAAGTAGAAAAGTATCTCTGTTGGTAGTGCTTAATGTTATTATAATCATTATCATTAGTAATAATGTAAATAGTATTGGCACTAATAATAGATCTTTTTTTGTTTTCTTTTGTTGTCCTCTGTTTGTGATGCTTATTGTGGCTATTGCGCTCCTCACTGTATTTTGTCTCTTCCATTTCTTACCCTCTTCCAGTGATTGTCTGCCTTTGCTTATCTTAAACTCTTAAGTGTGTATTTGTTTGCTTGTCTCTTTCTTCCTTGCGCATCTTTGGTCTTTCTTCTCTAAATTGTGTCTTCTTCTCAGTACATCTTTGTCTCCTTTTTTGTACCTGAGTGTGCGGTCTGTGTCTCGTCTTAGATGTCTCTCTCTAGTTTCTTTTTTTCATTTTGTTATTGATTCTCCTTGGTCTCCTAGATCTGGCTCTTCTGTCACTGTTGTTCACTTTGTGTCTCTTGAGTCACATTCTGTGTGCTCTTTGCTCATTTCTTGTTATGCCTACCTTTCTTCTTTTTCTCTTTGTGAACTCTGATTGTCTGTTATCCATTCCCCTTCTTGTTCGTTTGACATTTCACCTAGTCTAACACTGGCTACCATTTTGCTGTTTCTACTCCTGATCTCACATTTCTCTTTTCACATATTCTTTTTGCCTCTCTTGGGCCATTTTCTCTTTTTCCTGCTTTGTATGCTTCTGTGTCTCCTTGTGCTTTGTGATTTTCCATTTCAACATTCATCTCTCTGTTCTCTTATTTCTTCTCTACTTTTGACTTCCTACTCACCTTTGAGTATTTTGGCCCTTTCTTGTGTCTATGTCTCCCCTTTGATTACATGCAATTCTCTCTCCTTGCACATTTTCTATGTATGTGTGTGTGCTCTTGTGTGTTTGTAACAAAGGGGCTTCCTAACCCCTTCTCAGTAGGTGCAAGAGTGTCAGCTACCAAAATAAGCATTGCAGAGCTGTTCCTTATGCCAGACCATGCTGTGAGATGCTGTGAGATTGTGCTGTGAAATGATCCAAGACCAATAGAAGGCCCAAGATCTGGACTGGAGTTGGATGGAAGGCTAAAGTCTCAGTGAAACTGAAGGCCAAAGACCTAGGACTCAAGCCTGTGTATATGGACAGAAGGCCCAAGAGAGACAGATATCTCAAGACTAAATTAAGTGGGCAGCTCAAGGTCCATGGCCCAGATTCTGGGAATGATAGAAGCACCAAGACCAAGGGAAATTACAAGATGATAACCCTAAATCCCAGCTCTTTTCTATTGTTCTCCTCCCTACTCTTGGATATTTTCACTTCTTCCTTTCCTGTTCTTATACCACCATTTAAACCCACTTTTGTGATGTTCTTTTTGATGTTGCTGTTACCTTAAAGTTAAAGAAACATATCTTCAAATCAACAGTATTATGCCTGGGCCAGTCTTAAACCAGTTTTTTTAAACTTCCATTTCTCTTCACCTCCACTCCACTTGAGAGACACATAGGTGACATTATATTTCAGTCCTCTCTTTTCCTCAGATACTCTAGGCTAATGAGAAGAGAAAAGTATCATGCTGTTGAGGGGGAAAAATGTGCCAGGCTATCTAGAGAAAATATGAAGAGATGCTCCAGGCCAATGAGAAGAATTAGACAGGAAATACACAGATGCACCAGCCTGCTGAAAAGCATCAGCCAGCAACACCTTACTCCTTTGAGCTTAGGTGAGCAGGATTCCTGAGGTTTGGGTACTAGTGATGGTTATGAAAAAGGAAATTGGGTCTGGGACAGAGTGAGGGAGGTCCCAAGGAGATAGCCTGAACTCCCTGCTCATAGTAGTGGCCTAATAATTTGGCAAACTGCACTAACCTTGTGCCTGGTTTTAATACCCACCTCTAGGCTTAAAGTTGAAAGAACTTAGGCGTATTTAGCAGGTTTAATACTTTCCTTCATTTCTTTCCTCTTACCATGAGGGAAAATAATTTAAATGAAAATATATGTGAAACCTTTGTAAAACACAGAAAAAAACAAAGCATTCTCATTAATAACATATTGGCATTTGTGCACAGCAAAGATTTGGAAATGTACTGTCAGTTGTGAAGTACTATGTAAATCAGGGGTCATCATATGCTTTCTGTAAAAGATCAGAAGGTAAATCTTGAGGGCCATATGGTTTCCTGCTTTAAAAAACAAGTGAATTTGGTCTGTGGGCCATAGTTTATTACCCCTGATGTAATTGCCAGGGACTGTGTGCTGAAATTAATTCCTTCTCTGTGCCTGTCCCTGTATTAGGCACTAAGGATATAATTAATGATTACTTATGATCATATCTAGGTGATCCGAAGAAAAGTATGTAAATGTGCTTTGTAAACTATAAAGCACTTAAAGACTGGTAAATGAACTCTGATTACATAGTATATACAAGCCAAGCAATGTATATACAGTGTTAGGCACTGTGGCTACAAAAACCTGAGGGATTTAAGATAATTGTGAACACTTATAATGTGCCAGATAACATTCTAGGCATTACAGATGTCAAAGGAAAAAACAAGTTCTCATTACAGAATTAAAATTTTTACATAGGCAGTACATATTAAAGTGCTTTGTAAACTAAAGCACCATATAAGTACCAATGGGCTATATATGTTTATGAATGAATAAATAAATATTAATTGCCTTATATGTGCCAGCTATTATTTCAGGTACTATGAAATCTAAGATAATACTCCCAAGTAATAAGAGGGAGGTTTATGTCTTACACTACAGAGGTATAAGAATTAGATATTGCTTATTTTAGTCAATCGAGACTTTACCAGTGAGGTCAGATTAAATTATTACCAGGATGTTTTCCCAGGTAACAGGAAAATGTAATGAATGAGATTGAGTTTTCTAAACTATAAAATGCTTCATAAATATAAGACATTAGATGTTTTCGATGTGAATAAAACTTATGTGAGGCAGGCATTATCTCTACAAAATTCTCATTGTGTACGTAACCCACTATGAGAAAAGTTGTATAAATATTTATACAAACTGTTTAAATACTTAAGTGAATTAATTATTCATATCAATTGCCTACTATGTGAACTCACTGTTACAGGCATGAAAGATATGCACACATTTATCATTTTATTGTGCCTGTAGCTGAGAATAAAGTAATACATATGTTAGCATTTTGTGAACTCTAAAGCACCATGTAAATATAACTATTGATCTTCTTATTTGGTGTGCCTGTACTAGTTTACAAAATTGCATCATAGTTATACTATGAAAAAGAGAAAAAAAATTGAGGAAGGATTTTTTACTCTTGAACACTTTGAATATGATATTTAAAGGATTAAATGCCTGATGAATGAAAGACTAAATAATAATTTTCTATTATGTGCCAGTCTCCTGAATCAGGGCTGTGAAGATAATCCATTGTTTTATTGTGTTCTAGGTAGCAGAATGTAATGTGTAAAATCAATTTGTAAGTCTTAAACTGGCATACATTTCTGCTGAATGAACATTGATTAGTTACTCTTTTCTTATCCCCAGAGATAGCAAGTGGGGATGCTAAATTCATTGTCATTATCACTGAACCTGCAACAGAGATCTGTGTGTAAATTTACAAAGCCTATTGATCTATACAAATATTAGGAATTAACTGTTGGCTCAATGAATGATTACCAGTTACTTTCTATGAGGCTCAGAACTGCACATGCTCTAGGATATGAAAATGATATCCTTATCTGATGTTCCCTGGAGGAAATGAGGTAATAGGTGTGGGAATCTAGACTGAAAGTTAGTTACTTAATCACTGCCAAGATTATTTGATGGCAAAAACATAGGAAAAATGGAATTGTGCAAGGCAGTGTGCTTCTGAATGCTGAGCTAGGTGGAAAGAAAATCCAGACCAGAAGGCTACTTGCTCCTTGGCCTGATTGACGAGATGGGATTTTTTTCTTTAAGCAAGATGTTGTGCTTGTTTTTAAATTCTAAAGATGGAGGTGAATGAGATCCACCCTGACATGGCATTAAAGGAGTAAAAATTAATGGCTCAGGTTGCTTTTAGATTAATTTGATAAACAGTATCTTTTATGTGGAATACATTGTTCTAGGTCCTGAGCATAACAGAAATGAAAGGGGCCTAGTCTAAAGGGCATTAGGTAGATAACAAATCATGGCTGAAAATTCAGAAATGTCTTTGATTTCTGGAAATATTTGAGTGCCTCTGGATGAATTTGTTGATTAGATCTGATCCAAAAAAACCTATTGACTTGCCTTGGAAATTGAAAAAATAGGGAAAAAAAGATATGATTCTGTCAATGTAAAATGACATTTTTCCTAGATCTGGAAAGTCCCAGTGTCACTTGGTCATTGACATAGATTGAAGCCAGAAGATTGATAAAAGAGCTCATGGTTTGTCCTTTAATTCTTTAACATTCTGCTTTTATTATGGTTAAATGGTTTATGATGAAAATCAAGATGAAACAACTAGTTCTAAAAGTGTTTTTTTTTTTTTTTTGCTCATTGGTCTGCCATAGAGTCAGGAAGCCACTTAACTAAAAACTAAAACAAAAAAAAATAATAAAAACTTCCTAGATTTTTCATATTTTGTAAAAAAAAACTAGTCACTTGAGTGAAGTACTGTTCTTAAGTACCAAGAATGAAGATTTTCAAGATCTAGATCAAAATATAATTTCAGTAGCTTATAGAGGAAACATAAGAACAAATTTAATAAGAGACTGAAGTTCTTTCATTAGTTGAAAAACTTCATTGAGCAGCCATGATATTAAGAAACTGAAATGGAATGGTTAAGTAGACACCTTCTACTTGGCATGTGTGGTAGCGTAGGAATAAGAGACCTTTGTGTTTACTCATTCATGTAAACACTGAAGAAGATGATGCTAAATTAAATAGATGTGGCACAAAAGCACTTAGTCTTGGAGATGTAATTAAAAACAACAATAAGAAATGGAGTGAAACTCTTCATGAAACAGAAATGTCTATTTCAAGGCATTGTGTGATACTCCTAGACAGAAAACAAAAGATCTTGACTGAAAGATACTTGCTTGGCTTGGAAACTGAAATACAAGAGGAGAGGTTACTGTTTATTCATATTTTCATTTATTTGTTCATTCTGCCAGTATATTTGAGTGCCTACTGTGTGTAAGCTTTCTTGGCTAGTTTCTTAGTTGGTCCCAGAGACATGAAAAAATGAATGTCTTCCAAGAGAACTTAGAACTTAAAAAACTTGCCTTTTGGCCAGTTTTCTGGTTAGGGGCAAGGCTTAGTTCCTCAATAACATTGTGTAGCTTGATTCTTGCTCCATATTTCCTCTGCTACTCTGGCCACTACAATAAGTAGGGATTTCTATTGCACTTGCTCCTTCCTTAACAATAGTACTTCATTTTTCCTAGTCCATCCTTAATGAAAAATGGCCGTGAACTTTGGTGGGCAGGAGAGATGAGAAACAATTGATTCCCTAACTCTAGTCTCATTGGTACCAGCTTTTGGGAACCATTCATATTCAAGCCACAACTGGTTTTGAAACACATTTACCAGTTTTGATGATTCTCAGTTCACCTTTTATATTATGGCAAATATATTTTTAAAAGACAATCCCCCAAAAGTACATAACAAGTATGGAGATGTTTTGGTTTTGCAGTAGCTTCTCAACTTACACTTAGAAATCTTCCTTCTCACCATCAAAACCTGCTTAAGAAAGGACTTATTATTTGTAACAGAATAGTGCAGAGAATGAAAATAACAATTTTATTCTTAAGTTTTAGGAATAATAAAAATTGGAAGTAATTGGAAAAAAATTGGAGAGAAGAAATACCCCCACCAAAAAAAGTCTAAATTTTGACCCAAATGGGCTTTGGCCTTTTCTATTTTTAAATCACTCAGAGAGGGTGGGATAGGAGGAAGAGTGAAAGAAAAGGTCAGACCTAGTTCGATGGGCAACCTGCCTTTGTTCTGGATTGGTCTTAAAAGTACTACTACCTCCAGATCTAACTTGGGGGATTGCATCTTTAGTTTAAATGCAACTCCAGTAACTGGTCACTATTAAGATGAGGACAAATTCCTTTGTTCCCCCTCATTTCTATACGTTTTTGAGAAACATTTTTTGTTAATGGCTGTCAATTAAGCCTTGTGCTAGATGTTATGAAGTTGATTAATTAAATCAATGTACTCTTAAGCTAAAGCCGAAATTCATTGCAAAAGAAGAGGGCTTTTTTGTTTACTGTAAGTCATACATATTTCATACATATTTCAAAGCATCCAAACTTTAGTTTACATGGCAAGCCAACAGTAACATCTGTGATGGAGAAGGAAATAGATGAATGGCGAAGGATAGTTGCTGAAGGGAGCAAAGTTGAAGAGGATTTTCTGACATGTTAATAATGTTTAATAAAAAAATAATAATGTTTAATATATGATATCAGCTGGATGCAATTATTCCTCTTTCTTGAGGTGGGGGTGGGGGTGCATTATTGGAAAGTGAAAAGGAGAAAGTAACTAAAAGCCTTCCTTTCACAGTTTCTGGCATCCAAGACTACCACTACTGATAAACAAGAAAGAACATGCTATCATCCGATTTTTGTAGCATAAATGAAGTTGTGAACAAATCTTTTTTTAAAAAGGAATGGCTTCACCTCTACTCTTTTACCTACCTCAAAGGGAATCTATGCCAAAATACTCCAGTGAATGCAAGACACTGGACTTGTGAACTGATGTGAAACACAGAATCTCTGAGCCTTGGTTGTTTTGAAGATTGAAAAATTTTGTTCAACATGGATGACCACCAAAAATCAATGTAAACTTGTCTATGTGCCACAACTGAGACAAATTGAAGAGTTTGTTGTTTAATGTCAAATAAAATACTGTTTTTTGAAAACATGGTATTTTGGTTTTTTTTGTTTGTTTTTGTTTTTGTTTTGCTTTTGCTTTTTACAGCTGCACCTGAGGCACATGGAGGTTCCCAGGCTAGGGGTCAAGTCAGAGCAACAGCTGCCAGCCTATGCCACAGCCACAGCAACACAGGATCTGAGCCTCATCTGTGACCTACACCACAGCTCACGGCAATGCCAGATCCTTAAACCACTGAGCAAGGGCAGGGATCGAACCTGAAACCTCATGTTTCCTAGTTGGATTCGTTTCTGCTGCACCACGATGGAAACTCTGAAAACTTAGTATTTTGATGTAACATATTCTACCTCATTGTCCCTTCCTAACCACGTTAGTTACCTCATTTTTTTTTTTAATATCTGAGTCATCCAGCTTGGGGAAATGATTTGAGAGGTCTCATTTTCCCCCCTCACTTCAGTTGCTTTGGTCGGGAGTACTGAGAAGCACAAACCCCATTTAAAAAAGGTGAGATGCAAAAAACTGTTGAAGAATGGAGGTTGGGTAGGAATAGAGCATAAAAATATTTTTAAGATGGTGGGAAGTAGGATTTTTTCAGAAAGGTAATCACTGTAGAAGGTAATGGGTCCGATCCCTGAGTAGGTAAAGGGGTCTTTGATATTCCTAGAATTTTGAGTGGTTAAATACCCAAATGTTAGGTTGTGCATATGACCCAATGCAGTGTTTATAGGCGAGAGTTTCTACTCATTTGTTTGTTTGTTGGCATCTTAAGCCATTCTTAATTGTGCTGGAGACTGCTCAGCTCCCTCTTTGCAATGACACTCCCTATGCACTATCAGGTTTTTTTTTTTTTTTAACCTGTCCTTTTTTGCAGTAAGACATGGTGGAATAATGGCCAGTGTTAGAGGAAATAAATTTGTAATGGAAGGCACAGAAGAAGCACAAAGGTTTAGGATAGCAAGGCACAAAATGGCCCCATTACCAAGCAGGAGCTGTCATATCCTAGAGTCCCAAAGCAGATGTTAATTTGGTGGAGAAGAGTTCGCACATTACTTGACAGAGTGATTAACCAGATAACTATTTGCTTGCTTCATTCTATAACCCTTGCTTATGTTCTGTTCCTTTTTTTACCTTAATGTTTGCAGCTGTTATCTCCTGCCAAGTGCTTTTTGTCCATTTCCTGATAATCTCTAAAATATCGAATTCTCCCTTTCATAAAGCTAGACTTGTATATAAATAGGGCTGTGTATTGTGATTTCCAAGGTATAAGAAAGCCTTACTTCTCAAACCTGTATTCTCTCTTAGTAGTTTATGTCTGATAATCTATTACCTAGAGTTTAGTCTCTGATTCTTCAATATTTGATAAAGCAGGGACTGTTTTATTTTTGTACCTGCACAGAAACTAACAATAATGCCTTGCCCATAGGAGATGCTCAACAAATACATTTGAATTAAGACTTAAACTTAAAAACCCTCTAGGAAAGAAAACATGACATTCCATGCATAAATCAAGAACAGCTAATACATCACAGTTTCTTTCTCCCAATCCATGACAGATAGTATTAATTAATCCTGGCACTTATTCCTGCTAAACCTAGACTCTAGAGACTGCTAGTTGTCCACCAAAATAGAATCTCCCCTTTTATTTATTTTTTGTCTTTTCTAGGGCCTCATCCATGGCATATGGAGGTTCTCAGGCCTAGGGGTCTAATCGGAGCTGTAGGCACTGACCTTTGCCACAGCCACAGCAACACTGGATCCAAACCACGTCTGCGACCTACACCACAGCTCACCAACGCCAGATCCTTACCCCACTGAGTGAGACCAGGGATTGAACCTGCAACCTCATGGTTCCTAGTTGGATTCATTAACCACTGAGCCACAACGGGAACTCCTAATCCCCTTTTAAAAACGTGACTGCCCAGGTAGACCATGATTCCCAGTCTCCTTTGCAGTTTTGTGTTGCCAGATGATTATAACCAGCAGAAGGTGAGTGGAAGTGATGGGTGGCATTTATGGGCCTGGCTTAGAGCTTGATCACCTCTCCAATTTCTTATCCCCCATCCACCAGCTACAACCTAAACATAGTGGCTAATCTACCTTCAACATTACAAATGACAAATCATTCTTTATAAGATGGAAGTACAATGACTTGGAAAGAAACCATGTCCCTGAATGAAAAGAAACATAATTGCCCTTCTCACCTGAACTTTTTACACTGAAACTGTCATGCAAGGAAGAAATAATGTTTCTCTAAACCACTGAATTGATTTTCATTCTTAGAGTAGCCTCTTTTTCCTATAACTAGAAAAAACTGGATGCATCTGCACAATCCTTTTTTAAATTAAATTTTTTTTTTCTCTTTTTAAGGCCACATCTGCACCATATGGAAGTCCAGGTAAGAGGTCAAATCAGAGTTGAAGCTGCTGGCCTACACCACAGCTACAGCAACACCAGATCCAAGCCATGTCTGCAACCTCTGCCGGATACTTAACCCACTGAACGAGGCCAGAGATCAAACCTGTGTCCTCATGGATCCTAGTTGGGTTTTTTACCTCTGAGCTGCAATGGAAACTCCCAACTTAAGATTAAAAAAAAAGCAGGAGAAACAACTTGAGACAAATTTCTTAACAGAATTTGACTGAGAGATTACCCATAATCTAAAAATTACTATAATTAATAATATAATTAAATTTATAACTAAATAAAATAAACTATAATATTACAATTATAATTTATAATTAAAGGGTTTGGTAGAAAGCAGATGGCATGAGCAAAAGGAGAATTTTAGGAGACAGTAGGAAACTACTAGAATGTTTCTAATAATGCTAGAAAAAATGTGGGAACAGGTGAAGAAGGCCTTTTATGAGCTCATCAGTAGATAAGACACAGGCAAAAAGAAAGAAATTCGGTGAACCTGAATATAGGTAAGTAAAAATTTATAGAAACTGAAACAGAAAATGGAAATGTAACAACAACAGCAAAACCAACAGAAACTTGCACCCATGAGTTGTGGAACAAAGTAAAACAGTTTAACATGTGGTTAATTTTTTCCCCTAAAGAACTAAATACACTAACCCACAGAACCAAAAAACTAAAAACAAACAACTGCCCCAACCCAAAGAGGATTTTAAAACTATATAGACAAATGATATTCAAATTGTGAAAACCAAATGTTAAGAGAATATTTGGAGACATTCAGAAACAAAGTGACATTGTATACAGAAGAACAAAAGAATTATAGCAGACTTTTCAGATATCCGAGCCAGGAAACAATAGAGTAGAATATCTAAAGCACCAAAAGAAAAAAAGGCCAGACTTTTCTACATGTTAAAACTGTATTTCAAAAGTGATAGTGAAAACTAAAACAGTTTGAACAAAATCCACTACCACAAAACTGCACTAAAATATGTTTTTACAAAAAATATTAAAGGAATATTTTTTCAGGAAGAAGGGATGGAATACCAGGCAGAACATTGAATCTGCATAAAGAAAAAAGGTCCCCAGAAATGGATGGAATGAAGGCAATTATAAAGGATATTTTAACTCATTTTATCACTCTTAAAAACAATTGATGGCAATGATGTTGTTTCAGATCAGTCCTCATGAAAATTTTACTAGCCATCTCAGTCAGCGCAAAAAGGCAAGACAAGAATATATAGAATGGGAAAAAACTAAAATGCTCTCAGGGGAGTTCACCTGAAGGAGGAAATAATGAAACAAACCTCTGCAGTCTAAAAGAGATTGAGTTCAAAAAGGAGATAGTGAAAATACTGAAGGAATTAAGAGCAAATATGAACAATAATGCAGATTACTTTAGAAAGGAACTTGAAAATACAAGGAGCCAAGAAAAATGAGAAAATTGATTTGTAGAGATGCAGGCTGAGTTAAAGTCGTTGAAGAGGAGAGTGAATATTGCAGAGGAATGAATTAGTGACTTGGAAGATAGAATAATGGAAATCACCCAATCAGGACAGCAGACAGAAAACCAAATGAAAAAAGAAAGCAATATAAGAGATCTATGGGATAATATAAAATGGGCCAATCTGTGCCCAATAGGGATTCCAGAGCGAGAAGAAAGAGAAAAGGGGATTAAAAATATATTTGAAGATATTATGGCTGAAAACTTCCAAATCTGAAGGAAATAGATATCAAGATACAAGAAGCACAGAGGACCTCAAACAAATTGAAAGCAAACAGGCCCACACCAAGACATATTATGATAAAAATGGCAAAAGATAAAGAGGATTCTAAAGGCAGCAAAAGAAAAACAAAGACTTAATTATAAGGGAACTCCCCATAAGGCTATCAGCTGATTTCTCTACAGAGAGTGGCAAGATATATTCAAAGTTCTAACAGGGAAAAATGTGCAGCCTAGAATACTCTACTCAGCAAGAATCTCATTTAAAATACAAGGAGAAATAAAGAATTTCTTCAAAAAACAAAAATTAAGAGAGTACAGCAATATTAAGCCCATTCTTAAAGAAATACTGAAGGGGCTGCTCTAAATTAAAAAAAAATAAGAAGGAATAGGATGGAGGAAATTACAATTGGATAGCAATCACTTAAATAAGCCAGTATATATAGATCTAAAAGGAAAAAAACTATTGTAAAAGTGACAATAAACACAAGGAATGGACAAACATGAACGACATCAAAATCATAAAATGTGGGGAAGGGAAATAAAACAAATCTGGACTTTTATTTTAGAATGTGTTTGAGTCTATATGACTATCAGGCTAAAGCAAGCAGATATAGGAAGGGGTTAACATCCTTGAAAAACAGGGCAACCACAAATCAAAGCAAAGCAAACATCATATTCACACACAAAAAAGAAGAGCACATAAGCATAAAATGAAATCTTCCAACCAAAAAAAAAAGGAAAAAAGGAGAAACAGAATCTACTGGAAAACACATTTTAAAATGGCAATAGGAGTTGCTGTGGTGGCTCAGCAGAAATGAAGCAGTCTAGCGTCCATGAGGAAGCAGGTTCAATCCCTGGCCTCACTCAGTGGGTTAGGGATCCAGTGTTACAGAGAGCTGTAGTGTAGGTCACAGATTCAGCTCAGATCCCACATTGCTGTGGCTGTGGTGTAGGCCAGCAGCTACAGCTCTGATTCAACTGCAAGCCTGGGAACCTCCATATGCCATGGGTATGGCCTTATAAAGACAAAAATAAAAATAAGAAATAAAATGGCTGGAGTTCCCGTCGTGGTGCAGTGGTTAACGAATCCGACTAGGAGCCATGAGGTTGCGGGTTCGGTCCCTGCCCTTGCTCAGTGGGTTAACGATCTGGCATTGCTGTGAGCTGTGGTGTAGGTTGCAGACGCAGCTTGGATCCCGTGTTGCTGTGGCTCTGGGGTAGGCTGGCAGCTACAGCTGCGATTGGACCCCTACCCTGGGAACATCCATATGCCGTGGGAGCAGCCCAAAGAAATAGCAAAAAGACCAAAAAAAAATGACAATAAATACATATTTATCAATAATTACCTTAAATGTCATTGGACTTAATATTCCAATCAAAATACAAGTGGCAGATTGGATAAAAAGACAAGAGCCTACAATATGCTGTCCACAAGAGACACACATATAAATTGAAAATTAGGGGGAGGAAAAAGATATTTCATACAAATGGAAGACAGGGAAGCAGGAGTTGCAATACTCATATCAAACAAAACAAACTTTAAAATGAAGGCCATAAGGAAAGACAAAAGGCACTATTTAATGATCAAACAATCCATTTAAGAAGAGGAAAGTAAAATCATCAATATATATGCCCCTAATAGAGGAGTACCCAGATACATACAAGTACTAACAGACATAAAAGGAGAAATTAATGGGAATACAATAATAGTAGGAGACATTAACACTCCACTCACATCAATGGACAGATCCTCTAGACAGAAAATAAGGCAACAGAGATCCTAAATGACACAACAGAAATTTAAACTTCATTGACATTTTCAGGACATTACATCCAAAAAATATCAGAACATACATTTTTTTCAAATGCACATGAAACATTCTCAAGGATTGACCACATACTGGGGCACAAAACTAACCTCAGCAAATTTAAGCATATAGAAATTATTTCAAGTATTTTCTCTGACCACAGTGGCATGAAACTAGAAATCACACACAGGAAAAGAAATAAGAAAAAACTGCCTACATGGAGACTAAAAAACATGCTACTAAAAAAGCCAATGGATCAATGAGGAAATCGAAAGGGAAATTAAAAAATATCTTAAGGAGTTCCCATCGTGGCATAGTGGTTAACAAATCTGACTAGGAACCATGAGTTTGCGGGTTCGATTCCTGCCCTTGCTCAGTGGGTTAAGGATCTGGCGTTGTGAGCTGTGGTGTAGGTCACAGACACGGCTCAGATCCCGTGTTCCTGTGGCTATGGCATAGGCCGGTGGCTACAACTCCAATTAGACCCCTAGCCTGGGAACCCCCATATGCCGTGGGAGCAGCCCTAGAAAAGACAAAAAAAAATATTGAGACAGATGACAATGAAAACACAATAATTCAAAATCTATGGGATGCTGCAAAAGCAGTGCTTAGAGAGAAGTTCATAACAATACAGGTCTTCCTCAAAGTAGAAGAAAAATCTCAAATTGACAACTTAACCCACAAACTAAAATAATTAGAAAAAGAACAAACAAATCCCAAAGTCTGCAGAAGGAAGGAAATCTTAATGATCAGAAAGGAAATCAATAAAATAGAGATTAAAAAACAGTGGCAAAAATCAACAAAATTGACAAACCTCTGGCCAGAATCTTCAAGAAGAGGAGAGTAAAACTGAAATAAACAATGTAAGAAATTAATAAGGAGAAATCTCTAGAGAGGACAAGATGGCGGAGGAGTAGGGGGACACGCTCACCCTCTCCCACAAACACAACCAAAAAAGCACATCTACAGAATAAATGACTCGCACAGAACAGCAACCAATCGCTGGCAGAGGAACCTAAACTCCAATAATGGCAAGAAGTTCGTGACATTACTAGGCAGAACGGGAGAAAAGAGGAGAGTGAGAGAAGGTGAATCCGAGCGGGACGGGTGCTCCCGAAAGGGAACTGCAGAGGAGAAAGGGATCCCGCACCCTGGAAAGTCACCTACCTGGGGGAAAGATCAAACGAACCGGAGGAATCTCCAGATGCAGACAAGAGTGTAGCAGTAAGTTGGAGTATGGAAAAGCCGATCAAGAACCGAACGGACCATCTGAACTACGGGCACAGTCACCAAAAATTGAGACGCCTGGGTGGGGGCTGGGCACCGAGATCTCGGCTCCAGAGGTTAGACCCTGAGAACGGGCTGGGGGGGGCGGGGTGGAGCGGAAACTGCTTGGGAGGTCTAGAAACCATTCCAAGGGGCAGACTGCCTGGGAGACTAGAAAACAAAGCTGCCACAGAGGAAGGGAACAATATTCTAGGGGCGGGGAAGTGGAAAGCCACATCAGAGGGAACCTGGGAGAAGAGCCTGGTCTGCGCCCGTGCTGGGGAGGGGAGAGAAGAAGGGGTGGGTCCCCATAGAATACCCCCCATGCCACAGCAAGCTTACAGGCCCGCTCTGTGCTTCCCAGTGCATCCCCTCCCCCCACCCCCACCACCCCCTACGCTCTCACTGGACCTGGGGCTGCCTGCCATCCAGGAGGGCTGGCCTCAACAACTGCCTGAAGCCTACCACCGCAGGGGCTGTCCCTGCACAGGCCTGCTTGCCCTTTGGAGGGGCTACACTTCCGCAGAGCAGCACCAAACACCACCAGCCCCCGAGAAAAGGCCTGCAGCCCAGAAAAGCTAGAACAAGCCTGGCCAAGTCGTAAAAGATCTCAGAGGGTTTTTCTGAGTCGGGCTGCCCCGGGGAGGAGCCTCTTGGGTTTCCAACGGCCCTGCTACCCGCCCAAGCCCCCAGGGGGGTGACCTAGTGGATCAGTTGCATAGGACTGCCAGCTCCAGGCAGGACCCCCTGCAGCCCAGAAAAGCTGCAACAAGCCTGGCCGAGTCGGGAAAAGATCTCAGACGGTCTTTCTGAGTCGGGCTGCCCCGGGGAGGAGCCTCTTGGGTTTCCAGTGGCCCTGCTACCCGCCCAAGCCCCCAGGGAGTGCCCCACTCCCGCAGAATAGCTGCTCAGCAAATCCAGCCCCCTGGAAGAGCCTCTGCAGCCCAGAAAAGCTGCAACAAGCTTGGCCAGACTGTGAAAAGATCTGCCTACATTCTCAGGCCATCCTTCTGAGTAGGGCTGCCCTAGGGAAGAGTCTATTAGGTTCTCAGTGACCCAGATAGCTGCTCCAGCCCCCAGGGGGTGCTGCACTCCTGAGGAACAGCTGCCCAACACCGCCAACCCCCTGCAAGAACCCCACAGCCTAAAAACACCAGAGCAAGCTCTGCATGACCAAGTGAAATCTGCTACCATTGTGGTGTGGACCTCCCAGTCCTGTCTGCCCTCAGGAAGCCCTCCTTTGCTTCAAAGAAGCACTGTTAGCCCCATCAACACTCCAGAAAAGCCACACTGCCTCAAAAAAGATTGACCAACAATGCCAGCCCTCAGGAAATATTCCACGGCAGTGACAAGGCAAACACTGCCCAATCACGGAGAGTACAACTCCCTCAGGAGAAAGAAAACAACAAGCAAGGTGAAGAAGCTGAGAAACCACCCCCAGTCAAACCAACAGGAGAACTCACCTAAAAGAGTCAACAGTGAAACAGATCTCTGCAGTCTGACAGACCTGGAGTTCAAAAGAGAAATAGTGAAAATAATGAAGGAATTAAGAGAAGATATGAACAGTAATGCAGATACCCTCAGAAAGGAACTAGAACATATAAGGAGGAGCCAAGAAAAACTAGAACATTCATGTGCAGAGATGCAAACTGAACTAGGGGCAGTAAAAACCAGAATGAATAATGCAGAAGAACGAATCAGTGATGTGGAAGACAGAATAATGGAAATCACTCAATCCGGTCAACAGACAGAAAACTGAATCAAAAAACTGGAAAGCAATATAAGAGACCTATGGGATAATATAAAGCGGGCCAATCTACGCATAATAGGAATTCCAGAAGGAGTAGAAAAAGATAAGGGGATGGAAAATATATTTGAAGACATTATCGCTGGAAACTTCCCAAATCTAAAGGACACTGGGTTCAAGATACAAGAAGCACAGAGGGCCCCAAACAAACTGAACCCAAATAGACCCACACCAAGACACATCATAATAAAAATGGCAAAAGTTAGTGATAAAGAGAGGATCCTAAGGGCAGCAAGAGAAAAACAGAATGTTACCTACAAGAGAACCCCCATAAGAATATCAGCTGATTTCTCTACAGAAACACTACAGGCCAGGAGGGAATCGCAAGAGATATTTAAAGTGCTAAAAGGAAAAAATATGCAACCTAGAATACTCTATCCAGCAAGAATGTCATTTAAAATAGAAGGGGAAATAAAATTTTTTTCCAACAAACAAAAACTAAAAGAATACAGCAACACAAAAGCCAGGTTAAAGGAAATATTGAAAGGGCTTCTCTAAACCAAAAAGAAAGGAAGGAAAGGGAAGAAAAAAGAAAAGGAAAAAAAAAAATAAGAGGAAGAACTAGGACTGAGGAAACCACAATCAGAGAGCAGTCACTCAAATAAGCCAGCATACAGATTTAATCATGAACAGGCCTCAAACAAAATAAAATTAAAAAGAAAAAAATAAAAAAGAGTCATCAAAACCATAAAATGTGGGCAAGGGATGTTAGGAAGTAAATAACCCTTTTTGTTTGTTTGTATGTTTCTCTTCTTAATTTTATTTATTTATTTTTTATTTTATTTTATTTTATTTTATTTTATTTTATTTTATTTTATTTTGGTGTTTTGTCTTTTGTTGTTGTTGTTGTTGTTGTTGTTGCTATTTCTTGGGCTGCTCCCACGGCATGTGGAGGTTCCCAGGCTAGGGGTCAAATTGGAGCTGTAGCCTCCAGCCTATGCCAGAGCCACAGCAATGCGGGATCCGAGCCGCGTCTGCAACATACACCACAGCTCACGGCAACGCTGGATCGTTAACCCACTGAGCAAGGGCAGGGACCGAACCCGCAACCTCATGGTTCCTAGTCGGATTTGTTAACCACTGCCCCACGACTGGAACTCCCCTCTTCTTACTTTCAATATAGTAATGAAGTGTTTGAACTTACAGGACCATCAGGCTAAAACACACAATTATGGGAAGAGGTTAGCACACTTAAAAAACAGGGCAACCACAAGCCAAAAGCAAATATTGCATTTGCAAAAAATGAAAAAAAAAATACACTCAAGCAGATAATAACAGGAGACCATCCAACCAAAAAAAAAAAAAAAAAGGAAAGGAAGAATGGAGAACCATAGAATCAACTGGAACACGAGGTTCAAATGGCAATAAATAATCATCTATCAATTATCACCTTAATTGTCAATGGACTGAATGCCCCAATCAAAAGACACAGAGTGGCTGAGTGGATAAAAAGGCAAAAACCTTCAATATGCTGCCTACAGGAAACTCACCTTAGGACAAAGGATACATATAGATTGAAAGTGAAAGGGTGGGAAAAAATATTTCACGCCAATAGACATGACAGAAAAGCAGGAGTCACAACGCTCATATCAGACAAAATAGACTTTAAAACAAAAGACATAAAGAAAGACAAAGAAGGACACTACTTAATGATTAAGGGATCCATCCAAGGAGAGGATGTTACTATCGTCAACATATATGCCCCAAATACAGGAGCACCCAGATACATACAACAAATATTAACAGACATAAAGGGAGATATTGATGAGAATACAATCATAGTAGGAGACCATAATACCCCCCTCACATCAATGGACAGATCCTCTAGACAGAACACCAATAAAGCAACAGAGATTCTAAAGGAAACAATAGAAAAGTTAGACTTCATTGATATCTTCAGGACCCTACATCCAAAAAAAGTAGAATACACATTCTTCTCAAATGCTCATGGAACATTCTCAAGAATCGACCACATATTGGGACACAAAGCTAATCTCAATAAATTTAGGAGCATAGAAATTATCTCAAGTATCTTCTCTGACCACAATGCCATGAAATTAGAAATCAACCATGGGAAAAGGAAAGAGAAAAAACCTACTGCATGGAGACTAAACAACATGCTACTCAAAAACCAATGGGTCAATGAGGAAATCAAGAAGGAAATTAAAAACTACCTTGAAACAAATGATAATGAAGACACAACCTCTCAAAATCTATGGGATGCTGCGAAAGCAGTGCTCAGAGGGAAATGTATAGCAATACAGGCCTTGCTCAAAAAAGAAGAAAGATCCCAAATTGACAACTTAACCCTCCACCTAAATGAATTAGAAAAAGAAGAACAAAAAAGGCCTAAAGTCAGCAGAAGGAAGGAAATGATAAAGATCAAAGAAGAAATCAATAAAGTAGAGACTCAAAAAACAATAGAGAAAATTAATAAAACCAAGAGCTGGTTCTTTGAGAAGGTGAACAAAATTGACAACCCCCTGGCCAGACTCACTAAAAAGAGGAGAGAAAGAACCCAAATAACCAAAATTATAAATGAAAAAGTAGAAATCACAACGGATACAGCAGAAATACAAAAAACCGTAAGAGAATACTATGAACAACTATATGGCAACAAGTTTGACAATCTGGAAGAAATGGACAATTTTCTAGAATCTTAAGGCCTGCCAAAACTGAATCAAGTAGAAACAGACCAACTGAACAGACCAGTCACTAGAAATGAAATTGAAGAGGTCATAAAATCACTCCCGACAAATAAAAGTCCAGGACCAGATGGCTTCACAGGTGAATTTTATCAAACATATAAAGAGGAATTGGTGCCCATCCTCCTGAAACTCTTTCAAAAGGTTGAAGAAGAAGGAATACTCCCAAAGACATTCTATGATGCCACCATCACCCTCATTCCAAAACCAGACAGAGATACCACCAAAAAAGAAAACTATCGCCCAATATCATTGATGAATATAGATGCAAAAATTCTCAACAAAATCTTAGCCAACCGAATCCAACAACATACCAAAAAAATTATACACCATGACCAGGTTGGGTTCATCCCAGGTTCACAAGGATGGTTCAACATACGCAAATCAATCAGCATCATACACCACATTACCAAAAAAAAAAAGTCAAAAATCATATGATCATCTCAATAGACGCAGAAAAAGCATTTGACAAAGTCCAACATCCATTCATGATCAAGACCCTCGCCAAAGTGGGTATAGAGGGAACATTCCTGAATATAATCAAAGCCATTTATGATAAACCCACAGCAAATATAATCCTCAATGGGGAAAAACTGAAAGCCTTCTCACTCCAATCTGGAACAAGACAGGGATGCCCACTCTCACCACTGCTCTTCAACATAGTTTTGGAAGTCCTAGCCACAGCAATTAGACAAACAAAAGAAATAAAAGGCATCCATATAGGAAGAGAAGAGACACAACTGTCACTGTATGCAGATGACATGATACTATACATAGAAAACCCGAAGGACTCAACCCAAAAAACTACTTGAACTGAACAATAAATTCAGCAAAGTAGCAGGATATAAGATTAACATTCAGAAGTCAGTTGCATTTCTGTATACCAGCAATGAAATATTAGAAAAGGAATACAAAAATACAATACCTTTTAAAATTGCACCTCACAAAATCAAATACCTCGGAATACACCTGACCAAGGAGGTAAAGGACCTAAATGCCGAGAACTATAAAACTTTCATCAAAGAAATCAAAGAAGATGTAAAGAAATGGAAAGATATTCCATGTTCCTGGATTGGGAAAATCAATATTGTAAAAATGGCCATACTACCCAAAGCAATCTACAGATTCAATGCAATCCCTATCCAATGACCCAGGACATTTTTCACAGAACTAGAACAAACAATCCAAACATTTAGATGGAACCACAAAAGACCCAGAATCACCAAAGCAATCCTGAGAAACAAAAACCAAGCAGGAGGCATCACTCTCCCAGACTTCCAGAAATACTACAAAGCCACAGTCATCAAAACAGTGTGGTACTGGTATCAAAACAGACAGACAGACCAATGGAACAGAATAGAGAATCCAGAAATAAACCCTGACACCTATGGTCCATTAATCTTTGACAAGGGAGGCAAGAACATAAAATGGGAAAAAGAAAGTCTATTCAGCAAGCATTGCTGGGAAACCTGGACAGCTGCATGCAAAGCAATGAAACTAGAACACACCCTCACACCATGCACAAAAATAAACTCCAAATGGCTGAAAGGCTTAAATATACGACAGGACACCATCAAACTCCTAGAAGAAAACATAGGCAAAACACTCTCTGACATCAACATCATGAATATTTTCTCAGGTCAGTCTCCCAAAGCAATAGAAATCAGAGCAAAAATACACCCATGGGACCTCATCAAACTGAAAAGGAAACCCAAAAGAAAACAAAAAGACAACTTACAGAATGGGAGAAAACAGTTTCAAATGATGCAACCGACAAGGGCTTAATCTCTAGAATATATAAACAACTTATACAACCCAGCAGCAAAAAAGCCAATCAATCAATGGAAAAATGGGCAAAAGACCTGAATAGACTGTTCTCCAAAGAAGATATACAGATGGCCAACAAACATGAAAAAATGCTCAACATCGCTGGTTATAAGAGAAATGCAAATCAAAACTACCATGAGATATCACCTCACACCAGTCAGAATGGCCATCACTAATAAATCCACAAATAACAAGTGCTGGAGGGGCTGTGGAGAAAAGGGAACCCTCCTGCACTGTTGGTGGGAATGTAAACTGGTACAGCCACTATGGAGAACAGTTTGGAGATACCTTAGAAATCTATCCATAGAACTTCCATATGACCCCGCAATCCCACTCTTGGGCGTCTATCCGGACAAAACTCTCCTTAAAAGAGACACGTGCACCCGCATGTTCATTGCAGCACTATTCACAATAGCCAGGACATGGAAACAACCCAAATGTCCATCGACAGATGATTGGATTCGGAAGAGGTGGTATATATACACAATGGAATACTACTCAGCCATAAAAGAGAATGACATAATGCCATTTGCAGCAACATGGATGGAACTAGAGACTCTCATACTGAGTGAAATGAGCCAGAAAGACAAAGACAAATACCATATGATATCACTCATAACTGGAATCTAATATCCAGCACAAATGAACATCTCCTCAGAAAAGAAAATCATGGACTTGGAGAAGAGACTTGTGGCTGCCTGATGGGAGGGGGAGGGGGAGGGAGTGGGAGGGATCGGGAGCTTGGGCTTATCAGACACAACTTAGAATAGATTTACAAGGAGATCCTGCTGAATAGCATTGAGAACTTTGTCTAGATACTCATGTTGCAACAGAAGAAAGGCTGGGGGAAAAAATGTAATTGTAATGTATACATGTAAGGATAACCTGACCCCCTTGCTGTACAGTGGGAAAATAAAAAAAAATATTAAAAAAAAAAAGAAATCTCGGCACTGCAGAAATACAAAAAAACATGAGAATAGTATGAGCAACTGTATGCCAACAAATTTGACAATCTGGAAGAAATGAACATATTTCTAGAGATTTACAGCCTGCCAAAACAGAATCAAGAAGAAATAGATCAATTGAACAGACTGATCACTAGAAATGAAATTGAATATGTAATAAAAACTTTCCCTATAATCAAAAGTCCTGTACTGAATGGCTTCAAAGGCAAATTCTACTAAACATACAAAGAAATTATACCCATCCTTCTTTTTTCCCTTTTTTGTGTCTTTCGTCTTTTCAGGGCCACACCCTCGGCATATGAATGTTCCCAGGGTCTTATTGGAGCTACAGCTGCCGGCTTATGCCACAGCCACAGCAATGCCAGATTTGAGCCACGTCTGTGACCTACACTTCAGCTCACAGAAATGCCAGATCCTTAACCCACTGAACGAGGCCAGGGATTGAACCCACAACCTCATGGTTCCTAGTCGGATTTGTTTCTACTGTGCCGTGACGGGAACTCCACCCATTCTTCTTAAAATTTTCCAAAATATTGAAGAAGGAACACTCCAAGACATTCTATGAAGCCACCATCACCCTAATATCAAAACCAGACAAATATATACTACCAAAAAAATAAAATTATAGATCAATGTCTTTGAAGAATATAGACACAAAAATTCTTAACAAAATTTTAGTCAACCAAATCCAACAACATATACAAAAGATCATACACCAAGACTAATTGGGATTTATCCCACATTCACAAAGGATGGTTCTTCATGTGCAAATCAATCAACATCACATACTACATTAGCAAAAGAAAAGTAAAAAAACGACATGATCATCTCAATAGATGCAGAAAAGCATTTGACAAAATCCAACATCCATTCATGATAAAAACTTACCAAATTGGGTATAGAAGGAATATACTTTAACATAATAAAAGCCATTTGTGACAGATCCACAGCCAATATAATACTCAATGGAGAAAAGCTGAAAGCATTCCTACTAAAATCTGGAACAAGACAAGGATGCCCACTCTCACCACCTTTATTCAACGTAATATTGTAAGTCCTAGTCATAGCAATCAGACAAACAAAAGAAATAAAATGTATCCAAATTGGAAGAGAAGCAGTAAAATTGTCACTGTGTACAGATGACATGACACTATATAGAGAAATCCCTAAGGACTCCACAAAAAAAACTACTTTAACTGATAAATGAATTTGGCAAAGTACCAGCATACAATATTTACATTCACAAATCAGTTGCATTTCTCTATGCTAACAAGGAAATATTAGAAAAGGAATATAAAATACAATAATTTTTAAAATTGCACCCCAAAAATTTTAATATCTAGGAATGAACATGACTCAGGAGGGGAAAGACTTAGATGCTGAGAACTAAAAATTGCCAAAGCAATCCTGAGGGGTAAAAAAACTAAGCAGGAGGCATAACTCTCCCAGACTTCAGACAATATTATAAAGCTATAGTAATCAAGACAGTGTGGTACTAGTACCAAAACAGACATACAGATCAATGGAACAAAATAGACAACCCAGAAATAAACCCAGTCACCTATGGTCAATTAATCTTAGAAAAAGGAGGGAGGAATATAAAATGGGAAAAAGACAGTCTTTTCAGTAGGTTGTGCTGGGATAACTGGACTGCTGCCTGTAAATCAATGAAACTGGGACACACCCTCACACCTTGCAAAAAAATAAATGCAAAATGGCTTCACAACTTAAACGTAAAACAAGACCCCATCAAACTCCTAGAAGAGAACACAGGCAAAAAATTCTCTGACATCAACCCTACAAATATTTTCTTAGGTGGGTCTGCAAAAACAATAGAAATAAAAACAAAAATAAACCAATGGGACCTAATCAACTTAACAAGTTGTGCACAGCAAAGAAAATCATAAAAAAAAGACAACCTACTGAATGGGAGAAAATTGTTTCAAGTGATGCAACTGACAAGGATCTAATCTCCAAAATATAAATCAATTTATATAACTCAACAGCAAAAAAACAAAAACAAAGCAAACAAACAAATAAAACACAGCAACCCAGGGAGTTCCCATCGTGGCTCAGTGGTTAATGAACCCGACTAGAAACCATGAGGTTGTAGGTTAAATCCCTGGCCTTGCTCAGTGGGTTAAGGATCTGGCATTGCCGTGAGCTGTGGTGTAGTTTGCAGACACAGTTCGGATCCCACATTGCTGTGGCTCTGGCGTAGGCCAGTGGCTACAGCTCTGATTCAACCCCTAGCCCGGGAACCTCCATATGCTGCGGGAGCAGCTCAAGAAATCGCAAAAAGACACAAAAAACAAAAACAAAAGCAAACAAACAAACAAAAAAAAAACAACGCAGCAACCCAATTGAAAAATGGGCAGAAGACCTGAATAGACATATGAATGGCTAACTGGCACAAGAAAAATTGCTCAGCATCACTAATTATTAGAGAAATGCAAATCAGAACTACTATGAGGTAACTCCTCACATTAGTCAGAATGGCCATCCTTAGTAAGTGTATAAATAACAAATGCTAGAGAGGGTGTGGAGAAAAGGGTACCTTCCTACACTGTTGGTGGGAATGTAAATTGGTACAACCACTATGGAAAAGAGTATGGATGTTCCTCAGAAAACTAAATATAGAACTATCATATGGCCCAGCATTCCCACTCCTGGGCATGTATTAAGACAAAGAATTAATTTAAAAATATACATGAATCCATATGTTCATTAGTACTATTCACAATATCCGAGACATGGAAACAACCTAAATGTCCATTGACAGATGAATAGATTAAGTAGATGTAGTACTTACATACAATGGAATACTACTCAGCCATAAAAAAGGACAAAATAATGCTATTTGTAACAACATGGATGGAACTAGAGACTCTCACACTAAGTGAAGTAAGAAAGAGAAAGTCAAATGACATATCACTTATATCTGGAATCTAATATACAGCATAAATGAACCTATAAACAGAACAGAAACAAACTCATGGACATGGGGAGCAGACTTGAGTTTTCCAAGGGGGATGGGGAGGGAGCGGGATGGACTGGGAATTGGGGGTTAATAGTTGCAAACTATTGCATTTGCAGTGGAGAAGCAAAGAAATCCTGCTGTATAGCACAGGGGACTATATATAATCACTTGTTATGGAACATGATGGAAGATAATGTGAGTAAAATATATTTATAACTGGGTCACTTTGTTGTAGAGTAGAAATTGAAAGAACATTGTAAATCAACTATAATGAAAAATAAAATAAATTAAATGGTTCATATAACACAACATAAAAAAACCAACCTGATTAAAAAATGGGCAGAAGAGCCAAAGACATTTTTCTGAAGAGGAAATGGAGATGGCCCACAAGCACATGGAAAGATGCTCAACATTCACTAATCATCAGGGAAATACAAATCCAAACCACAATGAGATATCACCTCATACCTGTCTGAATGCCTATCATCAAAAAGATGCAAATAGCAAATGTTGAAGAGGATGTGGAGAAAAGGAAGCCCTCGTACACTCTTGATGGGAATGTAAATTGATGCAGCCACTATGGATAACATTATGGAGGTTTGCAAAAAACTGAAAATAGAACTACAATATGACCCAGAATTTCTACTCCTGGATATATATTCAACACCCTCGATAATTTGAAAAGACACACGCACCTCAATATTCATAACCACATTATTTACAGTTACCAAGATTTTAAATGCAACCTCAGTGTCCATCAATAATGAATGGAAAAAGAAGATGTGGTATATATATGCAATGGAATACACCTCAGCCATAAAAAAAGAACAGAACTTTGCCATTTGCAGTAACACCAATGGACTTGGAGGACAATAAGCTGAGTGAAATAAGTAAAAGACAAATACTGTATGATATCACTAACATGAGGAATCCAAAAAAATACAACAAACTAGTGAGTATAACAAAAAAGAAGTAGACTCACAGATATAGAGAAAAAAACAGTGGTTACCAGTGGGGAGGCAGGCAGGGGCACATAGGTGTGGGAGTATGAGAAATACAAACTATTGGGTGTAAAATAGGCTACAGTAATGTATTTTACAACATGAGGAATATAGATGATATTTTGCAATAAATGTAAATGGACTGTAGTCTTTAAAAATTGTATAAAAAATAAACAGTATATAAGGGATGCTGTCAACAAAAAAATAAAACCTCAGAGGGGTGGAAATATTTGTAAAGTTTGCATTTGACAAGTGTTTAGTATCTGGTATATGTAATAAACACTTACAACTCAAAAAATAAAAGACAAACAATACAATTAAAAAATTAGCAGAGTTCCCGCTGTGGCTCAGTGGTTAATGAATATGACTGGGAACCGTGAGGTTGCGGGTTCAATCCCTGGCCTTGCTCAGTGGGTTAAGGATCCAGCATTGCTGTGAGCTATGGTGTAGGTTGCAGACTCGGCTCGGATCCCCTGTTGCTGTGGCTGTGGTGTAGGCTGGTGGCTACAGCTCCGATTAGACCCCTAACCTGGGAACCTCCATATGCTTGCAGGAGCAGCCCTAGAAAGGGCAAAAAGACAAAAAAAAAAAATTAACAAAGGAGGAGTTCCTGTCATGGCTCAGCAGTTAGTGAACCTGACTAGCATCCATGAGGACGCAGGTTTGATCCTTGGCCTCACTCAGTGGGTTAAGGATCCAGCATTGCCATTAGCTGTGGTGTAGGTTGTGGATGTGGCTTGGATCTGGCATTGCTGTGGCTGTAGTGTAAGCCAGCTGCTGCAGCTCCAATTCAACCCCTAGCCTGAGAACCTCCATATGCTGCAGGTGTGGCCCTTAAAAAAAAGGTTAGCAAAGAGAATTGAATAAACATATCTCTAAAGACTATATATAAATGACCAGTAAGCACATGAAAACATGCTCAATATCATTAGTCACTAGGAAAATACAAATCAAAACCTCGGGGAATTTCTGTTGTGGCTCACCAGGTTAAGAACCCTACACAGTATCTCTGAGGGGGCAGGTTTGAACCCTGGCCTTGCTCAATGGGTTAAGGATTTGGCATTGCTGCAAGCTGTGGTGTAGGTCATGGATGCAGCTCAGATCCAGATTTGCCGTGGCTGTGGCATAGGCCTGCAGCTGCAGCTCTGATTTAACCCCTAGCCTGGGAACTTCCATATATGGGAGGTGAGGCCATAAAAATAAATACATTAAAAAAAATTAAACCCCCAATGAGATGCAATTTCACACACACTGGGATGGCTATAATAAAAAAACAGAAGAAAACAAGTGTTGACAAGGATATAGAGGAACTGATAATGTTGTACATTGCTAGTAGGTATGTTAAATGTTGTAGCTGTTGTGAAAAAACTTTTGGCTGTTCCTAAAATAAACATAGCATGATCATATGACTTAGCAATTCCACTCCTACATATGCACCCCGAATTGAAAAGTGGTGTTCAGGGAGATCCTGTTGTGGCTCAGCAGGTTAAGAATCTAACTAGTATCTATGAGGATGTGGGTTCAATCCCTGGCATCGCTCAATGGGTTAAGGATCCAGCATTGCCATGAGTTGTGGTGTAAGTCACAGACATGGCTCAGATCTGGTGTTGCTGTGGCTGTGGTGTAGGCTGGCAGTTACAACTCTGATTCGACCCCTAGCCTGGGAACTTCCATATGCTGGGTGTGGCCCTAAAAAGGCAAAAAAAAAAAAAAAAAGACGGAGAAATAACTTAAAATACTTTATGCTGAGTGAAATAAGCCAGACACAAAAGTCCATATATTATTTCATATATTTATGGAATGTTCAGAACAGGTCAAATTAATAAAGACAAACTAGATTAATTGTTGTCAGAGACTGAGAGAAAGGAGAAATAGGTAGTGGTTGCTTAATAAGAATGAGGTGTATTTTGGGGAGGCAGTGATAAAAATGTTCTGAAAGTTGACTGTGGTGATAATTCTACAACAATGTAAGTGTTCTAAAACCCACTAATTTGTTGACTTTAAAATGGTGAAAAATGGTAAATTTTATCTTATGTAAAGTTTACCTGAATAAAACAAATGCACTGAGTATTCCTGCAATTAATAGAAAAGTCGTTTAATTTTGTTTAGCTGATAAATCAAAATTTAAATATAGAACACTCAGTATTCATCACTTTAAGTAGGATAAACATGAAGTTATATAAATCCACAAAAATATTGAAAGCCTGAAACAAAGAGAACATGTTGAAAGGAGCAAGAGAAAAACAGCTTGTCATGTATGTACAACATATAATCACAATAACATTAAGAGCTATCTAGTAATCAGAAACAATGGAGGCCAGGAGGCAGTGGGATGACATATTCAAAGTGCTGAAACAGGAGTTCCCATCGTGGCGCAGTGGTTAACGAATCCGACTAGGAACCATGAGGTTGCGGTTCGGTCCCTGCCCTTGCTCAGTGGGTTAACAATCCGGCGTTGCCGTGAGCTGTGGTGTAGGTTGCAGACGCAGCTCGGATCCCGCATTGCTGTGGCTCTGGCGTAGGCCGGTGGCTACAGCTGCGATTCAACCCCTAGCCTGGGAACCTCCATATGCCGCGGGAGCGGCCCAAGAAATAGCAACAACAACAACAACAAAAGACAAAAGACAAAAAAAATATTAAAAAAAAGTGCTGAAAGAGAAAAAACATCAAACAATAATCTTATATATCTCAAAATTATCTTTTTAAAATTAAATAAAGACAATCTTAGAAAACAAAGAATTCACTGACAGCAGATCCTCTTTATAATAAATAGTCATACAATTATTGCTCTGAGAGCAAGTATGATAGGCTGAATATATCTATGTTCTAATTCCTAGAAGCTGTTAATATGTTATCTTACAGGGTAAAATATACTTTGTTAATGATCTTGAGATGGGGTGTTTTTAGGAATATACAGGTAAGCTAAGTATAATCATAAGAGTCCTCATAAGAGAAAGTCAAGAAATTCAAAGGTAATATGAAAAGTTCCCATTGTGTCTCAGTGGTAATGAACCTGACTAGTATCTGTGAGGATGTGGGTTTGCTCCCTGACACACTCAATGGGTTAAGGATCCAGCATTGCCATGAGCTGTGGTGTAGTTCGCAGATGTGGTTCAGATCTGGTGTTGCTGTGGCTGTGGCATAGGCTGGCAGCTGTAGCTTCAGTTTGACCTCTAGTTGGGGAACTTCCATATGCCACAGGTGTGACCCTAATAAAACAGAAGAAGAAGAAGAGGAAGAGGAGCAGGAGGAGGACAGGGAAGAAGAGGAGGGGGAGGAGGAGGAAGAACAAGAAGAAGAAGAACAACAACAACAGAAGGTAATAAGAGATGTGACAATGGAAGCAAGAAGCTGCAGTAATATGAGGAAGGAGCCACGAATCAAGGATACAAGTAGCCTTTAGAAAATGAAATGAAGGGTTCTTTCCTAAATTCCAAAAGGAGCAGAGCTGTGCTGAAACCTTGATTTTAGAATTCTGACCTCCAGAAATGTAAGAGAATAAATTTGTATTGTTCTGAGTTGCTAAATTTGTGGTAATTTGTTCAGCAACAATAGGAAACTACTACAACAAGTAAACTAAGACACAATTCACATTCATATTATTAAAAAGAGTGCAGTATAATTAATTATACTAGTAATTACAAAATAATCTGCAGAGAAAATCCCATGCCCATATTGCTTCCCTGCTGAATTCCACCAAACCTTTAAAGTGGAACTAATATCAATCTTTACAAACAGTTCCAAGATATAAAAGAGTTAACACTTCTAAACTCATTCTATGAGGCCATTATTACCCTGATACCAAAACCAGACAAAGGGATCTCCAGCAAAGAAAAACTGCAGGGCCAATATTCTTTTTTTTTTATTTTCCCACTGTACAGCAAGGGGGTCAGGTTATCCTTACATGTATACATTACAATTACATTTTTCCCCCAGCCTTTCCTCTGTTGCAACATGAGTTATCTAGACAAAGTTCTCAATGCTATTCAGCAGGATCTCCTTGTAAATCTATTCTAAGTTGTGTCTGATAAGCCCAAGCTCCCGATCCCTCCCACTCCCTCCCCCTCCCCCTCCCATCAGGCAGCCACAAGTCTCTTCTCCAAGTCCATGATTTTCTTTTCTGAGGAGATGTTCATTTGTGCTGGATATTAGATTCCAGTTATGAGTGATATCATATGGTATTTGTCTTTGTCTTTCTGGCTCATTTCACTCAGTATGAGAGTCTCTAGTTCCATCCATGTTGCTGCAAATGGCATTATGTCATTCTCTTTTATGGCTGAGTAGTATTCCATTGTGTATATATACCACCTCTTCCGAATCCAATCATCTGTCGATGGACATTTGGGTTGTTTCCATGTCCTGGCTATTGTGAATAGTGCTGCAATGAACATGCGGGTGCACGTGTCTCTTTTAAGGAGAGTTTTGTCCGGATAGACGCCCAAGAGTGGGATTGCGGGGTCATATGGAAGTTCTATGGATAGATTTCTAAGGTATCTCCAAACTGTTCTCCATAGTGGCTGTACCAGTTTACATTCCCACCAACAGTGCAGGAGGGTTCCCTTTTCTCCACAGCCCCTCCAGCACTTGTTATTTGTGGATTTATTAGTGATGGCCATTCTGACTGGTGTGAGGTGATATCTCATGGTAGTTTTGATTTGCATTTCTCTTATAACCAGCGATGTTGAGCATTTTTTCATGTTTGTTGGCCATCTGTATATCTTCTTTGGAGAACAGTCTATTCAGGTCTTTTGCCCATTTTTCCATTGATTGATTGGCTTTTTTGCTGCTGGGTTGTATAAGTTGTTTATATATTCTAGAGATTAAGCCCTTGTCGGTTGCATCATTTGAAACTGTTTTCTCCCATTCTGTAAGTTGTCTTTTTGTTTTCTTCTGGGTTTCCTTTGCTGTGCAAAAACTTTTCAGTTTGATGAGGTCCCATGGGTGTATTTTTGCTCTAATTTCTATTGCTTTGGGAGACTGACCTGAGAAAATATTCATGATGTTGATGTCAGAGAGTGTTTTGCCTATGTTTTCTTCTAGGAGTTTGATGGTGTCCTATCATATATTTAAGTCTTTCAGCCATTTGGAGTTTATTAAGTCTTTCAGCCATTTGGACTTTTATTTGTCGGGAGTGATTTTATGACCTCTTCAATTTCATTTCTAGTGATTGGTCTGTTCAGTTGGTCTGTTTCTACTTGATTCAGTTTTGAGAGCCAATATTCTTATATGAATATAGGGGTAAACATTTTTGACACAAAATGCATGGTGTGAGGGTGTGTTCTAGTTTCATTGCTTTGCATGCAGCTGTCCAGGTTTCCCAGCAATGCTTGCTGAATAGACTTTCTTTTTCCCATTTTATGTTCTTGCCTCCCTTGTCAAAGATTAATGGACCATAGGTGTCAGGGTTTATTTCTGGATTCTCTATTCTGTTCCATTGGTCTGTCTGTCTGTTTTGATACCAGTACCACACTGTTTTGATGACTGTGGCTTTGTAGTATTTCTGGAAGTCTGGGAGAGTGATGCCTCCTGCTTGGTTTTTGTTTCTCAGGATTGCTTTGGTGATTCTGGGTCTTTTGTGGTTCCATCTAAATGTTTGGATTGTTTGTTCTAGTTCTGTGAAAAATGTCCTGGGTCATTGGATAGGGATTGCATTGAATCTGTAGATTGCTTTGGGTAGTATGGCCATTTTTACAATATTGATTTTCCCAATCCAGGAACATGGAATATCTTTCCATTTCTTTACATCTTCTTTGATTTCTTTGATGAAAGTTTTATAGTTCTCGGCATTTAGGTCCTTTACCTCCTTGGTCAGGTGTATTCCGAGGTATTTGATTTTGTGAGGTGCAATTTTAAAAGGTATTGTATTTTTGTATTCCTTTTCTAATATTTCATTGCTGGTATACAGAAATGCAACTGACTTCTGAATGTTAATCTTATATCCTGCTACTTTGCTGAATTTATTGTTCAGTTCAAGTAGTTTTTGGGTTGAGTCCTTCGGGTTTTCTATGTATAGTATCATGTCATCTGCATACAGTGACAGTTGTGTCTCTTCTCTTCCTATATGGATGCCTTTTATTTCTTTTGTTTGTCTAATTGCTGTGGCTAGGACTTCCAAAACTATGTTGAAGAGCAGTGGTGAGAGTGGGCATCCCTGTCTTGTTCCAGATTGGAGTGAGAAGGCTTTCAGTTTTTCCCCATTGAGGATTATATTTGCTGTGGGTTTATCATAAATGGCTTTGATTATATTCAGGAATGTTCCCTCTATACCCACTTTGGCGAGGGTCTTGATCATGAATGGATGTTGGACTTTGTCAAATGCTTTTTCTGCGTCTATTGAGATGATCATATGATTTTTGACTTTTTTTTTTTGGTAATGTGGTGTATGATGCTGATTGATTTGCGTATGTTGAACCATCCTTGTGAACCTGGGATGAACCCAACCTGGTCATGGTGTATAATTTTTTTGGTATGTTGTTGGATTCGGTTGGCTAAGATTTTGTTGAGAATTTTTGCATCTATATTCATCAATGATATTGGGCGATAGTTTTCTTTTTTGGTGGTATCTCTGTCTGGTTTTGGAATGAGGGTGATGGTGGCATCATAGAATGTCTTTGGGAGTATTCCTTCTTCTTCAACCTTTTGAAAGAGTTTCAGGAGGATGGGCACCAATTCCTCTTTATATGTTTGATAAAATTCACCTGTGAAGCCATCTGGTCCTGGACTTTTATTTGTCGGGAGTGATTTTATGACCTCTTCAATTTCATTTCTAGTGACTGGTCTGTTCAGTTGGTCTGTTTCTACTTGATTCAGTTTTGAGAGCCAATATTCTTATATGAATATAGGGGTAAACATTTTTGACATAAAAGTAGCAAACTGAATCAAACAATTTAAAAAAGATAATAAACTCTGACCAATGGAGATTTATTCCAGGAATGCAATGTTGGTTTATTGTATGAAAAATGAATCAATGTAATACATTATACTAATTGAATGAAGAGAAAAAACTACATGATTATCTCAATTGATGGATAAAAAGCATTTGATAAAATCAAACATTCTTTGATGGTTTTTTAAAAAAGAAACCCACACTTGACAAACTAACAATAGGGGAGCTTCCTCCACCTGACAAATGGTGTCTATGAAAAATCCACAGCTTATATCATATTCAATGCTGAAAGACTGAATATGTTCTATCCAAAACTAGGAACAAAGTTATGTGCCCTTGCTACACTATTTTTTGGTTTGTGTTTGCAGCATGTGGAAGTCTCCAGGCCAGGGATCAAACCTGAGCCACAGCAGTAACCAGAGCCACAATAGTGACAATGCTGAATCCTTAATATGATGAGCCATCAGGAAACTCCAGACCTTGCTACTTTTATTTAACATTTTACTGTAGTTTTTGACAAGGCAGTTAGGCAAGAAAAAGAATTTAAAAGTATCAAGATTGGAAAAGGAGTAAAACTGTATTTACAGATGACAATCATATTTAGAATATTGTAAGGAATCCAATAAAAACCTTTTAGAAGTAATAAACAATTAAAGCAAAGTTACAAGATGAAAAAATCAACATACAGAAATCAATTGTATTTCTATGCAGTAGCAATAAAGGCCAAGATAAAATTCTATTTACAATGACATGAAAAAGTATAAAATGGTTAGGAATCAATCTAACAAAACAAATGCAAAATTTCTGCAAAGAGGGGTCCAAGATGACAGCATAGGAAGACCCTAAGCTCACCTCTTTGCATGGACACACCGAAGATACACCTACATATAGATAAGTTTCTCCTGAATAAGTACTGGGAGCTGCCCAGAAAAGGATCACATAGAAATGAGTTAGAGAAATGGAGGCATGGTATTTGCATGGACCTACCCTTGATGATGAGACCTGTAGTTGGGAGGGATATTGATGAGGGGTCTAAGCGCAGACTTACCTACACTGGGTCAGGGTGAAAAGGCAGTAATTTAAAGGGCACCTAGACTAAAAGGAAAGGAATTCTACTTACTAACAATAGAGCTTCTGCCAAATGGGCAGAGTATTTGCTGGAGTCATCTCCAGGGTTGGAGATATTAGTGAATGCCATTTTTTGTTTCCAAGGCACTACACTGGGCCTATGCCCATTCCAGTCCTAGCCATTTCACCAAGGCAGCCTCAGGTGAAGTATACCCCCAGACATTCCCAGACCCATGCCTGATTCAGTTTCAGCATCTCTGCCATCGAAGCCTTGGTGCAAATATTCCTGAGACTTCCCCCAGCCCAGGCCCATTCCAGCTTCAGCCTTTCTGCCCAGGTGTCCTCAGGTATAGCACATCTCTGGGGGCCATGACCAACCCGGGCCCACTGAAACTCAAGCCATCATGCCAAGGCTGCCTCAGCACAGCACTCCCTAGGGACTTCTTCTGGCTCATGCCACTCCAGTTCTACCAGATTGCCAAAGTTTCCAGGTGCAAGCAGTCTACACAGAGGATATTCTTACATAATGCCACACCTTTAAGATCATGAGAGGTAGGTGTTTCACCTAATTCATGGAAGCAAAAACCAAAAGTCAAACAAAATGTGGAGTCCAAATGGAGGAACAAAATAAAAGCTCAGGAAAAAACCCTAATGAAATGCAGATAAGTTATTTTCCTGATAAAGTGTTCAAAGAAATGATTATAAAGATACTCATTGAACATGATAGAAGATAATATGAGAAAAAGAATGTATATGTATTTATGTATAACTGGGTCACTTTGCTAAGCAGCAGAAATTGACAGAACATTGTAAATAAACCATATTTTAACAACATATTTTTTAAAAAAGATACTCATTGAACTCAGAAGAATGGAGGAACTCAGTGAGAACTTCAACAAAGACTTACAAAAATATAAGGAAGAACCGATCAAAACTGAAGCATAAAATAACTGAAATAAAAAATACTGTAGAGGCAATTGATAGCAGATTAGTTGACACAGAAGAATGGATAAGCAATCAAGAAGATAGAATAGTGGGAATCATCCAATCAGAACAGAAAAAAAAGAAAAAAGAATTTTTAAAAATGAGGACAGTTAAAGAGACCTCTGGGACAACATCAAGCTTACTAACATTCACATTTCACATTATAGGGGTTCCAGAAGGGGGGGGAGGGAGGGAGAAAGGGACAGAAGACTTATTTGAAGAAATCATGGCTGAAAACTTCCCTAACCTGAGGAAGGAAACAGACATCCAGGTACAGGAAGCACAGAGTGTCCCAAACATGATTAACCCAAAGAGATGCATACCATGTAATATAACAATTAAACAGCACAAGTTAAAAATAAAGAGAGAGTCTTAAAGGAAGCAAAAGAAAAACAATTAATCACATACAAGGGAAACCCAATAAGACCATTAGCTGAATTTTCAGTGGAAATTTTACAGACCATAAGAGGGTGACAGGATACATTTAAAGTGCTGAAATGAAAAAGCTTAAAACCTAGATTAGTCTATTCAGCAAGGTTATCTTTCAAAATTGAAGAATAGATAGTTTCCCAGGCAAATAAAAAACAAGAGTTCATCACCATTAAACCAGCCTTACAAGAAAAGTTAAAGAGACATCTTTAAGTATAAAAGAAAAGGCCACTACTAGAAATAAAATATATGAAAGAAAATATCTCACTGATGAAAGCAAATATATAGGAAAGGTCATGGATTGGCCACTTAAAATCTAGAATAAAGGTTAAAAGACAAAAGTAGTACAATCAACTATAACTAAAACAAGCATTTAAGGGAGATGCAAAATCAAAAGATATAAAATATGCCATTGAAAACATCAAACGTGGGTTGGGAAATAAAAATGTAGTGATTTTAGAATGTTTTCAAACTTAAGTGGCTATCAGCTTAAAATAGAGGCTATATCTACAGGATGATATATATGAACCTCATGGTAACTACAAACCAAAAACCTATAATGGATACACCAAAAATAAGGAAAAGTGAATATAAACATAACACTAAAAAAAAACAAAAACAAAACAAACAAACAAAAAAACATAACACTAAAAGAATAGATGAACAGTCAATAGGTCAATGAAGAAATCAAAGAGGAAAAAAACCTTTAGAAAAGTGAAAATGGAGACATAAGTGTCCAAATCTAGGGGATGTAGGAAAAGAAATTCTAAAAGGGAAGTTCATAGTGATACAGATATAACTCAAGAAACAAGAAAAATAAACAATCTAAATATACATTTAAAGGAACCAGAAGAAGAACAAGCAAAACCCAAAGTTAGTAGAAGAAAAATCATAAACATCTGATTTAAAATTAATGAACTAGAGACTGAAAAATATAAAATATCAATGAAACTAAGAGTTGGTTCTTTGAAAATATTAACAAAATTGACAAACCTTTAGCCAGACAAGGAAAAAAGAGAGAACAAATCAATACAATAACAACTGAAAGAAAAGAAATTACAACAAACACCCCAGAAATATAAAGAACCATAAACAATATTATAAACAATTATAAGCCACAAATTAAACAATCTAGAAGAAACGGATAAATTCCTAGAAACATGCAATCTTCCAAAAATGAATAATGAAGAAATAAATAATCTGAAGAGACTGATTACTTGTAATGAAACAGAACCAGTAATTAAAAAAAAAAAAACCTGCCAAAAAACAAAAGTCCAGTAGTTCCCGTCATGGCTCAGTGGAAACGAATCTGACTAGCATCCATGAGGATGCAGGTTCAATCCCTGGCCTCATACAATGGGTTAAGGATCTGGTGTTGCTGAGATCTGAGGTGAAGGTCATGGATTCAGCTTGGATTCCACATTGCTGTGGCTATGGTGTAGGCTAACAGCTACAGCTCTGATTTGACCCCTAGCCTGGGAACCTCCATATACCATGGGCATGGCCCTAAAAAGACAAAAAACAAAACAAAACAAATAAAATTTAAAAATTCCAGGTCCAGATGGCTTCACAGGTGAATTCTATCAAACATTTAAAGAAGAGTCAACACTTGTCCTTCTCAAATTATTCCAAAAAGTTGAAGTGGAGGCAAATTTCCAAACTCATTGTATGAGCTAGCATTAGCCTACACACACACACAAGCAATATTACAGGGTATTATCTTTGATGAACATGAATGCAAAAATCCTCAAAATATTAGCAAACCAAATTCAATAATACATTAAAAGCATCATACACCATGATCGACTGCCATTTATCCTAGGGATGTAAGGATGGTTCAAAATCCACGAATCAATTAACATGATATACCACATGAACAAAACAAAAAATAAAAACCATATGCTCATCTCACTACATGCAGAAAAGCTTTTGACAAAATTGAGCATCCATTTAGGATAAAAACTCTCATGAAAGTGGTACAGCAGAGACATAACTCAAAATAATAAAGGCTGAATACAACAAACCCACAGCTAACACCATATTCAATGATGAAAAGCTGAAAGCTTTTCCTCTAAGGTCAAGAAAAAGACAAGGATACCAACTCTCATCACTTTTATTCAACATAGTTTTGGAAGTCCTAGCCATAGCAATAAGATAAGAAAAAGAAGAAAGGTAATCCAAATTGGAAAGGAAGAAATAAAACCATCAGTATTTGCAGACGTCATGAAACCATGCACTGAAAATCCTAAAGTCCAAAAAACTATTAGAACCTGTAAGTGAATTCAATAAAGTTGTAGGATACAAAATTAATAACAGAAATCTTTTGCATTTTTTTTACTATTGAGTTCTACATTTGTCTCTTCTCATTTTTTAAAGTTTTATTGAAGTATAGTTGATTTACAATGCTGTGATAGTTTCTGCTGTACAACGAAGTGATTTATTATGCATATGCATACATCCATTCTCTTTTAGATCCTTTTCCCACATAGATTATCACAGAATATTGGGTAGAGTTCTCTGTGCTATAGACCAGGTTCCTATTGGCCAACTATTCCATATACCTCAGTGTGCATATGCCAATCTCAAACCCCAAGTCCATCCCTCTCCACCCCCTACTTGTCCCCTTTGGTAACCACACTAATAATAAATTATCAGAAAGAAAAAGAAAGAAAACAATCCTATTTGCAATTGCATCAAAAGAATACAATAATGAGGAATAAATTTAACCAAGAGAGGAAAGAATTGCCCTCTATAAACTATAAGAAATTGAAGAAAGAAATGGAAGAAATCACAACTAAATGGAAAGATATACTGTGATCATGATTTGGAAGAGTCAATATCATTAAAATGTCTGTACTACTCAAAGCAACCTATATATCTAATGCAATCCCTATCAAAATGTCAATGGCATTTTCACAAAATTAGAATAAATATTCCCAGTATTTGTATGGAACCACAAAAGACCCTGAAGAGTCAAAGCAGTCTTGAGAAAGAAGAACAAAGCTGGAGATATCATGCTCTCAGATTTGTAATTATACTACCATGCCATAGTAATCAAAACAACATGGTACTGGCATAAAAGTACAGACACAGAGACCAATGGAACAGAATAGAGAGTTCAGAAATAAAGCCACATTCCTTTGGTCAATTAATCTACAACAATGGAGGCAAGAATATGCAATGTGGGAAAAGACAGTCCCCTCCATATATGGTGTTGGAAAAACTGGACAATTACATGCAAAATAATGAAACTTGACCACATTCTTACACTATGTAAAAACATAAACTGGAAATGAATTAAAACTTAAATGTAAGACCTGAAATCATATAACTCCTAGAAGAAAACATAGGCAGTAAACTTTCTGACATTGGTCTTAGCAATATTTTTTTGAATATCTCTCCCCAGGCAAGGGCAACAAAAGCAAAAATAAACTAGTGGGACTACATCAAACTAAAAAGCTTTGGCACAGTGAAGAAAAATAAAATTAAAAGACAACCTACTGAACTGGTAAAAATATTTGCTAACAATGTGTCTGATAAGGGGTTGATATCCAAAAAATATAATGAATCATACAACTCAATATAAGAGAAACAAAAAACATGATTAAAAAACGGGCAGAGGACCTGAACAGACGTTTTCCCAAAGAAGATATACAGATGGCCCGCATGAAGGTGCTCAATATCACTTATCATCAGGATAATGCAAATCAAAACCACAGTGAGACACCACCTCACACTTGTGAGATGGGATGTTATCAAAGACAAGAAAGAAAAAGTGTTGGCAAGTATGTGGTGAAAAGGGAAACTTCATGCACTGTTATTGGGAATGTAAGTTGGTGAAGCCCCTATGGGAAACAGGATGGAGATTCCTCAAAAAATTGAGAATAGAACTACTGTATGATCCACCAATTCTACTTCTGGATTTTTATCCAAAGAAAATGAATTTTAAAAAATATAGGTACCTCCATTTTCATTGCACTATTATTTACAATAGCCATATAAAAGATCTGATATACATATGGCATATTACTCAGCCATAAAAAGGAATGAAGTCTTCTTTTTTTGTGGCCTTGCCACAGTAGTGAACCTGGCCATTGCAGAAACACTGGATCCTTAAAATGCAGTGCCACAAGGGAACTCCAAGAATAAAGTCTTGTTATTGGTAACAACATGAATCAATGGATGAATGGATACAGAAGTTGGGAGATATATATATATTTCATATATCATTTTATATATCATTATATATATAATGAAATATTTTTCAGCCTTAAAAATAGAGGAAATCTAATTTTTCTGAAAACATGAATAGACTTTGAAGACATTATGTTAAGTGAAATAAATAAGACAAATACCATAGTATTTCACTTTTTGTGGAATCTGCTAAACAAAACAAACAAAACAAAACAGAAACAGACTTAGTTACAGAGACCAGTGGAGAAGAGGGGGGCAGGTGAAATAAGTGAGGGATATTAAGAGGTACAAACTTCCAGCTGTAAAATAAATAAATAATGGGGGTGTAATGTATAGCATAGCAAATGCCATCAATAATATTGTAACAATTTTGCATTGTGATGGATTGTAACTGGTCTTATTTTGATCATTTCACAGTGTATAAAATATTGAATGGGAGTTCCCGTCGTGGCACAGTGGTTAACGAATCCGACTAGGAACCATGAGGTTGCGGGTTCGGTCCCTGCCCTTGCTCAGTGGGTTAACAATCCGGCGTTGCCGTGAGCTGTGGTGTAGGTTGCAGACGCGGCTCGGATCCCGCGTTGCTGTGGCTCTGGCGTAGGCCGGTGGCTACAGCTCCGATTCAACCCCTAGCCTGGGAACCTTCATATGCGGCAGAAGCGGCCCAACAAAATAGCAAAAAGACAAAAAAAAATTGAATGATTATATTGCACATGTGAACCTAATGTAATATTGTGCATTAATTTTATCAATAATATCAAATTTAAAACTCTGCTCTGAGGAAGACAATGTCCAGAGAATGAGAAGACAAGCCAGAGACTTAGAGAAAACGTTTATAAAAGAAATATCTGATAAGGAATATTATTCAAAATATGTAAAGAACCCTTAAAACTCAAGAAAAAAAAAATAGCCCTTAGTGAAAAACTGGCAAAAGACATGAACAAACAGCTCACCAAAGATATATACAGATGGCAAAGAGGTCTATGAAAAGATGCCCCATGTGGTATGTCATCAGAGAAATGCAAGTTAAGCAATGAGATACCACCATACACTTATTAGAAAGGCCAAAATCTGGAATGCTGACAACACAAAATGCTAGCAGGCATAAGGAACAAAAGTAACTCTCACTCATTCATTGCTGGTGGGAATGCAAAATCATACAGCCATTTGGATGACAGTTTGGCAATTTCTTACAAAACGAAACCGAGTCTTGCCAATGCCATTTAGCCACTGAACACTTTGGTGTTTACTCAAGCAAGCTGAAAACTAATGTCCACTGAAAACTCTGCACATGGATGTTCACACCTGCTTTACTCATAATAGCCAAAACTTGGAAACAACCAAAACGTCTTTCAGAAGTTGAATGGATAAATAAACCATGGTACATCCAATGGAATATTTATCCAATGCTAAAAATAATTGAGCTATCAAGCCAGGAAATGACATAGAAAAAACTTAAATGTACGTTACTAAATAAAAGAAATCAATCTGAAAAGGCCTACATACTGTATGATTCTAATTATATGATATTTTGGAAAAGGCAAAACTATGGAGACAGTAGAAAGATTGATGGTTGTTGAAGTTGGGAGAGGGAGGGATTAATAGGATGAGAACATAGGTTTTTTAGGGCAGTGAAAATACTCTGCATTATACTATAATAATTGATACATGGATCGTTATAAATTTGTATAACTCCACAGAATGTATACCAACAGTAAATCCTAAAGTAAAGTCTGGACTTTGGATGTTTATGATATGTCAGTATAGGTTCATCAATTATAACACAAGTACCATTTTGTGGGTGATGACAATAAAGGAGGCTATGCATGTGTTGGAGTAGAGTGTAGATGGGAAATCTCTATTCTTTCCTCTTAATTTTGCTTTGAACATAACAATGCTCTAAAAAATAAAGTCTTCAAAATGAAATTTAAAAAGACAGTGAATTATCTTAGGTGTTAACTCCCCTCTGAATGTTTGAGAGAATTCACCTGTGAAGGAATCTGGTCCTAGATTTTTGTTTGTTGGAAGTTTTTAAATCACAGTTTCAATTTCAGCACTTGTGATCATCTGTTCATCTTTCCTATTTCATCTTGGTTTAGTCTTGGAAGATTGTACTTTTCTAAGAATTCTTCCATTTCTTCTAGGTTGTCTGCTTTATTAGCATATAGTTGCTTGTAGTAGTCTCTTATGATCCTTTGTATTTCTGTGATGTCTGTTGCAACTTCTCCTTTTTTGTTTCTAATTTTATTTAAGTCCTCTCTCTTTTTTTCTTGATGAGTCTGGCTAAGGTTTTATCAATTGTGTTGATCTTTTCAAAGAAAGAGTTTTTGGTGGAGCATTATGGAGGATAATGTGAGAAAAAGTATATATATATATATATATATATATGTATGTATATATACACATATATATATATGATGGAGTCACTTTGCTGTACAGTAGAAATTGACAGAACACTGTAAATCAACTATAATGGAAAAAATAAAAATCATAAAATAAAAAATAAACAAAAAGAAAAAAAAAGAACCAGATTTTAGTTTCATTGCTTTTTTCTATGGTTTTCTTCATTTCTATATCATTTATTTCTGCTCTGATCTTTATGATTTCTTTCTTTTTGCTAACTTTGGGTTATGTCTGTTCTTCTTTCTCTAGTTGCTTTAGGTGTAAAGTTAGATTGTTTATTTGAGATTTTTCTTGTTTCCTGAGGTAGGCTTGTATTGATATAAACTTCTCTCTTAGAACTGCTTGCTGCATCTTGTAGGTTTTGGATTGTTGTGTCTTTGTTATAACTGGTTTCTAGGTATTTTAATTTCTTCTTTGATTTCTTCAGTCATCCATTGGTTGTTTAGTATTATTTTGTTCAGTCTCCATGTATTTGTGATTTTTGCAATTTTCTTCTTACTGTTGATTTCTAGTCATATAGCATTGTGTTCGGAAAAGATGCTTGATATGATTTCAAGAATGTGATCCATCCTAAAAAATGTTCCATGTGCACTTGAGAAGAATGTATATTCTATATCAATTAAGTCCATCTTGTCTAATGCATCATTTAAGGCCTGTGTTTCCTTGTTGATTTTCTGTTCAGATGATCTGTCCATTGCTGTAAGTGGGGTTTAAAGTCCTGTGCTTTTACTGTGTTATTGTCAATTTCTCCTTTTTATGTTGTTAGCAGTTGCCCTATATAATGAGGTGATCCTATGTTGGGTGCATATATGTTTACAATTGTTATGTCTTCTTCTTGGATTGGTCCTTTTGATCATTATGTAATGCCCTTTTTTTTCTTATAATATTCTTTATTTTAAGGTCTATTTTGTCTGATATGAGTATTGCTACTCCAGCTTTCTTTCGATTACCATTGGCATAGAATATTTTCTTCCATCCTCTCACATTCAATTTGTATGTGTCCCATTAGAAGTGAAGTGGGTCTCTTGAAGGCAGCATATATATGGGTCTTGTTTTTGTATCCATTCATCTAGTCTATGTCTTTTGGTTGGGGCATTTAGTCCATTTACATTTAAGGTAATTGTTGATATATATGTTCTCATTGACATTTTATTAACTGTTTTGGATTTGTTTTTGTTGGGTTTTTTTTCTTCCCTCTTTCTCTTATTCTTTTCTCATGTTTTAATGACAACCTTTAGTGTTGTGTTTGGATTGCTTTTTCTTATTTGTGTGTGTATCTATTGTAGATTTTTGGTTTGCAGTTACCATTAAGTTTTGATATAGGAGTCTATATATATACACAAGATTGTTTTAAGTTGTTGGTCTCTTAATTGCAAGTGTATCTCCAGTATCCCTGCATTTGTACCCTTTTCTTCTCACAATTTCTGGTTTTGGTAGTATATTTGTGTGTGGACGTTTTCCTACCTTTACTATATGTATGCCTTTACTAGTGAGCCATGTAATATTTTTGTTTCTAGTTGTGGTCTTTTCCACCTAGTTCCCTTAGTATTTGTTGTAAATCAGGTTTAGTGATGCTGAATTCTCCTAGCTTTTGCTTGTCTGTAAAGCTTTTGATTTTTCCTTCTAACCTGAATGAGAACCTTGCTGAGTAGAGTAATTCTGACTGGAGTTTTTTACTTTCATCACTTTAAATATATCATGCCACTACCCTCTGGCCTGCAGAGTTTCTGCTGAAAAAGAAGCCTATAACATTCTCAGGGTTCCCTTGTATGTTATTTGTTTCTTTTCCATAGCTGCTTTCAAGATCTTCTTTTTATCTTTAATTTTGGTCAGTTTGATTAATATCTTAGATATGTTTTATATGGCACTCATTGTGCTTCCCAGGAGTGAGTGATTCCTTCCCTATGTTAGGAGAATTTGCGCATTTGGGTGTTGGTGCATTTAATTGTGTCCCAGATTTCTCTTAGACTGTCTTTATTTCTTTTCAATCTTTTTTCTCTTTTTTGTTCTGCTTCAGTGATATCCACTAGTCTGTCTTCCACCTCACTTATTTTTTCTTCTGCCTCCTGTATTCTGCTGTTGATTCCTTCTAGTGAATTTTTTTTTACTTTTTTACAGAATAAAATACATACATTTACAGACAATTACATTCACACAGATTATTATAACATGGATCTTAAGAAACAGATTAAGTGACTCCCACTGGAGAAGTGGAAAGGAAAATATGCTGAGACAAATAGGAAATTTATTCTATACTTTATCCCAATTTTATGGCTTTCATCATTACTACTTAGTTTTATCTATTACATTTCAATTTTTCTTTAAAAATTAGCATTATTAAGTTGTTATATTATGCAAATAAACTTTATAAAGAAGAAAGCCTTATATACCATTAAATATTTTATATAGCACAGTAAAAAGAATAACTTAACTGGTAAGCATAACAAAAATAATACACCCTCTGAAAATAAGTAAAATATAAAATACATAAATTGGTTAAAAAACAGTGTAAGTATATAAATATGTCCTCACAATTTGTTACATCTCATTGATTCTTCAATAAAGGCATTACACCATTCTAGGTGATGTGATAAACAAGACATTATAGACTTTACATTGTACCATGGAGAGAAATGGTTATTAATAATACAATTGTAGAACTGTATTATTTAATTGTACAGTGACATTATTTAATTGTAATTATCATAAGTTCTTTGATGGAGAGGAAATCAGAATCAGATGTAAGAAGACTTCAGCATTCCAAGAATGATGTCAAATGACCCCCCTCATGGTGGATTATGCACTTATTTACCATGAGATATATTTCTTCTCCAGAGAGTGCTTGTTTGTGTATCAATTGTAGATTTTTGGTTTGCAGTTCTTCTGAAGTTTTGATGTAAGAGTCTATATGTATATGAGATTGTTTTAAGTTGTTGTTCTCTTAATTGCAAGTTCATCTCTGGTGTCCTTCATTTGTACCCTCCTCTTCTCATGATTTCTGATTTTGATGGTATAATTGTGCATGGATGATTTCGTATCTACTGTATATATACCTTTACTGGTGAGCCTTGTCATTTGTGGCATTTTTGTTTCCTGTTGCTGATCTTTTCTTTCCTGCCTAGAGAAGTTTCTTTAGTATTTGTTGTAAGGCTGGTTTAGTGTTGCTGAATTCTCTCAGCTTTTGCTTATCTGTGAAGGTTTTGATTTCTCCTTCAAATCTGAATGAAAGCCTTGCTGGGTAGAGTATTCTTGGTTGGAGGTTTTTTCCTTTCATCACGTTAAGTATATCATGCCACTCCCTTCTGGCCTGCAGAGTTTCTGCTGAAAAATATGCCCATAACCTTATTGGGATTCCCTTGTATGTTACTTGTTTCTTTTCCCTAGCTGATTTCAAGATTTTCTCTTTGTCTTTAATTTTGGTCAGTTGGATTAATGTGTGTCTTGGGGTGTTCCTCCTTGGGTTTATTTTATATGGTCCTTGTTGCACTTCCTGGATTTGAGTGAGTGGTTCCTTTCCCATGTGAGGGAAATTTTCAGCTATTATCTCTTGGAATATTTTTTCTTTCCCCTTCTCTCTCTCTTCTCCTTCTGGCACCCCTATAATACGGATGTTGGTGCGTTTAACATTGTCCCAGGGTTCCCTGAGACTCTCTTCATTTTTTTTCAGTCTTTTTTCTCTTTTCTGTTCTACATCCATAATTTCTTCTAATCTGTCCTCCACCTGGCTTATTCGTTCTTCTGCCTCCTGTATTCTGCTGTTAGCTGCTTCTAGTGATTTTTTTATTTCAGTTATTGTATTTTGCATCTCTTCTTGTGTAAGTTTTAGATCTTGTATCTCTTTGGTCAGTGTTTCCTGTAAGTTATGATTCTACTGTCTTTTTCCTGGAGGCTGAGAATCTCCTGATCACTTAGCTGTTTTTCTGGGGTTTTTCCTTTCTCCCTCATCTGAGTTATAGTTCTCTGTCTTTTCATTTTTATAGGTTTTTGGTGTGGTGACCTTTTTATAGATAATAGAGCTGTAGCCTCTCTTACTTCTGGTGTCTGCCCCCCTTGTGGCTGAAGTTGGTATCTCCTTCTAGTGAATTTTTTATTTCAGTTATTGTATTTTGCATCTCTGCTAGCTTAATCCTTAAATCTTCTATTTCTTTGCTCAGTATTTCTTGTAATTTATCCATCTTTGCCTCCACTTTATTTCCAAGATCTTGAATCATCTTTACTTTCATTAGTCTAAAGTCATTTTCATGGAGGTTTTTAATCTCCAGATCACTTAGCTGTTTTTCTGTTTTTTTTTTCTTGTTCTCTTATCAGAATCATAATTCTCTGCCTTTTCCTTTTGTGTAGATTTTTAGTGTAGTCACCTTTTTGCCTGCAATAGGGTTGTAGTCTCTCTTGCTTCTGATGCCTGCCCCACCTGTGGCAGTATGAGGGTTTGCTGCAGACTTCCTGCTGGGAGGGACTGGTGCCTCCCCACTGGTCTGATTCTTGTCCCTCTGGTGGGTGGGGCTTCATCTCTGGGGGTGATTAGAAGCAGCTTTGTGCTTGGTGGCAGTTTTTAGGTAGCCTGTGTGTTGATGGGTGTGGCTGTGATTTTTGACAGTTTTGTTATGCTGTGTCTTGGAGAAGATCTTGAGTTTTATTTATTTGGGGACCTATAAGCTTCATGAACATGGGTATTCAAATCTCTCCCCAGATTTGGAATATTCTCAGCCATTATTTCCTTAAATAAATTTTGTTGCCTTTTCCTTTTCTTCTGGGACTCCAATAATTTGCTCATTGCTTCTTCTGATTATAGTGCATAGTTTACATAGATTTTCTTTTCTTTTTTTCTCTCTGGATGTATTATTTGAAGAATCCGTCTTCTAACTTCACATATTTTTTCTTTTTCATTCATTCTGATCTTGATTCCCTCTATTGCATTTTTTATTTCATTCGCCACATTCGTCAGCTCCAGACTTTCTATTTGATTCTTTCCTTTTTCATGATTTCTATCTTTGTTAATCTTATTTTGCTTGTGTGTTGTTTTCCTGATTTTGTTGAGTTGTCTTTCTGTGTTTTCTTATGGTTCATTGAATTTCCTTTAAACAGTAATTTGAATTCTTTATGAGATAAATTGAATTATCTGTCTTTGGGGTTGATTACTAGAAAAATATTGTGATCTTCTAATGGTGTCATATTTCCTTGATTGTATGTGTTTCTTGAAATACTGCTTTGCTATCTTTTTGCATTTAAAGCAGCAATCACCTCCTATAGTCTTTACTGAATTTAGGAGAGAAATACCTTTAATCAGTCTTGCTAGAGATTCTAAGGCTTTCTCAGACCTTCTATGAATATAGCTGTTCTGTGCTTCTTGCTCCCTCTTGTGGCAGAATTCTTAAACTTGTAGGCCTTCTCTCAATCCTACAATGCACCAGTCCAAATTCTGGCAGGATCCTTTTTGCTTTCCCAAGGATGGTACTGAATGTCCAGATTGTGATCTCTTCCTGGTCTGAAGATTTGGGCCAACTTTCTGCATGTGCTCACTAGCTATCTGCTAAAACTCAGTCTTACTGCCAGTGGAATCACCCACAGAGGGCTAGCCATGAGGTAGAGGGTTATGTGGGTGAAACACATAAAGCAATGGGATGCCCATGAGCCATATGGAGGTCTGTACACGAGAAGTCTCGGGGGTTCATTGGTAGGCCTCCCAATGGAGTCCATGATGTTATTATTAGGATTTTGTTCCTTTGATAATTTCCTAGCCCTGGCTGCTATTCTCCTAGCTACTCACTGCCCCCTAGTTTTCCATCTCACAACTTAGGACTCTAGATGGATTGAAAGAGAAATGGGCCTTTTTGGCAGTGTCCTGCACAACTGGAGAAGTCAGCACTCATTCATACTCTCTCACTTTTCCCTGTGGGAGAAATTATGGGTCAAGGAATCTCTTGGCATTGAACATTGGTAAAGTCAAAATGTTACTCATCCTCTCCAGTGCATATAATCTCTAAATTTTTTCTCCAACAATGTGCTGGGACTTCTCCACTGTACTCCTAGACTTTCACAAAGTCTCTCCCATCTGTGAGTGATTATCTAAGTCTGTTTATTCTCCAGGTGCTCCAAGACTATGGCCTAGAAGGGCTGGATTTGGTTCATGGTGCATTTCAGGGTCCACAGCTGGGGCCAAGGACTGAATAGCTATTATCTGATAGCTGGGTAGGCAGTACTCTTCCCAGCCCCCTTGGCACCTGGTGCTGGATACCACAGCTCCTACAAAGGTGGTTTTGTCTATAGATGGATGCCAAATTGCTGTTATTGAAGGAAGTATACAAGTGGAGGACTTCTTTTTTCTTTCAGTTTTATTTAAATATAATTGACAATACAGCACTGTATAAGTTTAAGGTGTATAGTATAATGATTTGACATATACATTATGAAATGATTTGTCACAATAAGTTTAATAAATAGTCATCATCTGATATAGATGCAAAGTTAAAGAAATAGAAAAAAAACTATTTTTCCTCATGATGAGAACTCTTAGGACTTACTCTCTTAGAAACTTCCATGTATAACACAGAGCAGTATTAATTATATTCATCATGTTGTATACTACATCCCTAGTACTTATTTACCTTATAACCAGAAGTTTTTACCTTTTGACTACCTTCATCCAATTCCCCCTCCCTCCACCCCCTCACTTTTAGTAGCCCGCAAATCTGATCTCTTCTTCTATGATTTGGTTTTTGAGGTATAATTGAACTACACACTATGCTAGTTCCTGTTACACAATGTAGTGATACAATATTTCTATACATTTAAAATGATCACCATGAGAATTCTAGTTATGATATGTTCACCACACAAATTCTAGTTATGATATGCCACCACACACACACATAGTTATTGACTATATTCCCCACATTGTACATCTCATAGCTCTGACTCATTTATTTTGCAACTGGAATGTTGTACTTCTTAATCTCCCTCACCTATTTCTTCTCCCACCCTACTCCCCTCCCTCTGGCAACTACCTGTTCATTCTCTCTATCTGGCTCTGCTTCTGTTTTATTATGTTTGTTCATTTGTTTTGTTTATAGATTCCACAAGTAAGTGAAATTGTACAGTATTCGTCTTCCTCTGTCTGACTTATTTCACCTAGCATAATACCCCCTAGGTCCATCCATATTGTTGCAAAGCAAGATTCCATTTTTTTTTTACAACTGGGTAATATTCCATTATATATATATAAAACATCTTCTTTATCCATTCCTCTGTCAGTGGATGCCTTATTTTCTTTTTCTATCTTGGTTGCACTGACGAGTTGTACAATGTTGCATAGAAGTGAAAAGAGCAGAAATTATTTACTTGCTCTTGATTTTAGGAGTAAAGAATTCAGTCTTTCACCATTAAATATGATTTTAGTGCTAGGATTTTCCTAGATGCCCTTTATATATTTTTATTGAAGTATAGTTTGCTTTCAATGTGTGTTAGTTTCTGGAGTACAACAAAGTGGCATATATATGTATTCATATATAATGTTTTTTTATGATGAATAATATTCCATTGTGTAGATAGATATACACTACATCTTTTTTTTGTTGTTGTTGTTAAGGTTACATGTGTGGCATATGGAAGTTCCCAGGCTAGGGGTCAAATTGAAGCTACAGCTGCTGGCCTATGCCACAGCCACAGCAATGCCAGATCTGAGCCATGTCTGCAACCTACACCACAGCTTGTGGCAATACCAGATCCTTAACCTACTGAGGCTAGGGATCTAATCCACATCCTCACTGGATACTAGTCAGGTTCTTTTCTGCTGAACCACAAAGGGAACTCCTACACTACATCTTATTCAGCCATCTCACTGTGTCACTCATACTTCCTTCCTTTTAAATTACTTCGATGGGAGTTCCCATCGTGGCGCAGTGGTTAACGAATCCGACTAGGAACCATGAGGTTGCGGGTTCGGTCCCTGCCCTTGCTCAGTGGGTTAACAATCCGGCGTTGCCGTGAGCTGTGGTGTAGGTTGCAGACGCGGCTCGGATCCCGAGTTGCTGTGGCTCTGGCGTAGGCCGGTGGCTACAGCTCCGATTCAACCCCTAGCCTGGGAACCTCCATATGCTGTGGGAGTGGCCCAAGAAATAGCAACAACAACAACAACAACAACAAAAAAGACAAAAGACAAAAAAAATGAATGGATGAATAATAAATAAATATTTAAAAAATAAATAAATAAATTACTTCGATGGACTTTCTCTGACCCTAGGTTTTTTCTTTGTGTCCCTCTTCAAATATGACAGTTCCAACTGTTTGGGTTCTTACAGGCCAAGGAGTTATTAGATGTTTTAATGTTACCATCCACAATGGTGAGGGGGAGGAATGAAAGCATTAGTTTATGCCATATCTGCACTAGACATCAAATCAATTGAACTGATCCACTATGAGAATCAAAGATTTAGCACCACTTAGGATCTTTGATACTATCTCATTTAATTTTCACATTTGACTTTGGGAAATAGAAGGGAAAGTGTTCTCCCTCTGACCACTCTGCCTGGACTAATAGGATTCAGATCTTCTGTTTACCAACCCAGTGCACTTTTAATTATATTGCTTATATTTATCAAATATACACATGGCAAGCATCTGACTGACATTTTGAAAAAGGAAAACATAGTCTTTGTTACTGTTATACCCGGTGGGGGGTCTCACTGGGAGCTTACCCTATATTGTGGGCTTTCCCCTGCTTCCATCATTTGTTAATATGTCTATACTCTGAGCTCAGTTGTTCAGAGTGTTTTCTGCTGCTTTCCAAGGTGCCAGCAGGTGTGTTAGTAGCCACCTATTCTATTCCTCAATATACAATTGGCCTTCTGGAAATAGTGCCCTAATCTAGGGTACTGTGGCAGGTCAAGAAGATGTTTAGGGATGATGCCACCCTGTAATGGTTCTCAAATTATACTATGTATAGTCTTTTTAAAGGCTTTTTTACATTCAGAGTCAGAACTTATGATATTAGAGGTAAAAAAAAAAAGGATCTTTGCAGATGATAAAGACATAATTCCCCAACCTTATCAGTCTTTCTCTTTATGCCTGGAGAGATATGAAGAATGAAAAAATGATATGAACTATTTAGCATATTTTGGAACACCTCACAGACTTATAGCTAAGTCACTTGATCTCACATACTTGGCTTTCTTTGCCAAAGTCTAATGGAAAGGGCACTAGACTAGAGGTCAGGAAACCTGAACTCTGTTATTAACTGCATTCACTAACTGATTCCATTGCCCTGAGCTTGAACTCTCTCCCTCTCTGGGCCTCAGGTTTTTAACTACAAAATGAGATTGGACAACATCATGATTCTCAAACTTCTGTGCATCAGGATCACCTGATTCTAGAATATATGTGAAGAAAACATAGCTTGATTACTACCTCCAAGAGAGTCTGATTGTTTGGGGGGTAGGCTTCAAGCATTGATATGTATACATATTTTTTCTCTTTTTGCTTTTTCTAGGGCCACTTCCACGGCACATGGAAGTTCCCAGGCTAGGGGTCTAATCAGAGCTGTTGCTGCCGGCCTACGCCAGAGCCACAGCAACGAGGGATCCAAGCCGCGTCTGAGACCTACACCACAGCTCACAGCAACGCCAGATCCTTAACCCACTGAGCGAGGCCAGGGATTGAACCTGCAACCTTATGGTTCCCAGTTGGATTTGTTAACCACTGAGCCACGATGGGAACTTCGCATTGATATTTATTACATTTCCCAAACAAGTCTAAAAATCTGGGGCTGAGAACCACTGTGCTATATGTGATTCTATGAGTTGATCTTCTCCAAAAAAGCAGTTTTAAAGATAAACAAGAGAGGATACACTCTTTAGGGCATTAGCCTGCTGTGACCTCCTTTGCCTGGCAAAGCAATAAATCTATTTTTTTTCAAAAGGATTTCTGGGAGAAACACTAAGGACAGGTTGTAGGGCAAAGGATAGAATGAAAATGGTGTGCGTGTTATTTTAGTGGTTCTCCATTGTTTCTTCTTGTTGTCTTCCATGTGTCTCACAACTTTTTTCACCTCCATTTAAATCTTCAATTCACATTTTATGTAACACTCCATTTTCTAAAGTCTGTAGTTGTGTTTTCTATATTTTATATAATGGTAGATCTCCAAAACTTGAAAGCAATGAGCAGAGCAGACTCTACAGATAAAGGGAGGACAGTCAGTTCACCTCTTAATAGCCTACAGAATACTGCTACTTATGGCTCAGTATTTCTAGTCTCAGTCATCTTTTTTGGAAATCCATTACAATTTCTCTCGGGTTCCAGATTCTATACCACACACTGTGAAAAAGATCCAAAAATCTTTGTATAATATAAAGTAATAGGACTAATTGGCGAATCATTTTATGAACATGTACACCTGTGAAAATGCACAGAAATTTCCCAGTATCCTTTTTTAAATTTTTAATTAATTATTATTTTTTGTGTTGTTGTTGCTTTTTATGGCTGCTCCTGTGGCATATGGAAGTTCCCAGGCTAGGGGTCGAATCATAGCTACAGCTGCTGGCCTACACCACAGTCATAGGAACGCTAGTTGGGTTTGTTAACTGCTGAGCCACGAAGGGAACTCCCCAGTCTCCTTGTTTTCCCTTAAGTGTTCCTTGTTTCTACTATGTATTAGCCCAGGCTGGAAAAAATGGTAAATCAACACTGACATGAGCCTATCTGATCTGAATTTCTGTTGCGTCAGTATTAGAGCCTTAAGAGACTGAAACAAGTCTGATATTTGCTTGCAATGATGTTAGGTAAGTAGAGATAGGTAAGGTAGAGCAAAGCAGCTGACAGGCCAGTTCAAAGCCTGTTTGAAGATTAGGAGTTGCCTAACTTTTTGACCCTGGAAAAGTTGCTTTATGACTCTAAGCTTCAGTTTCCCTATTTATAGAATAGGAGAGAGGGACTAGAGGATCTCTAAGGTCCCTTCTAGTTCAACTATTCTATTGTAAAGAGAAACCAGGATATTTGTGCCTTGTAAAAGCCAGAAGTTTGGAATAGGAAAGATGACAAGGATGGACAATTCAGAACAGGTGCACCAAAGTGACATCAACATTAGTAGGAAGATTATAGTTCTGGTGTGTAATCTTGGGTAAACCACTTTCCCTTCCAGGACTGATTTCCTTATTTTTAAAGTGGAGTGCATGATTTATCTAACAATTTTGTGTGCCTGTGTGGCACACAAGACAGAGAGTGTGCCTGTGTGGCACACAAGACAGAGAGAAAGAAACAGAGAAGGAGAGAGAGAGAAAAAAGAAGAAAAGCTGTGAAAGTGTTAAAAAGCCCTTTAGATATGTAAAGGAGTGTTTAGATATGTAAAATCTTGGTTAAACCAGTTTCATAACAGGAAAGGAGTGACAATAAATGGGATTACAAAACATTTTCGAAGTGCATTATGTATCCATTATTTATAAATTATATAAATAATTTATAGAGTTGCCTTCATGGACTAACACACTCCATATCTGGGAGTCCTTCTCATTTCCAGGAAATATGTATGTTTTGATTGGTCCATGCTGACTCAATTGCTTATAAACCGGCCTTAATGCTTAGTTAATATTCCCAGTCCTGTACTAGGGAACCCTTCAGGGAGATAGAAGAATCTAAAACTTTTTTTCCCTCTCGATGACATCATGTTGAAACTGTGGGAGCAAGACTACAATATTTCTATTTTCCATATCAAAAATTGGGATTTGTGGTCTGACAAGTACACATGTATCTATGGAGACATCTGAACAACATTTAAAATCTGTGGCGTAATTAAAAAATCAAGATACTTGGGGGAGAAGTGAGATAGGGATGGGGATTAAGAGACAAATAACTATGTATAAAATAAATAAGTGACAAGGATATATTGTACAGCACAGGAAAATATAGCCATTATTTTTTAATAACTACAAATGTAATATAATATTTAATCACTATGTTTTATAACTGAAATGAATATAATAGTGTAAATCAACTCTGCTTCAATAAAAAAATCTGTGTACCATTATCGGATATACATTTACCAATACTTACTTCTTTTTTCATTTTACTTTTTAATTTACCTGAATTTTTCTCTGTGATAGAAGACATATAGGAATCATATATAATTTCCCCCAAATGTTTAATTTTCTCATTATCCTTATTATGTCTTTCTCATGTACTATTGGTTAAAATGTTATCTATATTCTATAAAAAATACAGAAAAAAGATGTTTGGTTTGGTTATAATAGGGAATACAGACACATGCAAAAACAGCATATATTATACACAATTGCTAATTAAGTGTCAAAGGAGTAAGACAGAGTGCTGCAGGGAAGATTTCTTTGATATGGGTGGTCAAGAAAATGTTCATAGAAGAGGCAAGATGTATAAATTTGTGTAAAGATTGCATTCTAAATATGAATACAGTGATTGTCAGAATTGCAAATTGTTCCATATTGGAGGGAATCCACAATTGAGTAGCTGTTAATGTCACAACTTAAAAGGTTTCTTGTGTAGCCTAAGTAATGAACCCAAGTCTACGTAGCTCAAAGTTCTAATCTGACTCCTGTTACCCTAAGCAGCAAATTAACTTTCTTTGGGCCTTTTTACCCACCTTAGGATGAATACATCAGTTGTGGCTATTAGATGGAATGAAAACAAACCCCCAGATAATGAAGAAGATATGGAAATGCCAGAAATATATCAAATTACAGATATTGACACCATATATAGATGTATCCAAATACTAGATTCTATAGTATCAGACTGTAGTCTGCTAAGGTCAGGTAAGGTTCATCATTCAATTTGGTTTCTGGCTGAGTCTTCAAGGAGTTATCTCTGTGTTCACAGAGATGTGTTTTCTTCTAAGGAATTGACATCTGCTCAGGGGGTGGCTTAAGATGCCAGGTTCAATGAGGAGAGAGCCAGGATATTTTTCCACTTCATACAATAGTGAATTTATTCATGATAAATAACAAACAGTTTTCATATAAAGAACTCATAAAGATATATAGGGTGGTCTTACAATGTATACATGATAAAATAATATTGGGATAAATTTTAGAACTCCAAAAACCATTACAGAACCTTGAACCTCTTATTTGACAGCAGAAAAACTGAAATCCAGATTGCCTAAAATCTCACAGTTAGTAAATGGAAAAGGCAGGACTAGAATCCTGGCCTTAAAAAATATACCTTGTCCAGGAGTTCCCTTGTGGTGCAGTGGGTTAAGAATCTTGCATTGTTGGGAGTTCCCATCGTGGCTCAGTGGTTAGTGAATCCGATTAGGAACCATGAGGTTGCAGGTTCGATCCTTGGCCTTGCTCAGTGGGTTGCCAGGAGCTGTGGTATAGGTCGAAGACGTGGCTCGGATCCCGTGTTGCTGTGGTTCTGGCTTAGGCCGGCGGCTACAGCTCCGATTCGACCCCTGTGCCACGGGAGTGGCCCAAGAAAAGGCAAAAAGACCTGGCATTGTTACTGCAGAGGCTTGGGTCACTGCTGTGGTGCAGATTCAATCCCTGGCCCAGGAACTTCCACAGGCTGTGGGCATGGCCACAAAAACAAAACAAAAACTAACAAAAAACCCCCAAGCTTGTCCAATATTCCCTCCATCATACTGTGCTGTTACCCCAAAATCACGTAAGAATTAACATTTATTGAGTTTTTGCTTTATGTCAGACTCTGGGTTAAGTATTTTATATGTATTGTCTTACTAAATCCTCACATAAACACTAAGAATCTGGTACTATTAATATAGTGATATTAATAAGGAAACTGAGGCTTTTAATTCAGGTCTATCTAGCACTGAAAACCATTATCTTCATAATTAAGCTACACTGTCTACAAGTAGCAAACCATACTTAGAAGAATATTCGGCATCACTAGAAATAAATGCAAGCTAAATCAATTATTAGATAAATTTCACTTCTCTTAAATTTGAAATAATAATAAAGCAGCTCAATGCTGGATAGACTGCTAAGAATCAGGAATATTTATGCATTACTGATAGTTATATAATTAATTTGTCAGTGTACATCTTTATAGAGAGCAATTTGGCATTATGCATCAAGAGTTATACAAATGTCAACCTGCCCTTTAACCTAGCAATCCCACTTCTGGGACATATCTCAAGGAAATACTTAAGAATAAGTTTAAAGATATTTGAACAATACCATTGATATTTCTATTAGTGGAAAACTGGGAATTGCCCAAAACCCCCAATAGGGAAATATTTAAATCCTACAATCATAGAATTCTGATACTAGAAGCTTTGAGGTCATTTTATTCAAACACCATTTCTTTGCTATTCAATCTTACTTTTTTCTTTTCTTTTTAGGGCCACACCCGCGGCATATGGAGGTTCCCAGGCTAGGGGTTGAATTGTAGCTACAGCTGCCAGCTTACACCACAGCCATAGCAACTCAGGATCCAAGATGCGCCTTCGACCTACACCATAGCTCATGGCAGCCAGATCCTTAACCCACTGAGCAAGGCCAGGGGTCAAACCCGCATCCTCATGGATACTAGTTGGGTTTGTTAACCACTGAGCCATGACGGGAACTCCCCCAATCTTAATTTTCGGATGAAGCAACTGAACTGAAATTCTGATATCAACTGGAATGAGTATTCTGCAGGCATCAAACAAGATAAAGACCATGAAATATAGGAAAAGGTACAGAAAAAAAACATTGTACTCATAGCTGCCTATGAGAATGTAATGAAAAGGGTAAGACAAAGCTAAATTTTTAGGCCCACTCCTTGACAGCTATCTGATAACACTAAATTATTGAAGTTTGCACCATGCTGCCTGATTCAGAGATCTTTATCTAGAGATGGAGGGAGAGAAAGGAGGTGGTCTTGTTCTTGATAATGTAAAAATAATCCAAAGAAAATAGAATAAGTAACAATGCAGTGGGAGTCGGGTAATCTTAGTTTCAGTTCTGACTCTGCCATTAAAAGCAAGTCTCTGCCCCCACCCTGGGACTCTGCCATGGGTCCCAGGCAGAGTACATGTCCTCAAAATCTTTCCCCACATCTAAAACTTTGTCATTCTATAATATGTTTCCCAGACGCTTAATATTTTAATGTAAATCTGTGTTGTTTAGAACATGGTGTCATGAGGGCAAACCAATTACATTTAGATCCTACACACCCCCTCGTTCTTTTATCACATACTACCCCCTAAACCCTGGCCAGCAGTCCCACAAATATGTGTTGCTAGTCACAAGGAGGCCTGAACAAAAGAGTGTTTAGTCTATGTTCTCAACTAGTATAAAAAAATACCAAGGTAATGCTACCCGAATATGGGGAAAACAATGATTGATCTACTTAAAGCTAGTATGTCAGTTTGTTGAAACTCAGTTGAAAGGATTTAAAAGGAAGAAAGGAAGCAGGGCCCCTTTGAGAGCTTTTGTTTGGAGGGAAAGCAAATGGAAAGATAAATTAATTAGTAATTTTTAATACAATGGGCCATTAAGGTGTCATGCAAATTTTAAACATCCCAAGGGGAGAAGCAAGAGGCTGATACCTTCAGGCTTCACTGGTTGCAGCTATCCTAAGGGGGGAGGATCCTTTCTTTTTTAGCTGTGCCTTGGTAGCCAGCATGTGTGGATATGTCCTGGACAACATTAATACTCTCCTTTACCTACAGTTTTGAAAGTTCTTCCACATCCATGATCTCATTTGATCCTCACAATAGTCCTGTGAGGCAAGAATTATTACATTTTCCCCATTTCATAAGCACATCAATGACTTCGACTGCTCTCAAAGCTAGTAAAATGTAGAGCTGTAATTTGAATCCAAATAATCTGGTCCCAAATTTAGGGCTCTTTCCACAATACCACTTTTACTCTATCTCAAGTACAAAATGTCACAGCAATCTCAAGGGCCACCTATTATTTCTTTCTCTTTTTCTACTCACTGGTTCATGATCTCCTTTAATCCTTATATTTAGGACTGCTTTCTGTTCTGTTGTAACTCAACAGACTAACAAGTGGAAAAGATCCATTGCATAACTACAAAACAAATTTTTAAAGTAGATTGTGTGTGTGTTTTAGGCTTAATTGCTGGCATTTCTGGAGGAATTATTCATTTTCACAAATTATAAATCATTTCTCCAAGAGAGAACATTGCCCAAGTCATGAAACCTCTTTATAAGCCATGTCTCATTGCTAATCTTTTCTATTAAACAATTAGACAATATGAACATAAATAGTCTCTGTTAGTGATTACTTATCTGAGGAGGAAATGGAGGATAGTCTTTGGGTGACAATGTCACTGATTTATTCAGACCCATCAGCACACATCCTTCTAGTTGCTCTATTCTTTATGGTAAGACTAGACACCCATTTCTCTCTTTATTATGACTTCTAAAGCCAGCGTGGTCCTGTTTTGAGTGATCAAACTATTTTCCTTAATCTTTGCTATGGCATTCTGGTATCTTTTAACCATTCCTCCCAATTGAGACTTAATTCTGCCTTGGTGCCTGGAATATGTCAGCACTCATTAGTCTTAGAGGCCAAGGCAATACTAACTTGATTCTGATGAACTCAGTGGGGTGGCCAGTAGAATTCCCATTCTCCTTTACCAGCAGAGATTTATTTGTCGACTGTTTTCATCATTTTGAGCAAAACAAAAAGTTGAGACTGAGATGAATAAAAGCCAAAGCTGGAATTCTCTTGTGGCACACGGGGTTAAGGATCCAGTGTTGTCACTGCAGAGGCTTGGGTCACAGCTGTGGCATGGGTTAGATCCCTGGCCCAGGAACTTCTGCATGCTGCAGGCATGGCCAGAAAAAAAAAAAGCTAAAGTTTAGACAGAAATAAAAGCAAAGCACAAAACCAAATAAAATTAAAGATTTTTATAAAACAATGTTACAATTTATTACTCACTAAGCTCTTGTAGATTATCATAGTGATATTAAAAATATCATGGAAAATGGGGCTCAGAGTATAGGTGGGTTTCCCTTCAAATATGGATGTTAAGAGCATCCAGTTGAAAGATTCATTTATTTTAATTTTCCCCTCCAGCTGGAGGAAAAAGCGCCCCTGAAAATTTCTACAATACCCAAAAGTACCAAGCCCTTGTTTGTAATTCACCACTCTTTCTATTTGGCCCCTACTGTGTACATCCTGTCTTAGTTCACCGAAAATTCACTAACACTGAGAGATTTCTTTTTCAAAAGCATTTGGAGGTTTCCTTTGATTTACCTCTGCCTATCATTCTGATCATCATATGTGCTACTCTGAACATCTGTATTGCTGCCCACTTTTCATTTGCGAAACCCCTTGTCAAACAGTATTTCAAGATGCTTTCTCAGACAAGAGAAATAAAAGCCGGATTCCCAGCTATCTCAGAGTTCTGCTTGTTGATTGGCTTCACTATTGCCCTCTACTTCCCACCAAATAATTCATTTCCAGTCCAAACTGCTTAAAATATTAAAATCATACACCAAAAGTAGAATGCAAAGTTGATCTCAGGAATAATACGTTTGCTGTTTCCTCTAATCTACTGTATTGTGTGTATAAATAAAATGTAGGAGTGTGTATACTCATAAGCAGTGTATGGTGTCAGAATAACACAGTGGTTAAGAACATAGGCTTTGGAGAAGCAAAACAGTGTAGGAATAATGTAATAATGTTTAATGCTGTACTTAGCACATAGTAAGTGCTTACTACATACTGATTGAATAAGTGAAAGAATGAATTAATGAACCTTTGAATGTAGCTCCCAGAATGTAGAGATCACATACTGGTGTAGACATGGCATAGGCCATGACCACAACAGGTGTACAAGGAATGCCAAAAGAACCTGAGGAATGCTCCTAAGTATAAAGAGCAAAGACCCAGTACTGAATTGTCAACATGCTTAATATAAGCAGTATAGACAATCCTGATGAAAGAATTGGATTAACTTATGTATCAGAAGGCATAGACTATGAAGTTACTCTTCACTAGAAACAGAAATATTGTGACTTGGTATCTTCTCAGTCCTTTCACGTTACTTCACATAATCCTAACAATGCTATTAGGTGTAATTATTCCTGTTACACCAAGAGTTAAACTACTTTCTAAAGACTATCTAGATACAATGGCAGGCAGGGAGTATGATGAAAGGTCTACAATAAATATAATGTAAATCCAATGCTTTTCTTTCTCTGGCTCATAGCTGCCTTCCTATAATTGGCAAAGATGTAAGAGGCAGCCATTTTAGGGGAATGAGAACCCTATAGGAACACAGAATATGGCAAATAATATGAGGAAGGGTGTCTTTCAAAAAGCCAAATTTAAAAAGCTAACAAGGGAAGCAATAGGCAAACATGGCCACTGAATTGTGTGGTTGATGTTTGAGAGGGAATTAGGTATCTTGCTTTCCCATCTGACTCCTGAAAAAAGGGAGCGGGGTAATTCCAGACTGACACAAATTGAGCTATCAGAGCTCTGAAAATCATAGAATTTGAGGGCTTGTGGCTTCCTTCAAGGGCTCAGGCCACTGACTTTTAGGGACAGGTCTGCAAGGCTGAGGATGGTGTTCCACATACCCTCAATTGGAGGATCAAGGATCCTCTGTTCTATTCGTAGCTGCTGGGGACACCAGCTTGATCCTTCCAATTTTTGACTTAGTTCTGGTTGCATTATCTAAACATTCTGAATTTAAACCATTTTTGAAATGTCTTTCTAAATTTTCTTTTAAAATTAATGTCATTTTGGTTCAACATAGTGTGAGAAAAAACAATCTGTAGTCCTATCTAAATAACAAAACATAGGACAGATTTTATAGATTCCTACCTAGAGTTCTTATCATGGTGGTGTCACCTTGGGCAATTTTACTCTTGAGAGATAACAGGGCAGGTACTGCTTTGGGTGGATGACCAAATCTTTGTTGAAAGTTAAGTAAAGATCAGTTGTAAGGTTGATCCTCCCTGCTTGTGGCTGTGCTTCACTAGATGGGGTCTTTTTTTTTTTTTTGCTTTTTAGGGCCGCACCTGAGCATATGGAGGTTCCCAGGTTAGGGGTCTATTTGGAGCTGTAGCCACAGGCCTATGCCACAGCCACAGCAAGGTGGGATCTGAGCTGTGTCTGTGACCTACACCAGAGCTCATGGCAGCGTCAGATCCTTAGCCCACTGAGCAAGGCCAGGGATTGAAATTGAACCCGCAACCTCATGGTTCCTAGTCGGATTCATTTCCGCTGCACCACGATGGGACTCCTAGATGGGGTCTTTGATGCCATTATTCTTTTTGGAAGCCTGACCAGTTTTATTAACACCATCAATTCATTATCATACACAGAACTTCAAAGGCAAAATAATTTGAAATATACTTATGTTGTAAAATCATCTCATGGACACTCAAACGTCAGAATTAAATGAGGCTTTAGAGATCCTCTAGTTCAGAGAATCTTTAAATCTTGTGCCCATTATCACCAGATAACATCAATGAATGAAGTATATGTCAACTTGTAATTGAGTAGGGCCCTGCGGGGCTCCTGGGCACAAAAGCCTTTCTGTGTCCAATTTCTTGATTTTAGGAAATGGACTCCATGGACTTCCTTGAGTTATAAGGGGCAGGTCAGACAGTTGCTGATCAGGGAAGGGAGGGGATGCAGAGACCAGGGAGGAACAGTCAATAAACAACAGCACAGGAGTTCCCGTTGTGGCGTAGTGGTTAACGAGTCCGACTAGGAACCATAAGGTTGTGGGTTCGATCCCTGGCATTGCTCAGTGGGTTAAGGATCCGGCGTTGCTGTGAGCTGTGGTGTAGGTCGCAGAGGCGGCTCGGATCCTGTGTTGCTGTGGCTCTGGCGTAGGCTGGAGGCTACAGCTCCGATTCAACCCCTAGCCTGGGAACCTCCATATGCCATGAGAGCGGCCCAAGAAATGGCAAAAAGACAAAAAAACAAACAAACAAAAAAACAAAACAAAACACACACAAAAAAACCAGTAGCATGGCCTTGGGGGCAGTATCCTGGTTCCCCCTCAAGGGATACACATAATGATGTGCGTATCTTATACACCTAAGAGAAAAGTTATATCCCTTATGCTTCTTTTAGAAACAAATACCTTAAAATTGAACAGTTCTTTCTTGTGCTTCTCCCTTGTTTGATTGCACCCTAAACACAGTCAATTGTAAGCTAAAGATTAGTCATCCCGAGCACAATTGCCTGTGGGTTAAATATCATTTGCACATGATGTTTTTCAGGAACTTTCCTAGTTTGTTCTAATCTCTGATCAATATGCCCTTTTCCCAAGTACTGTTATTCTAGACAATAACCCAGGAGACCACCGCCAGGATCACTCTGAGATCTCCTGACATCAGCTTCAATGACTAAGATTCCCCCAAAGAAAGAAGAATGCATGTTTGCCCCAATCGTGATTCTTATCTGAATCCCTGTTTTTCTCCTTTTAGGTGATAAACTCCCTGGAATTCTTCCTCAGAGGAGGGCACAGTCTTTAAAAGGCATTAGCCTGCTGTGGCCTCCTTTGCCTGGCAAAGCAATACAAGCTATTTTTTTCTCCTTCACCCAAAACTCTGTCTCCGTGTTTCTATTCAGCATTGATGGACAGAGGCTGAGTTTCGGCAACAGGCTGAAAAAATGCACAACCTAAAAGTTGAGTAATTATATTTTATTTGGTGGACAAAACCAAAGACTTAAGCCTGGAAGACAGCCTCCCAGATAGATCTGAGGTGCTGCTCTGAAGAGGTAAGGGGAGAGCAAGGATATACCTGAGTTTTGTAACAAAAACCAGGTAGTTGGAACACCAAAGGATTATAGTTAAAGAAAACCAGACAATTCAAGTTAATGAATTTAGCACTTTATGTATGGGTAGATGCAACAGTCAAGGCTCATTGAAATTACTCCTTTGATATGCATCTTAACTATCTGCAGCAACTATCTAGCTTTTCTTCATCCTGAATCCCCTCAGGGTGCACAGTTGGGGGTGTCTGCTGGCTTAATGGCTACAACATCTTTTGTTTACTGATATGACAGGCAACATTTTTCATTCACACAGGTCATTTGTAAGAACACCTCCATCCACAAAAAAAGGCACTTTCTCCATTCTCTCACCTGACCAAATCTAAAAAAAAATACATGTAGCTATCACGATCTGTATTTTTCCCTCAATTTTGAAAGAGATATGGCTTGAAGAAATATTTTGCTTTCTTTTAAACTGTATCATGACAAAAAAACCCGAGTTTCAGGTAGACAAGAGGGAATAGTAATGACCATGGAGAAAACAGAAAATAAATGCTCCAATATCACACCAGTCAGAATGGCCATCATCAAAAGGCCTACAAATAATAAATGCTGGAGAGGGTGTGGAGAAAAGTAAACCCTCCTACACTATTGGTGGGAATGTAAATTGGTACAGCTACTATGAAGAGTATGGAGTTTCCTTAAAAAACTAAATATAGAACTACCATATGATTCAGCAATCCCACTCCTGGGCATCTATCCAGAAAAAAACATAATTTGAAAAGATACATGCACCCCCATGTTCATAGTAGCACTATTTACAATAGTCAAGACTTGTAAGCAACCTATGTGTTCATGCACAGAGGAATGGATAAAGAAGATGTGGCACATATGTACAACAGAATATTAACATAAAAAATAATGAAATAATACCATGTTGCAGAAACATGGATGGACCTAGGGATAATCACACTAAGTGAAGTCAGAGAAAAACAGATATCATTATATCACTCATTTGTGGAATCTTAAAAACTTATATAAATGATCTTATTTACAAAACACAGACTCATAGACATAGAAAACAAACTTATGGTTACCAGAGCGGAAAGGGGGAGGGAAATATAAATTGGGAATTTGAGATTAACAGATATATACTATTATATATAAAATAAACAACAAGGTCCTACAGTATAGCACAGGAAACTATATTCCATATCTTGTAATAACCTATAATGAGAAATAATCTGAAAAATAATAAATAACTGAATCACCTTGCTGTACAATAGAAACACAGCATGGTGAATCAACTATACTTCAATAAAAAAAAAAGAAAAATGGGAGTTGCCATTGTGGCTCAGTGGTAATGAACCCAACTAGCAACTATGAGGATGGAAGTTTGAATCCTGGCCTCACTCAGTGGGTTAAGTATCATTGTGGTGAGCTGTAGTGTAGGTTGCAGACATGGCTCGGATCCCGAGTTGCTGTTACTATGGCTGTGGCTGTGACGTAGACCCCTAGCCTGGGAACTTTCATATGCCACAGGTATGGCACTGAAAAGCCAAAAAAAAAAAAAAAAGCCAAAAAATAAATAAATAAAAACAAAACCAAGATTGTTAGTATTGCATTGTGTGAATGTACTGAAATTTAGTTATCTGGTTCCTCTTAATGGCAATATTTTCCATTTTCTGTTATTATAATGAGTAATGCTGATGTCGGCATTCTTATTACACATTTGCACAAATGTTCCTCACACACATTTGTTGTCATTTGTCTTGGCTTGAGGTATGTGTAAATATCTATTTTGCTTCAACTTAATGTGGTCAAGTTTATCACTCATCCCCCCCCCAAAAAAAAAACTCTGTCAGAAAGGAACAGATTGCTACTCAGCTCTTGCTGATTGTTCATATGTGGAATTTCTCATGAGAAGCTAGAAATCTGGATTTCTATGTGAAATCTCTTAAGTGCTGGCAACTAATTCAAAATGTCTGAAAAAAAATTCTGCAGATCAAAAAGACATGTGTGCTTGAGGACTGCTTATAGCTGAGTTTGTAACCTTGATCTAACCCAACCTCCTACTTTGGGGATGATGGATGAAACCAGCCTTAGGGTGTCCTGATTTTTGCTAGAAGTCACTCAGGTGAATGAACAGGGATTAGATGTATGGTAATTAAAACTGGAGAATTCTTGGTCCCGCAGAGAATTCCTACATTCAGATAAGCAAAGCATCCCATAGAGTGTTAAATATTATTTAATGGCAGATTTAAAGGCATGTGGCTTCTGCCCTCAATAATATAAAATGCAGTGTAAAATATTCCCTATATAGCACATCCTACTCCACATCCAAGAAGTCATCAATGAGAAGTATAGACTTTTATTCATGCATAGTAAAGTTTCAAAAAAGAATTTTAAAAACAAAACATTAAACATCTCTGTAGGTTTAAGTGTCATCTCTGCTTTAACATTTTGAAATCTGGTCTTTTTGAAATATTCAGTACAATTACCAAAGGTACTGGGAAACATTAAGCAGCTTTTCTTGTTTTGTTGCTAAATTTGCAGAAGTTTGAGATAATTAAAAAAAAAAAAAAATCTAGTACTGGAGTTCCCCTCAGGGCACAGCGGAAACAAATCTGACTAGGAACCATGAGGTTTCAGGTTCAATCCCTGGCCTCGCTCAGTGAGTTAAGGATCCGGTGTTGCCATGAGCTATGGTGTAGGTCGGCAGCAACAGCTCCAATTAGACCCCTAGGCTGGGAACCTCCATATGCTGTGGGTGTGGCCCTAAAAAGCAAAAAAAAATTTTTTAAAATTAAAAAAATCTAATAATATTGCATGTTAATTCCCTTGAGTAATAACACAAGTAAAATGTTAACACACTTGAGTGTCTTATATAATCTGCTAATAAAAGTCAAAACTTTTGCCAAGTATCTTAACATTTCTTTTTTATTTTATTTTATTTTCCCACTGTACAGCAAGGGGGTCAAGTTATCCTTACATGTATACATTACATTTTTTCCCCCACCCTTTGTTCTATTGCAACATGAGTATCTAGACATAGTTCTCAGTGATCTTAACATTTCTTGCACTAAAACATCATGCTTAGTAAGCTGGAACTCCACTTGCACTTTAATTTTTATAGTTCACAAGTAGGCATTCAGGGTGACTGCAGAGCTGTTTAGAATCAAATTCCTACCTAGCCAAATGCCAAACAGAGCACAACAAAGGCCACCAACTCCAACATATAGCATGAATTACTTATAGGGTTGGATGTAACACTAGCAAATATGGGAAAGGACAATAAGCAAAATAAAAATTTTAATAGGAATCCTTTATAATTACGAAAGCAGGGAAGGGAAGAAAGGAAGATCCACCAAAGAACACACAATTCATTAACACAGATTTGCACTTTATTGTAATTTTGCATCCTGAGATAATAAAATTTAATATCTGACAAGTGAACAACGACAGAAGCAGCAGTGAAAGTTTCAGAGAGGCAGGTATCCTTCATTTTGGCACAGCTGTATATAGGTTGAGTTCTTCCAGGGAGTCGCTCCCAAAATCAAGGGAGAAAAATGAATTCATTCCACAGGCTATACAATACAAGATGCATGAAAGTTCTTGGCTTAAATGGACATATTCACTTTTATCCTTCTGGTAAAAGTGTCCCAGCAGGAATCCTCTGTCAAAAAGGGCAGAGATCCTAGGCTTTTCAAATAACTGTTTTGATCAATGCTCACCTTCTCACTAGCAGGATTTTCTATTTTTGCAGCTGAGACTCATATATTTGTATGTGGTTAGTCCAAGGATGGCAAACTAACTTGTAGATTATATAATTTCAAACATTTGGTAACTTGCTTAAAAGTCCAAGCATTAAAAGAATTTTATACTTTTTGCTTACTATAAAAATGAAAAATTTTAAAAATTAAGCAAAGAGAAGCAAACAAAACAAGGAGTAAAAGGAATATTTGAGAAATTATTGCCTTATCATTTTGACTTTATACACAGAACTACTTTGAGACTCAGACATTGATATTTACTCCAATCCTACAACATGACATTATAACACTTTCCATATTTACAGTCCTGTGTTTGTGTGTATGTATGATTTACACACACACACACACCCAGATAAATTAGCTCAGTTATATCATCCTGAAAGAGAATAAAAACAAATTGTAACCTGAAGTTATATAGCCCAATCTAGCCAAAATACATACACATAATCTAGCATTTTATTATTTAGGGACTAGTGTAAGCAACCCATGGAAGTCAAATAATCTTAGTTCCTTTGTAAAAGTGGCTCCCAACATTTTTATCATAAGGATTCCTTTACCATTCTTTCCCTATATTTTCAAGTATTTATTAAATTGCATGTAACAATAGGCTTTATTAAAAAAATTAATCAAAAGCATTACTGCCATTCACAGTTTCTGATTACTGTGCGATAACCAGTGTTAGAATTGAAGAAATATAAGCATAATGTGAAAATTCAATGTCTTAAGTTGGCTTGTGAAGTAGGAATATTATGGGTAAATGTATAATTTCTAGTATACTTTTTAAAATGCTGAAAAAGGTTCAAGGATGACCCTACTGCTATTTTCATCTGCCCCAAGTTGAGAACCATTGGTTTATATCCACCTGCTTTTCCTCTCTAAATCAAGTATTAACATAACACAGTTACTCATGTTAACACATAGGGGATCAATAACAAAAATTACTAGCAAAAAACAGATTAACTGCAATACTCATTCTGTAGGGTTTGACTAAGAAAACATAATAACATAGATCTAAAGGACTCTATTTAAAATTATGAAATTATGATATACAATATATCCTTCAGTGTATATATCTTCAAAAGCACATTAATATACGAAAAAAAAAATCCTCAATTCCCCTGTGAGGTAGGTCCATATTATTGTCCCCACTTCCACAATGAGGACATGAGGTACAGAGGAATTAAGCAGCAGAGCTAAGAATTAAACCAGAAGCGACTTGGGTTTGAATTCTATTAACACTTTCTTTTCCATATAGTATCAATCAATTTGTTCCAACAGATCTTTTTGAGGATATGGAACCAAATAAGACATTGAAGCAGATTCTGGATAGGAAATGAAACTTTTTCACATCAATGTCAAAGTGAGTCCTAATATATCTCCATTGTTGTCACACCTATAATTCTTGCCCAGGTACCAATTGCATATAGTCAGATTCCACACAGGTGAAGCACACAGACCTTACTCAGTCCTCAGTTCCTAGGGGAAACTACAATCATTGTTAACACCACGGAGGGGCTGAGGTCAAGTAGGCATCAGATTCTTTGAGTCTGTGTGATACCAACACACATGGGCTAAAAGCCAGTTGGCAAACCAAACATCTACTGTGTGCAAGGCACTGTGAGAGTTTCCACCAAGGGTAGTAGATTTGAGAAAAATCAACTCTGACCATCTGTAAAAATTTCCTAAGGATTCCTAGAATCACAGAATATCAGGTGACCTCTAATTTTCTGTCCAGCTCTAGTTTCAACCCAGTGATTTTACAGATGAAGAGAATGGCATGTAATGTAAGTGACTTGCCTGGAGCACATTATATCATTTCCTCATTAGAAAATGGAACATAGTCTCAGGTTGCCATCATAGAAATGAAAAGGTTGGCTCAGAATCAGGAAAGAAAAACTGGGGGCAATATATATACACATATATTTATATTTAGTCCACATATTATATCAAGTATTATTAAAATCTATTCATTTTCTGTGGAAAATTGCCCAATAGTTCACCCTTTAAAGAAACTGAAACAATTTGACAACTGTTGCAAAATGGATTTTTTAAAGCAGAATTTTATAGTTATAGGAGGACTAAACTTTGAGCATCTTGTTATCGAATTAGCAAAAAGTATTTGCACTATGTGAAACTGCTCAAATTAAATGGGCATTTATAATTTCTATATCCTCTCAGGTCAATACAGTCAATTCTAATGAAATATTGTTAGGAGACTTTATGTTCAAGTAGTGAAGTTTGATTTTTTTTAAGTGGAAATTTCTTTGTAAACAAAATTAAAATGCTAATGAATTTTTAAAGCTCTCATACACCTGAAAAAAATCCTATTTGTTTGAAGCCTTACAAATGTTATGGAACTTCGCTCAAATTATGAAAAAATAAGAATAAAGTTCATTAAAAAATGGTAGCATGCTAAATATTAACATAGTTTAATGCACTGATCAAACATTAGTGTTTATAGGTCATAATAATATGAATATGTGCATTAAATACTTGAGTAGGTTTTAGTAGAGCTTCAATCAAAGAGCATTGTTCTTCCAGAACCATGTTAAATTACATATTTGCTAGCATTAGAATTATACTAGTTTTATAAGGAACTGATAGTCCAGTTCTGTAATACTTTGTCACTACTATATCTCATGATTGAGGGAAACCAAAGAAACAGACTCTAAATAATAAATAGAAGAAATATAGTACACTAGTGAGATATTCTCATACTTAGCTGAAGACGATGGTTTAAAATGTAATGATTTACCAATTCATTTGTTCTGCTTCCTTCAACATAAAATGTTATTTTTATTTAAAGAAGACAAGGCACTTCATCTACTTCTAACATTGGACTACAATGGTCTCTTTCCTAAATTAACATAGGGGGTAGAAGAGAACAAAGAATAGCTGAAAAAGATTAGAGCTTATTTCATTTTATAGACAATTTATGAGGGTGGAGATGCATAAAGGAAAGTCAGAGAAGGAATGGTTTTAACTTGTAACCTCAAAGCTTTGTAAAATTTATATACTTTGGCAGAAATGTTATTTTTCTCTGGAAATGTCCACAGCAGGTTTCATAAAGGAGTATTATGTAACAAATAAATTCAAAATTAGTTTCTTCAATCTAAAAACAACTATCACAAAAATAATTTATTAACTTGACAGAAATGTCCAAGTTTGTTCTATCCTGAGGATGTGAGAAAAAAAGGTCAATAAGGGAGGAGTTAATGTCCACAGTGTACTCTGTCATTTCAGCATTCACTGCTGCCAATACCATTGAAAAGAAACCCCCCTAAAGCACTCCAAAATACCAAACTGCTAATCAGCCCTCTCCAAAGGAAAAAGAGCTTGAAAATGCAATCATAAAGAAAAAAAGAAAACTGGGTATTTTCTGAGTAGTTCAAGAAAATAAGATAAGCCAATCAGCATAATGAACAATAAAATAATAACTTTAAGAGCTATTAGAGTGGGTTTTAAATTAATTTACACAGGCTGGTAAGTGATTTTTATGATAAATACTACTGTAACTTGAGTCATATGCTCCATCACCTCCAGATGCACTCAATTCCTGTCTCAATATCTGTTTTAAGGAAACAATTCACCACTTCCTGTTCTTTGAGCCAAACAAATGTGATTTATACATGGCAAAAAAAAAAAAGTTACTATGACTATCATATGGCCAAATTCTGTTTTCAAAAAAAAAAAAAGATTTTAAGAGTTGACACTTTAATGGTGATAATTAGAAATTTTGTATTATGCTGGAAATCAATTTTGGTATTAAACTGTCACAGTTTTAAGTATAGACCTGAAGATACTAGCTGGAACATAAACCACAGATACACTTTTTCCCTGACCTTAGCTATAAAACAAGACATTTGGTATGCATTTTCAGAGGTTTCCACTTTGTCTATAAAAATACACCTTCAATTTTGATGGCAAGAGACAAATGCTATTTGCAGGCACACACAACATACTAAAAGTTAGAGATTCTGAGTGGCATGGGGCTAGTGGGATTCTACAGAGGGAGATGGAAAAGTATTTGCACAAACAATTATAGTCACATGTCAGACAGTGTCTCTATTTTTCCCTCTTCTTTTACTGGTCCAGGACTGTGGGTTTCAAATTAGGCATAAATTTTAAAAGTGGTTTTAAAAGGCTTGACCTTGTATGAAGAAATGATTGTTCTCTTCATTGTAAGTTTAAAAACAATGAGTAGGATGATAAATAAAATACTATACAGTCCCAGATACTTTTATTTTTAGCACTAGGAATTACAAAATAATGCCTATATACAGGCATAAATTTGCAGCTGAATTGACACAATGTAAAGCTTTTCATTATGTTAAAAATTCAAATTCTAGAAGAATTAGAGTGTGGTGCTGCCACACATAATGTTAAGAGAAGTAGAGAAATATTCACATAACAACAAAAACTACTTGTGAAGCTAATTTATAAACTAAAATACTTTTGTCTAAATACTTCTCTTTCCTCACTAATAATATCCACGTTTACAAAAGATCCTCAAAAAGAGGATTAGGAGTATTTTATCAATTATGAATCAGCCACTATATATTCTTTAGGTACAGCTTTTCAATTAGCACTCTTTCTCAAAGAAGATTATCATAACTCCAGAAAGGAGTTAGCAGTGGCTTTCAAGGGGGTCTAGACACATCCTGAGACATCTGAAATCTTGAAAAACTCCTTAAAGGTCATAATTCTGTGTATTTGCAAATGAGGGAAAGGATACATAAAAGGAAATAAATGAGGAGAGTGAAGCTGTGAAATGTGTCAGATATCAAATGAATTCTTTGGGGCATGAGAAGGGAGGAAAAATGGGATTTATTGAATTAAATGGAGAAAAAATAAGGTTCTTGGTTTCAGGTGCAATGTAGACTATAATCTCAGACAATGATTTCATTTTGATCCACTTATTACAAAGGGCAACCCTGCCCACACCTGAAATTTTTAACATACTTGTTATGGCTTTGCCATAAAATAGCATGTTAATAGTCTATACATTCAAACAGACGCTTGCAAACTTCATTCATATTAAAATCTATGCAAAATTGTTGGCAATACATTGAGTAACATTACATTCTGTAAACCATGGCATATCACATTTTACATTATGCAGAGACAATATTTACAAGTCTTTAGGAGTCTAAATATTTTATCCACTAACATAAGTGATAATTTAGCAAAGTGCAGGACAAAACCAGTGCTATTAATTACATGTCCTTTAAAAGCAGGTAAGAGTAAAACCATTTCTAAAAGCTACCAAAAGCTTATTTACGTATGTCCAGTAAGAGATTATAGAGCATTAAGTAGCTTAGAAAAATGATGCATATTTAGAAACAGTGAGTATGAAAATTATAAGGCAGCATGCTCAGAACATGTTTTTGTTTTTTAAACACCAGCACTGATGTTTTATTTTTAGTGGCAACTATATATATATACACATATATGTATGTGTGTGTATTTATTTAAAAATCGACAGTGCAAAACACAAGCCTCATTTAACAACAACAAAAAGATGTGCAAGATTTCTTATTAAAACAACACAAATGAAAATGTGAGGAGAATATTCTACCATTATAAAGAATAAATTTAACACAGCAAAGGAGACCATCTTCATTCCAAAATCATCTACAAGGCACTAAGGGTAGGAAATGACAGAATACAGAAGTGACTGAATAAAATTCCTCAGTCAGGTCGGAATATGGGATATTTTGGTAAGAATTCTATTAGTATCACCTGTAAAATAAAAACAAGAATATACTGACAAAATAATTTTCACTTAAGTTATATATAACCCACAGTCTATAATCATTTTTCATAGGGCTATATTTTGGCCTTGTACTATAAAGCAACTGAAATACGTAAAAGTTATAAAAAGAATTTACAAGTTATCATTAGATTGGAAATTAAACTGGAAAACATAATTACTTATCATAGCTAACAGTTTTTATCACTTGATTTATAATAACTATTTGTGTAGGTGCAGAAAAGCAAACCCTATTACATTTTAATGTCCTTTCCCACCTTCCCTCCACTCTCCCCCTTTTTTTAGCAGTGGAAGGGATTAAAATTGTGTTATACAGATTAGAAAAAATACCTTTATATATATTACATTCATATATTTTTCAATTGAAGGAGAGATGATATCGGTTGAGTGTTACTATTTTTTAGAAGTTTTTAGTAAAAAATACTAGTGTCCAAATAGATTGATTAAAGCATTTTCATTTAAAGAAGGTTTAGAAATATAATAATAAAAACTGAAGATATTTATAAATTTATAATAGTTTATATAAGGTTTTATCTATAGGTAATTTTAGATTTGTGGTCATTTGTACATTTCCCCCCCAAACTATTCAAAGTGGAGAAAGATACATAATAATTCTTATTTATAAAATGAAAATGGAATGTTTATTATTAAATATATACTACATGTCAGCATCTTTAAGCCTGGATAAATTTCAAATTCTTTTAAATGTTGGAGTTCCCATCATGGCTCAGTGGTTAACGAATCCGACTAGGAACCATGAGGTTGCGAGTTCAATCCCTGGCCTCACTCAGTGGGTTAAAGATCCAGCGTTGCCATGAGCTGTGGTGTAGGTCGCAGACATGGCTTGGATCCTGCATTGCTGTGACTCTGGCGTAGGCTGGCAACTACAGCTATTACACCCCTAGCTTAGGAACCTCCATATGCCATGGGAGCGGCCCTAGAAAAGGCAAAAAGACAAAAAAAAAAACAAACCTTTTAAATGTTAATGATATTGAATTTGTCACATTGGCTCTATGTTAATTTATACTTTATGATTAAGACTACATAGCTTTCAGTAAAAAAAATTAGAATCTATAGTTTCTTTACTGAAAGTTAAATATTAGCTAAGAAAAAGCCAAGAATATGAATCCAGAATGCAGAAGCCAATTCCTAGTTTATGCAAATTTTGACAAGATTACATTTAGATATATTTTGTTCAGCAGTAGCTGTTGCCCATCACCATATGGAATGGTAAGAAGAAGATTAAGGTTATGCAATGTCTTCATCTTATCATGCTAGTTAAGATTTTTCTAAGTTCTAAACAATTGTTAGCTTTTAAGATATTTTATATTGGCTTCTCGGTGGATCTATGTTCCAAATGACAAAAGTTCAAGATGATGAGAAAAAAGGTAGAAAAAAGAGCTAACAGTAAATATAGGAAAATGTAACATTTAGGATGGAATCCCCACCCAAAAAAGGAATTAGGAACTGCATACTTACATACTCCATCATATTGCTAGTTTCACATTTCCTTTTAGTCAACTTCCAGTGCAAAGCAAGCTAAGAAAATAAAGTTTGTTAAGAATTTTGATATCAATTACTACTAATACTAATTATTACGTACATATTTTAATAAATCATTGAACAACAATCCAGGAAATAAGATACAAAACATAGCATTTAAAAATATTTTGTAGAGTATATATTAAAAGTTGAGTATTAGTTCTTTAATTCATTCTTTGTGGCCTGAAAAATTCCCATTTTCTCAATTCAATAATGCAAATATATGGATGGGACACTTATTTGCTTAAACTTTCTTACCTTGTGATATAATCTATTATTTTCCCATTCTAACAGCTTCTGAATTGATCTTCTGGTCTAAGAGAAAGAACCAAGACTTTGTTACAAGATGAATTGAAGAGCTTTGTAACCTATGTATATCTATATTCTTCTGCTTACTTGTATGTTACCATTATTTTCTTCTCATGTTTTTCTTTTCAAAATGAAATATGTACAAATTACTCTGTGTTGTAAGTCCATTCACTGGGTCAAATTATAAAAACATTACCAGTACTGATAGTAGTTCATTTATGAACCTAATTCTAGATTTTCATATATCTTTTCACAGGGTTACTTTTTAAATATACATGTAATATGCCAAACTAATCTGATTACTCATTGAAAATTTTCCTATCATAGTTCTTACACAACACCTAGCAAACAGCAGTCAGTCAAAGTCTACAGGTTGAATAAAGCAAGCCAACATATACTAGAACTTCCACTAAAAAGAACATGTTAAAAACAGCCAGTTGGAAAATTTGTATTTAGAAAAAAAAATAAAATTAGAGAAGCAGCCCTGCAGTAATCAGGGGGAGAAGTGAGTTTCTCCATTTGGAGTGCATATATTTTGCCAGGAAGAAAAGTTTGCAAATTCTTTGAAAACATTGAAATTAAAGATTGTTAGGCATTTTTGATTTTTTAATGTAATTTTTATTTTATATTGGAATATAGTTGATTTCCAATGTCATGTTACTTTCAGGTGTACAGCAAAGTGATTCAGTTATATATATATATATATATATATATATATATATATATATATATAAATTCTTTTTCAGATTCCTTTCTCACATAGCTTATTATAGGATATTGAATAGAGTTCCCTGTACTATACAGTAGGCCCTTGTTGGCTATCTACTTTATATATGTTGATGCTAAATGCCCCTGCCCACCTTTCTCTGTTGGTAAAAATACATTTGATTTCGAAGGCTATAAGTCTGTTTCTGTTTTTTAAGTTCATTTGTATCATTTTTTTCTCTGTTGGTAAAAATACATTTGATTTCGAAGGCTATAAGTCTGTTTCTGTTTTTTAAGTTCATTTGTATCATTTTTTAAGATTTTACATATAAGTGATATCATATGATATCTGTCTTTGTCTGATTTACTTCAGTTAGGATGATAATATCCAGCTCCATCCGTGTTGCTGCAAATAGCATTATTTTATTCCTTTTTATGGCTCTGTAATATTCCACTGTATATATGTACCATTTCTTCTTTATCTGCTCTTGTCAATGGACATCAGGGTTGCTTCTATGCCTTGGCTATGGAATGAACATTGGGATGCATGTATCTTTTCAAAATTATGGCTTTCTCTGGATAGAAGCCCAGAAATGGGGTTGCTGGATCATATGGTAGTTCTGTTTTTAGTTTCTTGAGGAACTTTCATACTGTTCTCCATAGTAGGTGCACCAATTTACATTCCCATCAACAGTTATTCAGTGACACATAACAGTGTAGGAGTGTTCCCTTTTCTCCACACCTCTCCAGCATTTATTGTTTGTAAACTTGTGTGAGCTGATACCTTACTATAGTTTTGATTTGCATTTCTCTAATAATTAGCAATGTTGAGCATCTTTTCCTAAGTTTTTGGTCATCTGTATGTCTTCTTTGGAGAAATGTCTATTTAGATTTTCTGCCCATTTTTTCCTTATGTTGTTTGTTTTTTGAATATTGAGCTGTGAGCTTCTTTTATATTTTGGAGATTAATCCCTTGTTGGTTGCTTCAGTTGCAAATATTTTCTCCCATCTTATGGGTTGTCTTCTCATTCAGTTTATGGTTTCCTTTGCTGTGCAAAAGCTTCTAATTATAATTAGGTGCCCTGTACTTTTTATTTTATTTTCATAACCCTAGGAGGTAGATCCAAAGAGATATTGCTGCGATTTATGCCAAAAAGTGTTCTGCCTATTTTCCTCTAAGAGTTTTATAGTATCTGGTCTTATATTTAGGTCTTTAATCCATGTTGAGTTTATTTTTGTGTATGGTGCTACAGAATATTCTAATGTCATTCTTTTATATGCAACTATTCAGTTTTCCCAGAACTACTTATTGAAGAGACTGTCTTTTCTCTATTGTATATTCTTGCCTCCTTGGTCATAGATTAATTGACCATAGTTGCATGGGTTAATTTCTGGGCTTTCTATCCTGTTCCATTGATCTATGGTTCTGTTTTTGTGTATCATACTGTTTTGATGGCTGTAGCTTTGTAGTATAGTCTGAAGTCATGGAACCTGATTCCTCTAGCTCTGTTTTTCTTTCTCAGGATTACTTTGACTATTTGTGGTCTTTTGTGTTTCCATACAAATTAAAAAAATTTTTTGTTCTAGTTCTATGAAGAATGCTATTGGTAATTTGATAGGGGTTGTATTGAATCTGTAGATTGCCTTGAGTAGTATGGTTATTTTGACAATATTGATTCTTCCAATCCAAGAACACGTGTATCTTTCCATCTGTTTTTTCATCTTCAGTTTCTTTCAACAGTGTCTTACTGTTTTCAGAGTATAGTTCTTTTGCCTCCTTAGGTATGTTTATTCCTAGGTATTTTATTCTTTCTTTTTTCTTTTTTTCTTTTTTGGTTGCCCTGGGCATATGGAACTCCCAGGCCAGGGATCAGATCTGAGCCACAGTTGCAACCTACACTGAAGCTGCAGCTATGCTGGATCCTTTAATCTACTGTGCTGGGCTGGGGATCAAACATGCATTCTGGCACTGCATAGATGCTGCTGAACCCATTGTGCCACAGCAGGAACTCTGGATTTCATTCTTTTTGATGCAACAGTAAATGGAATTGTTTTCTTAATTTCTATTTCTGATCTTTCATTGTTGGTATATAGAAATGCAACCTCCATGGAGTTCCTGCCATGGTACAGTGGGTTGAGAATCTGACTGCAGCTGCTCAGGGTGCTGTGGAGATGTGGGTTCGATCCCTGACCTCGGTGTGGCCATAAAATTTTTAGAAAAAAGTAGAAATTCAAGAGACTTCTGTGTATTAATTTTGTATCCTATAACTTTACCAAAGTCATTGATAAGGTCCAGTAGTTTTCTAGTAGCATCTTTAGGATTTTTTATGTGTAGTATAATGTCATCTGGAAACAGTGACAATTTTACTGAATTGTTCATCTCTGTTCTTCAAATCTTCTAGCTCTTTGTTAAACAGTTCTTGTATCTTCTTGGTCTATGCCTCCATTCTTTTTCTGAGATCTTGGATCACCTTTACTATCATTACTCTGAATTCTTTTTCAGGTAGACTATTTCCACTTCACTTAGTTGCTCTTCTGGGGTTTTATCTTGTTCCTTCATCTGAAACATATTTCTTTGCCATCTCATTTTGTCTAACTTTTTGTGTTTATGGTCTCTGTTCCATAGACTGCAGGATCACAGTTCTTCTTGCTTCTTATGTCTACCCCCTGGTGGTTGAGGTTGGTCCAGGCTTCCTGGTGGGAGGGACTGCTATCTGCCCACTGGTGAAGAGTGCTGGATCTTGTCCCTTTGAGAGGCAGGACCATGCCAAGGGGTGTGTTTAAAGGTGGCTGTGGGTTTAGGGAGATTTTAGGAAGCCTTTCTGCTGATGAGTGAAGCCAGATCTTGGTGCTAAAATGGCAGTGTCCTTGCCCCAGAGTGAGCCATAACCAACCCCCACCTTCCCAGGGGGCCCTCCAAGACTCACAGGTAGTTCTGGTCCAGGATCCTATGGAGTCACTGCTTTGTCCTGGGTCCCAGTGCATGTGAAATCTTATGTGTGCTCTCCAAGAGTGGAATCTCTGTTTTCCCCAGTTCTGTGGTGCTCCTGTACTGGAGCTCTGCTGGCTTTCAAAGCCAAATGCTCTGGGGGCTCCTCCTCCTGATGCCAGACCCCCAGACCGGGGAACCTTACATGGGGCTCATAACTCTCACTCCTGTGAGAGAACTTCTGTGATATAATTATTTTCCTGTTTGTAGGTCACCCATCTGGCAGGTAAGGGATTTGATTATATCATAAAAGCACCCTTTTCCTATCTCATTGTAGCTTCTTTGTCTTTGGATGTAGAATATTTTTTTTTGTAGGTTTCAGTCTTTTTTGTCGATGGTTGTTCAGTAGCTAGGTGTGACTTTGGTGTTTTTCTGAGAGGGGGTGAGTGTCAAGTGCTTCTACTCCACCATCTTGTCTCCTCTCCTTGCATTTTTGATTCTTAATGGAACAGTTTTGCAAAGTTTCTGATAAAAAGACTATTGTGTGTTATTAAATTTTAAAACTACTCATTAAAATTAAGTGATTTAAAACCAGGCTATATCTGAAATGATCTCCAAAAGTACCAACATAAGAAACTATTCTACCTGTTCAACCACTTAAGTTAAAAATCAATGACAACTGTGTTCAGTTCATCTACAGTGAGCCAGATCAGCAACAATGCCAGCTAGAATATACTGTTGGGCTGCTGTACTTGATAGAATCTCTCTAAACAAAATCAGATGGGTAACAAATGAAGAAATTGAATTAGTAATTCCACAAAGAAAACCCCAGGCCCAGATTGCTTCAATGATGAATTCTACCAAACAGTTAAAGAAGAAATATAAATATAAACACAAAACTATCCTCAAAATACTAGCAACCTGAGTCTAGCAACTCATAAAAATGATTAGATCATGATCAAGTGGAATTTATCCCAGGAATACAAAATGATGTAATACATAAAATTAATAGAATAAAGGACAAAAACCATGTGATTATCTTCATAGATCTAGATTAAGCACTGGATAAAATACAATTCTCATTCATGATGAAAATTCAAACAAAACAAAACAAAACAAAACAAATACCTAGGAATAAAAGGGAACTTCTTCAACCTAATAAAGAGCACCTTGAAAAACCAACAGCTAACATCACAATAAATAGAGAGACATATAATGCCTTCCTCCTAAGATTAGGAACAAGATAAGGATGTCTCCTCTTACTACTTTTATTTACCACTGTACTATATGTTACAGCCAGGGAAATTAGACAAAAATAATAAATAAAAGGCAACTAGATTGGAAGAGGAAGAGTAAAACCATCTTCATTTGCACACAACCCTGCAAATCTCCTATATGGATAAAACCCTAAGGAATCCACTAAAAGACTGCTAGAAATAATAAATCAGTTCAGCAAATTTGCAGGAAACAAGATTGTGATAGGTAGAATTCTAGCCCCCATGATTTTCAACTCCTGGAGTTACAGCTATGAATATGTTACATTATGTTGGAAAAGGGACACTGCAGATATAATTAAAGTTACTAATCATCTGGCTTTAAAATAGATTATGGAGTTCCTGTTGTGGCTCAGTGGTTAACAAATCCGACTAGGAACCATGAGGTTGCGGGTTCGATCCCTGGCCTTGCTCAGTGGGTTAAGCCATGAGCTGTGGTGTAGGTTGCAGATGCAGCTTGGATCCCGCATTGCTGTGGCTCTGGCGTAGGCCGACAGCTATAGCTCCTATTAGACCCCTAGCCTGGGAACCTCCACATGCTGCAGGAGCGGCCCTAGAAAAGGCAAAAAGACAAATAAATAAATAAATAAATATAAAATAGAAATAGTGAGATTATTCTAAATTATTTTGGCACACCCACTGAAATCCAATAAGCCTTTGAAACAGAATTTTTTCCTGGCTGATGGAAGAATAGTTGGGGGGTTTGAAACAAAAGAAGGACTCGAACCATCACTGATGGCTTTAAGATGGAAAGATCACATAGAAAGTATAAGGAGGAAATGATTGCTGCTGAAACTTGAGCTTGGGAAAATGAACTTCGGAGCAAATTCTGGCCCAGAATCTCCAGAAAGGGAGGCGGCCCTGCTGGCACCTTGATTTTGGCCTTAAGAGATCCTAATAAAAGAACCCAACTGAGCCGCACTGTGCCTAGACTTCTGAATGTGAAATAATAAAAAAAAAAATGTTGTTTTAAGGCATTAAGTTTGTGGAAATTTTTTACACTAGACAGAAAAGTAATTCAAAGTTCAACATATAAGGGAGTTCCCATCGTGACGCAGCAGAAACAAATCCAACTAGGAACCATGAGGTTTCAGGTTTGATCCCTGGTCTTGCTCAGTGGGTTAAGGATCTGGAGTTGCTGTGGCTCTGGTGTAGGCTGGCAGCTTGCAGCTCTGATTCGACCCTTAGCCTGGGAACCTCCATATGCCGCGAGTGCGGCCCTAAAAGGACAAAAGACAAAAAAAAAAAAAGTTCAACATATAAAAATCAATTTTATTTACTAGTAATGAATGGTCTGAAAGGAAAGTAAAAGATCAATTCCATTCACAAAAGATTTAAGAGTAAAATATTAGCATTAATTTAAAAAAGAAGTATATAAGAAGTGTAAACTGAAAACTAAAAAAACCTGCTAAAATAAATTAAACAAGAGGTAAATAAATGGAAAATATCCCATATTCATGAATTAGAAGACTCATGTAATAGCATTTACAATATATGGAGCTAGGAAAATTGGATATCCAAAAGGAAAATGGTAAATTTGGACCTGTATATCACATAATGCATAAAAAATTAACTCAAAATGGATCAAAGACCTAATCATAAGTGAAACTTTAATAATTTTTTGGCTGTGCCTGTGGCATTCAGAAGTTCCTGGGCCAGATATTGAACCCAAGTCACATCAGTGACAATGCTGGATCCTTAGCCAGTAGGCCACCAGGGAATTCCACGTAAAAGTTTAAAACAACTAGAAGAACACAAAGGAATATAGGAGTACATCTTTGTGATCTTGAGTTAGGCAAAGACCTCTTAAACATGATGCAAAAGATACAAGCAAGAAAATTCTAAGTGATGAATTTGACTTAATCAAATTAAAAGTTTTTGTGTGTCAAAGATACCATCAAGGTAGTAACAGCCCACCCAGAATGGGCATAAGAGGACCTTAGAAAAATCTCTTCCCTGGAGAGATAACTATTGTGCTGATCAGTATTAGCAAGTATAATCATTCAAATGTTCCAGTGATTGATCAAAGAGTCTACAGCAGATTGAGAAACATTTACTCAATAAAGTCTATGGATATAAACTTGGTATTGGAGCTAGATACTACACCTATATCCATAGCTCTGCCTTATGGAAGAACTGTTTAGCAAACTTGGGAGCTGAGTAGTTCCCATATCTCCTAGATACCTGTATGGGAACAGCTATTCTGGGTAGTTTTGGCAGATGGTGAAAATAGGCAGATCCTATTTGCACAGCTCTCTGTTGCAGAAGCCTATATCAAGTGGATGGTGGTAGCAGAGCAGCACCCATTTCCCTACCTATGACTTCTGCAAAATAGGTAGTCCCCCTTTCTGGCACACTTCTGTGTTGTGGGAGGGCTGTTATAGATGGTTTGACAATTGAGTGGCAGTTTCCATCTTCCCAGCTTCCTAGGGCAGACAAATTCTGGGTAGATTCAACAGATGGGGAAAGTTAGCAGACCCCACCCTCTCTGCCTTTAGTTTAAAAAAAATCCACAACTAACATCATACTAAATGTGAAAGATTGAAAGCTTTTCCTTTAAGACAGAAAAAGGACAATGATCCCCATGCTTGCCACTTCTATTCAACATATTGTTGGAAATTCTAGACAGAGCGATTAAGCAAGAAAAGAAATAAAAGGCATCCCAATCAAAAAGGAAGAAGCTATATTATCTCTCTTTGCAGATGACATTATCTTATGTGTAGAAAACTTTAAAGAATCAACAAAAAATCTGTTAGAGCTAACAAATTCAAGAACATTTCAGAATATGAAATCAACATGCAAAAATTCAGTTGCATTTCTATATAATAATAGTAAACAATCCAAAAAAAAGAAAACAATTATATTTACAATGGTATCAAAAACAATAAAATACTTAATAAATTTAAGCAGGGGAACAAAAGACTTATACACATAAAACTACAAAATGTCACTAAAAGAAATTAAAGACCTAAATAAATGCAAAGAATCCTGTGTGCATAAATAGAAGATTTAATATTGCTAAGATGACACTACTATCCAAAATGATCTGAAGAGTCAATGCAATCTTTATTAGAATCCCAGTGATTTTTTTTCTATACAAATAGAAAAATCCATCTTAAAATTCATATGGAATCCCAAGAGACCCCTATTATTGAAAAAAATCTTGAAAATGAGAAAGAAATATGGAGAACTCACACCTCCTGATTTCAAAACTTACTACAAAGCAACAGTAACCAAAAAAGAATATGGTACTGGCATAAATAAAGTCATATAGACCAATGGAACAGAATAGAGTGCAGAAATAAACCCTCAAATATACAGTCAATAGATTTTTTTTTAACTATTTCTTGGGCCGCTCCTGCGGCATATGGAGGTTCCCAGGCTAGGGGTCCAATCGGAGCTGTAGCCACGGGCCTACATCAGAGCCACAGCAACGTGGGATCCGAGCCGCGTCTGCAACCTACACCACAGCTCACGGCAACGCCGGATCGTTAACCCACTGAGCAAGGGCAGGGACCGAACCCGCAACCTCATGGTTCCTAGTCGGATTCGTTAACCACTGCGCCACGACGGGAACTCCTAGATTTTTGACAAGAGTGCCAACCAATCAACGGGGGAAAAGGACTTTTCAATAAATGCTTCAAGGAAAACTGGACATCCATGTGCAAAAGAATTAAGTTGGATCCTAAATTTACACCATAGGCAAAAAATTAACTCAAAATGGATCAAAGAACTAAATATAGGGAACAACAACTATAAAAGTCTTAGAAGAAAACATAGGAGACAACCTTCATAACACTGGATTTTGCAATTATTTCTTAGGACACTGAAAAAAACAGGCAAAAAGGGGAAAGAGTTTAATTGAACTTCATCAAAATGAACAACTTTTATGCATCAAATGACACTGTCAAGAGAGTGAGAAGAAGACAGTCTATAGGATGGGAGAACATATTTGCAAATCACCCATCTGATAAGGAATTAATAACCAGGATATTTTAAAATGCCAATTCAACAACAAATAAACAACCTAGTTGCAAAATGAGCAAAATATATAATATACAGATGGCCAATAAGCAAATGTAAAAATGCTCAACATCACTAGTCATTAGCGAAATACAAATCAAAACCACAATGAGATACCACTTTATACTCATTAGGGTGGCTAATGAAATGGAGAATAATGAGTGTTGCCGAGGATCTGGAAAAATTGGAAACCTTGTGCATAATTTACCAGATCAGAAATGCAGGAGAGAAAAACTCTCTGGGAACCAGTACTAGGAGAGCAGTACCTGAACTTTAATTGATAAATTGTTGGAAGCTCAGTGGGGACAAGTTCAAAATTCCAAAGGGGCCCAGTCTTGGCAGAGACTCCTATGCTTTTATGACTTTTGTTACCAGGAGCCCTATTGAGTTCTCAAAGTGACTGCAGAAAAATCCCCTTATCCTTTCAGCAGGAGAAAGGAAGAACAGCCACTTTTAAATATGCTCAAAATATTCTGTTCTTCTTAACAAAGACTGCTCTCAAGAGCCTTAACCTACTGGGACATTAACAGAACCTAACCAATCTTCGGGAAATATCCAACTCTAGCACCCTCTAGCTTTCCTCTCCTACCTAAAGGGGAAAGAAGACAAAACGAAGTTGAGAAGCACTTGTGTAGGGAGCCCAGGAGCACAGACTTACTAAAAAATTTAAGCCTAATCATAATATAGAAGGCTTCCAGTCCCTCGACACCTTACCACTACATCAATAAGGCTTCTATATTATAATACAAGGAATACAACTGAAAGAACTGTGCATCTCAGATGATATCTAAGAAGTCTTAGGGAAATCCAAAGAAAATAGGCCAGACAAAAAAAAAAAGGACACCATGGAATGTTTAGCCTTCAACTTCCAACTGCTATAGCAAATAGTAAATACAACCAAACAAAAATAAAACCTCACTTTAAAGGCCTATTTATTTCACTTAGTACATTATGTGTAGTTTTCAAACAAAAATTAGAAGTCATACTAAAAGACAAAATAGTTTGAAAATACAGAGCAAGCATCAGAACCAGACTCAGAAATGGCAGAGATGCTGAAATGATCAGACTGGGAATATAAATCAACTAAGATAAATATACTACATGCTCTAATAAAAAAAAAGTATATAATACGAAAGAACAGATGAATAACGTTAGCAGAGAAACGGAAGCTGTAAGGAAAAAAAATCAAAAGGAAATGGTAGAAAGCCAAAATATCATAGTAGAAATGAAGAATGCCTTTGATGGGCTCATTGACAACTGGACATGGCTGAGGAAAGCATCAATGAAGACTGAAGATATATCAGTAGAAACTTCCAAAACTAAAAGAAAAAAAAAAAAGAATATCCAAGAACTATGGAACAATTACAAAAAGGGCAATAAACCCATAATAGAAATATCAGATGGTTAAGACAGAAAGGAGCAGAGAAAATACTTAAAGCAATAATGACAATAAAATTTCCCCAAATTAATGAAAGTCATCAAACTCATATGTTGAAAAAGCTCAGAGAATGCAATGCTGCCTAAATACACCCAAAGCTATACCTAGTAATTTCATATTCAAACTGCAGAAAATCAAGTAAAAACCTTTAAAGAAGCCAGAGGGGAACAATACCTTACATATTAAGCAGCAAGCATAAGAATTACATCAGATATCATTTTAGAAACTATAAAACCCAAGAAAAGAGTGGAATGAAATATTTAAAGTCTTAAAGGAAAAGTACTACCAACCTGGAATACTGTCTCTATTCAGAAAAACTGTCCGTCAAAGAAAAAGACTTCCTCAGAAAAAAAAATTGAGGGAATTGTCACTGTACATCTGCCTTGCAAGAAATGTTAAAATAAGTTCTTTAGAGATAAGGAAAATGCTACAGTTAAGAAATTTGGGGAGTTCCCGTCGTGGCGCAGTGGTTAAAGAATCCGACTAGGAACCATGGGGTTGCGGGTTCGGTCCCTGCCCTTGCTCAGTGGGTTAACGATCCGGCGTTGCCGTGAGCTGTGGTGTAGGTTGCAGACACGGCTCGGATCCCACGTTGCTGTGGCTCTGGCGTAGGCTGGTGGCTACAGCTCCGATTGGACCCCTAGCCTGGGAACCTCCATATGCCGCGGGAGCGGCCCAAGAAATAGCAACAACAACAAACAACAACAACAAGACAAAAAAAAAAAAGAAATTTGGATCTACATAAAGAATAGTGTTAGAGAAGGAATAAATGAAGGTAAAATAAAATCTTTTATTTCTTCTATTCTTAATTGATCTAACAGGTAACAGTTTGTTAATAATGTTTTCAATGATTATAGCTTATGGATAAGTAAAATGAATGGCTGTAGTGTTATAAGAGATGGGAGGGAAGAATTGGGAATAAGATAATTGTTTCATCTGGGAAGTGGTATTGTGTTATATGAAAGTGGACCTGGATTGGTTGAATATGTATATATATTGCAAACTCATTTTAGTGGGAAACCACTAAAAAAAGACTAAAAAGTAGGATTATTGATATACAGAGGGAGGATAAAAAATGGCATCATACAAAAATAATTACAATCAGAGAAGGCAGAAAAAGACTAAAAGACAAAAATAGGAACAAAGAACAAGAGTAACGGGAATTCCTGTCATGGCTCAATGGAAACCCATCTGACTAGCATTCATGAGGATGGAGGTTCAATCCCTGGTTCATTCAGTGGGTTAACGATCTAGCATTGCTATGAGCTGTGGTGTAGGTCGCAGATTTGGCTCAGATCCTGCAGTGCTGTGGTTGTGGTGCAGGCTAGCGGCTCTAGCTCTGATTCACCCCTAGCCTGGGAACCTCCATATGCTGTGGGTGGGGCCCTAAAAGACAAAAAAAAAAAAAAAAAGAACAAGAGTAATGAATAGAAAACAGAAACAAACATGGTAAATATTAATCCAATTATGTCAATAACCACTTTAAATATCAAAAGTTTAAATACATCAATTAAAAGGCAGAGATTGTCACAGTGGATCAAAAAATAATACTCAACTATGTACTGTGTCTACAAGAAACCCACTTTAAATATAGACATATAGAGATTAAAAGTAAAAGGATGGAGAAAGATATACCATAGTAACATTAATCAAAGAGAGCTGGAGTTACTTTAGTAATTCTAGACAAAGCAAATGTCAGAATAAGGAAAATTATCAGACATAAAGACAAAGGGTCATTTTTCCAAGACATAATTCTTAACATGTATATGCCTAACAAAAGAGCATCAAACTATGTGGGGCAAAACTGACAGAGCTGTAAGGGAAAATAGAGGAGTCAATTATTTATAGTTGAAGACTTCAACAAGTGTTTATCAGAAATGGACAGACCAAGCAGGCAGAAGGTAGGTAAGGACATAGCTGAACTTAACAGCACCACTGATCTACTGGATATAACTGACCTCTATAGACTACTTCATCTAACAACAGCCAGTGACAGATTATTTTCAAGCTGATATGGAACATACACCAAGACAGACTACATTCTGGGTCATAAAACGCATCTTAACTAATTTCAAAGAACAGAAATCATACAATGTATGTTCTCAGAACATAACGGAATTACACAAGAAATCAACAACAGAAAGACAGGTGGAAAAATCCCAAAACACTTGGAGATTAAGCAGCATGCTTCTAAACACAGAGATCAAGAAGAAATCTCAAGAGAAATTTATAAATATTTTGAACTACATATAAATGAAAAACAAAACATCAAGATTTGTGGGATGCAGTAAACATGCACCTGCATGTTCATCACAGCTCTATTCACAACAGCCAAGACATGGAAACAACCCAAATATCTATCGACAGATGATTGGATTAGGAAGATGTGGTGTATATATATACACGATAGAATACTACTTGGCCATAAAAAAGAACGACATAATACCATTTGCAGTGACATGGATGGAACTAGAGACTCTCATACTGAGTGAAGTAAGTCAGAAAGAGAAAGACAAATACCATATGATATCACATATCTAGAATCTAATACATGGCACAAACAAACCTTTCCACAGAAAAGAAAATTATGGACTTGGAGAATAGACTTGTGGTTGCCTAGGGGAAGGGGAGGGAGTTGGATGAATTGGGAGCTTGGGGTTAATGGATGTAAACTATTGCTTTTGGAATGGATTAGTCATGAGCTCCTGCTGTGTAGCATTGAGAACTATGTCTAGTCACCTATGATAGAGCATGATAATGGGAGAAAAAAGAATGTACACATGTATGTTTAATTGGGTCACCATGATGTACAGTAGAAAAAAAATTGCATTGGAGAAATAACAATTAAAAAAAAGCAGTAACACTGAATGTATGGAGTAGAAAAGAAGAAATACCTTAAGTCAATCATACGTGCTTGCACCTTAGGGGCAAAAAGAACAAATTAAATCTAAAGTAAGAAAAAAAAGAATAAAAATTAGGAGATGGGATTAAGATGGTGGAATAGAAGGACTGGAGCTCAACTTCTCTCCTAAAAACAACAAAATTTACAACCAAATACTGAGCAATCTTCAACCAAATGGACTGGAAACTTTCAAAAAGATATCCTACTCCAGAAGACAAAGAGGAGGCCACATCAAGAGGTAGGAGGGGTGATTATGCAATATAAGCAACCCCATACCACTCAGGTGGGAAGCCCCACAGACTGGAAAGTAACCGTTTCACAGAGACTCACCTAAAGGAGTGAGAGTTCTGAGCCTCACATCAAACTCCCACGTGTGGGGATCTGGCACTGGGAGAAAGAGCCCCCAGAGCATCTGGCATTGAAGGCCAGTGGGGCTTGTGCACAGGAGCTCCACGGGACTGGGGGAAATGGAGACCCCATTCTTCAAAGGTGCACGCAGACTTTCACGTGCACTGGGCCCCAGGGCAAATCAGTCTCCATAGGAATCTGGGTCAAACCTGACTGCAGTTCTTGGAGGACCTCCTGCAAAACAGGGGGTGAATGTGGCTTGTTGTGGGGGAAGGACATTGGAAGCAAAGCTCTTGGGAATATTCATCAGCATGGTGGCCATTTTGGGAAAATCTGGCCCCACCTGTCAGTCAGCACTGAGAAGCCCCAGGCCAAACAGCAATCCAGGTGGGATCACAGCCCTGCCCATCAGTAAACAAGCTACCTAAAGACCCCCCAGGCACACCTCTAATCTCACCCAGAGACAAAGCCCCACCCACCAGAGGGATAGGAATCAGCTCCACCTACCAGTGGGCAGGCATCAGCCCCTCCCAGCAGGAAGCCTATAGCAAGCCCCCATACCAACTTCAGCCACAAGGGGGGCAGACACCAGGAGTAAGAGAGGCTACAACTCTATTACCTGTAAAAAGGTCACCACACCAAAAACCTATAAAAATGAAAAGACAGAGGACTATAACTCAGATGAGGGAGAAAGGAAAAACCCCAGAAAAACAGCTAAGTGATCAGGAGATTCTCAGCCTCCAGGAAAAAGACTTTAGACCGTTGGTGCTGAAGATGATTGGAAATAAACTGGAGGCAAAGATGGATAATTTACAGGAAACACTGAGCAAAGAGATACAAGATATAAAACTTAAACAAGAAGAGATGCAAAATACAATAACTGAAATGAAAAATTCATTAGAAGCAGCCAACAGCAGAATACAGGAGGCAGAAGAATGAATAAGCCAGGTGGAGGACAGATTAGTGGAAATTACGGATGTGGAATGGAAACGAGAAAAAAGATTGAAAACAAATGAAGAGAGTCTCAGAGAACTCTGGGACAACGTCAAATGCACCAACATCCGTATTATGGGGTGCCAGAAGGAGAAGAGAGAGAGAAGGGGACAGAAAAAAATACTCAAAGAGATAATAGCCGAAAACTTCTCTAACATGGGAAAGGAACCACTCACTCAAGTCCAGGAAGTGCAACGAGGACCATATAAAATAAACCCAAGGAGGAATACCCTAGACACATATTAGTCAAACTGACCAAAATTAAAGACAAGGAGATAATATTGAAAGCAGCTAGGGAAAAGAAACAAATAACATACAAGGGAACCCCAATGAGGTTATTGGCAGATTTTTCAGCAGAAACTCTGCAGTCCAGAAAGGAGTGGCATGATATACTTAGTGTGATGAAAGGAAAAAACCTCCAACCAAGATTACTCTACCCAGCAAGGCTCTCATTCAGATTTGAAGGAGAAATCAAAAGCTTCACAGAGAAGCAAAAGTATGAGAATTCACTACACTAAAACACCTTTACAACAAATACTTAAGGAATTTTTCTAGACAGAAAAGAAAAAGCCGCAACCAGAAACAAAAAACCACAAAAGACAAGGGTCACCAGTAAAGGTATATGTACAGTAAAGATATGAAATTAACAATGCACAGTTATGCCACCAAAATCAGAAATTGTGAGATGAGTAGGGTACAGATGCAGGACACTGCAGATGCACTTTCAATTAAGAGACTAACAACTTAAAACAATCTTGTGTGTGTATATATATATACACACACACATACATATTCTTATATTAAAACTTCAGAATAATTGCCAACCAAAAATCTACAACTGATACACAAACAAATAAGAAAAGTCAACTCAAATACAACACTAAAGATAGTCATCAAACCACAAGAGGAGAGAACAAGAGAAGGGAAGAAAAAAGAGCAAGAAAAACAAATTCAAAGCAATTAATAAAATGGCAATAAGAACATACATATCAATAATTACCTTAAATGTCAATGGACTAAATGCCCCAACCAAAAGATATAGACTGACTGAATGGTTACAAAAACAAGACTCATATATACACTGTCTTCATGAGACCCACTTCACTTCTAGGGACACAAACAAATTGAAAATGAGAAGTTGGAAGAAAATATTCCATGCAAACGGGGACCAAAAGAAAGCTGGAGTAGCAATACTCATATCAGACAAAATAGACTTTAAAATGAAGATGATTTTAAGGGACAAAGAAGGACACTACATAATGATCAAAGGATCAATCCAAGAAGAAGATATAACAAGTTTAAATATATGTGCACCCAACATAGGTTCACCACAATATATAAGGCAACTGCTAACAACCTGAAAAAGACAAATTGACAATAACACAATATTAGTGGGGGACCCAAACACCCCACGTACAGCAACAGACAGATCATCCAGACAGAAAATCAATAAGGAAACACAGGCCCTGAATGAAGCATTAGACCAAATGGACTTAATAGATATTTATCATACGTTCCATCCAGAAGCAACAGAATACACATTCTTCTCAAGTGCACATGGAACATTCTCTAAGATTGATCACATCCTGGGCTACAAATCCAACCTCAGTAACTTTAAGAAAATTGAAATCATATCAAGCATCTTTTCTGACCACAACACTATACGACTGGAAATCAACAACAACAAAAAAACTGCAAAAAACACAAACACGTGGAGACAAAACACCACACTACTAAACAACCAATGGATCACTGAATAAATCAGAGGAAATTAAAAAATACCTAGAAGCAAATGACAACAAAGATACGACGCTCCAAAACCTATGGGATGCAGCAAAAGCCATTCTAAGAGGAAAGTTTATAGCGATACAAGCCCACCTCAGGAAACAAGAAAAAGCTCAAATAAACAAGCTAACTTTACATCTAAAGCAGGTCGAGAGAGAACAGACAAGACCTAAAGTTAGTAGAAGGAAAGAAATCATAAAGATCAGAGCAGAAATCAATGAAATAGAAATGAGGAAAACCATAGAAAAGTTCAATGAAACAAAAAGCTGGTTCCTTGAAAAGATCAACAAAATTGATAAACTCTTAGCCAGACTTATCAAGAAAAAGAGAAAGGACTCAAATCAATAAAATTAGAAATGAAAAAGGAGAAGTAACAACAGACATCACAGCAATACAAAGGATCCTAAGAGACTACTATATGCAACTATCTGCCAATAAAACGGAAAACCTAGAAGAAATGGACAAATTCTTAGAAAAGTACAATCTTCCAAGACTAAACCAAGATGAAATAGAAAAGATGAATGGGCCAATCACAGTACTAAAATTGAAACTGTGATTTAAAAACTTCCAACAAACAAAAGTCCAGGACCAGATGGCTTCACAGGCGAATTCTGTCAAACATTTAGAGGAGACCTAACACCTATCCTTCTGAAACTATTTCAAAAAATTGAAGAGGAAGGGATACTCCCAAACTCATTCATTCTACGAAGCCACCATCACCCTGATACCAAAACCAGACAAAGATACTACAGAAAAAGAAAACTACAGGCCAATTTCACTGATGAACATAGATGCAAAAATCCTCAACAAAATATTAGCAAACCGCATCCAACAATACAAAAAAAGGACTGTACATCATGATCAAGTGGGATTTATCCCAGGGATGCAAGGGTTCTTCGATATCTGCAAATCCATCAGTGTTATACACCACATTAACAAGCTGAAGAATAAAAAGCATATAATCCTCTCAATAGATGCAGAAAAAGCCTTTGACAAAATCCAACACCCATTGCTGATCAAAACCCTTCAGAAAGTGGGCATAGAGGGAACCTACCTCAACATTATAAAGGCCATATATGTATGACAAGCCCACAGCTAACGACATTCTCAATGGTGAAAAGCTGAAAGAATTCCCACTGAGATCAGGAAGAAGACAAGGATGTCTGCTCTCACCACTACTATTCAACATAGTTTTGGAAGTCCTAGCCATGGCAATCAGAGAAGTAAAGCAAATAAAAGGAATCCAAATTGGAAAGGAAGAAGTAAAACTATCACTATTTGCAGATGACATGATAATATACCTAGAGAATCCTAAAGACTGCCAGAAAACTGTTAGAGCTCATCCAAGAAATTGGCGAAGTTGCAGGATACAAAATTAATACACAGAAATCAATGGCATTTCTATATACTAACAATGAAAGATCAGAAAGAGAAATTAGGGAAGCAATCCCGTTTACCATCACATCCAAAAGAATAAAATACCTAGGAGTAAACCTACCTAGAGAGACAAAAGACCTGTACTCTGAAAACTCTAAGACACTGATGAAAGAAATCAAAGATGACACAAATAGATGGAAAAATCAATTAAAAAAACTCTAAGACACTGATGAAAGAAATCAAAGATGACACAAATAGATGGAAAAATCAATAAAACTCCTGAATCAATAAGCAATTACAGGGAGTTCCCTTCATGGCTCAGTGGTTAACAAACTCAACTAGGATCATGAGGATACTGATTTGATCCCTGGCCTCGCTCAGTGCGTTAAGGATCTGGCATTGCCACGAGCCATGGTATAGTTTGCAGACATGGCCCAGATACTGTGTTGCTGGGCTGTGGCATAGAGTGGCAGCTGTAGCTCCGATTTGACCACTAGGCTAGGAACTTCCATATGCTGCAGGTGCGGCCCTAAAAAGCAAAAAAAAAAAAAAAAAAAAGTCGATTATAGAAAGATTGCAGGATACAACATAAGGTTAATATAACAAAGTATATTGGTAATATGATGGATACATGTCATCATACACTTGTCAAAACTCAAAGAATGTACAAGAAGAGTGAACTAATATAAACTATGGACTTCAGTTAATAATGTGTCAATACTGGCTCATCTTTTTTTTTTTGGCTTTTTAGGGTCACACCTGTGGCATATTGAAACCCCCAGGCTAGGGGGTGAATTGGAGCTGTAGCTGCTAGTCTATACCACAGCCACAGCAACATGGTATCTGAGCCATGTCTGCAACCTACACCACAGTTCATGGCAATCCCAGATCCTCAACCCAGTGAGTGAGGTCAGGGATCAAAACCCACATCCTCATGGATCCTAGTCCATTCATTACTGCTGAGCCACGATGGGAACTCTGGTTTATCTATTTTAACAACTGTACTTCAATAGAGCAAGACATTAATAATAGGGAAAATTGGGAGTTGAGTGAGAAGGTATATAGGAACTCCTGATTTTTTCTCAGTTTTTTCTGTAAACCTAAAATTGTTCAAATATAGCTTATTAATTAAAACCTTACATAGAAAAGGTAAAGATGAAATGAAGATATTCTTAGATAAAAACTGAGAGAATCCACTGCCTACAGACCTACCATATAAGATATACTATGGAAGTTCTTCAGGCTGAAACCAAGACACAGATATTAATTTGAGTCCATACATGGAAAAAGGAAAACTCTAAGAACCTCAATGAATTCTACATAGGCTAAATTCAAAGAAACCCATACTTTGGAAGTCAAAAACAAAAAGAAAAATCTTGAAAGTAGCAATAGAGAAGCAACTCATTATGTACTGAGATCCTCAATAAGATTAACAGCCAATTTTACATCAGAAATCATGAGGACCAGAAGCAGCGGGATGACATATTCAAAGTGCTGAAAGAAAAAACTTATCATCCAAGAATTCTATCCTTGGTAAAACTATCTTTTTTAAAAAAGGAGAAATTAAGACATTACCAGATAAGCACTTACAGAGTTCACTGCTATTAGAATTGCCTGTAAGAAATGCTAAGGAGTCCTTCAAGCTGAAATGAAAGAACACTGGACAGTAACTCAAGCTATATGATGAAATAAAGAACATTAATAAAAGTAACTGCATAACTAAATATAAAAGCCAATATTGCTGTGTTTTTGTCTTGGAACTTCTATTTTCTTTCTATATAATTTAAAAGACAAATGTATAAAATGTTAAGTATAAATCTACGTTAATGGACACATAATACATAAGACGTAATTTGTGATTATAATATGGGGAGGTATGTAGATAAACACAAGCAGAATTTATATACTAAATTAAATTGGTATTAATTTCAAACTAGTGTGTTACAAGTTTAAGATATTAATTATAATTCCCCAGGTTAACACCTAAGAAAATAATTAAAAATATATTAAAAAAGGAAATGAAAAGGCATGTGGTACACTACGAAAATGAATTAAATATAGAATAATGAAGTAATGCAGTAAAAAAGGTATAATATATGGAAAACAAAAGACAAAATGGCAGAAATCCTTCCTTATCTGCTATTGACTGAATTATGTTCCCCCTAAATTTATATATTCAAGTGTCACAACCACTAGCACCTGAGAATGTGATTATATTTGGATGGTTTTTACAGTGGTAATAAGCTAATCCAATATGACTGGTGTCCTTATAGGAAGAGATTAGGACACAAACATTGAAGGCCAGGTGACAAACCAGGGAGAAAACGGCCAACTACAAGCCAAGGAGAGAAGCCTCAGAAAAAAAAATCATCTCTCTCAATACCTTGACCTCAGACTAATAGCTTCCAGAACTGTGAGAAAATACCTTTCTGCTGTCTAAACTACCAAGTCTGTGGTACTTTGTTAAGGCAGCCCTGGAAAGCTAATACATTATTAGTAATAATCACTTTATATACAAGCAGATTAAACCCTCAATAGGAAGAGATATGCAGAATGGATTTGCAAATATGATCCAGGAGTCTAACCGAGACTCAGTTTAGATTCAAAGACACAAATAGGTTGAAAGAGAGAGGCTAAAAAAAGATTTTCCAGGTAAATAGTAACAACAACAAAAAAAGAGCTGGGGAAGTAAAAGAGCTATGGTAGATATAATAACAGATAAAATAGATTTTTTTAAAAAATAGATTTTAAGTAAAAAAAAGTTACAAGAGAAAATGACGGACAGTATACATCTTAATAATCTCTGACTACTATGACAAAAGACCATATTCTAGGTGGCTTAAACAATAGTTCTGTAGTATAGAAAGCCTTAGATTAAAGTGTCAGCATGGTTGATTTGATTCTGGTGGGAGCCCTCTTCTTGGCTTATAGACAGCTTGCCGTATCTTCACATGGTAGAGAGATAGAGAGCAAACTCTCTGGCCTTTTCTTATAAGGGCACAATTCCACCATGGGGACTCTACCCTCATGACTTCATCTAAATCTAGTTATTTCCCAAAGGCCAAAATACTATCAGATTGGGGGGAGGGCTTTTGAGGGAACACAAACATTAATTCCATGAAATATATCTTTATAAAAACATAAATCTCTCTAGAAGAAATAACAATTATAAACATACACATCACTAACAACCGACCTGCAAAGTATGTGAAGTAAAAATTGACAAAAGTAAAGGGGAGAAACAGTTCCACAATAATAGAGATTTTACTGTCACACTTGCAATAATGGAGAGAACTATGCAGATCAATAAAGAAATGTAGGACTTAAACAACACTGTCAACCAATTAAATTAACAGACATACACAGAACCCTCCATTCCACAATAATATAACACAAATTTCTTCTCAAATGTACATGGAGTATTCTCCAGGATAGGCCATATGTTATGCCACCAAACAAGCCTCAATAAATTTACAAAGATTAAAGCCATACAAAGTATCTTTTCTAATAACAACAAAAAGAAACCAGAAGTCCTAAGGAAAACATTATGTTTGTGTTGCAAGACTGAGATAATAGTCCCTTCTCTTGGAACACACCTCTCAATTTAACAAATATTATAATAAAAAAAGGTAAAGGTTAAAAGCAATTTCAAATTCAAGGATGGTGGCATGACTAGGCTTGAAAATTGTAATATCACAGTTGTTTCAGTGGTAAATATAAGAATGGGTAAATGAAAACCTTCATTTCATATATCATGCAGCCACAGAATCCCGCCATAGTCAAGAGAGACTAGGAGCAGCTCAGGGCATTCTGGTCTGTATTTTTTTTCTTTCAACTAATTTGCTAGAAAAAATGTCCATGAAGAGTACTGGCAAACAAAACAAAACAAAACAAAAAAACAGTTCACAAGGCAGACTGTTTATATAGAAGTTCTTGGAAATATTTTATAATCATTCATTTATATATTAAACTTGTGACACAGGGCAGAGTAAATATTATTTGCATTTTATTTTGTGGATAAACACAGATATGACTTCCATGAAGCCAGATACACCATTAGAAATGCCTAGAGGAGGATGGCAAACTATAGGCCAAATCTAGCCTGCTATTTTTCTAAATAAAGTTTTTTTTTTGTCTTTTTTTGTTGTTGTTGTTGTTGTTATTGTTGTTGTTGCTATTTCTTGGGCCGCTCCCGTGGCATATGGAGGTTCCCAGGCTAGGGGTCGAATCGGAGCTGTAGCCACCGGCCCACGCCAGAGCCACAGCAACTTGGGATCTGAGCCGCGTCTGCAACCTACACCACAGCTCACGGCAACGCAGGATCGTTAACCCACTGAGCAAGGGCAGGGACCGAACCCGCAACCTCATGGTTCCTAGTCGGATTCGTTAACCACTGCGCCACGACGGGAACTCCTCTAAGTAAAGTTTTATTGGAACATAGCAACGCTCATTCATTTACATATTATTATTATTTTGGGGGGCTACACTCATGACATGTGGAAGGCCAAGGATTGAACCCGCACCACAGCAGCAACCCAAGCCACTGCAGAGACAATGTCAGATACTTAACCCACTATGCTACAAGGGAATACCTCACATATTATTTCTTGCTGCTTTTACAGTAAAACAGCAGAGTTGAGTAGATGGAACAGAGACCTTTGGCCCACAAAGTCTAAAATATTTACGATTTGGCCCTTTAAGAAAAAGTTCACCAACCCCTGCTAGAAAATTATAACTTGGTAGGATGTCTTCATACTATTTATTTTCATGTTTCTTGTCTCAGGAATAGGAAATCTGACCTAAGAAACATGATGTAGTCAAGACAATACAGTGTTACAAAAGACAAAAACAAAACAAAACAAAAATTATCTTTTTGGTTGTGCCATTTATTTTGTGACACTGGCAAAAATTCACCTCTCTGAAAATGTTTTTTACCTGTAAAATAAGGAATTTGGGTGATATGGAAGCTAACTACATTTCCAATTAAACTATTGTAATCTATACAGCTTAGTTTACAGATTACAAAGCAGTAGTGAAGACATAAAAATACGGTGGTATTTTATTTTTTATTTCTCCATGTGGACCCAAAAAAAAAAGGCAGTACAACACTTTAAATCTCTTCATCATCACAGCCACCTTAAAAGTAACATTATCTAGATTTTATAGGTGATGAAATTGAAGCTCCAGAAAGGAGAGGAAACCAGCATGTGCTTAGTGTTTCATTGTCTAGTGTGTCAACAACCTAGTATGTACAAAAATCAAGGGCCATGACTATAAACATTACAAAGTATAAGGCAGGTAATTGTAAATGCTGGGTAGTTCTACGGGGAACCAGAGACTATGTGTTCTATTTTAAAGGAAGCAGCTACCACTCAGCGAGGGCCAATTGCTGAAATACAGGCTAATATTGCCAGATCTTTAGATTTTTACAAGAGACACTGGTTAGTTCAAATCTTAACTATTCTAATTTTTCAATGCTGGCAACTGATTTAAATGTTTAAAAAACAGAGTGGGCTAGATTTAGCCCATAGGACAATAGTTCGTGAATCTGTACTAAATAAACTTTTATTTTATTTTATTTTATTTTTTTTTGCCATTTCTTGGGCCACTCCCGCAGCATATGGAGGTTCCCAGGCTAGAGGTCCAATCGGAGCTGTAGCCACCGGCCTACGCCACAGCCACAGCAACGCGGGGATCCGAGCCACGTCTGCAACCTACACCACAGCTCACAGCAATGCTGGATCTTTAACCCACTGAGCAAGGCCATGGATCGAACCCGCAACCTCATGGTTCCTAGTTGGATTCGTTAACCACTGAGCCACGACGGGAACTCCTAAATAAACTTTTAAAAATTGACAGATCAGTGAGCTAAGAATGCACTGATACATCAATTCAAAATGAATTCTTAATTAAGCAAAGTAATGGAGGATAGGGAGAAACCACAGCATTAGTATTAATTTCATGGCAAAATCACTTGGTTGAAAAAACTGCTTCTATTTCAGGCCCTGTGGCAAAGGTAATAAATTAATAAATATGAAAGATGTAAACAGGTCATCAGAAAAAAAGATCTAGGATAACATTAAAACCAAAATGTCTGTTCTTAAGTAATTGAAATTGGCTATATCTGATGAAAACTCCCATAGTTAATTCACATTGAGGTTTTAAAAATAATGGAAATAGGTAGGAATTATTGATTCGTAGCTTTTCAAAGCAAGATAGGACACTGCCAATGTATTTATCCTATAGAAAACCATCTCAGAATACTGTATACGCTTTGCCAAACAATAAACTAAGCTCTATTTAAAATAAATCTTTGACCTACTGGTAGTGACCAAGGGAATTAATAAAATATCTAATTTTCCCATTCAAAAAGTCATGGGGGAGTTCCCGTTGTGGCTCAGTGGAAACGAACCCAACTAATATTCATGAGGATGCAAGTTGGATCCCCGGCCCCTGCTTAGTGGGTTAAGGATCCAGCATTGCTGTGAGCTGTGGTGTACGTTGCAGATGTGGCTCGGATCCTGCATTGCTGTGGTTGTGGTGTAGGCCAGCAACTGTAGCTCTAATTAGACCCCTAGACTGGAAACTTGCATATGCTGCAGATGTGGCCCTAAAAAGCAAAAAGTCAGAGGGGTGGAAGCATTTTTTAAATTATTTTTTGAAGTGGATTAACTGCTTTTTAAAGGAGGGCAGGAGAAAGATGGAGAAAATATAATGAGTACTTGGGAATATTTTTTGGTTTATAAGAGACAACTACCCTTCTAATTATACTCCTACAAGGTACTGTGATTTTTTTTTTAATTTTTTTTTTGTCTTTTTGCTATTTCTTGGGCCGCTCTCACGGCATATGGAGGTTCCCAGGCTAGGGGTCGAATCGGAGCTGTAGCCACCGGCCTACACCACAGCCATAGCAACACGGGATCCGAGCCGTGTCTGCAACCTACACCACAGCTCACGGCAACACCGGATCGTTAACCCACTGAGCAAGGGCAGGGACCGAACCCACAACCTCATGGTTCCTAGTCGGATTCGTTAACCACCGCGCCATGACGGGAACTCCGTACTGTGATTTTTGAATACAGTTCAGTAGGCTACTTATTATTTAGAAGTGTAAATGAAATCATCAATGTAGTACAGGGAAAGAACTATAGGTAAAATGAATTAATTTCCTCATTGGCTTCAATTTAAAAGTTTAAAGGTATATTCCCATGGGGGGAAAAACATTCTAAAGATCAAAATAAAATTTTAAAGAAGATGAGATTAAGAGTGTAGTCTCAAATCTATGACATAACCAGTAATGTCACGTCAGAAACTTTTAACATGTGGAAAACCAAACAGGATTTCCCCCACCAACTTTGCAGGTTACTCTTACTTCTATCTTCAGGTCAGAAGAAGCTCTCCCATATACCTGTGGTTTGGAAAAACTTTAAATCATAGCTTCAGGTTTTGTGAAAAGAATTAAGTAGCCCAGTTACATTTATATTTGCATAAGTACTCCACTTACTTTGCACTTATTTGAAATAATGATGGGAACCTATATTAAGTGATAAAGTGTTGATAAAGGTTGGACAAAGGACTTCACCTTCCTGGCCCTGAGTTCCTTTCTCTGTAGAATGAGGACAGTATTGTTATGAGAATTAAATAAACCATGTAAAGCACTTGGCACACAGCAAGTGCTCAATAAATGTTTAACTCATTATTATTACACAATAAAATAGTTACTCACTCTTTTGTTGAGACAAATAACAGGCCACAGGCTGCAACCCAGTGTGCAACAGCAGCAGAGACAACCACACAGCAGCCATTTCACATTGACTGGGAGAGCCTTTTTCAAACATGCATTCACGCGGCCAATGCTGGTCTTAAATTCTTCCGGGGCCACCTACAACGAGGGTGCAATCTTTAACAGTTTGTGGGGGCAGCTTTCTACTATCTATCTCTAACCTAAAGATAATGTTTGTCTTATTACAAATACTTTAAGGACTTACACATTTCTAAATATATTTCCTCCTTATCTTCCCCTATAAATATGTATTACATACTCCTTCTCAGATGCCATTAGAAAGCAAAACGATATAATTTCATGTTTACAGAATTTATACTGATGTTAGAAAACAATCTTCTGAAATTACCAACAGTACAATGGCAACAATAAAATCAGTGGTAAAGGATAACTGTCAAGCAGTTTTCTTATCAAATATTCTCCTCATTAAGGCAACATTATAGTTTCCACTCACTCTGAATAAAGATTAAGACTAGAAGCATAATATAACAATAAAACCCCTAAATCCCACTGGAGAAAACAGAATTAAAATTAGGGTTTGGCAATACTCCCAGATTACTTTTAAAATGGCAGGATTACTTTAAAATGGCAACTCTCAAACCTTTTCTCCTTGGCAAATTTGCAACATAACAATTTTAACACTTGCCATTGTTTCTAGGGAAAAGTTAGGCTACAAAAGACAGAGGAGTGATTACATTTTAAAAAACGGTCTTAATATTTAGCATAAAATGGACTCCTGACTAGTAAATTTTGGAAGTTGAAGAGATACTTATATATACAAATTAAATATTTTTAATGACTACCTCCACTCCTGGAAGTGGCGGCTTATGTCTCTCAGTAAACAATGACAGAGTCGGTTCAAAGACAAGAGCATGACAGACATAATTAGATTTATACCAAAAATTCTGCTTGAAGGTTATATAATTCAAAGGTATACTAAAAATAGTTTGCTTTCAGTAAAATCACATTTCTGCATCACAGAAATGATTCTCTTTCATTCATTTAGAAAGATGTAATACTGTAAAATATATGTAAAAAAATTTCACCATCTGGCTTGTGCAAGAAAAAATTATGAAATTGTTAGGAAAAATAAGCTGCCATAAAATAAAAACTCCATTAGCATGTTTGGAGTCAAAAGTACAGAACTTTATAACTTTAAAAAAAAAACTACTAGAAGAATATATTACATTTTTGTCTTTTAATAGACATCTCAGGATCAATATCACAACACATACTAACTATTAGACGTTAGAAAGATACATGACCACAGAATTCATATCATCATGATTAAAACATTAAGTAATTATATTAGCTTTATTAGGATTGTTCATGCCACCCAATAATGTTAATTGCTCAATCTATAAATTTGATTTTCTTCCTAATACATTAACAAGTTGTGAAATTGCAAGGCTCAAAATTCTATTTACAGGAGGAAAGTAATTTCATTCTCCAATCTGACCTACCGACACTCACTGAGTAAAAAGTATTCCAATTAAATGACTAAATTTCTAGAGTATATATGAAAATAAAGTCAGAGAACCATGCCTTATAACTGAAAGTTGAACACACCAACAGGCTAAGCACATTAGGACAATAAATCAAGATCTAGATTCTAGTTTCTTATTAGTTATAAAAAAATCTTAGGTATATTCATTTAACTTTTGTGGGTTTTAGTTCCCAATCTGTAAAATGAGAAAAATAAATTTTCTATTACATACCTCACAGGGAATGGAAATTATATCTTAGAAAGAACCCTCAGACTAGACTGCTTTGAGAAAGGAACTCAGTGAATCACATCTCCGACTAGATTTGGAGAAAGAAAAGCAAAGCTCTTTAGGATAGAGTTTCACCTGAATGCAAAAGGTTTGGATCAGGTACTCCACAGCTTTGCTACACATTCTATTATAAACAAAAAGGATAATCAGCCACATTTTGAATGCAAATTTAATGCTTTTCAGTTTTTTAAAGAAAAGTTGTTCTTTTTAAAATCAAGGTACCAAGGGAGTTCCTGTTGTGGCATAGTGGAAACGAATCAGACTAGTATTCCTGAGGATGCTGGCCTCCCTCAGTGGGCAGGGGGAATTGTCGTGGTGTAGGTTTGCAGATGTGGCTCGAATCCCAAGTTGCTGCGGCTGTGGTACAGGCCGGCAGCTGTAGCTCCAATTTGACCCCTAGCCTGGGAATTTGCATATGCCGTGGGCGTGGCCCTAAAAAGCAAATAATAATAATAATAATAATGATAATCATAATAAAAATAAAATAAAAACAAGGTACCAAGTCAATTTTTGGTACCAATTTTTACTATCTTAAAATTCACCTAACAGTGATGTTCAACTTTTTCTTCCTAGTGAACCACCAAGCAACCAAATGGAAGTTAAAATAAGGAACATATATTTGTATATTTAGCTCTAATCTGTAACATAACATTATCAATTTTCTTTAAATTGTGTATCCAGAAACAATAACACATTTTAAAAATATGGCAAATTTTGATATAAACTCATAAAATTATTAAATCTCTCCATTTTTAAATTTAAGTTTTATAATTAGAATTAAAATTTGTATTTGAAAAATAAGATTTTTATTTAGAACTTTTATTTAAAAGTATGTAAGCAGAGATGAAAAAAAAAAGAGTGAGGCTAAAGCCAAAAATGAATAATACAAAAAGTTAAACTTGATTTTTGTTTAAAACACTGTGAATGAAATAAATTATATGACAAGGAATAAAATTTTTTTTTCTTCTTTTTCTTTTTTAGGCCGCCCTGCGGCATATGGAGCTCCCGGGCTAGGGATCAAGCTGACCAAGCTGAGGCTGTGGCAACACCAGATCCTTAACCCACTGTGCCAGGTGGGGGATTGAACCCAAGAACAAGAAACTCAGTGCTCCCAAGATGCTGCTGATCTCCTTATGCCACAGCGGGAGCCCCAAAGTATACAAAATTTGTTTTAAGATTTGTCTTTTATTACAAGCTTCTGGAAATGAATTAACAAAAACATTTCTAAAATGTGGCAATTTTCCTTCTTCCCCACCAGTACTTTTGTTGCTGGAATTTGATTTCTGTCTGGTGGCGCCAAATTGAAATGCAGAGACATAGTTTTGGGTAAAGGAGAAGAAAATAGCTTTATTGCTTTGTCAGGCAAAGGAGGGTCGCAGCATACAAATGCCCTAAAGACTGTGCCCCTCATTAGAAAAAATTTTGAGGAGTTTTATAGTGAAAAGGAGAAAAACAGGTTTTCAGATAGGAATCAGGATTGGGGCAAACATGCATTCTTCTTTCTTTGGGGGAATCTTAGTCATCAAAGCTGGAGTCATGAGATCTCGGTATGATCATGATGGTGGTCTTCTGGGTTATTGCCTAGAATCACAGTACTTGGAAAAAGGGTACATTGATCAGAGATTAGAACAAACTAGGAAAATTCCTGAAAAACACCATGTGCTAATAATCTTTAACCCACAGGCAACTGTGCTCAGGGTTCCTAATCTTTAGCTTACAGGTGTTTGTGTTTAGGGTGCAATTAAGCCAGGAAGGACAAGGAAGGACTCTAAGCTATTCAGTTTTAAAGTATTCATTTCTAAAAGAAGCATAAGGAATATAACTTTTCTCTTAGGTATATAAGATGCCTATATAATATATTATGTGTCTTCCTTGAGAGGGCACCAGGATCCTGCCCCAAGGCTGTACTATTGCTTCTTGAGTCTTCTCTTGTCTTCGCATATACTTCCTTCCCTGATCAGCAACTGTCTGAACCTGTCCCTAGGAACTCAGGGAAGGTCATGGTGGCTGAAAGAGGCCCATTTCCTAAGAACAAGAAATGGGGAACACAGAAAGGCTTTTGCGCCCAGGAGCCCCACAGTGCCATGCTCGGTTTCACGTTCCACTTTTAATACATAATATTCCCAATTTGTACTTTCTTACCATGGACAAATTTAAAACTAAAACATTCAAGTTACTGAAAATGAAAATTCAAATTTTTTGAAGTCATAACAGAAACAGTGAAAGGAAAACTTTTACTAGAATTTCAAACATAAACTAAAATCTGCATTTTGACTTTAAAAGGAAGCCAGAATTGCCTTTGAAAAAAAAAATCTGTATTTTGAATGACAGTAAAAGTCATAAAACAGAGACAGAGGCACAGGAAATAACAAATGGTTAACTCCCAATTTTAAACAATGTGAAATAAATGTTTAGTTGTGTGGAATCAGAGTTACTAACTTTTTACTCATTTACTTCCATATACTTGAGTATCTCTAGTAATGAAGGTTAGTTAGATGGAAGCCCTTTACTTTGTAGCTGAACAGCAGGTTGTAAAGAAACATTTAATTCCTTTTGACTTTCTTGGAAAGAAAAAAGAAAGCCACATCATAAAGGTGGGGGAAAGGGTCATAATATTTTATAACAGGATGCAAGAGATTCTGCAAACAGAAAAAAATTTAAGCAAAACCCAGCAGGAGTGATTTGCCTCTTTCAATCATGGGGAACACAACCCAATCAATCACTTGTCATACTGCATCACAATAGTAAAGGTGGATTTTATGGTTCCCAACACTGCACAATAATCTCCTTGTAACACCATTTAATTCCGTCAAGCTGAAGGCTGGAAGCTTTTCTTTCTTTTCTAAAGTTCTGTCAAGTTCTTTCATTTTCTGGTCACCAGAATCTGTATACCCCTGTCAGATATGTCCTATAATGACAGGATACTTATCTTTAGTGAAATGGGGAAACAATCTTTCCTGCACCTAATATAAATTATCTTTTTATTTATATTAAAAGCATTAACACATAAGAAGCACAAATACTGAGCCACAGAACTTATCAAAATGGCTTTTTAGGTTTTCAGAATTCACTATGCAATTTTGCTTAGTTTAGGTATAAAAGCTATTTAGAGTTCCATTCATGCTGGAAGACTGATTTCATAAAGTGCAGATTTATTTTTTTATTTTAGCTACTGGATTTGTTCACTTAAAAATATTTTTACACTGCTGCTAAATTTGGAATTTAAGCCCTTTTCTTTTTTTTTTTTCTGTAACACATAAATTCTTTTTGTCTCTTCCCCAGTTATCAGAGAAGCATTTTGATAATCCAAAATAACCTACACAAATGAAATAGTGCCTATTGGAGAAAAATTATCTCATTAAAGAGAAAATAAAGTCATCAGGTGACTTTTAAAAATCAGACTTTTAGGGAGTTCCCATTGTGGCGCAGTGGTTAACGAATCCGATTAGGAACCATGAGGTTGTGGGTTTGATCCCTGGCCTTGCTCAGTGGGTTAAGGATCTGGCGTTGCCGTGAGCTGTGGTGTAGGTTGCAGACGTAGCTTGGATCCCGTGTTGCTGTGGCTCTGGTATAGGCTGGTGGCTATGGCTCTGATTAGACCCCTAGCCTGGGAACCTCCATATGCCAAAGGAGCGGCCCTAGAGAAGGCAAAAAGACAAAAAAAAAAAAATCAAGACTTTTAGGAATTCTCCTGCAGCACAGTGGGGTTAAGGATCTGGCACTGCCAAAGCTGTGGTGAGGGTTTGATCCCTGGCCCAGAACTTTCACATCCCACATGTGCAGCCAAAAAAAAAAAGGTCAGACTTTGAGAATTCCATTTAGGGTTTTTAAAATAAATCACCAAACCCAAACTCGGAAAAACATCACTATATCATTTTTGCCTCATTCAATATATTAGAAATTTTTTACATTTAAATAATGTACACCAGAATAAATATCCAATCATTATGATATATGCTACAAAAACAATCACCTGAAAAAAAAGGATGTCTTTAAGAACAGTTCATATCCAGATCACTTAGGCTGTGTGAATGCATACCAAAGGCAGCTTAATATTCCCATTTTTGAAATTGGCCAGTTTTATGTGCTCGAGGAATCTTCAGAATATTTCTTTACACCTCTTCATTTCTTTCCAAGCCTTCTAAAACTAGAAATCCACCAGCATGAAAGATAGTACAGATTTTTAAACCAGAGCCCTGGAGGTTCCCAGGGCTAGGGGTCAAATTGGAGCTACGGCTGCCAGCCTATGCCACAGCACACAGCAATGCCAGATTCAAGCCACGTCTGTGACTTACACCACAGCTCATGGCAATGCTGGATCCTTAACCCACTAAGCAAGGCCAGGGATCAAACCCATGTCCTCACGGATCTTTGTAGGGTTCATTAACCACTGAGCCATGACGGGAACTCCAAATTCACATTCTCTTTAATTTTAATATTGAATTAGCCATCTTTCCACAAACAAATTATTATTCAAGAGATTTTTCCATAGCTACTTTTTCCCCTTAGAGAAAACATTTCTGATTAATTCATATAAAACAAATCTAAATCTGAATTGCTACTTCAATTGGTGAATTATTCTAAATGATCAAGATAGGGAAGTAGAACATACTAGAGAGTGAGGTTAAAATCTCAAACGAAAGGGCTCTTGGTATCCTAAAAAGATAAATGGCCACATATTTTCTAATGTTCACTTAGTCAGGGACTATCTCTATTTGCTTATTACTATATGGAATGATTTGACATTATACACCAGGAGAGATAGAAAAGGTCAACAGTCAAGAGAATAAATTATTGGTGGGACCAGGAATAAACTATTACTCAGATAAACAAGGAAAAAGTAGCAAAAGCAATTAAAAATTGAAAGCTGGAGTTCCCGTCATGGCGCAGTGGTTAACGAATCCGACTAGGAACCATGAGGTTGCGGGTTCGGTCCCTGCCCTTGCTCAGTGGGTTAATGATCCGGCGTTGCCGTGAGCTGTGGTGTAGGTTGCAGACGCAGCTCGGATCCCGTGTTGCTGTGGCTCTGGCATAGGCCGGTGGCTACAGCTCCGATTCGACCCCTAGCCTGGGAACCTCCATATGCCACAGGAGTGGCCCAAGAAAAGGCAAAAAGACAAAATAAATAAATAAATAAATAAAAATTGAAAGCTGGTGAGTAAATGAGAAAAACCAGGGTGAAACTGCGATATACTGATGAAGACTTGTCAATAGCAACCACAAACTTACATTGAGAAGCTAGTAAGTACCTGACAATATACTAGGAGTTTTACAAATTCTTTTTGCCTTAGTCGAAGCTTTTCCCTTTGGGCTTAGAAGTTAGCTTTACTGTTGGATTTTCTGGTTTCGAATCCTAGATGTCTTTGAATACTGAGCATCAATGCTAGAAGATAATACTGACTGTAGAGGAACCAGGGAACAAAAAAGGTAATAATGTATAGCAGTGAGTTCAATTTTCAAAACTCAAACTGTCTAAAAGGTAGAAAAATGTCCAACCAAAAATTTGAATCTTTTTTTTTTGTCTTTTTATCTTTTCTAGGGCCGCACCCACGGCACATGGAGGTTCCCAAGCTAGGGGTCCAATCAGGGCTGTAGCTGCTGGCCTATGCCAGAGCCCAGCAACGCCAGATTCCAGCCGCATTTGCAACCTACACCACAGGTCACGGCAACGCTGGATCCTTAACCCATTGAGCAAGGCCAGGGATGGAACCCACATCCTCGTGGTTCCTAGTCGGATTTATTAACCACTGAGCCACGATAGGGAACTCCAAAAAATTTGATTCTTTTGACATGTAACAAATCATATCCCAGGACACTTTAAAGTTCATAGTGTTAAAAAGTTGAACAATGATAATTTTGTTAATGTTAACTCTAAAATATTGGAAATTACTGGCCTAAATCAAAACAATTATAGCTACCAGTGCTGAGAAAAAAAAGGCAAAACTAGAAAAACTGAACAGATAAGTAAATAACGGACAATGAACAAAATAACTGGTCATAGTCTAGCAGTCATGGAGACAGCTTTCAGTCACTAATGACACAGCCTCCAATTACCCTGCCCTCTTATTGTTAGACTTCATTACAGTGAGTCAAAGCATTTGTCATAACACTAAGGCATAAAACAATGCTTTTAGAATTGAAGATTTCAATGCAAACTGTCACTTACCTTCCCTGTTAGAACTGAGGGAAATTCAGTATCAAACTTGTTGCTCAAGCCAAACCTTAAAAACAAAGACAGAACAAAATATATTCTACCCAGCATATTTAACTTTTCCTTAAAAAAAAAAAGGTACAAAGCCATGCATTTTTTTGATGTTGTGACTAAAAAGTGTCCTAAAAATAATTTGATATTTATAGAAAATAAATCTTTGACTGTTAGTCCAAGTTAATAGTAAAAGAAACTTAAGGGGCCAGTGTTAAAGTAGGAGTCTAACCAGATCCATGATATGAGATTAAAAAATAACGGATTAGATAAACAATGATATAGAGCTGGAAATAACACAACTTTTGACTGAAATGTTTCTTTTAAAACTTTAATTGGTAACTATTGGAACTGGCTGATGAGTTGTGTGTGGGAATGGATTATACTTTCTACTTCAGTAGATATATGAACATTTTCCAAATAAATACTAATACAATCTTTGGAACTATAGAGCTTGACAACTTATGATTAGTTACTATTTAGATACTCAAAGGTTGATCCTTATGAATGGCTTTTATGTATAATCCTCAACTAATTTTGAGAAAACAGATCCTAGCCTCAAGAGCTCTGATTCTCTCCAAGTATGCTCCTTGAAATTTGTACTAAGTCAAAATAATTTTTTATAAGGCTTTCTTCACTTACATGTAGATAACAAAGGTTACTTCTTGCATGTTAAGATGATATATCAGAGTGATTACAATTTTATGTCAGTGTAAGCAAAAAGGAAAAAACTCTAACATTGATAAGAACTCCTTGTGAGGTTGGCAATAATATTAACAGTTACCAGTAACTATCTGCTTACCATGGTTTAGACACTATGCTAGGTAAATATATTACCTTTAAAGTTTACAATCCTACAAGAGAGGTACTGTTACCCCTGTTTTACAGAGAAGGAAGCTGATACTCAGATTTTTTTTTTTTTAAAAGTAATTAATTGACTTGCCCAAAATCTAGTGAGGGGGGAACTGAAATTCAAATGCTAATCCCTAAATTCTTTCTGTCCTATATTAAGCTCCTTGAGAACAGAAACTATGGGTTATTTACTTTGCTATTTTCTACTATGCTTAGTAATATAATGGAATCTAGTAGGTGCTTAATAAAAGTTGGTTGAATAATAAGGTACTGTATGTACTGTTTGTGATTACTGATAATGGCACTTGGGTCTTAGGGTCACTTTAAAGACGTTAAGAATCTAATATCTTATTCTGTGAGAATATCATATTCTTGTATAATTTGTGCTGATGGCTCCTTTTTGAGGACACAAGCCAGCCTTAAACATACTCCATACTTAGCAGTTATCAGCAAGGTACATATCTGTGCAAAAATATATTTTATCTTGTTAAATTTTTTGTTTTTCTTTTGTTTTTTTCAGGGCCACACCTGCGGCATATGGAAGTTCCCGGGCTAGGGGTCGAATCAGAGCTGCAGCTGCTGTCCTATGTCACAGCCGCCATGGCAACACTGGATCTGAGCCACATCTGCGACCTATGCCATAGCTTGGGGCAACATCGGATCCTTAACCCACTGAGGGAGGCCAGGGATCAAATTCACATCCTCATGGACACTGTTGGGTTCTTAACCCACTGAGCCCCAATGGGAACTCCATGTTAAAATGTATTTTAAAACAAATTCTAGATTTAAAATAATTGAGAAAAGTAGCAATTATAAAAAGAGCTTAAGTTCATTACTTCTCCAGGTGTCAGTATAACATGTAATGACAATATTCTCATAATAACATTCCTTTTAAGTCTATACTTAGAGGAGTATAGCCAAATGTAAAAATAAGATGGTAGTCTTATACATGAATTTTTATGTAAACTTTCATGTACTGTTAGAGAAATTGATGCTCTAGTATTAAATATATATATATTTGTAATAACATGACAAATATTTAATAAAGCAAAAATATATTTCATTTAAATCATATTTATCTAAATAGTGACTCTATCACTAGTCAAAACAATGTAATTGAATTCATTACTCCACAGAGTTAATGCTTATTGCATAACAAAGAAACGGATACAGCTTTCATTTTTAGAAAGTAGACATGGTACATTTGAAAGTAGATCTCGATTTCCATATCCTTTTAGATGCAAAAATGTTAATTAATATGTTTCTACATCCATTAGAGACTGCTGCCATTATAGCTTTTCCCAGTTAACATTCTTTTATTACATATCAAATACATAGAGGAAACAGATGTATTCCTCAAAACATATGGAATATTTCCATTATTTAAACAATTTTTAGCTTTTTATTTTCTTCTTGCATTTATCAGCAGACAAATGAACTTTCTTTGCCAGTGCTTCCATCTCCTTAATATCCTTTCCTTTCTTAAATTTTGAAATTTGTCATTTGATGTTGTTACTTTACTGAAAATAATCACTTATTCAGTTTATTGATTCAGAAACAAGTTCATTTTATTTATTGCCAAATTCAATGCCCTCTTCTCACAACTTTCCCTGACTTTGCAGCCTGTGATGCTGCTGACCACTCCCTTCCTAACACTCTCTCATCTTTTACTCTTTGCTAACACCTCTACCTTTTCCCAAAATTTAGTTTTTAGTCATCCACTTCTCTTTCTAAAGGAATTATAACGGTTCATATATTTTTAATAGCTTTGAGAATCACTTCAATGCTGATGACCATCAAATTTATATCTCTAGTTCTGTATTTTCCAACATGCTCTAGTCCCTCATATCTAATTGCATTCCCATTTGGATATCTTGCTACAAAATAATACATCTGGGAATTACCTGGTGGCCTAAGAGTTAAGGATCTGGTGTTGTCACTGCTGTGGTTAGGGTCACTGTTATGGTGTGTGTTGGACCCCTGACCTGGGAACTTCTGCATGTTGTAGTCATGGCCAAAAAAATAAAAATAATAATACACCTCAAGTGAAACACATCTAAATTTAAATGATACCCTTTATTGGAAACCGGCTTCCCCCTTTCAAATTCCTCATCTCTGTCAATGGCACACTGACTCTCTTTAACCTAGACCCTGGTATCATTTCTGCACCTTCCCTCTCCTATTTTTCATACTTTGCTTATATCCAGGTAGTTCCAAGTCCTGTTATTTGTTCCTCTGAAATCATTCTCATAACGTTTCTTTCTTTTCTATTGTCATTGCCATGTCTTGTCATGCCACTGCTCTTGTCTTTGCTCATGTGGTGCCTCTTGCTTCCTCTCCCTAGTTTAAATCCAATGCAGCCCTCGAGGCCCAGGTCAGGTTCCAACCCCCACTGCAAGTCTTCATGGATTTCCCTTTCTCTGAACCCTAACAGCAAATTTTAATCTGTACTCTACAATTCAAAAGTTAATAAACTATTTTCTTTTATTCTTTGCTGATCCATACCAATTTCTTTTTTTTATTATTATTTTTTTAAAAAACCCTTTTTCTTTCCAGGGCCATGCCTGAGGCATACGTAAGTGTCCAGGCTAGGGGTGGAATCGGAGCTGCAGCTGCCAGCCTATGCCACAGCCAGGGTAACGCAGGATCCGAGCCGTGTCTGTGACTTACACCACAGCTCATGGCAACGCCGGATCCTTAACCCACTGGGCAAGGCCAGGGATCGAACCTGCAACCTCATGGATGCTAGTCAGATTTGTTTCCACTGAGCCACAACGGGAACTCCCCACTCCCAATTTCTTAAAGGTGATTTTCCTGTTAGGTTTGTAAAACAAGGCCAGTACTTTTTTCTTTTTCTTTTCTGTATTCTTCACAGTGCCTAGCCTGGTGCTCAAGTTCTCAAGAAATGCTTGCTAAAGTTCCCATTACAAATTTTTTTCTCTAATAAAAGGGATCATCTTCTCTAAAATACAAAAAGCATATTAGAAATGGTAAGGAAAGTGTCATTTTACTTCTTAAAATACTCCACTATGGCCCCCATTTATCTACTTTTAAAGGTATAGATAGGCAAACAAGGCCCAATGTATTCTCACAATTTTGGCTAAAAGGCAATTCTGTTCTTGCCTACCAATGATTTCTTAACTTCTCCATTAGATACTCAGCACTTAAAAAGAATACTTAACTCAAATAACCTTAGGCACAACATTTTACTTAGTAGCTACCAGGAAAATGTCGAAATGGCCACTGCTAAATAAACACCTCAGCTGTTTCATAAGCAAACCATTAAGTCAAGAACTGAGAGTCTACAGAGATTAGACAAACTCATCTACTCACTAGTGATCAGTGATAGACATGAGTCAAGATGTGGGGTTCTTCAGCATTAGACAAAGGTACCTGAGAACTACTCACACTGTCATTTTATCAACTTCTTTAAGTATAGAGTCTATTACATATTTGAAGCTGACTCAGTGGGTGGTTTTATTTTTTAATTTTTTTTTTTTGCTTTTTAGGGCCGAACCCGCAGCATATGGAGGTGTCCAGGCTAGGGGTCAAGTTCTGGAGGCAGGATTGGAGCCTCGTCTGTGACCTACACCACAGCTCATGGCAATGCCGTATCCTTAACCCACTGAGCGAGGCCAGGGATTGAACCTACAGCCTCATGGATGCTAGTCAGATTCGTTAACCACTGAGCCATGACAGAAACTCCCAGTGGGTAGTTCTTAACAATTGTATTTTATCCGTCAAATGTCTCCAATATTTCAAAATTTAATTTCTTAGACAATTTTTTGGAGTAAAGGAAACTGAGGCAAAGAAGGATGAGTCCTCTTACTCTTTCCTCTTCTCTCCCCTCCCTACATCCCTCACTATTTTTAATTGTTTTGAAAATGGCTATCCATCAGCCTTTAAAAATCTTGCACAAATTAAAATTCATGTGTTCAGCTTTTTTAATAGGTCAAAGTATAGCAAAATTCTGCCAACAAGAAACACGATTTCACTAGAAAACTATGCACTTACAGTAACACTGATTCTGAAGCATGTGAATTCTGTTTACTATACCAAGGAAAAGGAAAGCCTATGCCATACAATTAGAGATTTTTAAAAATTATAGTTAAGGAAGTTCCCATTTGGGCTCAGAGGTAATGAGCCCGACTAATATCCATGAGGATGTGGATTCAAGCCCTGGCTTCATTCAGTGGGTTAAGGATCTGGCGGCGTTGCTATGAGCTGTGGTGTAGGCCACAGATGCGGCTTGGATTCCTGCGTGGGCTGTGGCGTAGGCCGGCAGCTGTAGCTCCGATTCAACCCTTAGCCTGGGAACTTCCATATGCTGCAGCTGTGGCCCCAAAAAGCAAAAAAAAGATACATATATATATATATATATATATATACACACACACACACACACACACACACACACACATATATAATTTCTTTAATCTTCCATATGGATGTCTTGCCACTCTGTAAAATGAGAAGTTACCATAGCTTCAGTATTCTCCAAGCTTACAATCTTATAAAATATTTACCTTATACAAACACAGATTAACAATGCTTCACTGTAATTTCTCAAAGACAGCTGTTTACAGAAAAGGCATTCCATTCACTGATTTGAGAAACATCAATATTTGTATTGCTCTGTTTTTGCAGAAATGCACTGTTTGGCAAATTTGGCCATCTTTTTCAATTGTATGTGTAATAACTTCAGCTCTTTTAGATTTTTTTTTTTCTTTTTAGGGTAGCACCTGTGGCATACTGAAGTTCCCAGGCTAGGGGTCAAATCAGAGCTGCAACTGCTGGCCTACACGACAGCCACAGCAATGACAGATCTGAGCGGCATCTGTGACCTATGCCACAGCTTGTGGCAACCCAGGATCCTTAACCCACTGAGTGAGGCCAAGGATTGAACTTGCGTCCTCATGGATACTAGTCAGGTTCTTTACCCATGGAGCCACAATGGGAACTCACTCTTTTAGATTAATTTTAATGAGAATTTTATATATCCCTGAGACCTGGTAACTTCTCCTCTCTACCGACTTCTTTACTACTGAACTGTCAAGGATAAATGTCTATATATTTTAAGTAATATAGTGTGGTAATAGCTATAAATAGGAAAAAAAATCTCATGAGATATAACTTTTCTTGTATTTCAATACACTGGACCCAAATATTTATCCTAAAAATATCAAGAAGAAAAATGATACTAAGTTATATCCCTCAGATGTACAGTATTTCAGAAACACTTAATACTTCCGAGAGACATTTCATTATTGGTTTCCCAAAATCTCAAATCTGTAGGAGTTAATTTAGCTATATATATATATATATATATATATATATATATATATATGTTTTAATTTAGAAAAGATCCCCAAATATCCATTTATGATCACCATCATCTCAGGTTTGGAATGATAATTATAGTGGTTAGGTCATTCTACTTCTCAAAAATTATAATTGAATGATAAAATATTAAAGGATTAGTATCCTGTTAAAGTAACTAGAAAGCCAATATGTTAAGATGATAAAAGTAGACAGGGGTATTCTGACACATAGGGACTTGCTCAACAAACTTTTCAGAGATAAGGCCATACCATATACCCCCATCTGGTGGTATTACTGTATTTATCTATACATATCTCTGCTCAGAAACACAAGTACTCTCCAGAGCATGATTCAACTACCTGATATTTATTGAAGCTCTATAATACAGCATATGCTATGATAGGCATATTGAGTTTTATTAAGGTGAACCAGTGTTCATTCAACTCACTTTTATTGACTGTCTACTTCAGGGTAGACACTGTGTTAGGCACTGAGGATTCAGAGGGAACCAGAGATTGTTCCTCCCATTTCAGCTTAAAATTTAGTGGGGACAGAGAAGACTTGCAGGAGGTGGTGACATATGGGGTGAAGGTGGTGGATACTGGAATTCTAGATGGAGGCCCCAGCTTGAGCAGAGGCAAAGAGATAAAAAACAGCATTCAGGAGTTCCCATTGTGGTTCATGAGTTAAGGACCTGACCTACATGGGGATGCAGGTTTGATCCCTGAACTTGTTCAGTGGGTTAAGGATCTGGCCATGTGTTGTGGTGTAGGTCACAGACATGGCTTGGATCTGGGAACTTCCATATGCTGTGGGCGTGGCCCAAGAAAGAAAAAAAAAAAAAAAGAAACAGCATGCAATGAACAGAAAAATACAAGCAATAAGTGGGAATGTCAGGAGATTAGGCTGATGGATAGGCAGGGTCCGGTTCTATATTCCACGCTGGACCTGATCCCATAGGTGTGGGGGAAACCTCAGAAGTCTTAAACAGGAAAGTGGTGTCTCCACCTAACAGCAGTTGAGGGATGGATGTGGAAGGGTCAAGGATAAAGGCAAGATGACCAGTAAGGTGGTGAAAGGGGCCTGAACCAGGAAAGTAGTGGTAGGGAGGAAAAGAAGAAATTTTTAGGTCATATATTGTTAATACTTGCTGATTGCTTAACTGAATGATTGAGAAAGTATGAGTGAGAAAGAGGAACCAAGGATGACTAATAGAATAAAGGGAGGTACATGTAGCTGAGATGGAAAACTCAGAAATAGGAGGAATTTTTTTTGAGGGGTTGGGATGGAGGTGTGAGGGGATGTGGAGAGGATGAGTTCTGTTTTGAATATGTTGAATTTCTGATGTTAGTGAGCCATCAGGTGAGGACGCCTAGATAAGAGTCTGAGCAGAGTTTGGTACAAAGACATATATTCGGGAGACATCAGGTAATTGAAGCCATGAGAGCTAAGATGAGACTATCTAGATAGAGTAGGAAATGAAAAGAATGAGAAGAATGGCTGAGAAGAAAACCCTGAAGATGACTGGTTTTCAAGGGGTAAGAAAGGAAGAGAAACCCATGAATGAGACAGTTAAGGAATAACCAGAAAAGTACAAGAAGCACGAGGGAGAGTGAAGTGGTCAAGGTTTGTTTGGCTGGCAAAATATATATATATTTTTAAATCAGAATTTGAATACCTTTAGGCAAAACATGTAACTTCCTGTTCAACTGAGGCCTATCATTATCATACCACTTTCTATGACCTTTCTACTCCAGAGTCACAAACACACAGGCCTTCAGAGACAGGACAGGTCATAGAAAATGGAAAGAAGGAGTCATTATAAGTCTCATATGCAGCAAAGAGGACCAGAAGATAGGGAATTGAAGATACCCACTCTAATTTAGCAGCAGGGGGTCATGGTGAGCTTAATGAGGCCAGTTTGCCTGTGGTTGTGGTGGCAGAATCAAGATTACAGAGAGGTGAACAGGAAACAGATATGGTGAATGAAGCTACCCTTAAGAAATTTGGAAAGAGAAGAGAGACTAGACTAATTGGGAATTAGGTCCAGAAAGGCTTTTATTTTGTTTTTAAAGAACCAGAGAGATTCTGAATGTGTTTATAGGCTGAGCCAGTAGAAAGGCCAAGGGAGGTAATACTATAGAGATAGGGGCTGCCTGGGAGGAGGCTGGAAGAGAAGAGTCTGGAAGGCATAAGTGGATGGGTGAGCTCTGAACAAGTGGAGGGACTCCTTGACCACTGAGGGTAAAGGAAGAGAGCACAGGAATCCAAACCTAATTAAGATCCAGTGCAGGTTTTTCAGCAGGAAAGTGACATGATTAAATTGTGTTTTAAGAAAATTAGTTTGGCACAAGCATGCAGGATGGACTGGAGTGGGGAGAGGTGGCAGACTGTGGCCATAATTCAAGCAGAAGATGATGACAACCCAAACTAGAGAGGTGCCAATAGAAATAGAGAAAATGAATAATCTAATAGACCTTTTGAAAGGTATGATGACATAATTCTGGGACAATTGCATAGGACAATTCAAGAAGGAAGAGTTAAAATGACTCAAGGATTTGAAATATTACCCTGGAAAATTGGAGCAGTAGTATCAGAGGTGACAGATTTCCAATTTTAAACTTTGAAAAGAAACAATGTCCTGTAAAGAAGGGATGATTGCACGGAGAATGAAATATCTAAAGGGTGAGAAAGAACAATAAATATTTCATTCAGATATGGCAATTAACACTGCTATGCCAAAAAAAATTAAATAGAGGCTGATAGTTTAGACGTCTCAGAATTAGATTAACTATGTCCTAAGGATCTTACTTTACCTGTTGTAAGGAAGGTATTACTATCATAGAAAGAATAATTTCTTGGATCCCGGTAAAACTTTCTCCTAAACATTTAATCTTTTTTTTCCCCCAAATCTCAGACATTTAACATCAAATGTGCTTTCTACGTCAGAGAATGTGTACAATACAACTAAATAATTTTCCAAGCTATATAGACTGGTTAGCAATTCAAGTACTGGTTTGCCGCTTCTCATGTTTTGGCTTCAATTAATACCAACAGTTACTATGAGCACCACTATTTCACACTCCTCATTCCAGAATTTTTAAGCTGGGAGGGACATTACACCTATTACAAAGGCCTGGGCATGGCAAGTGTCAGTGCTTTGCTTTTAATTGAAAATAGGTTGGTAAGTACTTCACCATGGTTGGGGGAGCAGATTGGAACCTCAAATAAAAGTCTCAGGGAACTTACATTCTGTTGCTTGCAATTTAGAAAACAGTGAGGGGGAGGAGTGTTGGAATATAAAATTATGGACTGGAGGGAGTTCCCTTCGTGGCTCAGTGGTTAACGAATCTGACTAGGAACCATGAGGTGGCCAGTTTGACCCCTGGCCTTGCTCAGTGGGTTAAGGATCTGGCGTTGCCATGAGCTGTGGTGTAGGTTGCAGACTTGGCTCGGATCCTGCGTTGCTGTGGCTCTGGCATAGGCCGGCGGCTATAGCTCCGATAAACCCCTAGCCTGGGAACCTCCATATGCCACAGGAGCGGCCCTAGAAAAGACAAAAAGACCAAAAAAAAAAAGTAAAAAAAAAAATTATGGACTGGAAAACCCTTACTGTTCAGTCATGTGAAATAATCTGCATGAAATAGTAATCTGCACCTTTGGTGCTAGAATCATAATTAATTTGGGTAATAAGTTGTCTCCCTAGTGATGAAAGGAATGGAAGGAAAACAGTGCAGTAAGCTGGCATCTAAACACTGTAAGCTATCTGCAAAATTCTTGGACCAGGAAAAATTGTGTTAAAATTGCCTAACCAAAAGGCAGGTCTAAAAATCTCCCCAAACTCTTCCATGATTTCAAAATCTTTCTTAATACAATTCATGCAAAAATCACAAAAATATATTACAATCAAAATACTCAACATGTTAAAATGAAAAGCTCACATGACGGGGGAGGTGGTGCATCATATATGATTTCAGGTAATATGAACTCGATTTAAAGTCAGAGGGGCTAGGTGAGCCATTTTTCAAAATTAGAGGCAGTATGACTTGATAGGAAAAAACAGTCTTATTTTGAAAACGCAGTAAATAATAGCATAATTAAGAGGATGAACATGACATGATACCTAAACTTCCAAGTATTTACAGTCCAAGCACATAAAAACAAGAAAGCATTCTTCATAGCCCAGAGAACCATTAAATTTTTCTTTTGCATTGAAAATACTATCCTATGAGGTCCTTCCCCCTTTTATTTTCTCAAATATTGATCCAAGATATCAAATTAAAAAACTCTGCGTAAGTTTTCAAAAAATCATTCTCCTGGGGGACTAATTTTCATATACATATTTAACGTTTGCATATTTAATATTTGGGTATGCAATATCTCCTGAAGGTATCAAATTATTTCAGAGCCGAAATGCTTTAGAAACATTCTACCTCAAACCCCTCATTTTATCGATGGAGAAATCAAGGCCCAGAAATGGTAAGTAACCTGACCAAGGTCACAGGACCAGTAAGAAGCAAAGCTGGGACTAACATCCAAGAGCACTCACTCTTAATCCATTGCTTTTTCTACGTTTCATAGCTGCCTCTCAACCGGAACCTCTAATTGTGTGATATTTAAGGAATGTCAGAGTGAGGAGTGATCAAGACACGAAAAGGATTATTGTATTTATTTACATAAGGGATTAGATAGAAAGAACGGATGGATGAATATGTGGGTGGGTGGATTGATGTCCTATAATGTTATTCACAATATGTATCATGTTTGTTTTGAAGAGTCCAAGCCTAGATCTCCTCACTTGTTACAGCAGTCACCGTATTCCCCTAGACACCAATCTTAGCAGCAAAGAATACGCTGGTACATCTTGCAATTTAAAAACTATTCATCGGCAGCATACACAGAAGCAATGAGACTTAGCCCTACTCCAATCTCTCTGGCTCGCAACCCCTAACTTCCCTATCCTATAGTCACTCTTTACCTGGCGTTGGTGCATCACATTTGCATTCTCCTCACTTCCTTTACACGGATCTCCCTCGGTTTCTCCATTTAGACCAGGCGTCCTTTCTTAACAGTGCGCCTGCAGCCCTCCCCCACTCCACAGGCCCCCAGATCACCTTACTTCTCTGTCGCCAAATCTCAGCCTTTTCAAAACCCATGGCCCCCTCTCGCTTACACAGTGATGTGGCCGGCGCCCCGCACCAATACAGGGTCAGGGGCATATCTCCGCAGATGCTCCTCGCTCACTACCCGCGGCGGGGGCGGCGTCTCCTCCACCTCCTCCTCTTCTTCTTCCTCCTCCTCCTCTTCTTCTTCCTCCTCTTCTTCTTCCTCGTCATCGTCAGGCCCCGAAACCGAGGACGACGACGACGGCGACGACGACGACGTTGCCGCTTCTTCTTCCTCCTCCTCCTCCAGTTCCGAGATGGTGTCGAACTCCGCCATGTTGGGCAGCAGGATGCTCATCACGTGACCCCTTGATCGCCGCCACCCTCACGAAGAATCTGAACCTGCGGAGGTGCTGGAAGAGGAGGGGGAACAAAAAGCGGAGAAAGAGGAGGTGGGTAGGGACAGGATTTGAGGAGCTGCGCCTGCGTGATGGGGTAGATGGAGTGGGGGGAGGTGTTGGAGGCGGGGGCAAGAAGGAGAAAGGAGCAAAATCGGTGTACGCTTGCGCGGCTCCAGGGGAAGGGGGCGTTAGAGGTGAACTCCAGGGAATTATCGAGGCCCGGTCTGCGGTTACCGTTCTTAATACTGCTATTTGGGCTTCTGCTACTTGTATCCGGGGACGTATCTTGTGGTTTCATTTCCTATTAATTAATAGTTGGAATTATGACCCCCTTCCCTCCAGGGCAGGGAAAGTATATTCTATAAAAGTGAGGTTAGAACTTTGCCCCATGTATCTCAAGGTGTATACCAGTGCTGTAGGTTTGTTCAGCATTAAATTTTAAAAGACTTTTGCAGCGGAATTTTGCTACACCCTGGGAGGCATTTTTATTAACATTTTACTGAAGAGGAAACTTTCTATTTACTGCTTTTATGTAATACTTATGGAGGACTTAACTGTCAAGGGCTGTGCTAAGCATATCTCATTTAATACTTCACGACCCCATGAGATATGCACCACGATGATCTTATTTTACAGATGGGAAACCTAGATGCAGAGAGGATAAGTAACTTGTCGGAAGTCATGGAGTTATTATATGGCAATCCTGGCTTTAAACTTGCGGGGGGGGGGGGTGTCTCGTCCGATTCCAGAAGCCCAATTTCCTTAACCAAAGGGCTGTACTGCCTGAAGTTGTTTGAAAGGGCTTTGTACAGTGGTGCGTTTTGGGCTTTTTATTGAAAGGTACTTGAATTTTGGAGTGTTTTTTTTGGGGGGGGGTGATGAGGGGAACGGAGGGGTTGGGGAGAGCATTCCAATCTAAGGAAACATTCATTAACATCATCCATTTTCCAGATACTGGCTAGACTCTTTCACATTCAATATCTCAGTTAACCCTTAATCCTATGACGTAAGCATCATCATTGTCTCTTTTATAGATGGCAAAACAGTCTCAGGAAGTTTAAGAATTTATTAAGGTCCATGGTGACCTTTTGTCCAGGATTTTCCATTTCAACTATTCTGTCTTCTCCACTCCCGCTAAAATGTTATAGAGACCATATATTTTTGAGTTTCCGGATGTCTCATACTATTTTATACTTGGCAACAGCACAAAAATTCATGCCATAATTTAGGGGTCATTAAGATAATAAAGTCACACAACTGCTAAGCAGTAAAACCAATACTGTAATCCAGGTATTCTAAAATCAACTGACTGCTCTTTCCGCTATGCTACAGCTGCATCCCAATTAGTGGGTGAGACTTAGGAAACAAATATTGCCACACTTTAATTTAGAGTAAGCATTGTGTTAGCAGTATAGCAGTAAAAGCAAAGCATTTAGGATGTGTGAGGGAGGAAGAAATTAGTTCTATGAGAGGCACTGATCAAACTATCATCATTATCAAGGATTTTGTGTTATTAATAACACAATGGAAGATAATTATAAATATTTTAATAAGAAATAAAAATAAGTAATAAAAATAATGGAAAAAAGTTATTGTACTCAAAAGCTTGATTATTTAGGAACTTTAAAAATAAGTTGCGGAGTTCCCGTCGTGGCGCAGTGCTTAACGAATCCGACTAGGAACCATGAGCTTGCGGGTTCGGTCCCTGCTCTTGCTCAGTGGGTTAACGATCCGGCGTTGCCGTGAGCTGTGGTGTAGGTTGCAGACGCGGTTCAGATCCTGCGTTGCTGTGGCTGTGGCGTAGGCTGGCGGCCACAGCTCCGATTAGACCCCTAGCCTGGGAACCTCCATATGCCGCAGGAGCGGCCCAAGAAATAGAAAAAAGACAAAAATAAATAAATAAATAAAATAAGTTGCAACACTATCAGTGAGCAACAAAAACTAGTTTCTTATAGCAGAGGGAACTTTACTAGCCAGAAATTATAATTAAAGATGGAACCTTAAGGTATTTTATAATAGCCTTCTGGCAAGACTGTATGTATATCTGTTTTCTTGGGCATTAATTAATAATGTGTCATATGTCACTTATCAGAGCAAAATACTTTAGACTTAAGATCAATCAATATTCTGCACCACTTCTTTCAAAAAGCAAAAAAGCCATAGGCAATACTAAAACTTTTTCCAGATATATTTTCTATAAAGTTCCACTAAATCAATCTCTAGAAGGAAGCATTTTGCTGTTCAGATGATAGTGTCTCTTTTTCACCACTCAGGATTAGACTAGGTAGGAATATTTGAAGGGGAAGGAGTATAAGGGGTGGATTTGTGATAAGTGCAACTGAAGTATTGAAACTATGGTAAAAGTGAAGAAATTACGGCTGTGGGAGATGAGAGGGAAGGAAGGGGAGGGTGAAATTCCACAGTCAAAATGGAAAAAGGCACCTGACACTAAGTCAGATGTCAAAAGGACAAAGCAGTTAAGAGAGAAGTGTTATGATTGGAGAAATTCACAGGTATAGTCAAATCTGCTCATCTGTTTTCCTGCATGTACAGTGGGCTGAAAAGGCACACATGATTCTGAAGTTAATTTGTTTTGCTGAACTACAGGAGAATTTGGAATTGGTCAGGGTGAGAAAAATACATCTTGTCAGCAAATGCAAGAAAAAACATGAATTTTTCAAAGTTGAAGTATGGTCAATTTACAAGGCTGTGATAATTACTGCTGTACAACAGTGACCCAGTCATACATATACACATATCCATTCTCTCTCAGATTCTTTTCCCACATAGATTACCACAGAATACTTTTAAATGATACTTTAGCAACCATCAAGGTTAATAAAGCTAGGAGTGGATGGAGAAGAAAGTGGTCCATGTTTCTGTCTGATGAACTAAGTAGGTCATGGGGGTAATTCTCCCATTTGTGTGGGGACCTGAGGCAAGAGGTCACAGGTTTAACCATCTAAGGAGGTTTTAGCCTTAAAACAGCTGAAAAGAATTGCAACTTTTATTTATTTATTTATTTATTTTGTCTTTTGTCTTGTTGTTGTTGCTATTTCTTGGGCCGCTCCTGCGGCATATGGAGGTTCCCAGGCTAGGGGTCTAATCGGAGCTGTGGCCACTGGCCTACGCCGGAGCCACAGCAACGCAGGATCCGAGCCGTGTCTGCAACCTACACCACAGCTCACGGCAACGCCGGATCGTTAACCCACTGAGCAAGGGCAGGGACCGAACCCGCAAGCTCATGGTTCCTAGTCGAATTCGTTAACCACTGCGCCACGACGGGAACTCCAGAATTGCAACTTTTAAAAGACAGTTTCCTTCCTTCTTGCTTCCCTCCCTCACTCCTTCCTTCTTGCTTCCCTCCCTCACTCCTTCCTTCCTGCTTCCCTCCCTCCTTCCTTCCTTCCTTTTTCTTTCTCTCTTTCACTCTTTCGATATCTATTTAAGCATATGATTCAGTGATTTTAGTGATTTTACAGAGTTGTGCAGCTATCACCACAAACTAATTTTAGAACATTTCTGTGACATTCAGAAGAAATTACTGTCCCATTTTCAGTCATTTCCCACTCTTTATCCCAGCCAGTAATTAATCTAATTTCTGCCTCTATAAATTTCTTTTCTGTACATTTCAAATAAATGGATCATACAATATGTACTTCCTTGTGTCTAGCTTCTTTTGATTAGCATAATGTTCTCGAGGTTCAACCATGTTGTCTTGTATGAATACTTCATTCCTTTTCATCGATGAATATTATTCCATTGTCAGGATGTATCACATTTTGTTTATGTAGTCATTAACTGATGACATTTAGGTTGCTTCCACTTTTTGGATATGATGAACATGCTGCTATGAAAATTTACGTACAAGTCCTTGTGTGAACAAACTATATTTTGACTTCTCTAGGATAGATAGCTATGAGTGGGATTGCTGGGTCATATGGTAAGACTGTGTTGAATTTAGGAGATCTGCCAAATTGTTTTCCAAAGTTGCTCAATTAGTTTACATTCCTGCCAGCAATGTATGAAGATTCCATTTTCTCCACATCCTTTCCAACATTTGTTATTGTCTATCTTTTTGATTTAAGCTATTCTTGTGGGTTTAAGTGCTATTACATTGTAATTTTACTTTGCATTTCCCTAATAACTAATGATGTTGAGCATCTTTTCATGTGCTTGTTGTCCATTTGTATGCCTTCTTTGATAAAATGTCTATTCAAATCTTTTGCTCCACTTTAAAAAGTCAAGCCTTATTTTAAGATAATTGGAGATTCATATATAGTTGTAAAAAATAATACAGAGAGGTCCTCTTTAATCCTTTACTCGGTATCCCTGAGTGGTAACATCTTCCATAACTATAATACACTATCACAACCTGAAACTGACATTGATACAGTCCACCCATCTTACTTAGATTTCCAGTCATACATGCATTCATTTGTGTGTGTTTATATTTAGTTCTATACAGTTTTATCACAGGTGTAGTTTTGTCTGACCAACACTATAAGTCAAGATACAGAACAGTTACATCATCGCAAAGGTCCCTCTTGTTATCCTTTTATAACCACCACCCCCTTCCTCATAACCATTAAACTATTTACCACCTATAATTGTTGTAATTTCGAGAATATTATGTAAATTGTATCACACAGTGTGTAACTTTCAGGGATCGGCCTTTTTTTACTCAGTATACTTCTGAGAATCATCTAGGTTATTGAGTGTATCAATGGTTCATTCCTTTTTATTGCTGTGTAATATTCAACAGTACAGATGTACTGCAGTTTGCTTAGCTATTCACTTCCTGAAAGACATTGGAGTTTTTCCCCAAAGTTTGGCTGTTTTGAGCAAAATTACTATGAACGTTTGTGTATGGCTTTTTGCTCTTTTAAAAATTTGGTTACTTTTTACTTATTATTGAGTTATAAAGTACCCTTTCTATCTTTTAGATAGAAGTTATTTATCAGATATGTGGTATACAAATATTTTCTCCCAGTCTGTGACTTGTTTTTTTGTGTTGTTAATGGTATCTTTTGAACTGAGAAAGTTTTCAATTTTGATGAAATCCAGTTCATCAATTTTTCTATTATCATTTATCTAAGAAATTTTTTGCCTAACACAAATTTTTTTCTCTTTGTTCTAAAAGTTTTTTTAAGGTCTGTGATCCATTTTGAGTTAATTTTTGTGCATAATATGTAATAAAGGTCTAAATTCATATTTTTACATGTGGCTATTGAATAGTCCCAGCACCATTTGCTGAAGACTGTTGAATTGCCTGAATACCTTTGTTGAAAATCAATTAACCATGAATGTATGGGTTTATTTCTGGACTCAATTCTATTCAGTTGATCTCTATGTCTATCTTCGTACCAGCATCACACCATCTTGAATATTATATAGCTTTATGTAAGTGTTTAAATTGGAACATGTGAGTTTACCAAATTTGCTTTTTTAAAAATGCTATTCTGGACCCCCTCAGTCTCCCACATTTCCTTGAAAATGTTAGGATCACCTCATCAATTTCTTCCAGAAAAGCCAACTGGAATTTTGATAGGAATCACATTGAATCTGTAGATGAATTTGGGAATATTGCCAACTTAACAATGTTATCTTTTCTGATCCATGCACATGGGATACCTCTTCATCTGTTTAGATGTTTAACATATATATATATATATATGTATACATATGTATATATACATATGTATACACACACACATATCCATGCCCAGGGCATGTGGAAGTTCCTTGACCAGGGATTGAACTTGTGCCATAGCAGTGACAAGAGCTGCTGCAGTGACAATGCCAGATCCTTAACCCACTGTGCCACAAGAGAACTCCATGTTTTGTAGTTTCTGGTGTATAAAACTTATAATTCTTTTGTTAAATTTATTACAAAATGTTTTTGTTCCTTTTTGATACTATTGCGAATGGAATTGTTTAATTGATTTCATTTTTGGATCATGCATGGCTAATTTATGGGAATATAATTTATTGTATTTGTATTGATGTGTAATCTGTGACCTTAACTGAACACATTCACTAGTTCTAATAGACGTGTGTGTGTGTGAATGCGTGCGTGAAATCCTTAGGATTTTCTACATATAAATTCATGAAATCAGTAAATAAGTGCAGTTCTACCTGTTCCTTTCTAATCTGGATCTTCTCCTTCCCTCCGTTTCTTCTCTTTCTCCTTCTCTTCCTCCTCCTCCTTTTCCTTCTCTCTCTCCTCTCTCCATTCCACCCTCCCTCTATTCCTTTCCTGCCCTTTCCAAGATTATGTAGCCTTGAATTTACAGTATATAATCTCCCTTTCCAAGATTATATAGCCTTGAATTTACAGTGCATTGTTTAACAGAAGGGTTGGGAGAATTCCTTGACTTGTTTTCAATCTTTCACCATTAAGTACGATGTTAGGTTTACTTTTATTCTTTTATTAATGTCTTTAATTAGGTTGAAGAAGTTTCCTTCTATTCCTAAATAGTCCATTTTTTTTAAAAATCATGAATGAGTCTTGAGGTTTTGTCAAACACCTTTTCCATGTCAATTGAAATGATCATGGAGTTTTTGTTCTCTTATATGTTTTATTACATAATATGATTTTCAGTTCCGAAACTTTTCATTCCTGGGATAATTCCCCTTGGTGTGTAATCACTTTGATATGTGTGTGGATTCAGTTTCTTAATATTTAAGTTTTTGCATCTATGTTCATGAGGGATATTGGTCTCTTTTTTTTCTTGTGATATTGGTCTGATTTTGGTATTATGATAATGCTACCTCTTAGAATAAGTTGGGGATTTTTCCCTTTCCCACTATTTTCTGGGAGAATTTGTGGAGGATTGTTATTTTTCTTCTTTAAATGTTTCAAGGAATTCATCAGGCCTGGGCTTTTTAATGGGTAGTTTTTAATTACTAATTCAATCTCTTTGTAATAGATCTATTCAGATTTCTATTTCTGCTTAAGTCAGCTTCAATACTTTTTGTCTTTCTAGGAATTTGTCTATTTTGTATAAGTTGTCTAATTTGTTGGCTTAAAATTGTCTGTAGCATTCTCTCATAATCTTTTTAATTTTTACAAGGTTAGTATTGATATCTCATTCATTATGACTTTTGTAATTTATATGTCCTCTCTTATTTTTCTTGGTCAGTCTAGGTACAGGTTTTTGAATTTTATCTTTTTACAGAACCAACTATTGATTTCATTGATTTTAAACTATTTTTTTTCTATTATCCATTCCATTGATTTGTGTAGTAATTTTTATTACTTCCTTCTTTCTGATTGCTTTGGATTTAATTTTCTCTTTTTTTCTAGTTTATTAAGACAGAAACATAAATTGTTGATTTGAAATCCTTCATGTATATTATAAATATTTACTCCTATAAATTTCCTTCTAGGGACTGCTTTAGCTGTATCTGAGAAATTTTCCTATGTTTTTTGTTTGCATCTGCCACAAAATATTTTAGACTTTCCCTGGTGATTTTTCTTTGACCCATTGGTTATTATGAAGTGTGTTGTTTAATTTCCATATATTTGAGAATTTCCAAGATTTTCTTCTGTTGTTGATTTCTAATTTAATTCCAGTGTTGTTTGAGAACACAAATTATGTGATACAAATACTTTTAAATTACTGAGACTTGTTTCATGGCCTACTCTATCATTTATTTTTGAGAAGATTCCATGTACATTTGAGAATAATATATATTTTGCTCTTGTTGGTTGGATTGTTCTAAAAATGTCAGTTAGATCTACATTGTAATGCTGTTCATATCTTCTGTTTTTTTTGTTATTGTTGTTTTGTTTTTTTTTTGCTATTTCTTGGGCCGTTCCTGTGGCATATGGAGGTTCCCAGGCTAGGGGTCGAATTGGAGCTGTAGCCACCGGCTTACGCCAGAGCCACAGCAATGCAGGATCCGAGCCACGTCTGCAACCTACACCACAGCTCACGGCAACGCCGGATCCATAACCCACTGAGCAAGGGCAGGGACTGAACCTGCAACCTCATGGTTCCTAGTCGGATTCGTTAACCACTGCGCCACGACGGGAACTCCATTTTTGGCTTAGTTTCATTAGTCATAATAATACTCTATGTCCATTCATGTTCCTACAAATGATAGAATTTCAATATTTTTATGGCTGAGTAATAGTCCATTAATATATACCATATCTTATTTGAATCATCTGTTGATAGGCATTTGGGTTGCTTCTTTGTCTTGGATATTGTAAATTGTGCTGGTATGAACATTGGGGTACATGTATCTTTCAAATTAATGCTTTCATTTTTTCCTCATATATATACCCTGGAGTGCAATTTCTGAGTCATATAACTGTTCTATGTTTAGTTTTTAAGGATCCTCCATACTGCTTTTCATAGTAGCTACACAAGTTTACATTCCCACCAATAGTGTATAGTGGTTCCCATTCCTCCACAACCTCTGCAACTTTTGTTATTTGTAGACTTTTTGATAATAGGCATTCTGATAGCCTATTATCAATGTGTGATTATCATAACACATTGTGGTTTTGATTTGCATTTCTCTAATGATTAGTGGTTTTTGAGCATATTTTCAGGTAACTGTTATTCATCTATATGTCATTTATAAATATGTCTATTCAGGTCTTCTGCCTATTTTTTGATTAGATTGGTTTTTTTTTGATATTGAGTTGTTTGTGTATTTTGGATATTAATGTTTTGTTGGTCACATCATTTGCGAATATTTTATCCCATTCCACAGGTTTCCTTTTGGTTTTATTGATGGTTCTCTATGCTGTGCAAAAGCTTTTAAGTTTATTAGGTCCCAAGCATTTATTTTTCTATTTTTAAAATTTCTTTTGCCTTAGGAAACTGGTTCAAAGGAATATTGATGTGATATATGTCAACATGTGTTCTGCCTGTGTTCTTTTCTATGAGTTTCATGGTTTCTGTTTTTATATTCAGGCCTTTAAACTATTATTTTTTATATGGTGTGAGAGAATGTTCTAATCTCATTGTTTTACATGTGGCTCTCCAGTTTTCAAGCTCTAGTTTTTGAAGACTGTCTTCTCTGCATTGTATTTTCTTACCTCCTTTGTCATAGATTAGTTGACCATAGGCACATGCATTTATTTCTGGGCTCTCTATTCTGTTTCATTGAGCTATGTGGCTATTTTTGTGCTAGTACTATGCTGTTTTATTGCTGTAGTTTTGTAGTATAAAGTCTGGGGGGCTTTTACATCCAGTTTTGTTCTTTTTTTTCAAGATTGCTTTGACAGTTTGGGGTCTTTCTGTGGTTCCATATGAATTTTATTTAATTTGTTCTAGCTCTTTGAAAAATACCATGGGTATTTTAGGAATTACTTTAAATCTGTTAGATTTGGGTAATATGACCATTTTAGCAATATTAGTTCAATACAAAAATGGGACATCTTTCAATTTTTGTATCATCTTTAATTTAGCTTCATGAATGTTTTATAGTTTTCAGGGTATAGATTTTTCACCTCCTTGGTTTATTCCTAGGAATTTTATTCATTTTGATGCAAATTCAAATGGAAATGTGTTTTTACTTTCTTTTCTGATATTTTGTTATTAGTGTATAGAAATACAACAGGTTTCAGTATATCAATCTTGTATCCATCAACTTTGGTGAATTCATTTATCAGCTCTATTGGTTTTTAGGTGGAAACTTTAGGGTTCTCTATATAAAGTATCATGTCATCTGCAACCAGTGACGGTTTCACCATTTCCCTTCCAATTTGGATCCCTTTTATTATTTTTTATTTTTCTGATTGTTATGGCCTGCATTTACAATACTATGTTAAATTGAAATGGTGAGAGTGGGCATTCTTGGCTTGTTCCTGAATGGAGCGGGCAGTCCTTCAGCTTTTCACCACTGGGTATGATCTTACTTTGGGTTTGTCATAAATGGCCTTTATTTTGTTGAGATGCGTTCCCTCTATACCCACTTTGCTGAGAGTTTGTGTCATGATTGGTTGTTGAATTTTATCAAATGTTTCTTTATATGAAAGTTCCCAGGCCACGGATTGAATCCAGGCTAAAGCTGCAGCTGTAGCTGCAGCAATACTGGATCCTTTAACCCACTGCACCAGGCCAGGGATCAAACCTACACCTCCACAGTAACCCAGCCACTGTAGTCTGATTCTTCAGCCACTGCACCACAGTGGGAACTCTTGTCATGCTTTTTTTGTACCTAATGAGATGAGCATATAATTTTCATTTTTCATGTTGTTAATGTGTATAATGTTGATCAATTCATGGATTTTGAACCATCCTTGCATCCCTGGGATAAATCACACTTGATAATGATGTAAGATGCTTTTAATATATTATTGAATTTGGTTTGCTAATATTTTATCGAGGATTTTTACATCCATGCTCATCAGGGATATTAGCTTGTAATATTGTGTGTGTGTGTGTGTGTGTGTGTGTGTGTGTGTGTGTGTTTGTCTGGTTTTGCTATCAGGATAATGCTAGCCCATAAAATGAGCTGGTAAACTTTCCTTCCTCTTCAGTTTTTTGGAATAATTTGAGAAGGACAAGTGTTGACTCTTCTTTAAATGTTTGATAGAATTCACCTGTGAAGCCATCGGGACCTGGGCACTTGTTTTTGGCAGTTTTAAAAAAATTACTGATTCTGTTTTGTTACCAGTAATCAATCTTGTCAGATTATCTATTTTTTTCATGGTTCATTCTTAGAAGATTGCATGTTTCTAGTATTTTATCCCTTTCTTCTAGATTGTCTAATTTGTGGCATGTAATTGTTTATAATATTCCTTATAGGGAGTTCTCATTGTGCCTCAGTGGGTTAAGGACCCAACATAGTCTCTGCACAATTTCAGGTTTGGTCCCTGGCCTTATTCAGTGGGTTAATGATCCAGCGTTACCACAAGCTGTGGTGTAGGTTGTAGATGTGGCTTCGATCCTTCATTGCTGTGGCTGTGGTATAGGCTGTAGCTGCAGCTATGATTCGACCCCTAGCCCAGGAACCCCTAGCCTAGCACCTATGCCACAGGCGTGGCTGTAGAAAAAAAGAAAAGAAAAAAAATTCTCTTAGGATTCTTTGTATTTTTCTGTGGTGTTAGTTGTAATTTCTCCTCTTTCAGTTGTGGTTTTATTTATTTGTTCTCCCTCTTTTTTTCTTGCTTGGCTAAAGGTTTGTCTGTTTCATTAATCTTTTCAAAGAACCAACTCTTAGTCTCATTGATCGTCTCTATTTTTTTAGTCTCTAGTTCATTTATTTTAAGTCTGATGTTTCTAATTTCCTTTCTTTTACTAACTTTAGGTTTTTCTTGTTCTTTTTCTAGTTACTTTAAATGTATATTTAGTTTATTTTTACAGATTTTTCTTATTTCTTGAGGTAGTACTGGATCACTATGTACTTCCCCTTTTTCCGTGCCTGCTTTTATTTTATTTTCAAAATTTTCTGGGGGCCACACCTGTGGCATGTGGAAGTTCCCAGGCTAAGGCTTGAATTGGAGCTGCAGCTACTGGCCTACACCACAGCCACAGAAACATGGGAACTACGTCTCCAACCTACACCACAGCTCACAGCTCTGCCAGATCCTTAACCCACTGAGTGAGGCCAGGGATCAAACCCATATCCTCATGGATACTAATCAGGTTCATAATCCACTGAGCCACAGTGGGAACTCCTTCATGGCTGCTTTTATTTTTTAAAATTTATTTTTATTTATTTATTTTTTTGTCTTTTACCTTTTTAGGGCCACACCCATGGCATATAGAGGTTCCCAGGCTAGGGGTCTAATTGGAGCTATAGTTGCCGACCTACTCCAGAGCCACAGCAACGCCAGATCTGAGCTGCATCTTTGACCTACACTACAGCTCACAGCAATGCCGGATCCTTAACCCACTGAGCGAGGTCAGGGATTGAACTTGCAACCTCATGGTTCCTAGTCGGATTTGTTTCCGCTGTGCCATGACAGGAACTTCTTGTGGCTGCTTTTAAAATTTTTTCTTTGTTGTTGATTTTGACAGTATTAATACAATGTGTCTTGGGGAAAGTGTATGTGTTGAATCAATTACATGTATTCTTAGCTTCCTGGACTTGTGTATTCATTTCTTTCCTTAGGCTTGGTAAGTTCTCAGCTATTTTTTCTTTCTTCTTTCTTTTTTTTGCTTTCTTTAGGGCTGCACCTGCAGTGAATGGACCCAGGCTAGTGTCAAGTTGGAGCTGCAGCTGCTGACCTATGCCACAGCCACAGCAATGCAGGATCTGAGCTGCATCTGCAACCTATACCAAGCTCACAGCAACGCCACAACCTTAACCCACTGAGCGAGGCCAGGGAGTGAACCTGCATCCTCATGGTTGCTAGTCAGGTTCATTACCACTGAGCCAAATGGGAACTCCTATTACTTCTTTAAATAAACTCTCTGCTCCCTTTTCCCACTCTTCTTATTCCGGCATACCCATTTCCATAATGTTACCCTTCCTGAAAGTGTAGTTCTCATAGAACTTCCTCATTTTTAAAAAAGGTCTTCTCTTTCCTCTTCTGTTATTGTTTCAAGAGTTGGACCTTTGAGCACACTAGTGCTGTTCTCTTCATTATGGCATTCTCTATTTCCACTGCTTTATAATGCATTCTTCACCTCATTTATTGAGTTATTCAGCTCCAGAATATCTATTTGTTTTTATTTTAGCATTTCATTCTCTTTGGTAAGATATTCATTCTATTCATTATTTTTTCCTGAGATCATTGAACTGCCTTTCTGAATTTTCTTGCATCTTGTTAGGTCTCTTCATCATAGTTATTTTTAATTCTCTCTCAGTTAGGTAACAACATAATAATTTATCTTTTGTTTCTAGAGAATTGTCACTTTCTTTTTGTGATACACTCTTACTGTGGTTCTTCATAGTGCTTGATTCCTTAGCCTGCACATTTGAAGTATCAGATACTTTTCTTCTTTAGGTAAAGTTTTTATTTAGTTAGTTAGTTTAAAAACTTGATTCTAATAATTCATTTGGTTAGAAATTAGAGACCTTTTATTTTCCAGTAGGTGGTAATATAGTATAAGTTTTGGGTTTCTCTTAACCTGAGCTGCTTCTGATTATATTTAATACTGGGCATTTTCTACCCTGTCAGATGTGCTGCCTTTGTTATTGCTACTTGTGCCTTGTGGGTTATTGGTGCCTTGCTGCTTCTGGTTTTACTGCCTGTGCCATGGGATGGCAATTCCCTTGCATTCAATATTTCCTTAGTCACAGGCTCTATCATTGCAGGGGAGGGAAATGGTGGGGGCAGCCAGAGTAACAGGTACTTCTAACCATATTGAGTGTTGTTAGCTTCCCAGGTGCCACCACTGTGGCTGAGGAGAAGAGGGCCAGAGATGGGCACCTCCATGCCTGGAGGGACAGGGTTGCAGACCCTGCTGCCACTGCTGTCTCATTATGTGTGGTTGTGAGCAGAGTCATATGCTCTACCTCCCCTGCTTCTATGGGGTTTTCTGGGACTGCCTTGGCCAAGCGTCAGGATCATAGGCACCACCTCTACTGTTCCTTTGTTTCTGCCTCCTCTATGTGTTCTAGTCTATCCACCTTTAGATGTACAGATGTGTGGAACTCTTTTGGCATCCTGTTGTGTTGTGTGGGCAGAGGCACCTTTGTTGAGCTGTGGATGTTTTACTGGTTATAGATTGAAGGGGAGAGACAAAAGTTAGCTATTCATACTGATGTCACAGCCTGTTTAATGCATTTCTTATCCATTTTCTCTCTTTATCTGCTTTCTCTAATTGAGCATTTTTATTATTCCATTTTGTTTCTTTATTATTTATAACTCCCTGTAAAAATGTTTCAATATTCTACCTTTGGTTTACAATATGCATTTAAAATAATCTAAGTACACCTTCAAATAATATCACATTGCTTCATGTATAATATAAAGACATTATAAGAACATATTTCCAATTCCTTCTTCCTATCCCTAGTACCACTGTTGTCATACATTTTACTTTACATAAGCTATTCATTGTTAATATTTTTGTGATGTAATTATACATAGAACAATTAAAAATAATAAAGTATTTTACCTTCATTTATTCTATTTCATATGTTTCCACTTTTTTGTTTTTATTTTTTAAATTTTTTTTTTGTTTTTATTTTTTTGTCTTTTGTCTTTATAGGGCCGCACCTATGGCATATGGAGGTTCCCAGGCTAGGGAGTCAAATTGGAGCTGTTGCTGCCAGCCTACGCCACAGCCACAGCAAAGCCAGATCAGAGCTGCATCTGCAACCTACACCACAGCTCATGGCAACGCCGGATCCTTAACCCACTGAACAAGGCCAGGGATTGAACCCACAACCTCATGGTTCCTAGTCGGATTAGTTTCTGCTGCACCATGATGGGAACACCTGTTTCTACCTTTTTAAATGGAAATCTTTGACTTATATTCCTTCTGTTTGAAGAACTTTTAAAAAATATTTTTGTAGAGTAAGTCTGTTAGCAATAAAGTTCCTCAGGTTTTATTTGTCCAGGAAAGAGCTTATTTCTTTTCACTTTTAAAGGATTTTTTAACTTTATTATATAGAGTTCTACATTGACAGCTTATTTCTTTCAATAATTTAAATATGTCACTCCATTTTCTTCTTGCATGCAGGCTTTCTGATGAGAATTCTGCTGTAATTTTCATGTTCTGTAGGTAATATGTTTTTTGTTCTGTTTTTGTTTGTTTGTTTGGTCTGGCTGCCTTTAAGATTTTCTCTTGCTTTGTCTCCACTAGTTTTATTATGATATATTTTTGTTTGTTTGCTTGGCATTTGTCCTGCTTGGTATTCTCTGAGCTTCTTAGTCAGAACATTCTACCCTACATAAGTATAATATACATTTTTCTAAAAGGCACACAGAACATTGGGCAGTAGATCATATGTTAGACTTCAAAACAAGCCAACACATTTAAGAAGGTTGAAATCATATCAAGTATCTTTTCCAACCATAGTGATATGAAACCAGACATTAATAACTGGATGAAAATTGGAAAAAATTGAGAAATGTCTATTCAGGTTATTTGCATATTTTTAATTGGGTTATTATTATTTTTATTTTGCTTTTTTTTTCTTTAGGGCTGCACCTGCAGCATATGGAAGTTCCCAGGCTAGGGGTCAGATTAGAGCTGCAGCTGCTGGCCTATGCCACAGCCACAGCCACAGCAATGTGGGATCCAAGCCACACCTGTGACCTACACCACAGCTCAGAGCAATGCCGGATCCTTAACCCACTGAGTGGGGCCAAGGATCAAATTCACATCCTCATGGATACTGGTTGGGTTCATTACCACTGAACCATGATGGGAACTCCTAATTGGGTTATTATTATTATTATCTTACTATGGCATTGAATTCCTTATACATTTTAGATGTTAACCCCATATCAAATATATGTTTTGGGGAGTTCCCATTGTGGCACAGTGGAAACAAATCCAACTAGGAACCATGAGGACACAGGTTTGATCCCTGGCCTCGCTCAGTGTGTTAAGGATCTGGCATTGCCATGAGCTGTGGTGTAGGTCACAGATGTGACTTGGATCTCATCTTGATGTGGCTGTGGCTGTGGTGTAGGCTGGCAGCTGTAGCTCTGATTATACCCATAGCCTGGGAACCTCCATATGCCATAGGTGTGGCCCTAAAAAATATATATGGTTGGGAAATATTTTCTTCCATTCTATAGGTTGTCTCTTGACTCTGTTGATTATTTCCAGAGCTGTGCAGAGGATTTTAGTTTGATGCAATCCTACCTGTCTATTTTCGCTTTTGTTGCCTGCATTTATGAGGGTCAAATAAAACAAATCATTGCCCAGACCAAAGTCAAGTTTTTCCCCTATGTTATCTTGTAGGAGTTTTATAATGTTGGCTCTTACATTTAAATCTTTAATCCAGGAGTTCCCATTGTGGCACAGTGGAAACAAATCCAACTAGTGTCCATGAGGATGCAGGTTTAACCCCTGGCTTTGCTTAGTTGGTTAAGGATCCGGCTTTGCCATAAGCTGTGTTGTATGTCACAGACATGGCTCAGATCTGGCATTGCTGTGGCTGTGGTGTAGGCTGGCAGCTGCAGCTCCAATTCAACCCCTGGCCTGGGAATCTCCATATGCCATAGGTGTGGCCCTAAAAAGCAAAAAAAGAAAAAAAAAAAAAGAAAAAGAAAAAGAAAGGAAAATAAAAGGAAATCCTTAATTCACTTTGAGTAGATTTTTGTATGAAAAAGGTATCTAATTTTTTCCTTTTCCATGTGTAAATCCAGTTTCAAAGTACCGTTAATCTGTTTCCATTGTGTGTTCTTGGCACTTTTGTCAAAGATCAATGGACTGTAAATGCATAGATTTATTTTCTGTGCTCCCTTTCCTGTTTCTTTGTTCTCTGTTTTATGTCAATACAATACTGTTTTGATTACTATTGCTTTGTATTATATTTTGAAATCAGGCAGTATAAAGGCTGAAACATTGTTCTTTTTCAAGATTGTTCTGACTGTTTAAGATTCTATTATTGTCCCATGTGAATTTTAGGATTTTTTTTTTATTTCTGTGAAAAATGTCATTGGGATTTTGATAGTGATTGAATTGGATCCATATATCCTTTCGGGTATTATGGCAATATTAACAATATTAATTCTTCAAATTCATGAACACAAAATATATTTCCATTCAGTTGTGTCATCTTTAATTTCTTTCATCAATGTTTTATATGTTTCAGCATAGGTTTTTTACCTCCATAGTTACATTTATTTCTAAGTATTTCATTGTTTCTGAAGCTATAGTAAATGGGATTACTTTCTCAATTTTTTTCAAATAGTTTGTTGCCAGTGTATAAAAACACAACTAATTTTTGTATATTGATTTTTGTATTCTGCAACTTTACTGAATTCATTTATTCATTCTAACACCTTTTTTTTAATGGAGTTGGTAGGGTTTTTTATATATAAGATTATCCAGTCTTAAAGAAAATTTTACTTCTTCCTCTCTGATTTACGTTTTCTCTGCCTAATATTTCTGTGTAGGACTTCTAATACTGTATTGAATAGAAGTAGCAGGAGCAGGCATTCTCATTTTGTTCTTGATCTTAGAGGAAAAGCTTTTTTTAGTATGATGTTAGCTGTGAGTTTCTAATATATGGCCTTTTTGTGTTGAGCTTCACTCCTTTTATAACTAGTTTGTTTAACAGTTTTTTTAAAAATCATGAATGTATTTTGAATTTTTAGAAAATGCTTTTTCTTCATCTATTAAGAAGATCATTATCTTTTAAATTTTCATATTGTTAATATGGTATCATAATTATTGATACTGTTATTGAACCACCTGTGTACTTGAAGGATAAATCCCAGTTGGTCATGTTGCATGACCCTTTTAAGTTGCTGATAAACTTGAATTGCTATCATTTTTTAAGGGTTATTGCATTTATATTCATTCAGGTATATTGGCTTGTAATTTTCTTTTCTTATAGTTCCCTTTACTTGCTTTGGTATCAAGTAATGCTTGCCTCATAAAATGAGTTCAAAGGAGAGGAGGTCAAGATGGTGGAGTAAGAGGATGTTGAGCTCACTCGCCTCCAAAAACACATCAAAAATAGAGATTCTGAGAAGAATGGATGTGTGTACATGTATAACTAAATTAATTTGTTGTACAGTAGATATTACCACATTGTAAATCAACTGTACATCAATAAAACTTAATATATACATATTAATTATATATATAACTTAATAATATATATGACTATATCTATATTTATATCTATAGGTGGAGCGACTCTCACTGGAAACAAACTAGAGAGTAGAAGAAAGGCCCTTCTACAACAAAGGCTGTAAAGAAAGATCCACATGGAGTTGGACAGGAAGGGAGGAGAAGCAATCAGGTCAGGACCCATGCCCCTAGCAGAGGACAAAAAAGAGGAGTGGGATATCATGGGCTCAGATATCCTCCCTGGAGAGTGAGTGGTTTGAGCCACATATTGGGCAAACCAGATTTGGGGTCCAACAATAGAAAGATGAGTTTTCTTAGCTGGCTTGAAAACCAGTGGGACTTACTGGTGGGCTGTACGGAATAGACTTCATGCAGAAAGCATGTGCACACACATACATTTGGTTATTCCTGACACCAAGGTGGATGAAGCAGATTGAAGAATCCATGGGGCTCTGACTGGTCTACTGTAACCACCTCAGCATGCACACCAGCCCAAACTTGGTGCCTGCTCCAGTCTTTCTTACTCCAGTGCAGCTCTCCACTAGGGCAATGGCTGCCATCACTGAGAAGAGTGCACACATGGGTGGAATGGAGCCAGCTTAGACCCAGAACTGCGTCTGAACCAGGTAAGGGTAGCCATTGCTAGCATACCTCTGGGAACAACCTGGGGCTCTAACAGGCCAGCTGGGATCTTCCTAGTATGTGTGGCAGCCTGTCCCAGGTGCCTATTCCAGCTCCACTTGTTCTAGCACTGTTCCCCACTGGAGTTAAAGTGCTATTGCTAGGAAAGCTGCATGCACTTGGAGGAAGCAGAGCTCACTCAGACCTGGCCCTGCCTCTGAATGGGGTAGGGTTAGCCATTGCTGGTGAGCTTGTGGAAGCAGCAATTGGAGAATGGACTGAAGCTCTGACTGGTATGCTGAGACCATCCCAGCCCAGTTCATACCAGGCACCTAGTCCAGAACTTCTTGCTCTGGTGCTGCTCTCCACTAGAATGGAGGTGTCATTGCTAGGGGAAGAGTGCACACTTAGAAGGAGTGGAAACAGCTTGGACCCAAACCTTGGGCTTCTCCAACTCTTTGGGCCCTGATCCCATCCTTGATAAGGTGGTAATGGCTTTTGAGCATAAGAATAACCCCAGCCCATATCTGGATCTGGCTCTAGTTGCTCCATCTCTAGCCTTACCTCCTACCAAGGCAGTAGCTGCCAGCACACTCTGATAGAAAATGTGACCTGTGGTCACTTTAGATCCAGCTCAACCAGCACAGCCACTAGGCACACACAGATTGCATAGGGACACACTAATGTAAGGACACCTCTTTAAGACCACGACAGGTAAATGTTTCATCTAATTTAATAGAGACAGAGAAAGTTAAACAAAATAAGAAGATAGAGGAATTTGTTTCAAATAAAATAAAAGAAAAAAACTTGAAAAATCCTAATGGGACACAGAAAAATAATAATTTAAAATTAACAATATATCATTTTAAAGATTTCAAAATATAAGAATAATAATATCATTAGTAATAAGAATGCTAACTGAACTTGGGCAAAGAATAGATGAACACAGTGAGAATTTTAACAAAGAACTAGAAAACATAAAAAAGAACCAGTCAGAGCTGAAAAATAAAATAAGTGAAATGAAAAAACACACTAGAAGGAATTACCAGACAGTCTAAATGATACAGAAGAATGCATAAGTAATCTGGAAGGTAGAATGATAGAAATCACCCAATCAGAACAGGGAGAGCAAAAACAAAACTTAAACTTAGGATAGTTTAAGGAATTTGGGGAAAATATCAAGCATAGTAACATTTACATTATAGAGGTCCCAGAAGGAGACAGGAGAAAGAAAGGGGGAGAAAATATATTTTGCAAAATTATGGCTGAAAATATTCCAAAGCTGAAGAAGGAAACAGATTTCTAAGTACAAGAAGCACAGAGGGATGAACCCAAATAGACCCACACAAGATATATCACAAAGAAAATGGCAAAGGTTTAAGATGGAATAGATAGAATTTTAAGTCAGCAAAAGGAAAACAAAGTATCACATTCAAGGGAAGCTACATAAGGCTACTGGCTGATTTTTCTGCAGAAACTGCAGGTCAGAAGGGAGTGCCATGATATATTTAAAGCACTGAAAGGGAAAAAACCTACAAACTAGGATACTCTATCCAGCATTGTTATCAGTCAGGATTGAAGGAGAGATGAAATGAAAATCTCAGACAAGCAAAAACTAAGAGTTCATCAGTACTAAACTAACCCTATGATAAGTATTAAATGGTCTTTGCTAAGTTGAAAAGAAAAAGCTATAACAAGAAGGAGTGTATAGGAATGGAAGAATACCACTAATAAAGACAATATATAGTAATGGCTTTGGATCAATCACTTAAATAAATGAACACAAAGATTTAAAGGCAAAAACTGTAAAATCAACTATAATTGCAAAAAACAGTTAAGGGATAGACATGAAGGTGTAAAATACAACATTGAGAATGCAAAATTTGGGAGAGGGGATTAAAAACATATAGATCTTGTAGAATGTATGTGAGCTTATTTTAAAAAGACATTTTTGAGGTATAATTTACATACTATACAATTTGAAAATTTACAGTGATCAGTTAACTTTTAGTATATTTACATATTTGTGCAAACATCACCACAATCAACTTCAGAATATTTTTATCATTTCAAAAGACAGCCCATGACATTTATCTTTTGCCTTCTAGTTCTACTCCCTAGCACTAAGCAACCACTAATCTATTTTCTATCTCTATAGAATTTCACATTCTGGACATGTAGTATAATTGAAATCATACAATATATCCAGCGAAGATATCTTTCAAAAATGAAAGCAAAATAACATTCCTATGTTAAAAACTGACTGAATTATTTTCTAGCATATCCACCTTATAAAAAATACCAAAGAAAATTCTTCAGGGTGAAAGAAAGTGATTCCAGATAATAATTTGAATCCACATGAAAAAACAACCTGCTGGTAAAGGTAATTGCATAATTATAAAAGTAATTTAAATGCATATTTCTTCTTTAAGGTGCCTGAAAAAGCAATTGTATATAGTGATATATAGTGATTTATCTTGATTTATAAATTGTAGTGTAGTTGATTTACAATATTGTGTTGGTTTCAGATGTACAGAATAGTGATTTAGTTATTCTTTTATGATTATATGGATGTAATTGTATCATTGGACATTGGATTGATAGTATATAAAAATACAGTATTTTGTCAATAACAGCAGAAATATGTGGGTAGGAGTAAAGCTATATTGTCTAAAAAAATTAATCTTACACAAATCTCTTTTAGCTGGCTCTACAGGTTGGAAGAGGCAGCCTTATTTTTGCCAAGTTGAATTAGAAGTCCAAGTTCCTCAATCATTCTCCATTTAAATCTGAGAGGGGTGAGCTTATTATTTCTGGGTGGACATGGAGTTTCTGATTCCCCACTATGCTTCTACTAATGCCTCCTTTGCTGTGAAGGTAGCAGTTTTTGTCTCCCCTCATGGCCTCTGCTCATATCACAAGACAGGAGAAGCCTATTTCGTGCTTAGCAAATTTGAACATTGATCTCTCCATAGGCATCTACTGCTGTCACCTAGGTGGAGAGCGAGGGGTATTTCATTATTAAGAGGTGGGAGTAGCAATCCAGGCTCCTGTTTGTGGTCTACACTGACACCATGTGGAAATGGTGACTCATTACAGTACTGAGGGTTTAAAAGTTTATGCTCTCTACTTGGCCTTCTTCTACAACTTCCCTTTACCCACCCCAAACCTTGTTACAAACCTGAAAAGGTTTAAGTCTGGGCTCTTGGTCTTTACTGACATGGAAGTGGGTGGTACAAGTTATTTGAATGGTATTTAGCTGAAGTAGTGAAATTATTGTCTAAAATTTTTCTATCTTATCAGCCTTACTTATCTTGATTTATAAATTGTAGTGTAGTTGATTTACAATATTGTGTTGGTTTCAGATGTACAGAATAGTGATTTAGTTATTGTTTTATGATTATATTTCATTATAGGTTATTGCAAGATACTGAATATAATTCCATGTGCATGCAGTAAATCCATGTTGCTTATATATTTTGTGTATAGTAGTTTGTTTCTTTTAATCCTATACTCCTAATTTGTCCCTCCCCCATCCTTCTTCCCTTTGGTAACCATAAGTTTGTTTTCTATGTCTGTGAGTCTGTTTCTCTTTTGCATATAGATTCATTTGTGCTATTTTTTTGGGTTCCACATATAAGTGATATCATATAGTATTTGTCTTTCCCTGTCTGATTTATTTCACTAAGTATATTCTCTTTCTCAATGTTGCTGCAAATGGAAATATTTAATTATTTTTTAATTTTAATTTTTTTTGGCTTTTAGGGCTGCACCCATGGCATATTTAAATTCCCAGGCTAGGGTTGAATTGGAGCTATAACTGCCGGCCTACACCACAGCCACAGCAACACCAGATCTGAGCCGTGTCTGCGACCTATACCACAGCTCATGGCAATGCCATATCCTTAACCCACTGAGGGAGTGACTGCATTATTCATTCCTCTCTGTAGTGCTTTTACCTCAGCTTGTGACTCTGCAAATGAATTTTCTAATTTTTCTTTGCTCTTCCTTATATTTTCTAGTTCCTTTCTAAAGTAATCTGCATTAGTGTTCATATCTGCTCTTAATTCCTTCAGAATCTTCACTATCTTCTTTTGGAACTTGGTGTCTGTTAGACTGCAGAGGTCTGTTTCATTGTTTGATGCTCCAGGTGAATTCTTTTAATTGGGAATGGCTCTTGAGCGTCTTCATTTTGCTTGTATTTTTCTTATTGTGGGAGTTTAGCAAAAACAACCACTGTAGTCTTAGAGTACTATTTATATGTGTGAGCAGCCCTGGGTATTTTGCAAGAGCTTACTTTTTATTTTTAGGGTGCTGTGTATGCTTCCAGGAAGATAGAGGCAATGGGCAGGGCTAGTAGCCAGTGCCTGTTTGCTGGGCCCTTGACAGTGGCAAGAACCGGTGGGAAGGTGGTGCAGGCTGCTCCTAGTTGCAGGGCCCTGGGAAGTGACAGTGATAAGGCAGGTGTAGGTGGTGCCAGGAATGTGTGGCAGTGGCAGCAGCAGGGCAGGTGTGTTCCCAGGGGAGTGAGAGCAACAATGGATGGTGCTTGGTTGCAGTTCTCTCTTCTTTGCTGACATCTGAGGTGCCTGGGGCCATCTGTGAACAGGTATCACAGATGGCCCCAGGCACCTGCTGCCTAGTGGTGGCAGGCCATGCCCAAATCTAGAATCTGAGATGACTGCTGTGGTTTGCCCCTACCACCTGTAGACCCTGCAGAAGGTGCCACATCATGCTTAGCCCTCTGCTGCCCTTAGCCCACACAAGAAGTGCCTGTCTACCCATAGCCCATACTAGAGGCACCCTGTCACCCATAGCCCATGCAAGTGGTGCCTCTCTACCCATAGCCTGCACCAGAGGTGCCCTGCCCTCTGAGTCTATGAATGCACAGGGAAAGATATTCCTAAGGTGGTCTACCCCTCCTCCTCTTGCCCTCCCCAACAATGGTGCCTTGTTTCTCCTGTGGTCTCAGACCTCCTCCTGGGTTCCCTCGGCTGTGTCACTTGGCTCCCCAGCCCTGCGGTGGTGCAGGTGGTCATTGTTGCTCTCACTCTGCTTTGCCCTCCTCAGTCCATCTGTTGTATTTTTCTCCACATCTTAGAGGTCCCTTCATCTTGGCTGATCTCCCCAACAGTTAGGTGGCTTCCTAAGGTGTGGGTTCATTTCCTCTTTAACAGCTCCTTTGCAGGGGTGCTAGTTTCATCCTGATTCCTTTTCTCTCTCTCTTTTTTCCTTTTGTTCTACCCAATTATGTGAAGGGCTTCTTGCTCTTTTTGGAGGATTAAAGTCTTCTGCCAGCATCCCATATATGTTCTGTGCAAATCATTCTATATATAGATGGTTTCTTCTGATGTGTTTGTGGAAAAAGGTGAGCACCATGTCTTATGCCTCTGCCCTTGATCTTTCTCTTCATATCTAATTTTTTTTTGTCTTTTTGCCATTTCTTGGGCCACTCTCGTGGCATATGGAGTTCCCAGGCTAGGGGTCTAATCAGAGCTGTAGCCACTAGCCTACGCCAGAGCCACAGCAATGAAGGATCCAAGCCGTGTCTGAAACCTACACCATAGCTCACAGCAACACCGGATCTTTAACCCACTGAGCAAGGGCAGGGATCAAACCCGCAACCACACGGTTCCTAGTCAGATTCGTTAACCACTGTGCCACGATGGGAACTCCTCTTCATATCTAATTTTAATGATTTGAGCCCTCTCCCTTTTTTTTCTTGATGAATCTGGCCTAGGGTTTATCATTTTGTTGATCTTTACACTTTGTCTTTAATTTTGGTCAGTTTGACTAATATGTGTCTAGGGTATTCCTCCTTGGGTTTATTTTATATGGTCCTCGTTGCACTTCCTGGACTTGAGTGAGTGGTTCCTTTCCCATGTTAGAGAAGTTTTCGGCTATTATCTCTTTGAGTATTTTTTTCTGTCCCCTTCTCTCTCTCTTCTCCTTCTGGCACCCCATAATACGGATGTTGGTGCATTTGACGTTGTCCCAGAGTTCTCTGAGACTCTCTTCATTTGTTTTCAATCTTTTTTCTCGTTTCCATTCCACATCCGTAATTTCCACTAATCTGTCCTCCACCTGGCTTATTCATTCTTCTGCCTCCTGTATTCTGCTGTTGGCTGCTTCTAATGAATTTTTCATTTCAGTTATTGTATTTTGCATCTCTTCTTGTTTAAGTTTTATATCTTGTATCTCTTTGCTCAGTGTTTCCTGTAAATTATCCATCTTTGCCTCCAGTTTATTTCCAATCATCTTCAGCACCAACGGTCTAAAGTCTTTTTCCTGGAGGCTGAGAATCTCCTGATCACTTAGCTGTTTTTCTGGGGTTTTTCCTTTCTCCCTCATCTGAGTTATAGTCCTCTGTCTTTTCATTTTTATAGGTTTTTGGTGTGGTGACCTTTTTACAGGTAATAGAGTTGTAGCCTCTCTTACTCCTGGTGTCTGCCCCCCTTGTGGCTGAAGTTGGTATGGGGGCTTGCTATAGGCTTCCTGCTGGGAGGGGCTGATGCCTGCCCACTGGTAGGTGGAGCTGATTCCTATCCCTCTGGTGGGTGGGGCTTTGTCTCTGGGTGAGATTAGAGGTGTGCCTGGGGGGTCTTTAGGTAGCTTGTTTACTGATGGGCAGGGCTGTGATCCCACCTGGATTGCTGTTTGGCCTGGGGCTTCTCAGTGCTGACTGACAGGTGGGGCCAGATTTTCCCAAAATGGCCACCATGCTGATGAATATTCCCAAGAGCTTTGCTTCCAATGTCCTTCCCCCTCAACAAGCCACATTCACCCCCTGTTTTGCAGGAGGTCCTCCAAGAACTGCAGTCAGGTTTGACCTAGATTCCTATGGAGACTGATTTGCCCTGGGGCCCAGTGCACGTGAAAGTCTGCGTGCACCTTTGAAGAATGGGGTCTCCATTTCCCCCAGTCCCGTGGAGCTCCTGTGCACAAGCCCCACTGGCCTTCAATGCCAGATGCTCTGGGGGCTCTTTCTCCCAGTGCCAGATCCCCACACGTGGGAGTTTGATGTGAGGCTCAGAACTCTCACTCCTTTAGGTGAGTCTCTGTGAAACGGTTACTTTCCAGTCTGTGGGGCTTCCCACCTGAGTGGTATGGGGTTGCTTATATTGCATAATCACCCCTCCTACCTCTTGATGTGGCCTCCTCTTTGTCTTCTGGAGTAGGATATCTTTTTGAAAGTTTCCAGTCCATTTGGTTGAAGATTGCTCAGTATTTGGTTGTAAATTTTGTTGTTTTTAGGAGAGAAGTTGAGCTCCAGTCCTTCTATTCCACCATCTTAATCCCAACTCCTGTTGATCTTTTCAAAGAACCGTGTTTTATTTTATTTAAAATATTTGTTTGTTTGTTTTGCTTTTCAGGGCCACACCTGCATCATATGGAGGTTCTCAGGGTAGAGGTTGAATTGGAGCTGCAGTTACTGGTCTACACCACATCCACAGCAATGCAGGATCTAAGACACATCTGCAACCTACACCACAGCTCATGGAAACACCAGATCCTTAACCCACTGAATGAGGTCAGGGATCAAACCTGCATCCTCATGGATACTAGTCAGGTTTGTTACCACTGAGCCACAATGGGAACCCCACAAAGAACCAGGTTTTAGTTTCATTGATCGTTTCTATTGTTTTCTTCATCTCTATTTCATTTATTTCTGTTCTTATGTTTATAATTATTTTCCTTCTAACTAACTTTAGGTGTTATGAATACCGATTAATGGGATAGGATATAAAGCCCAAAATAAACCCATGCACCTATGGTCAACTAATCTATAACAAAGGAGGCAAGAATATACAATAGAGAAAAGAAAGTCTCTTCAGTATGTGGTACTGAGAAAACTGAACAGCTACATGTAATGGAAAGAAATTAGAACACTCTCTAACACCATACACAAACCAAGCCCCAAATGGATTAAAGACCTAAGTGTAAGGCTGGATACTATAAAACTCCCAGAGGAAGACATAGGCAGAAAACTCTTTGACATAAATTGTAGCAATTTCTTTTTGTATACATCTCCTAGAGTAATAAAAATAAAAACAAAAGTAAACAAAGGAGAACTTCCCCTTGTGGCTCAGTGGTAATGGACCTTCCTGGTATTCATGAGGATGTGGGTTTGATCGCTAGCCTCACTCAGTGGGTTAAGGATCTGGCATTACTGTGAACTGTGGTGTAGCTTGCAGATGCAGCTCAGATCTGGCATTGCTGTGGTTGTGGCATAGGTCAGCAGCTGCAGCTCCGATTTGACCCCTTGCCTGGGAACTTCCATATGCCACACCTGTAGCCCTAAAAGACAAACACACACACACACACACACACACACACACACACACACACACACACACACACACGAGACCTAATTAAACAAAAGCTTTTGCCCATAAAAGGAAACCATAAACAATATGTAAAGACAACACATCAAATGGGAGAAAATATTTGCAAATGAAGACAAGAGATTAATCTCCAAAATATGCAAACACCTCATGAAGCTCAGTATCAAAAAATGAACAATCCAATAAGAAAGTGGGCTGAAGACCTAAATAGACATTTCTGTAAAGATAGACAGATGCCCCCCCCCCCAAGTCACACATGAAAAGATGCTCAACATCATTAATTATTAGAAAAATGTAAATCAAAACTATGGTGAAGTATCATCTGATACCAGTCAGAATGGCCATCACCAACATGTCTATAAACAATAAATGGCAGAGAGTCTACAGAGAAAGGGGAGCCATCCTACACTTTTTGTGAGCATGTTAATTGGTAAAACCATTATGGAAAATTGTATGGACTGCCCTCAAAAAACTGAAAATGGAACTACCATATGATCCAGCAATCCCATTTCCTGGGCATCTATCTGGAGAAAACCAGAATTTGAAAATTTAAATGCACCCCAATGTTCATTGAAACATTATATGCAATAGTCAAGACATGGAAGCAACCTAAATGTCCATCAGCAGAGGAATGGAAAAATAAGATGCAGTCCATATATACAATGGAATGTTACTGAGCCATAAAAAGAATGAAATAATGTCATTTGTAGCAACACGGATGGACCTAGAGATTATCATACTAAGTGAAGTACGCCCAACAGAGAAAGACAAAAATAATGTAATATAAACTATATTTGGAATCTAAAAAAAGGATACAAATGTACTTATTTGCAAGAGAGAGACTTACAGACTTTGAAAGCAAATTTATGTTTATTTTTAATTTCTTTTTGTCTTTTGTCTTTTCAGGGCCACACCTGTGGCATATGAAAGTTCCCAGGCTAGGGGTCTAATTGGAGCTGTTGCTGCCAGCCTACACTGGAGCCACTGCAATGCCAGATCTGAGCCACATCTGTACCCTACACCACAGCTCACAACAATGCCAGATCCTTAACCCACTGAGTGAGGCCAGGGATCAAACCTGCAACCTCATGGTTCCTAGTTGTATTCATTTCTGCTGCACCATGATGGGAACTCCACAAATTTGTTTATCCAAGGGGACAAGTGGTGGTGGGAGGGAAGGATTAGGGGTTTGGGATTGGCATATGCTCACTGTGGTATATGGAATGACTGGCCAACAGGGACCTGCTGTATAGCACAGGGAACTCTACCCAATATTTTGTGGTAGTCTATATGGGAAAAGAATCTGAAAAAGAATGGATTTGTGTATAGATATAACCAAATCACTTTGTTGTATAGCAGAAGTTATCACAACATTGTAAATCAACTATACTTCAATAAAACTTAAAAAATAAGATAGCCATGTGTAGAGGGGAATGGAAAACCCATTTTTGAGCAAATCCATACTCAGAAAAGACCTAAGACTTCAAGCTTTCTGCTCAGGGTGATCTCAGGGCTCAGAACACATGCCATTAATTAGTGCAGGGTTTCCGAGGCACAGAGCAGTCTGCAAGGCTGAAACACATGGCTATTTTTTTCTAATACTCAAATTTCCACCAAATTTTCACAATGTATACAAAGAAACAGAAAAACATGGTCCATGAAAGGCAAGACAATTTAAATGGCAGAAACTGTCACTGACAAAACACAGGCATTAGACTTCCTAGACAAAAACTTTAAAAGAACATACCTGAACATACCCAAAGAATTAAAGAAATTCATAGACAAAACAACAGAAGGAAATTAGGAAAACAATATGTGAATTAGATGAGAATATCTACAAAGTGAGAAAAATGAAATGAGGGCATTTCTACTGATTTTACAGAAACAAAAAGGATTGTAAAAGAATACTATGGGAGTTCTCACTGTGGCTCAGTGGGCTAAGAACACAATGTAGTCTCCATGAGGATGCAGGTTCAATACCTGCCCTAGCTCAATGAGTTAAGGATTTGGTGTTTTTGCAAGCTGTGGTGTAGGTTGCAGATGCAGTTCAGTTCTGGCATTGCTTTTGCTGTGGTATAGGCCTCAGCTGCAGGTCCTATTCAACCCCTAGGCTGGGAAATTCCATATTCAGCAAGTACAGCTTTAAAAAGAAAAAAAAAGAATTCTATGAACAATTGTGCTCCAACAAGTCAAATAATTTAGGTAAAATGGACAATTTTTAAAAAACACATAACCTACCAATACTGAATCACAAAGAAATAGAAAATCTGAATACACCTATAACTAATAAAGATATTAAATCAGTAACCAAAGCCTCCCAAGAAAAAAGCCCTGCATCAGATGGCTTCACTGGTGGACTCTACCAAACATTTAAAGAAACATTTAAGGAGATATTTAAAGAATTATACCAACTAGGGAGTTTCTATTGTGGTTCAGCAGGTTAAGGACCTGATGTCTTTGTGAGGATGCAGGTTTGATCCCTGTCCTGGCTCAGTGGGTTAAGGATCTGGCACTGATGTAAGCTGCAGCATAGGCTGCAGATTTGGCTTAGATCTGGTGTTGCTGTGGCTATGGCACAGGCCTACTGTTCCGATTTGACTCCTAGCCTGAGAACTTCCATATGCCACAGGTGTGGCCATAAAAAGAAAACAAACAAACAAAAAGAATTACACTATTTGATCTCTTCCAGAAAAACTAAATGGGAGGAACACTTCCTAACTCATTCCACGAGGCCAAAATTACCCTGAGCCCATGCTAGTCCAAGTAAAAAAATTACAGATCAATATTCCCTATAAAGATTAATACAAAAATACTCAACAAAATACCAGCAAACTTAATTCCACAGTATATTAACGTGATTTATACCATGACCAAGTGTGATTAATTCCTGGAATGCAAGCATGTTTTATTTAGCATATGAGAATATGTCCCTATTATACACCACATTAACAATGAAAGGGGAAAACAACTATCCAATTGCTGTAGAAAAGGCATTTAGACAAAATTCAATTCCATTTCATGACAAAAGCACTCAAATCAGAAATTAAAGGAAACTTACACAACATAATAAGTCATTTATGTATAACTTGCGGCTAATATACTATATGATGAACAAACAACTGAAAACTTCTCTAAGATCAGCAATTGGAAGATTACATCTACTTTTGCCATCTCTATTCAACATAATAATTTAAATTCTAGTCAGACCAATTAGGCAAGAACAAGAAATGAAAGCATCTAATTGGAAAGAAGTTAAATTATCTCTGTTTATAAGTAACATTATCTTATATACAGAAAACACTAAATGTCATACACACAGAACTAACAAATTCAGCTGAAGCTGCAAGATACAAAACCAACCCACAAACATTGGTTGTATTTCAGGAGTTCCTGCCATGGTGCAGTGGATTAAGAATCTGACTTCAGCAACTCAGGTTGGCCCATTGCAGTTGATTAAAGGATCTGGCATTGTTTCAGCTGTGGCAGAGTTTGAAGCTGTGGCTCAGATTCAGTCCCTGACCCAGCAACTTCCATATGCTATGGGAGCAGCCATAACAATTAAAAAAAAATTTCTTGTGTTTCTATAACCTAACAATGAACAATCTGAAAAGGAAATTAAGAAAACAATTCCACTCACAATAGCATAAAAAAGAACAAAACATTTAGGGTCAGGGAGTGTGAAGTCCAGAAAGGAAAAAACCTACAACCTAGGATACCCTACCCAGCAAGATTATCATTTAGAATAAAAGGAGAGATAATAATTTCTCAGACAAGCAAAGACTGATAGAACTCAACAATGCTAAATCTACCTTAAAAGAAATATCAAAAGGTCTTCTCTAAATGGAAAAGAAGAATCTATAGGAAAGGGAAAATCACAAAAGAAAGGCAAATATATAAAAATGTTGAAGGTCATTTAAATAAACCAGTATATAGATTAAAAAAAATAAAAAATTTTTGTAAAAGTGATTATACCAACAATGAACAATGAAAGAATAAGCAGGAAAATGTAAAGTAGAACATCAAAATCACAAAATGTAGGTGAAGGGAGTATAAAAATGCAGATATTTTATAAAGTATTTGAACTGAAATGACTATTAAAGCAAGTAGATATATTTATGGGTCAACATACTTAAACTCTATGTAACCACAAATCAAAATTATACAATAGATTCACAAAAACCAAAGAGCAAAAAACTGAAGTATGCTACAAAAGAAATAATCAAATTATAAAAGGAAAAACAAAGTTGAAATGAATAAAGAACTACAAAAACTACTGGAAAAAAGAATTAAAATGGCAATAAATCAATAATTACTTTAAAAGTCAATAAACTAAACACTCCAATCAAAAAAAATATAAAGTGGCATTAAAAAATAAGAACCTGGAGTTCCCGTCGTGGCACAGTGGTTAACGAATCTGACTAGGAACCATGAGGTTGCGGGTTTGGTCCCTGCCCTTGCTCAGTGGGTTAACGATCCAGCGTTGCCGTGAGCTGTGGTGTAGGTTGCAGACGCGGCTCGGATCCTGAGTTGCTGTGGCTCTGGCATAGGCCGGTGGCTACAGCTCCGATTCAACCCCTAGCCTGGGAACCTCCATATGCCTCGGGAGCGGCCCAAGAAATAGCAAAAAAAAAAAAAAAAAAAAAAGAACCTGCCATATGATGCCTATAAGAGATTCACGTCAAGGCGAAAGATACACAGATCAAAAGTGAGGGAATGGAAAAAGATATTTCACACACATGGAGATAAGGAAACAGGAGTAGCTATTCATATCAAACAAAATTTAATATAAGACAAAGGCCAACCACCTAAAAGAACTAGAAAACAAATAATTAAAAAAACCCTAAAATCAACAGAAAGAAGGAAATAATAAAGCTCAGACTGTGTAGTACTGGGAACTATGTCTGGTCACTTATGATGGAGCATGATAATGTGAGAAAAAAGAATTTATACATGTATGTGTAACTGGGTCACCATGCTGTATGGTAGAAAATTGACAGAATACTCTAAACCAGTTAGAATGAAAAAAATATTAATTATATATAAAAATTAAAACTCAGAGAGGATATAAAGAAAATAGAGATTTAAACACAGAAAAGATAAATAAAAACCAAGAGCTGGCTTTTTAAAAAGATAATGTTGACCAGCTCACCAAGAAAAACTAAGGGAGGACCCAAACAAACAAAATAAGAAATGAAAGAGGAGAAATAACAATTGATATGCAGAAGTACAAACAAATTATAAGAGAATAATATGAAAAGTTATATGCAAACAATTTGGACAACCTAGAAGAAGTAGACAAGCTTCTAGAAACATACAGACTGTTAAAACTGAGCCAGAAAGAAACAAAAAGATCAGTCACTAAAAGTGAAAAAGAAAAGAAAACAAAAAGACAACTTACAGAATGGCAGAAAATAGTTTCAAATGATGCAATGGACAAGGGCCTAATCTCTAGAATATATAAGCAACTTATACAACCCAACAGCAAAAAAGCCAATCAGCCAATGGAAAAATGGGTAAAAGACCTAAGCAGACTGTTCTCCAAGGAAGATATACAGATGGCCAGCAAACACATGAAAAAATGCTCAACATCGCTGATTATAAGAGAAATGCAAATCAAAACTACCATGAGATACCACCTCACGCCAGTTAGAATGGCCATCATTAATATGTCCACAAATAACAAGTGCTGGAGGGGCTGTGGAGAAAAGGGAACCCTGTTGCACTGTTGGTGGGAATGTAAACTGGTACAGCCACTATGGAGAACAGTCTGGAGATACCTTAGAAATCTATACATAGAACTTCCATATGACCCCGCAATCCCACTCTTGGGTCTATCGGACAAAACTCTACTTAAAAGAGACACATGCACCCACATGTTCATTGCAGCACTATTCACAATAGCCAAGACATGGAAACAACCCAAATGTCCATCAACAGATGATTGGATTCAGAAGAGGTGGTATATATACACAATGGAATACTACTCAGCCATAAAAGAGAATGACATAATGCCATTTGCAGCAACATGGATGGAACTAGAGACTCTCATCCTGAGTGAAATGAGCCAGAAGGACAAAGACAAATACCATATGATATCACTTATAACTGGAATCTAATATCCAGTACAAATGAACATCTCCACAGAAAAGAAAATCATGGACTTGGAGAAGAGACTTGTGGCTGCCTGATGGGAGAGGGAGGGAGTGAGAGGGATCAGGAGCTTGGGGTTATCAGATACAACTTAGAGTAGATTTACAAGGAGATCCTGCTGAGTAGCATTGAGAACTACGTTTAGATACTCATAGTGCAACAGAACAAAGGGTGGGGAAAAAAATGTATACATGTAAGGATAACTTGATCCCCATGCTGTACAGTGGGAAAAAAAATTAAAAAAATTAAAAATAAAATAAAATCAAAAGATAAAGAACTCAGACAAGCAAAAAACAAAAGTGAAAAAGAATCTGTAATTAAAAAAAAATTCCTACAAACGAAAGTCCAGGACCTAATGGCTGTACATGGAAGTTCTACAAATATACAAAGCAGAATATACTTATCCTTCTGAAATTATTCCAAAAGATTGAAGAGGAGAAAACATTCATAAAGCTATTTTATGAAGCCACCATCACCTTGATACCAAAACCAGACTAAGACACTATAGAAAAAAGAAAATTATAGGCCAGGATCTTAGATGAATGTAGATTCAAAAATCCTCAACAAAAGATTATCAAACCAAATCCAACAATACATAAAAAGGATCATACAACATGATCAAGTAGGATTCATTTCAGTGTCTCAAGGATGGTTCACCATAAGCAAATCAATGTCATATTTATACCACATTAGCAGCAACAAAAAAAGATAAAAACCACATGATCATCTCAATTGATGTAGAAAAAGCATTTGAAGAAAATTCATGATTAAAAACTCTCATCAAATTGGGTATAGAGGTAATATATCTCAATATAATAATGGCCATTTACCTCAAATCCATAGCCAACATAATGGTGAAAAACAGAAAGCTTTCTCACAAAGTTCAAGAAAAAGACAAGGATATCCATTCTTACCACTTTATGCAACATAGTTTTGAAAGCCTTTGCCACACCTATCAATCAAGAAAAAGAAATCAAATCTATTCAAATTGGAAGAGAAGGGGTAAAACTGTCACTATTTGCAGATTACATGGTATATTATATAAAGACCCCAAAATCTCCACTGTGAAATTCTTAAAGCTAATCAATTAATTCAGAAAGGTATCAAGAAAGTGTTCTCTCATGGCTTAACTAAGATCTGGTGTTGTCACTACTGTTGCTTGGGTTAGTGCTGTTACACGGCTTTGATCCCTGGCCTGGGAACTTCCACATGGTGTAGGTGTGCTCTCCTCACCCCCCCCCCCCCGCCACACAAAAAAAAGAAAGAAAAAGAAAAATATTAGGATACAAGATTAACATTAAAAATCTGTTGCATTTCTTTATGTTAGCAATGGAATATCAGAAAGAGAAAGTTAAAAGAAAATCCTGCTTAAAATTGTGTAGGAAACCACCCCCCAGGAATAAACATAAACAGGGAGATAAAAGATCCATGTGCTGAAAAATATAAAATATTGATAAAGAAAATTTAAGAGGTATAACCACTGTGGAGAACAGTATGGAGGTACCTTAGAAATCTATACATAGAACTTCCATATGACCCAGCAACCCCACTCTTGGGCATATATCCAGACAAAACTTTCCTTAAAAAAGACACATGCACCCACATGTTCATTGCAGCACTATTCACAATAGCCAAGACATGGAAACAACCCAAATGTCCATCAACAGATGATTGGATTCGGAAGAGGTGGTATATATACACAATGGAATACTACTCAGCCATAAAAAAGAAAAAATAATGCCATTTGGAGCAACATGGATGGAACTAGAGACTCTCACCCTGAGTGAAGTAAGTCAGAAAGAGAAAGACAAATACTATATGATATCACTTATATCTGGTATTTAATATACAGCACAAATGAACCTTTTCACAGAAAAGAAAATCATGGACTTACAGAGTAGACTTGTAGTTGCCTGGGGGGAGGGGGGGGGGAGTGGGATGGATTGGGAGCTTGGAGTTAATGAATGCAAACTATTGCTTTTGGAATGCATTAGTAATGAGATCCTGCTGTATAGCACTGAGAACTATGTCTAGTTACTTATGATGGAGCATGGTAATGGGGGAAAAAAGAATGTATACATGTATGTTTAATTGGGTCACCATGCTGTATAATAGAAAAAAAATTGTGTTGGGGAAATAACAATAAAAAAAGAAAAAACAAAAGAAAATTGAAGATGATTCAAAGAAATGGAAATATTTCTCATGCTCTTATATGGAAGAATTAGTATGTTAAAATGGTTGTACTACCCAAAGCAACCTATATGTTTAATGCAATCATTATCAAAATACACAGGACATTTTTCACAGAACTGGAAAAAATAATCCTAAAATTTATATGGAACAACAAAAGTCCCTGAATACACCAAGCAATACTGAGGACAAGGAAGAGTGCTGAAGGTATAATGATTCCACTCTTGTTTTTCTTATTGAATTATAGTTTTGATTTACACTGTTGTGTTAGTTTCAGGTGTACAGCAAAGTGATTATTTTTCAGATTCTTTTTCCTTACAGTTTATTGCAAAATATTGAGTATAGTAAACTGTACTACATAGTATTAAGTCCATTTTGGTTATCAATTTTATAATAGTAGTGTGAATATGTTAATCTCAAAATCCTAATTTATCCTCCCCCCACTCTTTTCCCTTTGGTAATCATACGTTTGTTTTTAAAGTCTGTGAGTCTCTTTCTGTTCTGCATATAATTTCATTTGCATCAGTTCTTTAGATTCCACACATAATTGATATCATAAGATGTTTGTTGTGCTCTGTGTGGCTTACTTCATTTAGTATGATAATCTTTAAGTCCATCCATATTGCTGAAAAGGGCATTATTTCATTCTTTTCATGGCTCAGTAATATTCCGTCGCATATATCAACCACATCTTTACCCATTCCTTCATTGATGATATTTAGGTTGCTTCCATATTTTGACTATTGTATATAATGCTGTAATGAACATTGGAGTGCATGTATCTTTTCAAATTCTGGTTTTCTCCAGATAGATGCCCAGGGATTGCTGAATCATATGGTAGTTCTATTTTTAGTTCTTTTGAGGAACTTCTATACTGTTTTCCATAATGGTTTTACCATTCTACATTCTCACCAACAGTGTAGGAGGGAAGACATAGAAAATATGAACACACAAATCACAAGTACTGAAATTGAAACTGTGATTTAAAAACTTCCAATAAGATGGTGGAGTAGAAGGACTGGAGCTCACCTTTTCTCAGGAAAGCAAAATTAAAACCAACTGCTGAACAAACTTCAAAAAAATAGACTGGAAACAATCAAAAAAGAAATCCTACTCCAAGAACAAAGAGGAAGCAACGTCAAGACAGTAGGAGGGGCGATTATGCAATATAAGCAACCACATACCCCCCCCCACGTGGGTGGCCCACAGACTGGAAAGTAACTATATTGTAGAGGTTCACCCACAGGAGTGAGAGTCCCGAGCCCCACATCAATTTCCCATGCCTGGGGATCTGCTATTGGGAGGAGGAGCTCCTGGAGCATTTGGTGTTTGGGGCCAGCAGGACTTGGGTTCAGGAACTCTATGGGACTGGGGGAAATGGAGACCCACTCCTGAAAGACACACATAGGCTTTTATGTGCATTGGGTCCCAGGACAAAGCAGAGATTCCATAGGAATCTAGGTCAGACCTGCCTGTGATTCTTGGAGGATCTCCTGGGAAAACAGGGGGAGACTGTGGCTCACTGTGGTTGAAGGGCATTAGAGACAAAAGTCTCAGGAATAATCATCAGCATGAACTCCTCTAGAGGTGGCTATTTTGGAAAAATATGGCCCTACCCATCAGGGCTGAGATGTCCCAGGCCAAACAAAAAACCAGGTGGGAACATGGCCCCACCCATAAGCAAAGGGGTTGCCTAAAGACCACCCCAGACACACAGCTGCCTCTAATCACACCCAGAGACAAAGCCACACCCACCAGAGGGACAAGAATCAGCTTCATCTATCAGTGGGCAGGCACCTGTCCCTCTCATCAGGAAACCTACAGCAAAGCCCCATACCACTTTCAGCCACAAGTGTGGCAGGCGTCAGAAGCAAGAGAGGCTACAACCCTATTGTCTGCAGAAGTGAGACCATGCTAAAAATCTATACAAAATGAAAAGGCAGAGAATTATGATTCTGATAAGGGAACAAGAAAAAGCCCCAGAAAGACAGCTAAGTGTTTTTAGCTGGAGATTATCAACCTCATGAAAAAGACTTTAGACTAATGATAGTAAAGATGATTCAAGATCTTGGAAATAAAGTGGAGGCAAAGATTGATAAATTACAAGAAATATTGAGCAAAGAAATAGAAGATTTATGGATTAAGCTAGCAGAGATGCAAAATACAATAACTGAAATAAAAAATTCACTAGAAGGAGTCAACAGCAGAATATAGGAGGCAGAAGAAAAAATAAGTGAGGTGGAAGACAGACTAGTGGATATCACTGAAGCAGAACAAAAAAGAGAAAAAAGATTGAAAAGAAATGAAGACAGTCTAAGAGAAATCTGGGGCACAGTTAAATGCACCAACATCCATATTATAAGGGGTGCCAGAAGGATAAGAGATAGAGAAAGGGCCAGAGAAAATATTTGAAGAGATAATAGCTGAAAACTTCCCTAACATGGAGCAGGAATCATTCACTCAAATTCAGGAAGCACAATGAGTACCATATAAAATAAACCCAGGAGTTCCTGTCATGGCTCAGTGGTTAACAAATCTGACTAGGAACCATGAGGTTGAGGGTTCGATCCCTGGCCTTGCTCAGTGGGTTAAGGATCTGGTGTTGCTGTGAGCTGTGGTGTAGGTCACAGACGTGGCTCAGATCTGGTGTTGCTGTGGCTGTGCATAGGCTGGTGGCTATAGCTCTGATTAGACCCCTAGCCTGGGAACCTCCCTATGCTATAGGAGTGGCCCTAGAAAAGGCAAAAAGACAAAATAAAATAAAATAAAATAAACCCAGTGAGGAAAACCCCAAGACATATATTGATCAAACTGACCAAAATTAAAGACGAAGAGAAAATCTTGAAAGCAGCTAGGACAAAGAAACAAATAACATACAAGGGAACCCCAATAAGGTCATCAGCAGATTTTTCAGCAGAAATTGCAAGCCAGAGGGTAGTGGCATGATATTATAAAGAGAAAAGTAAAAAACTCCAGCCAGGATTATTCTACCCAGCAAGGTTCTCATTCAGATTGGAAGGAAAAATCAAAAGTTTTACAGACAAGCAAAAGCTAGGAAAATTCATCACTACCAAACCAGCTTTACATCAAATACTAAGGGAACATCTCTAGATGGAAAAGAAAAGACCACAACTAGAAACAAAAATATTACAAATGACAAGGTTCACAGGTAAATGTAGGAAATCCACACACAAATATGCTACCAAAACCAGAAATTGTGGGAAGAGGAAGGTACAAATGCAGGATACTTTTGATGCATTTGCAATTAAGAGAACAACAGAACAATCATATATATATATATAGAATCTTATATCAAAACTTCATGTTAACTGCAAACCAAAAATATACAATAGATACACACATAAATAAGAAAAAGCAATCCAAACACAACACTAAAGATAGTCGTCAAACCATAAGAGAAGGGAAGAAAAAAGATCAACAAAAAAAATCCAAAATAATTAATCACAAGGCAATAAGAACATACATAAAATAATTACCTTAAATGTAAATGGAATAAATGCCCCAACCAAAAGACACAGGCTGCTTGAATGAATACAAAAATAAGACCCATATATATGCTGTCTTCAAGAGGCCTACTTCAGTTCTAGGGACACATACAAATTGAAAGTGAGGGAGGATAGAAGAAAATATTCCATGTAAATGGAAATCAAAAGAGTAGCAATACTCATATCAGACAAAATACACCTTAAAATGAAGAATATTATGAGATACAGAAAAGGTCATTACATAATAATCAAAGGATCAATCCAAGAAGAAGATATAATGATTGTAAATATATATATTCACCTAACGTAGGATCACCTCAATATACAAGGTGACTGCTAAAAACCTTAAGTGGAGAAATCAATGATAACACAATAATAGTGAGGGACTTTAACACCACTGAAAACAATGGACAGATCATCCAAACAGAAAATCAATAAGGAAACATAGGCCTTAAATGATGCATTAGACCAGATAGACTTCATTGACATTTATAGAATATCCTATCCCAAAGAAGCAGATTACATATTCTTCTCAAGTGCACATGGAACATTCTCTAGGATAGATTGCATTCTGGGCCACAAATCAAGCCTTGGCTAAGTTTAATAAAATTGAAATCCTATCAAGCATCTTTTCCGACACAATGCTATAAGAGTAGAAATCAACAACAAGAGAAAAACTGCAAAAGCACAATATGACCCACAATATGACCGATGGGTCACTGAAGAAATCAAAGAGGAAATTAAAAATACCTAGAAGCAAATGATAACAAAGACACAACAATCTAAAACCTATGGGATGCAACAAAAATAGTTTTAATAGGGAATTTTATAGCAATACAAGCCTACCTCAGGAAACAAGAAAAATCTCAAACAAACAACCTAACTTTACACTTAAAGCAACTAGATAAAGAACAGACAAAACCCAAAGTTAACAGAAGGAAAGAAATAATAAAATCAGAGCAGAAATAAATGAAATAGAAGCAAAGAAAACCATAGAAAAGATGAATGAAAGTAAAAGCTGGTTTTTCGAAAAGATCAACACAATTGATAAACCCTTAGCCAGATTCATCAAGAAAAAAAGAGAGAGGACTCAAATCAATAAAGTTAGAAATGGGAGATCTTGTGGCTCAGTGGTTAACAAATCTGACTAAGAACCATGAGGTTGCGAGTTTGATCCCTGGCCTTGCTCAGTGGGTTAAGGATCTGGCGTTGCTGTGAGCTGTGGTGTAGGTTGCAGACAAGGCTTGGATCCTTCATTGCTGTGGCTCTGGCGTAGGCTGGTGGCTACGGCTCCAATTAGACCCCTAGCCTGGGAACCTCCATATGCTGTGGGAGCAGCCCTAGAAAAGTCAAAGACAATACATACATACATACATACATACATGCATGCATACATAAAGTTAGAAATGAAAAAGGAGAAGTTACAAAGCACATCACAGATCCAAAGTACAAAGGATCATAAGAGACTACTACAAACAAGTATATGCCAATAAAACAGATAACATAGAAGAAATGGAAAAATTCTTAGAAAAGTACAATCTTCCAAAACTAAGCCAAGACAAAGTAGAAAAGGTGAATGGACCAATCATGAGTATAGAAGTTGAAACTGTGAATAAAGAACTTACAATAAACAAAAGTCCAGGACTAGATGACTTCACAGGTGAATTCTATCAGAAATTTAGAGAAGAATTAACACCTATCCTTCTGAAGCTATTCCAAAAAATTGCAGAGAAAAGAACATTCCTAAACTCATTCTATGAGGCCACCATCACCCTGATACCAAAACCAGACAAAGACACCACACAAAAAAATACAATTACATGCTAATATCCCTGATGAACATAGATGCAAAAATCCTCAACAAAATATTAGCCAACCAAATAAAACAATCCATTAAAAGGATTGTACACCATGATCAAGTGGGATTTATCCCAGGGATGCAAGAATTTTTCAATATCCACAAATCAATCAGTGTGATACACCACATTAACAGACTGAAGAATAAAAACCATATGATCCTCTTGATAGATGCAGAAAAAGCTTTTGACAAAATCCAACACCCATTTCTGATAAAAACCCTCCAGAAGGTGGGCATAGAGGGAAACTGCCTCAACATAATAAGGCCATATATGACTAACCCACAACTAACATCATTCTCAATGGTGAAAAGCTGAAATAATTTCTGCTAAGATCAAGAACAAGACAAGGATGTCTGCTCTCACCACTACTATTCAACATAGTTTTGGAAATCCTAGCCATGGCAATCAGAGAAGAAAAAGAAAATAAAGGAATCCAGAGTTCCTATTGTGGTGCCACAGAAATGAATCTGTCTAGTATCCATGAAGATATGAGTTCAATCCTTGGCCTTATTCAGTAGGTCAGCAATCTGGCAGTGTTGTGAGCTGCGGTATAGGTTTCAGACATGGCTCAGATCCTCAGTTGCTGTAGCTGTGGTTTAGGCCAGCAGCTGTAGCTCTGATTTGACCCCTACCCAGGATCTTCCATAGGCCACAGAAGCGGCCCTAAAAAGCAAAAAAAAAAAAAAAAAAAAAAAAAAAAAAAAAAAAAAAAGAAAAAGAAAAAGAAATAAAAGCAATCCAAATTGGAAAGGAAAAAGTAAAACTATCACTGCAGATGACATGATACTATACCTAGAAAATCCTAAATCACTACCAGAGAACTGTTAGAGCTCATCAATGAACCTGTAAAATCATAGGATATGAACAGAAATCAATTGCACTTCTATATACTAACAATGAAAGATCAGAAAGAGAAACTAGGGAAACAATCCTATTTACCATTGCATCAAAAAGAATACAATACCTAGGAATAAACCTACCTAAAGAAACAAAATATCTGTACTCTAAAAACTATAAGTCGCTGATGAAAGAAATCAAAGATGGCACAAATAGATGGAAAGACATACTATGCTCTTGGATTGGAAGAATCAGGAGTTCCTGTCGTGGCGCAGTGGTTAACGAATCCGACTAGGAACCATGAGGTTGCGGGTTCGGTCCCTGCCCTTGCTCAGTGGGTTAAGGATCCGGTGTTGCCGTGAGCTGTGGTGTAGGTTGCAGACTCGGCTTGGATCCCGAGTTGCTGTGGCTCTGGTGCAGGCCGGAGGCTACAGCTCCGATTCGACCCCTAGCCTGGGAATCTCCATATGCCGTGGGAGCAGCCTAAGAAATAGCAAAAAAAAAAAAAAAAAAAAAAAAAGACAAAAAAAAAATAAAAAAAAAAGGAAGAATCAATATTGTCAAAATGGCTATACTACCCAAGTCAATCTACAGATTCAATGCAATCCCTATCAAATTACTAATGCCATTTTTTACAGAACTAGAAAAATATTTTAAAGTTTGGAAGCACAAAAGACCCAGAATAGCCAAAGCAATCCTGAGAAAGAAAAACGGAGCTGGAGGAATCAGGTTCCCTAACCTTAGACTATATTAAAAAGCTACAGTCATCAAAGGAGGATTGTACTGGCACAAATACAGAAATATAGGTCAATGGAAAAGGATAGAAAGCCCAGAATTAAACCCGCATACCTACAGTCAACTAATCTATGACAAAGGAAGCAAGAATATATAATGTAGAAAAGACAGTCTCTCCAATAAGTGGTTCTGGGAAAAGCAGACAGCTACATGTAAAAGAATAAAATTAGAACACTCTCTAACAACTTACACAAAAATAAACTCAAAATGTATTAAAGACATAAATATAAGACCAGATACTATAAAACTCTTAGAGGAAATCATAGGCTGTACATTTTCTGACATAAACCACAGCAATATCTTCTCAGATCCACCTCCTAGAATAATGACAATAAAAACAAAAATAAACAAAAGGGACCTAATTAAACTTAAAAGCTTTTACACCTAAGAGACAACCCTAAACAAAACAAAAAGACAACCCATGGAATGGGAGAAAATATTTGCAAATGAAGCCACTGACAAGGGATTAATTAATCTTCAAAATATATAAATACCACTTTTAGCTCAATACCAAAAAAGCAAACATCCCCATCAAAAATTGGGCAGAAGATCTAAGCAGACAATTTTCCAAAGAAGACATACAGATGGCCAAAACACATGAAAAGATGTTCAACATCACTAATTATTAGAGAAATGCAAATCAAAACTACTATGAGGTACCACCTTACACTAGCCAGAATGACCATCATCAAAATATCTACAAATGATAAATGCTGGAGAGAGTATGGAGAAAAGGGAGCACTCTTACACTGTTGGTGGGAATGTAAATTGGTGCAACTACTATGGAAAACCATATCATTCCCTAAAAAAGCTAAAAATAGAATTACCATATAATCCAGCAAGTCTACTCCTGGGCATCTATCCAGAGAAAACCATTCCTGGAAAAGATACTTATACCCCAGTGTTCATTGCAGCATTATATACAATAGCCAAGACATGGAAACAACCTAAATGTCCATCAATAGAGGAGTGGATAATGAAGTTGTGGTACATATATGCAATGGAATATTACTGATCTATAAAAAAGAACAAAATAATGCCATTTACAGCAACATGGATGGGCCTAGAGACTATCATGCTAAGTGAAGTTAGTCAGACAGTGAGACACCAACATCATATACTATCACTTATATGTGGAATCTAAAAGATGGATACAATGAATTTATTTGTAGAACAGAAATTGACTCACAGATTTAGAAAAACTTATGGTTTTCATAGGATACAGGTTGTGGAGTGGGGAGGGATGGCTGGGGGTTTGGGATTGAAATGTAAAATTAGGTTGTGATAATGGTTGTACAAGTATAAATATAATAAAATTCATTGAATTTTTTAAAAAAAGATTCAACAGAAGGGCATCTTCTCTAAGGAGACTTACCTGATTACCCTAGGCAGGATTTCCTCTTCTTTGCTCATATCATGACCCAATAAATACAGGGACTATAAAAAATAAAATAAAATAAAATTTCTCTCTTTCTAGCATCAAAACAAATAGCTTCTATTAAACAAAAGTCCAGGACCAGATGGCATCACAGGGTAATTCTATCAAAAATTCAGAGAAGAGTTAACACCTATTCTTCTGAAACTATTCCAAAAAATCGCAGTGGAAGGAACACTCCAAAACTCACTCTATGAGGCCATTATCATTCTGATACCAAAACCATAGAAAGACGCCAAAAAAAGAGAAAATTATAGGCAAATATCACTGATGAATATAGATGTAAAAATCCTCAACAAAATACTAGCAAAATGAACCCAATACATTAAAAGGGTCATACACCATGTTCAAGTGTGATTTATCCCAGGAATGCAAGTATTTTTCAATATCTGCAAATCTACCAGTATGAGTCACCACATTAACAAACTGAGGAATAAAAACCATATGATCAAAAATTTCTAGGAAAGGATCAAAATGGTGTAGGAGTAAGACATGGTGCTCACCTTCTCCCACAAACACATCAAAAAAACCATGTATGTGTAGAATGATTAACACAGAGCTTCTACTGAAAGCTACCAGAAGACCTCAGAACTCCAAAAAGGGCAAGAAATCTCCCACATAACTGCATAGAACAAAAGGAAAAAAAGAAAGAGAAAGAAGAGGGAAAAAAGGAATCAAGATTGGACCAGCACTCCTGAGAGGGAGCTGTGAAAGAGGAAAGGAATCTGCACCCTGAGAGGCCATCATTTGGGACAGGGGGAAACTCAAAGCCTCAGAGAAAAGCACAGCAGCCAGACTGAGGAGCGCAAAGCAGAGAGAGAGCCACACAAACCATTGGTACCACTGCCGAGGACACCAGACTGAGACACTCAGATGATGGCTGAGCACTGAGACTTAGGGTTCAGAGGTCAGTTCTGGGAGAAGAATAGGGTTGACTGTGTGGAAACAGCCTGAGGGGACTAGGGAGTGGTGCCCCATGGGCTGGGAAATGGAGCGCCCCAGCCCAGAGAATGCAGGAGGAGGCCTGGGCCCGCAGGAGAAGCAAAGTGTCATTGGGGAGGGTGAGAGCAGGAGGAGTGGGACTTCATAGGAATATCTTTGTGCAGGCAAGGGCTCTTGGGTGGTGGAGTGCCTCTTGTGCAGGCTACAGGTAGTGGGTGCAGAGTACTGCAGTCATCTCAGACCTCAGAGGTGGGCATGCCTTGCCACCACTAGGGGTCCTATTAACAGGCACCACCTGCAGCCCCAGTCACCTTAGGGGTTGCTGCTGAGGAGGGCACTGCAACCCATTGCCCTCACTCCCCTGGGAACACACATGCCCCTCTGTTGCCACTGCCAAAGGCTCTTGGCGCTGCCTCACCACTCTTAGGGTCACTGCCACTGTCCAGGACTCTGAAACCAGGAGCAGCCTGGGCCTCCACCTCCCCACGGATCCTTGCCACTGTCCAGGGTCTGGCAGCCAGGAACTGGCTACAGGTGCTGCCCATTGCCTTCATCTCCTTGGGAGCACACACAGGCTGTACACCGTGTTACCCCCTATCAAGGGGATAATGGTACTGAACCCAAGTTCGCTCTGCTTGCCACATGACAGGTCAATAAATTCAGAGGTGAGTTGTTGGGGCAAGGAATAATGGCTTTAATTGGAAAGCTAGCAGACTGAGAAGATGGCAGACTAGTGTCTCAAAATACCATCTTGCCTCAGTCTGAATTCAGACTGCTTTTATACCGAGAAAGGGGAGAAGGAGGGGCCAGTGGTAACTCACTAATTGTCACTTGCTTGGGGGAAGGGCTCACTACAATGCTGACCAATGGCTGAGCAGGACCACTAATGATTGCTCACTTACAACTCCCCACTGTCAATGTCCATTCCACAATCTTGTGGGAAAAGGGGTGATGATCTTTCTGCTACTTCCTGGTGAACATGGGCAATGAGGGGCTGATCATGGAATGGAATTTATCAGCCTTGTGCTGGGAACATAAAGTAATACAATTCTCTTTCTTTATCTACAACTATTTAAACTTGGTAAAATTCCTGCTACAATGAAGTTCTAATCTCAATACTTATCCTGTCTAAAGAGCAACCTTATGTCTTCTAAGGGTTCACACACCCATTGCTCTCTAGGCCTCTCATGAGTTGGCTCATTTTCTGGTGTGAGTGGGGCTACTTTAACCTGCGTGTGATGAATCCATGCTCGGGTTAAAGTTACTCCAGCTAACTTGACAGATGAGTGCATGGTAAGTAATACCACGTGCGGTCCTGTCCAAGTTGCAGTCTGTTGGTGCTTAGGCCTTTTTCTCTCCAGGTTTTAAGGAGGACTTGATCTCCAGGTTGGAAAGGATGTAAGGTTACCTCAGTGGGATAGGCAGACCTGTTGGAAGCAAACTCATGAACAGAGGTTAGTATAGTGCCCAGAGTTCTAATATAATTGGCAACTGCTAGATCTTTCAGAGCATGTATAGATTCCCCTACCTGAGCAGACACCTGGAATGGCCTACCATACAATATTCAAAGGGGCTTAATTTGCCTGCTTCTGTGAGCCACTCTGACCCATAGCAGGGCAACTGACAAGGCCTTACCCCAAGTTAAATTAATCTCTTGAGGAGTTCCTGCCATGGTGCAGTGGTTAACGAATCCGACTAGTGAACCATGAGGTTGTGGGTTCAATCCCTGCCCTTGCTCAGTGGGTTAAGGATCCGGCATTGCCATGAGCTGTGGTGTAGGTTGCAGACGTGGCTCAGATCCTGCGTTGCTGTGGCTCTGGCGTAGGCTGGCAGCTACAGCTCCGATTCGACCCCTAGCCTGGGAACCTCCATATGCCGTGGGAGCGGCCCAAGAAATGGCAAAAAGACAAAAAAAATTAATCTCTTGACATATTTTAGCAATGCTCCTCTTTAATGTTTGATTCATTTTCTCAGTCTTTCCTGTTGACTATGGTCTTCAAGATGAATGTAACTTCCAATTAATTTGAAGTGCTTTAGATACTTGTTGGGTTATGCTAGAGACAAAAGCAAGTCCATTATCATTTTGAAGGGAGTTACGTAGTCCAAATCGGGGGATAATTTCCTTAAGGAGGGCTTTAACCACTTCAGAGGCCTTTTCTGTCTTGGTAGGATATGCCTCCACCCATCTGGAAAAAGTGTCCACAAAATAATAGCAGGTATCTGAAATTTCCTGCAGCTCAAGACATTTGTGTAAATGCCTTTCTTTCCAGATTGCCTCATGAGCGTGCACCACAAAGAATGCATAGTAAGAGTCTGTGTATATATTCATGCGTTTCCTTTCAGTGAGCAGTAGGGCTCTTTTCAGAGCAATGATCTCTGTCTTCTGAGCTGAGCTTCCTGGGGGTGGGGCTTTTGCTTCAACGGCATTTTTAAGGGTACCCAGCGTTACGCCTACCTTGGTCCATGAAACTGCTTTGATACCTGGCTCAGCCAAGGGCTGGTCCATCAAATCCAGTCTGCTAGACTTGATGTTGCTAGACCAGCTCAATCACATGGAGGCAGTCATGCTCTGAGGATTGTGCAGCATCAATCAGGAGCAATGTGGCTGGATTCAGGGCTGAAGCGACTTGAAGTCTTACATTAGGATTGTCTAAGAGAATGACTTGGTACTTTCCCATCCTCCCAGAAGTCAGCCAATAGGTCATTTTTGTTCCAGCAAAGAAAGGACATGGTGAGGGACATACACAGTGGTGGGTTGCCCCAGGGTAAACTTCTCAGCTTCTTGAAGTAGGTCACATGTAGCTGCTACAGCTTAAAGGCAAAGGAGCCATCTCTTCACCGTCTGTTCTAGTTGTTTTTAGAAGTAGCAACAGGTTAAGGGATATTCCCCAGAGGTTGAATTAACACCCTGAGACTTATGCCCTTTCTCTCATGGACATACAATTTGAAAGGTTTCTTTAAGTTTGGTAGTCCCAAAGCTGGGGCTGAGACTAACTTTGTTTCTATTGTTTCAAGGATGTTTGGCACTTTTTAGTTCATGTAAGGGGCTTAAATCCTCATAGAGGGGCCTGACTATGAGCCCATAATATGGGATCCAAATCCAACAGAATCCTGCCATTCCCAGAAACCCTCTCAGTTGTCTTCAAGTCTTGGGTGTTCCTAAGCCTACAATTGCCTGCTTTCTATCAGGCAAAAAAATCCTCTGTCCTTGGGAAAGGGCAAAACCCAGATATATGACATGTTGATTACATACTTGGGCATTTTTCTTGGAGACTTTATATCCACAAGTGGCCAAATAGTTCAGGGTTCTGGTGGCATTTTGTAGACACTTATCATATGTAAGTCTTGCTATGAGCAAATCATCCACATATTGGAATAAGAATTCTTCATCCAATATTAAGTTTCTAAGGTCCCTGGCCAGCGTTTCCCCAAACAAGGCAGGGGAATTCTTGGGTCCTTGAGGCAAGCCTGTCCAAAAATACCGTTGGACTCTCTGTGTTCTTTGGCCCTGTCATTCAAAGGCAAACAGCTGCTGTGATTCTTCTGCAATAGGAATGCAGAAAAAAAAAAAACATCTTTCAAGTCTAAGACTGAGAACTAGCTGTATTCTCCTGGAATGGTTGTGAGCAAAGTGTATGGATTATGTACCACAAGGTGCAAATCTTGGCCCTCGAGTCTTGGACATGATGATACTCTGTCAATTTTGGCTTTTTTACCAGGAGGATAGGGGTGTTATATGGGGATATGCAAGGTTTAATCAATCTTGTTTTCAAAAACTTTTTGAGAACTGGCTGAATTCCCTATTGGGTCTCTTGCCTCAGAGGCTATTGTTTTAGATTAGATGTCCCAGCACCCCTTTTTAATGGAATTTGAATTGGCCAGGCATTTTTGGCCTTCCCTGGGGTGCCATCAGCCCATATTTTTGGCCTTATCTCTTCATACACCTCCAAGGGGAAGAGCTCTGTTTCCTTTTCTGGAGAGTCCAAGAGTGGCATCTGTAGGCTCATAGCATGCTCTGGTGGGACTCTGATGTTAGCTCTTCTGGCAAAAAGGTTACTTGAGCATTTATTTTACAAAGGAGATCTCAGCCCAGAAGAAGGACTGAACATGCTGGCATATATAAGAAACTGTGTTTCAGGGTGAGCTCCCCTAATTGGCATTCTAGAGGTTGTAAGTAAGAATGACTTTGTACATTTCCAGAAACTCCAGTAACTGGAATGGATTGGGATGTTTTCTGTGCCACCCAGGTGTTTACTACAGAGCATGTTGCACCTGTAACTGTTAGGAAGTCAATCAACTTGTCCCCCACTGTCATAGTTACCTGGGCCTCCTGGGGGAAATTGGAACTGGGTTCTTCAAGTCCAAGGGAGCCCCAGACCTCTTCATTCCTCCTCAAAGTCTTCATTATTCCTCAAAGTCTTCCTACCATATGAGAGGCTCCCATTCTTCTTTTACTGATTTTTGTCTTATTCTTTAGCCCAGGGCACTCTTTTTTCCAATGCCCTTCCTCCTTACAATAAGTGCATTTTTCCCTCCCCAATAGTGGCTTACCTCTCTTCAGGTTACTTGCCTTCTGGGAAGCCAATGCTGCTGCCAGAAAAGTAGCATTCTGTCTTTCATCCTCTTGCTTCTGCCATTGTTCCCTGTTGTTGAACACTTTAAAAGCAACATCTCATTGAGAACTATGTCTAGATACTCATATTGCAACAGAACAAAGGGTGGGGGAAAATGTATACATGTAAGGATAACTTGATCCCCTTGCTGTACAGTGGGAAAAAATAAATTATAAAAAAATAAATAAAAGCAACATCTATCAATTGAGAAAGGTTCATTCCAAATGCACCACCTAACTTTTGTACTTTTCTTCTTATACCTGGGGCACTTTGTCCAATGTTAACCATTCTCATATTTTCGGGGACCTCAGGGTCTGCATCAGTGTAGTGCCTATAGTCTTGATAAATTATTTCTAGAAACTGATGGCTCCTCATTGGGTTTTTGGTGTATCTCCTGAATTTTATTTAAGCTCTTTTGCCTAGGTACCCCCTTTTGAAGACCCACTAAGATACACTTTATGTAGTGCTGTAGGTGTGGCATATCTCCATTATTGGGATCCTAGTCAGGCTCAGCAGTGGGAACTGACAGATTTGCTTCTGGGGTTCCACCTGGATCTGCTATATGAAACTGTTGTGCTTCCTCTTTAGCCTTATCAATGACCATCTTCCTTTCATCCCCAGTAAGCACCATACTCATAAGAGTGTGAATATCTGCCCAAGAGGAATGATGAGTGGCAAAGATAGAAGTGAAAATTCAGTCATACAGAGTAGGTCCTCTTGGTAATTAGGGTTATGGTTTTTCCAGTTAAACAGATCTGAAGTTGAGAATGGTTTGTGCATCCATAGAAAGCCAGCTGGTTGGCCATTTTCATTAAGGCCTCCTATGGGATATTCGTGCAAGGGAAACTCTCCTGCTGTGGAAGTGGCTCCTAGTCTAAATTGGGTGACCTGTCAGGTCTTAGATGGTGACACCAAACCAGGCTCCTGTGCTCTGGGGGTTAACATAGAACCTTCTAATTGATCCAAATAAGAAGGGAAAATAAGAGAGGGTAAAAATCCTGGTGGCATGGGAACAGTTGGAACAACTGCCGGTTCAGCTTTCTCAGTTAATGGGGGAGTTGGGTTGGCCAGGGAGGGGGTTTAAAGTTTGAAATAGCATGTCCTCACTCTCCTCTTTTCCCTCTCCCCCTTGTAGGACAGGTTTTCCTTTCAGACCACTGTACCATAAGGTTGCAGCTGTCTGACTTCTTTTCCTCCTGATGCAATATCATAAATGCTTTTACGTATGGAATCTGATCTTTTTTACCTGCTTTTTTGCAAAACAATTCTAACTGCAAGATTGTATAATAATTATGTGAGCCATTCAAGGGCCATTTCTCTCCTGATCCTAATACATATTGGGACCACACACTATTGCAATAGGGTACTATCTCTTTCTTAGTCAGACGCTCACAGCTATATTTTGTCCAATTATTTAAGACATACCCTAAAGGGCCTTCCTTAGGGACAGATGGAGTATTTCCCATATTTATGAGTTCAAGAAAAACAAAACACAAAAAGCACAAACAATTCCAATACCAAAGGCACAAACAAATTCTATCATGGATGAATGCAAAACAAAGCAAATGAACCAGTTCACAAATCAAATCAGGTAGAGTCCAACAACAACTCCCCTCTCCAACAGGGTACCCAATCAGATGCAACACAAATTGGTTTTCCCCTTAAAGGAAAAGCCCAAATTGAGAGTGGAAAATATTCCTGGTTTTATACACCAGAGCAACTTACTCTAATGTATGAAACCCATCAGCTCCCCAATTTTTTTTTGGCTTTTTTGCCATTTATTGGGCCGCTCTCATGGTATATGGAGTTCCCAGGCTAGGGATCTAATTGGAGCTGTAGCCACCAGCCTATGCCAGAGCCACAGCAACATGGGATCTGAGCCTTGTCTGCAAACTACACCACAGCTCACGGCAATGCCGGATCCTTAACCCACTGAGCAAGACCAGGGATCGAACCCACAACCTCATGGTTCCTAGTCAGATTTGTTAACCACTGCACCACGATGGGAACTCCCCAAATGTTGATTCCTCGCTCCAACTGCCAAGTGCTGGGGCAGCCAGTGTCACTTCAGGGAATTTTAAAGGGAAGAGCCTCAGGACAAGTGATCCCGGCAGCTGCTAGGAACTTACCAGAAAATTCCCCAACTGGGGCTGGCTGGCCACAAGCAATGAGACTCCTGGCTTGGCTTACCAAAAAAGTTCACTCTGCTTGACCCAAGACAGGCCAATAAATTTGAAGACAAGTTTTTTGGGCAAGGAATAATGACTTTAATCAGAAAGAGAGGAGTTCCCATCGTGGCGCAGTAGTTAACAAATCTGATTAGGAACCATGAGGTTGCAGGTTTGATCCCTGGCCTTGCTCAGTGGGTTAAGGATCCAGTGTTGCCGTGAACTGTGGTGTAGGTCGCAGACGTGGCTCGGATTCCACGTTGCTGTGGCTCTGGCAGAGGCCGGTGGCTACAGCTCCGATTAGATCCCTAGACTGGGAGCCTCCATATACCTTGGTAAGAGGCCCTAGAAAAGGCAAAAAGACAAAAAAAACACACACACACAAAAAAAACCCAAAGAACAAACAAACAAAAAACAAAAAAACAAAGAAAGAGAGCAGACCAAGAAGATGACAGACTAGACTAGTGTCTCAAAATACCATCTTGCCTCAGTCTGAATTCAGGCTCCTTTTATACTAAGAAAGGGGATGGGGAAGGGTCAAGTCACTCACTGTCACTTGCTTGGGGGAAAGGCTCACTACAATGCTGACCAATGGCTGAGCAGGAAGACTAATGGTCACTCACTAATGGTTGCTCACTTACAACAACAGCCTGCACATACTGAGGAAAAAGACAGCAAGCATCCAAAGCAAAAGCAGCCCTCATGCAAAAAAAAAGTTAGCCCTCACAAGCTAGCCAGGGATGCCCCTGCAGATAAATAGCTCTCTAAGACCACAGTAGAAAATTGTTTTCCCTAAACTCACAGAATAAGAAAAATCCAAGCAAAATGAAAAAGAGGAACCATTCCCAGTTAAAAGAATAGGGATTTTCCCCTGAAAGAGAAAACAATGAAACAGACCTCTGCAGTCTAACAGACACTGAGTTCAAAAAGGAGGTAATGAAAATACTGAAGGAATTAAGAACAGATATCAACAGTAATGCAGATTACTTTAAAAAGGAACTAGAAACTATAAGGAGGAGCCAAGAAAAATTAGAACATTCATTTGCAGAGACACAAGCTGAATTAAAGGTGTTGAGCAGAATGCATGATGCAGAGGAACAAATAAGTAACTTGGAAGATAGAATAATGGAAATCACCCAATCAGAATAACAGACAGAAAGCCAAATGAAAAAATATGAAAACAATATAAGAGATCTGTGGGATAACATAAGATCAGAAGTTTTAAATTTGTATGAAAATACGAATGACTCCAAATAGCCAAAGCATTCTGATAAAGAAAAATGGAGCTGGAGAAGTTATGTTCCCTGACCTCAGACTACACTAAAAACTATAGTCATCAAAACAGTATGGTAACGGCATGACTGCTTTTAGACATCTTAATTTCCCAAATAGTTTAATTTCATTTTTTTCCCTCAGGGTCTTAAGATGGTGTATTATATATATCCACTGTAATATCTTGCCCCTAGTATCTGTGGGTCTTCACCTCCCTGAAGATTCTAGGAGGAATTACCTCCATTTTTTTTTTCTTTGCTGCATTTCCTGGCCTGAATTCTGGTCTAGTCAAAACAGAGGCTTGTCCTTAAGGTATCAACCATATAGGTTAGAACACTGAAAATACAGTCTTGTCTTTCCAGTTCAAGGGAGGCAATTAACAACTGGGCTTCCACCTACACAGAGCAAGACCATACCACACTGGGGAGGGGGTGGGGCAAGGACAAGAAGAAACACCATGAAATTTCCTATCTTTTTAAATGTGGCCTTTTCTTGACTGGCCGTTTTCTTGGCAGCTGCAGATTTTTGAGTTTTTCAGAGTTCCCACAAGGTCACTTTAGCCAGCTTTTTATTACTCTTCTGTATCTCCACTGGGGAGCAGTCTTAGAGCTTCCTTGTCTTCTGTTTTACTGATATTACAATTCAATATATTTTAAAGTTTCTCTTGAAACTTTCAATTTGAATCATGTATTATTGAGAAATGTATAGTCTCATTTCCAAATGTTGGAGATTTTCCTGTTATCCTTCTGTTACTGATTTTTTGTTTAACTTCATTGTGTTTGGATAACACATTCTATATGATTTCAAGTAGTTTAAATATGTTGAAATTGTTTTTGACCAAAAATATGGTATACCTTGGTGCATATTCCTTGGACATTTGAAAAAATGTGCATTTTCCTGTTGGTGGCATGTAGTGTAAATTTTAATTTGACCATGTTGAATGATACTTACTTTATATCATTGCTGACTTTTTTGTCATATTGTTTCTCTGTTGTCAAGAGAGGGTTGTTGAAATCTCTAACTATAACTGTGCATTTGCAATTCCACCTATAGTTCAATCAGTTTTTGTTTAAAAATTTTTGCAATTTTATTATTTGGTGCATACTTATTTAGAATTGCTCTGTCTTCTCAGGGGTTTGGTCTTTTTTATCATTATATGATGTCTCCTTCTATATCTGATAATTTTTTCCTAAAATCTACTTTACTTTCATATTAACATAGCCACACCTATTTTCCTTTGCTTGTTATTCACATTATATGTCTTTTTCCAACATTTAACTTTCAACCTGCTTACATCATTGTATTTGAAATGATTTTCTTATAGACAGAATATAGTTGGCTCATATTTTATGATCCTCTCTGCTAATGTCCATCTTTTAATTGATGTATTTACACAAATTCATCCATCAAATATGTAATTTAGAAATCTGAAGAGGAGGAAATTCTATTGTATTTACTCAAAAATTTTTTTACTGTATTCTTTATTATTTCAAGATCTTGCTTTTTAATTTTCTGTTTACAGAACTTCCTTTAGTAGTTCTTCGGAGGTAAGTCTGTTGGCAAAAATTTTACTTACTTTTCCTTCATCTGACAATATCTTGATTTCCCTTTCTTTCCTGAAATATGTTTTTACTGGGTATAGGATTTTGAATTAACATTTTTTTTGTCCTAGTACTTGAAAAATATTGTCACTTTCATGCATCCTTGTTTTCCAATTAAAAAAAAGTCTGTTGTCATTCAGGGTTTTCTTTTACCCTCTCAGGTTTTGGTTTTCTCTGGACACTTTCAACATTGTTTCATTTTCTTTGATATTTGAAGTTTAATCATTACATAATTTACCCCATTTGGGGTTTGCTCACCTTTTTGAATATCAAATTTATGTCTATTGCCAAATTTGAAAAAAATTTCAGCTATTATTTTCTCCAGTTTTTGCCCATTGTGTACTTTTTCACTTCTACTCATTTTCTCCTTTCCTCCCAGGACTCTGATGACACAAATGCTTTTTTGTTGTTTTTATAGTTTAACAATTTCTACAGCCTATTGTCATAATTTTCAGCCTATTTTATTGTTTGTTTCAGATTTGGTAAGTTTTGTTATTCTATTTTTCTCGTCACTAATTCTTTCCTCTGTCCCCTCCATTCTGTTATTGAGCCCATGCAATGAGTTTTTTATTTTGGTTATTGTATTTTATCTGTTTTAAATTTCACATTTGATTCTGGTTTATATCATTTCTTTCTTTATTGAGACTTCATATTTCTTTGCTGAGATCTTCTATTTTGTTCATTTGTTTAAAGAGGTTCATTATTGCTCATTTAAGCATTTTTATTATGGCTTTAAAATCTATGTCATATAATTTTAACAGTTCTGGAATCTCATCTTTGACATTTAATGATTGTATTTTTATTCAGTTTGAGGTATTCCTGGTTATTTATGGCATAATGAGTTTTTTTCTTTTAAACATATATATATTTGTCTTTTTAGGGCCACACACATGGCATATGGATGTTCCCAGTCTAGGGGTCTAATCAGAGCTACAACAGCTGCCAGTCTTCACCACAGCCACAGCAATACCAGATCTGAGCAACGTCTGTGACCTATACCACAGCTCACAGCAATGTTGGATTCTTAACCCACAGAGCAAGGCCAGGGATTGAACCTGCATCCTCATGGATCCTAGTCAGATTGGTTTCTGCTGAGCCATGGTGGGAACTCCCTAAATTATTCTATATTTAATCATAGCAACATCTATTTGCAGAACAAATATATACAAAAATATGTATTTTAAGAGGTTTATACACTTATTTAATAAATATTGACTAGGTACAGACTATATAACCAGCCTTAGGCTGGAAGATAAAGGTAAATGAACAAGAAACACACTTTCTTTGTCAAAGTGATTGAAAATCTTAGATAAGTGTTACCAAAATAAACATAAATATTATTACCATGGTTTTCAAAACTCCAGCTTACACAACAGTGAAGCATTAGCTGAAGAGGTGATTTTCACAATAGATTTATACACATCATAGAACTGAAACAATAAAGTTATCAGGAGAGAAAACACAGCAATGGAAATTGAAGACATGGCAGTTGGAATATTTTCACCAAAAGTTATGAAAAAAATCATATAAGCTTGTAGCTGGCAATTGCTATATCCGGAGTCATTGCAAAGTGTCTGGGTAAACAGATTTTTGTGTTCCCTTCCCAGTATATTCTTATATTTCCTGATTTAATCCTCACACCCGAGAGGTAGGTAGGACAAATATAATACCGATTTTAGAGTTTATGAAATTAAGGTACTCAGGCATTAATTCACTTCACTTTATACATCAATGGCAGGAGAATTGAAATACATATCTTTAATCCATTGCTATGAACTTTGGGCCAACATAGAAACACATATGATTAGGTGAACTGTACAGATTCTGTTTAAAGAATATAGCACAGGAGTTCCCGTCGTGGCGCAGTGGTTAACGAATCCGACTAGGAACCATGAGGTTGCGGGTTCGGTCCCTGCCCTTGCTCAGTGGGTTAAGGATCCGGCGTTGCCGTGAGCTGTGGTGTAGGTTGCAGATGTGGCTCGGATCCTGCATTGCTGTGGCTCTGGCGTAGGCCGGTGGCTACAGCTCCGATTCAACCCCTAGCCTGGGAACCTCCATATGCTGCGGGAGTGGCCCAAGAAATAGCAACAACAACAACAACAACAACAACAAAAGACAAAAAGACAAAAAAAAAGAATATAGCACAGCGTTCTTATATTCTATTACCCTGATTCATATGTCTCTAACAAACCTTTAGAAAATGCCTGGGAAAATTTAGATTGTGTGTTTATTCACAATAAATGATCCCTTCCAATTCTTTGTTTGGTTTTATTATAGATTCTAATTACCGCCATTAGAGGAAAGCTTTTATTCTGGAAATAGTTTTGTAAAGTTTGTTGAAGTACTAATGATAGAACATCTGTGATCTTTTGGGGATTATTTCTTATTCCCAGTGTTCTGCGTGATTCTCTCATTGTGAATGCTTATCTGGGTATCCACGCCATTAGAGAAGTTTAAAGACTTTGTCCACTGGTGCAATTACAAAGAATGGCCAAATATGTATGACCAGATTATTTTGCTTCTTCAGAAGCCTGCTGCCAGCATAGCAGCCACTCATTCATTATGAAATTCTTAAGAGAAAACTGCCATATGCCAGGCACAATGGCAGAATTTGTGAGAAACATCTGAGTTAATCCAACATTGAATATGGACGAATTCATCGATGGGTAAGGAAGCCTTGATATAAACCAAGCACTCTAAATGGGTACTGTGAGGGTCTGTCATATGTAAAGTTGGGGTCAGAATTGGCAGGAGGCTAAGGTCAAATCCCAGCACCTTGAACTTGGCTCTGAGGATCCAGTTATGAAATAATCAGTCTATTGCTCCCAAAGAACCACAACCTGCTTCACTGGGCCCAGACCCTGCTTCTCACATGAGCTTTTCAGTGGTACAAAAGCCCTTCCTGGCCACAATAAATTTAGTCTTGGAGTTTCCGTCGTGGCGCAGTGGTTAATGAATCCAACTAGGAACCATGGGGTTGCGGGTTCGATCCCTGGCCTTGCTCAGTGGGTTAAGGATCCGGCACTGCCGTGAGCTGTGGTGTAGGTCGCAGACATGGCTTGGATCCCGCATTGCTGTGGCTCTGGCGTAGGCTGGCAGCTTCAGCTCCGATTCGACCCCTAGCCTGGGAGCCTCCATATGCCGCGGGAGTGGCCCAAGAAATGGCAAAAAGACAAAAAAAAAAGAGTCTTAGAAGAGAACATAGGAGAAAACTTAGATAACCATGGGTCAGTGACTTTTTGGACAGAACATCAAAGGCATGATCCAGGAAAGAAAAATTATTAAACTGGACTTCATTATAATTAAAAACTTATTCCATAAATGACAATGTCCAGAGAATGAAAGGGCAAGCCATAGACTGAGAGAAAATATTTGCAAAAGATACATCTGGTAAAGGACTGTTATTCAAAATATACAAAGAGGAGTTCCTTTCGTGGCTCAGTGGTTAATGAACCTGACTAGACTCCATGAGGTTGTGGGTTTGATCCCTGGCCTTGCTCAGTAGGTTAAGGATCTGGCATTGCAGGTCACAGATGTGGCTTGGATCCTGCATTGCTATGGCTGTTGTGTAGGGTGGTGGCTACAACTCCAATTTGACCCCTAGCCTGGTAACCTCCATATGCTGCCAGTGTGGCCCTACAAAAGAAAAATAAATAAATAAATAAATAAAATATACAAAACTCCTTAAAACTCAACAATAACAAAAACCTTGATTTAAAAATGGGCTTATGACCCAAATAGACACCCCACCAAAGAAGATATAGAAATGGTAGGCAATCATATGAAAATATGCTCAATGTCTTATGGATTCCCTGCATATCAGGGAAATGCAAATTAAAACAACAGTGAGATACTACACACATCTATGAGCATGGCCAACATTCAAAACACTGACAACACAAAGTGCTGACAAGAATGTAGAGCAACATGGAGTTCCTGCTGTGTCTCAGCAGGTTAAGAACTTGACATAGTACCCATGAAGATGTGGAATTGATCTCTGGCCTCACTCAGCGAATTAAGGATTTGATATTGCCATAAGCTGTGACGTTGGTCACAAATATGGCTTGGATCCCGTGTTGCTGTGACTGTGGCATAGGCTGGCAGCTGCAGCTCTGATTTGACCCCTAGCCCTGGAACTTCCATACGCTGCAGGTGTGGCCATAAAAAGAAAAAAAATGTGGAGCAACAGGAACTCTCATTCATTGCTGGTGGAAATACAAAATGGTACAGCCACATTGAAAGACAGTTTGGCAGTTTCTTACAAAACTATACCTACACTTGCCAGAAGATCCTGCAAATTTATGTCCATACAAAACCCTTTACATGCATGTTTATAAGAGCTTTATTCATAATTGCCAAAACTGGGAAGCAACTAAGATGTATTTCAGTAGGCAGAATGTATACAGCTCTGTTACAATCAGAAAGCAGAATATCCAGACAGTGCTAAAACAGAATAAGCTACCAAGCAATGAAAAGACATGGAGGAACCTTAATGCATATTACTAAGCAAAAGAAGGATATATAAGGCCTAATACTATGTGATTCCATATTTATGACATTCAGGAAAAAACAAAACCATGGGGATAATAAAAATATCATGGTCTTCTGGTCTTCTAGTCTTCAGAACTGTGACAGATAAAATAAATTTCTGTCATTTATAAGCCACTCAGTCTGTGGTATTTTTTTTCAAAAATAGGACAAACCAACTAAGACATTTTAGAAATCTGCCTCTACCTCTATCTTGTAAAGAAGCACATGGTTGCATTTAGGTTCTACCCAGTCAATTCAGGGTAGGATCTTCTGAAGTTCATTCATCTAATTTCATTTTTGTCGCATAAGAAAATATCTACTCTTTTGTTATATAAGGTATTATTATTCAGAAGTTTTCAATGTTAAGAAGTGGATATATATTTTGAGGGGCCATCATTCAACCCATTCTGGGCTCTATTTTACCTCCACTTTTCTTTCTTCAGGCTAGCCAATGAAAAGAACAGGCTATACTCGACAAAGAGTAGAAAGAATTTTTTCCCTTTTCTCCAGAAAGCATTTGACTTGCTGCTTCCCTCAACCATAGGGTAAAATCAGAAATGTGTGCACTAGCGCAAATAAGAAAAACTTATAAAGTCCAAGTAATTCGTGTTTATTATTTTGTGGTATCCTTTTTAGGGGATTCATTCCTGCTTTAGAGAGGAATTTTCAAATGATCCATTTTTAGCTGGCCTTTGTATATATAACATGTCATCTGCAAATAGTGACAATTTTACATCTTCCAACTTTGATGTCTTCTGATTCCTTTTCTTCTCTGATTACTGTGGCTACGACTTCCAATACTATGTTAAATAGAAATGATGATAATGGGGATTTTTTTCTTGTTCCTAATCATAGAGGAATAATTTTAAGCTTTTCAGAGTTGAGTATGATGTTTGCTGTGGGTTTGTCATATATGGCCTTCATTAAGTTGAGATATATTCCTTCGATACCCACATTGTTGAGAGTTTTTATTATAAATGGATGTTGAATTTTGTCAAATGCTTTTCCTGGATCTATTGAGATGATGTGATTTTTATCCTTCATTTGTTAATGTGGTGTATCACATTATTCATTTATGAATATTGAATCATTCTTGCATCCCTGGAATAAATTCAAACCTGATCATGGTGTATGATCCTTTTAATGTACTTTTTATTTTGTTTACTGATATTTTGATGATTTTTTCCATCTATATTGGCCTGTAATTTTTTTCTCTCATTTTTTTTTTCTTTTTAGGGTTGCACCTGTGGCATACAGAAGTTCCCAGGCTAGGTGTTGAATTGGAACTGCAGCTGCCAGATTACGCCACAGTCATGTTTGCTAGGGGTTTGTCATATATGGATCAATGTGGGATCCGAGACACATCTGCTCAGATCTGACCTACATCACAGTTTGTGGCAATGCCAGATTCTTAACCCACTGGGCAAGGCCAGGGATTGAACCAGCATCCTTATGGATACTATGTTGGGTTCTTAACCCACTGAGCCACAACAGGAACTACCTTTTCTCTCTGCTTTTTTTTTTTAAGTGTCTTTGTCTGGTTTTGGTATCAGGGTAAAACAGGCCTAATAGAATGAGTTTGGGAATATTCCCTCATCCTCAGTTTGGGGAAATAGTTTGAGAAGGATTGGTATTTACTCTTCTTTATGTATCTGGTAGATTTCCCTGTGAAGCTGTCTGCACTGGACTTTTGTTTTTTAGGAGCCTTTTTATTACTTACTCAATTTCCATATTAGTATCTGTCTCTTCAGAATATTTGTTTCTTCCTGATTCAGTCTTGGAAGAGTGTAAGTTTCTAGGAATTTTTCCATTTTTTTCTAGGTCCAAAGTTTTGGAGTATAACTGTTAGTACTCTGAGAGTTTATATTTCTGTAATTTCTCTTTCACTTCTAATTTTGTTTACCTATGTCCTTTCACTTTTTTCTTAATAAGCCTAGCTAGAGGTTTATCCATTATCTTTGCAAAAAACCAGCTCTTGGTTTCTTTGATCTTTATTATTTTTTCTCTCTATTCTATTTATTTTTTTCTGATCTTTATTATTTCCTTCTTTTTGCTGATTTTGGATTTTGTTTGTTCTTTTTCTAAATTGTTTAGATGGTAGGTTAGGTGTTTATTTGAGATATTCCTTGTTTCTTGACTTAGGCCTTTATCACTATGAACTTCCCTTTTAGTACTTCATTTGTTACATCCAAATTTTGGAAAGTTGTATTTTTATTTCCATTTTTCTCAAGGTATTTTCTGATTTCCTCTTTGACTTCTTCATTGACCCATTGGTTTTTTAGTATCATGTTGTTTCATCTAAACAATGCTGGCATTTTTCCTTATTTCTTCCTGTATTTTTTTCTATTTTCATACCATTATGGTTGAAAGAGATGCTTGATATATTTTCTATCCTCTTGAATTTGTTGAGACTTATTTTGTGGCCTAGTATATAATCTGTTCTGGAGAACACTTCATGTGCACTTGAAATGATTGTGTACTCTGCTGGGTTTGGATGAAATGTTCTGTAAGCTTCTTTTAAGTGTAAGTAGTCTAATGTGTTATTTAAGGCCAATTTTTCCTTATTAACTTTTTGTCTAGATGATCTGTCCATTGATGTAAATGGGGTGTTAAATTCCCCTGATAGTGTTGTATTATTGTCAATCTCTCCATTTATATCTTTTAATATTTGTTTTAATTTAGGTGCTCCTTTATTAGGTGCATTTAAGTTTATGATTATTATATCCTTTTGTTGATGGTTTTTTATTTTGTTGATCCTTTTATCATTATATAATGCCCTTCTTTGCCTATTATTACAGAATTTATTTTATAGTCTACTTTCTGCAACATTAGTTTTGCTAACATAGCTTTCTTCTCATTTCCATTTGTAAGGAATATCTTTTTCTATCTCCTCACTTTTAGTCACCCTATATTTTTGATTGGAGCATTTAGTCTGTTGACATTTAAAGTGATTATTGGTATGTATGTACTTATTGCAATTTCGTTACTTGTTTTCTATTTGTTTTGCAGTTCCTGTCTTATTTTTCATTTCCTTTCTTTCCTTGTGGCTTGATGATTGTCTTTAGTGTTGTGTTTGGGTTCATTTTTCACTAATTTTGGTGTATCTAATGTAATTTTTTAATCTTTAGAGCCACACCTATGGCATATGGAAGTTCTCAGGCTAGGGGATGAATCAGAGCTGCAGCTTCCAGCCTATGCTATAGCCATGGCAACACCAGATCCAAACTGTATCTGCAAACTATGCGGCAGCTTGCAGGAACACAGGATCCTTAACCCACTGAACAAGGCCAGGGATCAAACCCACATCCTCATGGACACTATGTTGGGTTCTTAACCCTCTGGGCCCAATAGGAACTCCTCTAATGTATGTTTTTGATTTATGATTATCATGGAATTCATATGGTTATTGTATATTTACTTGTTTTCAATGGATAGCCATTTCAGTTCAAATGCATACTAAAAGATCTGCATCTTTTACTCCCTTCCCCAATGTTTTGTGTTTTTGATGTCATATTTTACATCTTCATTGTTTATTGTAGTTATGTTTGAATTTTCAATTTTTGTCTTTTAACCTTTGTGGTAGCTTTTTAAGTGGTTGATCCACAGTACTTACTACATGTTTTCCTTTACCTGTAAAATTTTTCTCTTCCTTTAATTTCCTATTTCTTATTATAGCCTTCTCTTTTCCACTTAAAAGAAGATACTTTAATACTTCTTATAAGATTAGTTTAATATTAATTGCTGCATCCAGTGCTGCCGGGCAATGGGAGATCCTGAAGAGGGACAGCACAGCATAACAAAGCACAGAAGACTCTTACATTTAGAAAAGTGGGGGACAAGGAGGCACTCTGTTCTGCAAAACAAAGGCACTTAGGTTTTAGCTCTTGTGCCTTTTATTAGGGAAGGTGATGTAGGTTAATGTGCAAAATCAGGTGCAGTTAATGATAAAGCTATTTTGGCACATGCGCCAAATTTGTTTACTACATCATTCAGCAGTTTCAGTGGTCTCCAACATCTCCCCCTTTTTTATTTATTTGTTACATAAGAACAGTCCTAGTAAATTTTGATTGCAGAGCATTCACCTGGTTTCTATGGATCAATCCAATTCTTCAGACCATGCCCACATCAGGTCTCCAAGTTGAACAGTCACATTCAGGGGATGGAGGTCTGTCTCCATCCTCCTGGGAATCTATTTTTCCAGCCCTCTTTTTAAAATATGGTATGGGGCGATGATCCTCTCTTTTGTAGCTAACTCATGCTGGGTAGGGGTGACAAGTACTGGGTGGCTGTATATGGTAGGTTCCTACTATAGAGATTGGGAAGAAAATAAAAATCCTACTCTAGAGATTGGGAAGAGAAAAACCCTACTATAGAGATTGGGAAGAAAAGAAAAATAAGATTAAACAGAGGTTTGGAATTTAGGTTGAAACCAGTACTGTTGAAGGAGGAGTGTAGTTTTACCTAAGTAGGTTTTAATGTTAGATGTGGTATTAAGACATAAATAACAGGAGCTATTGGTCCTTATACATGTTGTCTCCTTTTTGTTGTTAGAAGGAGACCTTGAAAAGGTAAGATTGCAACTGCCAGGTGATGCTACTTTGAGAACAGATGGTGGCATCAAGTCTGACAGGGCACATAAACCTTCCCTAAGTTCTTAGCAATACAAAGACTTGTCTAAAATTACTCCCATAATATTTTCTAGTATTACCTTGGATGTCTGACCCACAGCTACTCTATTCTGCCTCTTGTTTTTTTTTTTTAATGGCCAATGCAGATGCCACTGTTAATGATTTGTTTTTCTAGATATGAGAAAATGCAAGAATTTGGGTCTAAAAAAATCCTTACCTGAGACCAAAATATCTGAGGGCCTGTTCTGTCAGTTTTTCCATCTCCATGTTGAGCTCTGCTCAGGGGGTGCCGTGGGCTGGCAGCTGCAGTGGCCCGTGTTTTACTCCATGTAGAGGCTAATGCCAAGTGCCAAACTTCAGTTCACAGTGTTTCCCCATTGTCATAAATTCAATCATAGTTTCAAGAGGCATTTCTTGATCATTTCATCCCATGGTGCTAGGAATGAATATTCCTAGATCTGGCAAAGATTTCGCTAATAGGCAATTCAATGTGCTATTACTGAACTAGGCCTTATTAACAGCAGCCAAAAGTCTCTGGACCACCTATCTTTCTCATCTCTTATGGTCCAGGAAAATATTCCCTCTTGTTGCATTTTCCCATATTTAGAGATCACTGTCCTCATATGGAACTGTATATCATTTTATCAGAGACTCAGTTACAAATTTGGCAACGCAAGAAATAGCAATTTTGTGAAAACAGTTAATAAAATATAGATAACAGTATTAATAAAGTCATAAACAAAAATTTAAGTGAAGAGCTTTCACCCCATTCAGCTGGCTTAGTTGTTTCTTATCTTCAAAGGAAATTATATACTGGCTTTGTTCATTCAGCCCAATTTCCTAGTGTTGTTAGGATGGTTATCCCTAGTTTAATTGTTCCCAAAATAAAGGAGTCTTTAGATTTAAATTAATATAGTCTGGCAAAGTTATAGCTATTGGCTAAAGTCTCACTTGTTGCTAATTGAGCTTGAGTAACATTAGAAAAAAACATTTATGGCCTGGGTCAGAACAGGTTATTAACTGGCCAGGTGTGGGGGAATCCCACCTAGTAACATCAATAATAAGAGCCTTGGAGGGCAGAAACCCACCAGGGTAAATCAGAAGTAAAACAAATAACCATACAAATCAAGTGTGACAATCTTGGGATAGTGATCTACTTCTGATGTTTTCTTCTTTTTGTCCAGGCATTGGTGTTTTATTAGGGAAGGTGACATAAGTTAATGAGCAAAATCAGGTGCAGTTAATGATAAAGCTATCTCAGTGGGTGTGCTTTTGCACGTGCACCAAATTTATTTACTGCATAGTTCAGCAGTTTCAGTGGCCTCCAACAATTAATGAATGCATTTAGTTTTTGCCTATCTGAGAAGCTCTTTATTTCTCCTTCAATTCTGAATGGTAACTCTGCTGGCTAGAGTATCCTAGTTTATAGGCTTTTCCCTTTCAGCACTTTAAATATATCATGGTACTCCCTTCCTGCCTGCAAACTTCCTGCAGGAAAATCAGCTGGTAGCCTCGTGAAGGTTCCTTTGTATGTGACTACTTTTTTTCTTTTGATGCTTTAAAAATTGTATCTTTAACTTTTGCCACTTTAATTGTGATATATCTTGTGGGTCTCTTTGTGTTCATCTTATTTGGATCTTTCTTTTTTTCCTGTACCTAGATTTCTGTTTCCTTCTTTAGGTTCAAGAAATTTTCAGCCATAATTTCATCAACTACAATTTCTGCCTCTTTCTCTTTTCTGGTACCCTTATCATGTGAATGCTAGTATGCTTGATGCTGTCCCAGATATCCCTTAAACTATCCTTATTTTTTATATTTGTTTTTCTTTTTTGCTGATCTGACTGGGTGATTTCCACTTTTTTATCTTTTGGATCACTTATGTTTGCCTGTATCACCTAATCTGCTGTTAATTCCTTCTTGTGTATTTTTCTTTTCAGTTATTGCATTCTTCAGCTTTCATTTTTTTTGTATTTTATAGTTCTTTGTTAATGTTCTCTCTGTGTTCACCTATTCTTTTCCTAAGTTCAGTTAACATTTTTATTATTATAACTTTGAAGTCTTTTTCAGGTAAATTATTTTTCTCTGTTAAATTAGGGTTTTCCCTGAGCTTTTGTCTTGTTCTTTCATTTGAAACCTGTTCCCCTATTTTCTCATTTTGTTTAACATTCTCTATGTCTCTATGAAATTACGTGCAATAGTTACCTATTCTGGTCTTGAAGTTGTGTCTTTGTGCAGGGTCTTCCTATGCAGGTTTTTTTTTTTTTTTTTTTTTTTTTTTTGTGCCTAGTGGCTTAATGGGAGAGATGAATTTGAAGTGAGCCTGGGCTACATCTCTCTGTACACTGGCCTTTGTGGGAGATAGGGCTAGAATCAGAGGAGCTAAAGACAGAGCCAGGTGTGAGTTGGGGATTCTCCTAGGCTCAACAGTGGTCATTACCCTATTGGAGCTGTGACTGGGGCCTGAGTGGCTGGAGGAAGAGCCTTGGTGTGATGAAAGTCTCCACCTTGGTTGAGGGTACAGCTGGGGCCTGGGGGCTTGGAGCTGCACTTCTGAGCTTGTTCCACCTATTTTCTTCGTATGTGTGTCTTTATTAGAGGCAGTGTTGTGGCCATAGGGGTTGGAGCCACACTACTGAGATGACTCTGCTCCTTCCCCAGTGAGTACATGAGGCCTCCATCTTTGGAGGGAGCAGTGCCAAAGCAGGAGGGGCTGAAGGAGTAGACTAGTGTAAGCTATAGGTCATGCTGAGACAGTCCTGGCAGGCTGGCCAGGACACCAGGCAGTTTTTCAGTCTACTGCCTCCATGCTGGGACTGGGGGTAAGCAGGTCTTTTGTGTGTACTTTTTAAGAGTGGAGTTTGGGGAGTTCTCATTGTGGCTCAGCAGGTTAAAGACACAATGTTTTCTCTATTATGCTGTGAGTTCAATCCTTGGCTTGGCTCAGTGGGTTAAGGATCCAGCATTGTTGTAAGCTGAAGCATAGGTTACAGATGCAGCTCAGATCTGGTTTTTCCATGGCTGTGGCTAGGTTGCAGCTACAACTCCAATTTGACCCCTGGGAAACTTCCATATGCTTCAGGCATGGCCATAAAAAGGAAAAAAGAGTGGTGTTTCAGTTTCTTATATCCCTTGGTCATACCTTACTGATTTTTAAACCAAATAAGGGAGCTTGATTTCCCAGTGTTAGACCCTAGGGCTGGGGTGCCTAATATGTAGCTCTTACCACCTTCTCTCAAGAGAGGATTCCTGAGCCTCTGATGTAATCCTTTTCTTCTGGGTCATCATCTAGGGATGTGGGTCCTGACTAGATCACTTCTCCTCCCTTCCTACTAGGTTGACTATGGATCTTTGTTTGCAGCCTTGGTTGTAGAAGAGCTGCTTTCCTAGTCTTCATGTTATTCATCATGTGATTTTGATGTGTTTGTGGGAGGGAAGTAAGCTCAGGGTCTTTCTACTCTGCCATCTTGACCATGCCTTTGACCAGTGTTTCTTTTTCTGTAAGATGTGAATAGCTATTTTTACTACCAATTCACAATATTGGTCCTGAAAGCACATAATAGGGAATTCCTTGCTTCGCATTGGTACTACAAGATTCAATGCCAACATACCTTGGTCTCTCCCTATCTTCTGAATCCGTCATTTTATGAGATACTCACTAATGATCAATTATTGGTGTCCCTCCTTAATAGCACACTCAGACATGAATACAAAAGAAAATGATCCTCACCTGGGGGCTGAATCTAAATTATCTAAGGTGACTATCTCCATATACTAACTCCTCTAGTGAGTTCCTCCCTTATGTTATTAGAGTTGCAACCACTCTGCTGTGTGTATTTGTAGCTTTCTTAAGGTATAGCTGGCATATAAGACTGCATGTTTTTGAAACATAAAAGTTGATTTTTTGACATATGTATACACTCATGAAACCATCACCAGAATTAAGATAATAAACATGTCTACCACCTCACAACATGTTCTTCATACTCTGTTATAATATATTGCTCCTTCCAACAACCCAACTCCCTTGCTGGCTCTTCCTGCTCTTCTTGACTTAGTTTGGTAATGTTAAAATGTTCCAACGCAGAAAAATTCTCTGGATCTGAGTCAAGAGTAGAAAACTTCCCTTGGGCCTTGCTTTCTTCCTCCTTTAAAAAGAAGTCAAGCCCTCCCAAAGTCTTTTCTTTCCAGCTGAACATGAACAACTCTAAGACTAGACCAAGGGCCTTAAGTGAGGAAATAGGAGATTGAAACATTTCTGTAAATTGCAAGCAGGATTTCACAGATGAAGTTTACTTGAAAATAAACTAAAGAAAGATTTGTTTTGTAAGGAAACTTCTATTATATATAAAACACCATAAATCTGAAAAGTAATGAAAAGTAGAAAATCTCACTATCTTAGCTGAACACTGTGTTATTTGGCTTGTCTTTATTCATGACTCTTCCCCCCACTAGAAAAAAATTCTTTATTGAAACTTACTTTGAATGCAAACTTACTTGAGTTTTTGCGTTTAACCTTCTTTTCTCTACCTACTTCCAACACACACCACCATAAAATAATCATAAAAGCATGGGGTGTATATTTTTCTCAGGTCTCAGAGAAAGAATCAACATGTTTTCTTAGAGGAAGTGGCTGCAATATACTATTAAGAACAAAAGCTGTCTATTGTTGTTCTGCTAGCAGGTTCCAGAGAATTAGAATCTATAAATAGAGAAATGTTTATTCTCTGTGGAACAAAAAGTTCACAGCAGGAGAGAACAACCCACAAGGAAATACAACTACTATAGCCAAAGGCATACCTTTGTTGGGGTGTGTGTGTTTGGGTTGAGGAACAGAACTTCTGTGTGTACTTTTGGAACTTTGGAAGTTAGCTCCCTCATCCTTACAATTCCCACCTTCTCTTTACTAGATTGGAAAGACATTTTAATGTTGTTTTTCTATATCCAGCACTCCAGATGGCCTGTCAGCCAGTTAAGATGCTATGTAATCCACCCCATATTTATTGGGGGCAGTGAGGTGGAATAGACACCCTTTCTGAGATTTTCATAAGGGGAGGGAGGATAAATTTTTTACTCCTAACCCTAAGATGATAGATAGTTATGATCAAGATTCTATTTTCTTAAGAATTTCAAAGATGTGTTTTGAAAAGGAAAGGAAAATTGTGCTCTGATTGTTATCCTACTTTAATCAAGTATTCTTTTAAACCCTCTCAATTTAAAATGGTTCAGAGTTCAGCCTGTGGCTGCTTTATTTTTTATTTATTTATTTTTTTGGCCATGCCTCTGGCATGCAGAAGTTCTTGGGTCAGGGATCAAACCCATGTCACAGCAATGACCCAAGCCACAGCAGTGACAATGCCAGATCCTTAACCCACTGAGCCACCAAGGAACTCCAATTTTTTTTTGTTTTATTGTTATTATATTTCTTTTCTTTTTAGAGTTGCACCTGGGGGCATATGGAAGTTCCTGGGCTAGGGATTGAATCAGAGCTGCAGCTGCCAGCCTACACCACAGCCACAGCAATGCCAGATCTGAGCCACATTTGCGACCTATGCCACTACTTGCAGCAATGAATGATCCTTAATCAACTGAGAGAGGCCAGGGATCGAATCCTCATCCTCATGTATACTACTCAGTCCTTAACCCACTGAGCCACAAAGGAAACTCCTCTTTTTTTTTTTTAATATGTGTTTAGATTTTTTTATCTGGCTGCACCTGAGGCATGTGGAAGTTCTTGGGCCAGAGGTGGAACCTGCACAGCAGCAGTGAAAATGCAAGATCCTTAACCCACTGTACCACCCAGGAACCCTGGCCACTTTGGCATTCAAACTGTAAACTGGACCAACACCACAAACTCCAGAAAACTCTGCTTACTGCAGCCCAAGTTGTGTATTTGTAACCTATAAACTGCAGCTTCTTGGGCCACACTGCATTGACATTGAACAGCTGAAGGTGATGGCAATGAGAGAGGCTAAGAACATACAGTGTCCTTGTGCTCATGTTAAATCTGACTTCCCTTTCACACTATGACAGTAAATGGAGTGGAGAGACAGAAAATGAAAGGGTTATTATGTGTGTTGGAGAGCTGATCTTTCTAATGACTCAACCAAGCTGGTCTGCATTGTTCTAGTCTGATTTCACTGTTTTGGGAAGATTTGAAATTGACGCTACAGATTGGAAGTTTGGAGACAAGATAATTGATGACAGACAAATATGATCAAGGGACGAAAGTGTTTCTTTTAATTTATCATTTTTATTAACAACTGACAATGGATTCAGAATCACCTGATGATTTTTAAAACATTTGTCCTATTATAAAAATACTGTTAGCTTTTGAAATTAAACACTTGAAAAGGTAGCTAGTGATAGATAAATTTCTGCTTACCTTTTCCTCGCCCCCTAAAAATAGCATCAAAAGACACTTCCAGCATCAAATGACAAACACAAATACACATACACAAATGTGTATCCTGACAGAACTGTTTTTACAGTCTGTTCACAAGCAAATTTCTGAAATTGTGAATAGAACTGCAAGGGCTTGTGATAGTAGCTTTTAATTATACAGCTTACCACCAAGCTCCCTGAGTGACTGACATAATATAGCACACAGTAGTTTTCTGGGGATAGTTTCTAACAGTAAGTGACCCCTGAATTATCTTCAACCCATGGCAGTTCTGAATACTGCTTTATAAGGAATTACATAATATTCTAACTCCTCTGCTGATATCTTAGAGACTAAAAAGACAGCGCTAAAGAAAGGGCACCTTCCATTTCTCTTTGCCTTTCTTTCATTCAGAAACTATGACCTGCTGTATCTCAATAGGCTGAAATCCACGGACAGCAGATGGTGTGGTGAAAAAAGTGTTAGGTAGTTCCCCAGGGCTGATGGAGCCAGAGTCACTTTGCACTGAGCCTCCACTGTTCTCAAACTGGGATATTTTCTTTTTGATCATCTTCCTCTCCTTGGCTCTGCGATTCTGAAACCAGATTTTCACCTGAAACAAAAAATACTTTGGATTTAATGGAGCAACATACCGAATGCACTTTTCATTGTCATTGCTGATATCATTCAAAGACTTTAGTATTTACAAAGCCCTTTGACATGCATCACTTAATTAAGCCTCACAATGACCTTGTGAAATATGCCTATTTAACAACAGGTTAAAAAAATGCTGAGACTCAAAGAGGGAAAATATCTTGCATGAGATGAAACTGAAATCAAGTTCAGGGCCTTAGACTCTAAATGCAGTGCTCTTTATATTATACCTCAACCAACATGTGTGTTGTGCAGGTAGAAATAAATAATGATAGAATGGCAGGTGCTGAGGCATGGTGATTAAAAAGGGAGGGTTTTAAATAGCAAAGGTGATTACAATCTGTCTTTAAAAGAAGTAAGAATAATGAAACAACTGGATGAACAAGGGTGTAAAATACACTATCTCTTGCTGTGATACCAATGTACCTTCATATAGGGCAATTACATTAATAGACTTTATAGTTCTAGAATTCTATGATTTTGGGATTACTCCTAAACCTAAGTAAAAAAACATTAGGTAGTTATGTAATGTCAAAATCTGGGTGAATGGAAACCACTGATCCTTGTTGTGATTTAATCTTTGCTGAGTATCCACAGTAAGCTAAATTTGAGACAGGAATCATAGGATTACATAGGCCACATAAAATTAAATCTCTTACCCTGAGTAATAGAAAAACTTGCTTTAGGTAGCACTGTCGGTGTTCAGTTACTGTTATAATTTGACTTATATGAACCAGATAATTGCCATGACTGAGAAATTTTCATTTCACACATTGTTTGTGACTACTTGGGAACCACATCAAGGTTTTGACTTGGTTGATCAATTGATCAATGGGAGTTTTAATCCTTTTCCACCCCACATGTCCCCGCCCCTTGTTTCCACATCTACATAGTGCCCACCATTCAGTTATTAATAAACCCACCAACCAATGATACTAAACTAGGAGGTCCAGTAGGATGACTTTAGGAGGGCTTGGAGAATGGTTTGGTTTTCTGTTTTGCTTCCATTCCTGCTTACAGACTTCCCTAAAACTTCAGTCTATTACAATAATTATATGAAACATGTTGGATGTACTTCTGGTGTACCTGTCTCTCAGAAAGGCCTAAGTTGACTGCCAGCTCTGATTTTCTCCGAATGGTGATGTATCTATTGCAGTGGAATTCCTTCTCCAGCTCCAACCTTTGATGATCTGTGTAAACCACACGATACTTTTCTTTTGTCCTGGTTTTCCCTGTTAGGGGAGAAAGCAGTGAATTTAATCATATTTTGCTTCTTTTGAGATTGTTTCGGTTGGAGGAATCATAGCCACTGTTCCCACCCTTAGCTATTGCTTTGAAACATAAAACAAGTACATTTTTTGAACCAAATGTATAATAAGCCCATTTCTCCATTAAGTAGTTTGTCATCTGTGACTATTTTGCATATATATACATATGATTCCTTCAACCAAAACAATGTAAATAAAATACATGTATTTATATACATATATATAAACACACTTATCACACCACCATTGACATACTCTTATACCAAAGCATTTTAAAGCAAATGCATAAGCCTTGATTTTCATTTCCTTCACATTCACATATGGGAAAGGCATTGGCAGTAGTAGCAACATCCATTATACATGAACTTCCTTTTATATTTTATGCAGTTCATTCATACCGTTTCCTATTGAAACTCTCACCTACCCTTTCAAATTATGCAGAATGTATCTTATCCCCCTTTTACAGATAAGGAACCTAAGTTTTAGTGTAGGTAAGTAACTGCCTTTGTGCTAGTGAGCTGAGGGGCAGGGATCCAAATACATACCTCTGACTTCCAGTCCATTGTGCCAAATGTTATTTCTAGTTTAAAGATGCTAGGAAGCATTAGAATGGCCCAAGTGAAGCAAGCTGCTTTTCAGCCTGACATTCTAATTATATATATATATTCTAGAGACAATTTCATTTGGTTAGTAACTAGAAAAGAAAACATCTTTTGTCACTTTGATTCTATTCTAGGATAGCTCCTATTACCTAATAGAAAAAATAGTTTTTTGGGAAGTGTTAAACAAGTTTTTATTCCTAAGTGGATAATGAGTGAGGGAAGGAGGGGGTGTTGACTTAAGCATAATAAAATGAGTATTCTAATATTCTTTGAAAGGATATACAAACATTTGTTTTGTGTTACAACATTTAACTAATTTCTTATGCTCTCCTTCAAATAGAGTTTTATTCCTCCTTTCAAATTTCCAAAGGTGATTAGGAAGTTTCTCTTTCTTTTCAATTTTTCTAACCCCCTCCAGGATCTTCCTCCTTTTCTCTATGGCTTTTGGCAAACTCTTTCTGATCTTCCCTGGTTGTTTTTGATGTGAAGTTTTGGGGAGCGATCTGTAAGACAAAGCTTTCTTTAAAGTGTTTCCCTAAACTCCATTGAGGTGTTAAGATGCAGCACAAGCTTAACAAAGGAGCTACATAGCATCAGATCCTATCCTGAACCCTCTTTACATTCAGAAACACCAGCCAATTGGTTTGGAATTTACAAGCCCTAAACAAATGTCAGACACCCTTTCATCTCCAGGAAAGAAAAAAAGGGGGGACGTGAATGTAGAAACAAATTCTAGATCAGAGATATGTTTTAGGATTAAACTAAATGGCTGAACAATTCATGAACTAAACAAAACTTTTGCTCTTGAAAATGGAAAACAATGAGCCCCATTCAGTTAATCTATCTCAATGGTCCAAACTTTGAGCTGGTTTTCTTTTTTGTATATTGAAGTATAGTTGATTTACAATATTGTGTTAGTTTAATATGCAGCAATGTGGATGGACCAAGAGAATATTGTGCTAGTGAAATAAGTCAGAGAGAAATACTACAATACATCATTTATGTGTAGAATCTAATTAATACAGTGAATGTGTATGCAAAATAGAAACAGATTCACAGATACAGAAAACAAACTTGAGCTTGTTTTCTGAATCTAGGAAATCAAGAGTCTGGCATTTGGTCTGTCACAAAGGTAGAATGTATATTTGAGGTCATGATGAAAATGTTGATGTTTAATTTATTTCCAGAACCTCAAATCTTAGAATCAAAATATATCTTTGAAGAGATGTTTCCTTAAACCCTTCCTAATCCCAAAGTGAGGGAGTGTTTAAATTCTAACTTGAGGCAGAAGTTAAAATTCAACCTGTGTGTGTCTGTTTTCCACTCTTTGATAATCAGTAAATATAACCAGACTTCAAGAACTCTGGAGGGTTGCAGTCCTTCCCCACCCCCAATGGTCATAAATTCCCCTCTTGCAGTTTCTTCTGAGGACAATAAAGTCAAGACCAGGCCTCTTTATTTGCCATGAAAATCCTCACCCTTTCCGGCAATATAACCCCTGAAGAAAGGAGTAATGAGGAAGAGCCCGGCTGCATATCAAAGCCATGCAAAGTGTTAAAAAGTGTCTGTTGCCCCAATCTGACAGATAAGACCTCAAACCTCAAGAAGACACAGATCAGGGGGAAATATTGACTGCACAGTTAACAAAGAGAAATGAATTCCCATTTCCTCATGCTCCTCTTGTGTCCCTCCTCCCAAATTTTTTTCTTTCCACCTCTTTCATTGCCTTTGCCCTTAAATGATGAAATCTGGTTGAATGGGTTTTGGACATTTTCTAGTAGAGCTAAATGCTATTTTTCCATGCTGAAACATCAACAAAGCACTAAGAACACCAGCATTTATTGTTCAAGTTATTCTCTTCTCTCGGAGATATTTCTGAGGGTGAGGGAACCCCTTCTCTGGCGCTATTGTGAGTTAATTTAGGAAAGTAACTAGCCTTAAAATATATTACAGGGCTGCTTCCATAGCTCTGTGGTGGGGATTTCATTGCCTCCCCCTGCCCAAACTTCTGTAGTTCCCACTACCTAGAAGACAGTATCCCCACAGAGTTTGCAAATAAATGTCATTATATATGGTGACTTATCATCACCCTAAATGTGCTCATTTGAGAGACTGGCTGTGAAAGTGCTGTTAGGCAGAAAAGCACTCTCCAAAGCTCGGGTTATGATATTGATGACAATGAGGGTAAAGTTGATGAAAATCAATCTCTTTCTATAGGCAGCAGAGTGCAACTGACACCATCATCACTTTCCATCTTATGTTAATCTTTTGCTGCTTTTAGTTAAAAATTGCATCCAAATTCATTCATAAAAATTGTGCAGTGAAATGAGCAAAACCAAGAAAGATAATAAGCTTTAGGAATTATTAAGTAACTCATTTTCTGAAGTGTCCTAAATGAATAAAACCTTTAAAGTGTAACTTCGTCAGTGTTTTTGTGTTTTGTCCAGTGGGTAAATCAGAATTATTCAAAGTTACTTCTTTCTCTCTTCTTCTTTCCCACCACTAAAAGAAATCCCCTCTCTAGCACTGCTTAGGTTTTCACATGCCAATGCTCATCCAAAGCTACAACTCTAAGAAAAGAAAAAAAAAAAGATTCATAATTGTACTGCACTGATAATGTTTAAAATATGAAAATACTTAACTTTTTTGCAGAACCTTTCTGTCAGGTTCCTTTTCATAAAATTTTTAAAATGAGATGTGTATTGGAACAGACTACTTAGAAAACCAAGTAGAAATGAAAATAGCTCACTTTTAAATCAGATCATTTAGTGGACAGTCATTTATTCCGTATGTCAGTCCCCTTTCTCATTCAAAAATCAAATGTGATTATAATGACTATGAAATGTTTTCTGATTGTGCCCTAAATTGTGTATTTTTCTTTCTTTAACTTAAGGCTATTTAAAACATTCTTCAGTGGTGGAAAGAGCTTTCATTTGATTACATAATCAAGGAGGGATTACTTCCATTTTGTAGTTCATCTATTTTCTTCTCAGCCAAATGTTGTTCTACAATACTACAGAGTGAAGTACAAAATTTAGGAGGATCTAACTGATTCATTAATTTAACAAATACTTGTTTAACACTCACTATGTGCTAAGCATAAAAATGGGTGTCTTTTAGTTCAGAGTGATACAGAAAGGAGATCAGTTTAATTTTCATGTGGATTTCATAACCCAAGATCTATGGAAGGGCTTCAGTGGGTTCATGAATCTCCCCAAATTATTTTCAAAATGACGTGTGCGTGTGTGTGTGTGTGTGTGCGCGCGCGCACGCACATTTGTTCTTTTGTGCATTTTTCTGGGGAAAGGGTCCATTCTTTTCATCATATTCTTAAATTGTTGCTATATGAGCCTTGGACTACAAGAATATAGTAAAGAAGTACTATGATAAAACATTAAAATGAAACAAAGATTGAATTTAATAAAGCCTCATCTATAGGATAGGCTGCCAGAAGTCAAAGGGGTTCCAAAATCATTCAATTTAGAATTTCTCATAGAAATTAAGGAGAAAATCTTGTGAAGGTGGCATTGTACCACCAGGTTTGAAGACTTAGTGAGGAAAATACCATAAGTCATTTAGAGTCCATTTCTAAACTTCTCCTGGCACCAGAATTATCCAAGAGAGAGACTCTGATAAATGCAAATGGAAGACTTTTAAGCAGAGAAACCCATCATATTTTCTCTCAAACAGAAAATTCATGACTCAAGATAATTTATTTTATCTTGTCTTCCTTTCCTTGTTCTCTCTTCCAAACAACATACTAGTGACTTTCTTTTTTTAAGTGTTTCAAAACATAATCCTGCACTGGGAGCAGCTACTTTTTTGGCTTTTGTATCTTTTGTTGATGGTTAGGGCTTAGTGAATACATGTTAATTACAACCCTAAGTAACAACCTTGGGAGAGACCCACTCTAACTTTATTTTTTATTCTATTTAGTCAGCCGAGTCATTTTTATTTCAAAAAACAATATGCAGACTTACTTCCAGACACTTTAAAGCTAAGTATTTAAGCTCTACTCTTAAGTTGGAATTGCCATCCTAGTAGTGTCCTAATCAATTGGAACTGCTGCTGCTTCCTCTGGGCTGAGTCCTCTTAACTGTAAAAGTTGGTCCCTTCCCACCCTCCTGCTTTTGCTTTATTTAGGGGGAGAAAAACTGCAGAACTGTGAGCAGAAGCATAATCATTGTGGACAAATGCTATTGAAATGTCATTTCTTCCCCAGAGGGATGAAAGTGACAGAGCCGAATTTTACTAATTTTCTCTAATGACAGGGAGCCATGGGTTGGAATAATAAGAATGTGATAAAAGAACAACTATAGCTGAAAACAAACATCTCCCCGCCTCCCTCCTCCACCCCCTGTCCAAGATTAAAGCAGAGCACCCACTTCCCCGCCCCTGACTCCCAGTAGCCGCCCACTGGCTTGTTGGTAGGAGCGTGGGTTGGCATTAGGCTGGGATCTCTGGGCCTTCCCACGTGCCGCGACAAACCTGAATCCAGCCCTGGCACTAGAGATGCCTGCCAGGACTGTTATGAGAGCTTTAATCACTTACTAATGCTGGAGCTAACATTCGTGCACTCCCAGGGGATGTTAGGGTTAAGAAGCTTATTATGTCGCACTGGCGTGCTGTAGCTTTTTCGCAGTCTCCACGCTTCCATTGGCAGAAGTTGTAAAAAGAAGGCACAGAGTTTGAATCCAGCTGGCCTTTGCCAGCTTGGGCGAAGGAAGCTGGAGTTTCCTTGAGAGTCCAGGGTGACGAGGCTGCTTTGCTATCGGGGACTTCGTGGCTAAACTGGAGGGTCTGTTGCCAACCAAGCTCCGTGAAACTAAGTTGAGATGGGAGAGTATTTGAAATAGAACCGGCAAGCAGCAGTGACTGAGCATCGGGATACAGTGTCTGTCCTGTCTTCATTCACCCATTGATCTTCCTCATGCATCGATTTTCTCATCTGGGCAACTGCGGGGTTGGATCCTGGTCCTTGTGGCTCAGCATGCCCATTGTCCACCCGCTGTTTCCCAGACTGATCAGAAAATGGTGTAAAAGCCCCCTAGGGTCGGTTTAGTTCCAAGCACCACACTCTACTTTGAGCAGAGGCACAAGCGAGGGAGGTAACTAAGAGCTGGGGCCCTGAGCAGTCAGCCACACGGTGGTCTCCTCAGTTAAGCTGTCCCGGGAGAAGTATGAGGAATAGGAGGGCTGGAAGGCCAAGAGAAGTAGAAGAGAAGCGAAGGAAGGAAAGGTGTGAGAGCGTTGTAATCGATTACTCACCAGTCACCTGCACGGTCTTGCGCATCCACGCATAGGGGCTGTGGCGGCTTCTGTTGGGAGAACTGGCGTCGGCGGTGCAGGCGTCGACTGGGAACAGTGATCCGCCGGCTGGTCCCGTCAGGCCGCTGCAGCTGTTTCCACCCCCTGCGGGGCCCAGGTTGCTGTATTCTGGCGAGCCGAAAGCGGCGGGGCTCGAGGTCATGTCGTTCATGGGCACCGTGCCCATTGTACTGGACGGCCCGGGGTAGACGTTCCAGTCTTCCCGAGGGGGACTATAGGGTGAGCCCCAGGCCCCCAGAGATGGCCCATGAAGATCCGTAGCAGGCATATGGGGATACCCCATGTAGTGCGCATAAGCTGGGGCCGTTGCGAAGTTGGAGGCTTGCAGCGGACTCCCACCGCTCCCAGTGCCGCCAGCCTCAGCGGTGCCACCTCCCGCCGGGCTCCTGAGAGTGCCCGAGTACATGGCCGCTTCTTTTTCCAAAAGGCAGCTTCTGTACATAGTGGCTTGTGTATGAGAAAGGAACACCCTAAGCCATTCTGAAGTCCCTGTAAGGCCCCAACCCAACTTTGAGAAGCAGTAGGTAATCAGTAGGTTAGTCCGTAGCTGTGCTGCACGCTCCTCTGCGCCCCTCAGACTACTCCATCGGCATTTCCTACCCTGACGGTTTCCAGGTGACTGGTAGCCCGGTATAGATGGGCCCCCAATGGCTGGGCTGACGTCAAGGGGCTTTAGGCTTTTACATAGCATTTGCATTCAAATGAACGGCCATTTCACTTTCACAGGGATTGTTCACTCTACACTCCCTCTCCCAGAGCTCTGGGGCCTTTCCGTCTCTTTCTCACTTGAGTCCGTCTGGTTCCGTGGCACTAATTTTGCACTTTTGGAGGCAGGAGCTTCTCTAAAGCTTCCTCTAAATTGAGATGGAGGCGTGCAGAATCAGGGCCAAGTCCTACTCTTTGGGATTCAGTCCTTACTCCAGGGTCTCTTCCCTTTATGTTGATTGTCCCATACCCAGCCTGCATCCGTGGTATCCTCTCTGCCCACATTCCCTGGCACCAGTACTCCACATGGCACTGGCCCATGATACCACTGAAAGGGGTTTTCCCTTCTCTTCATTGCCCCTTCCACCAGGAGGAGAGCTTTGTTTTTAAGGACAGAAATTCATTTCACAACTATATATTATGTGCCTACAGTCTGCCAGGCTGTTGTAGACATGAGGACAGAGCAGTGAACGAGAGAAACACCGGTGCTCTGCCTTCTTAAGGTTACATTCCAGTAGATGGAAGGCCAGATTAATTTGATGTTTTACAAGTATGCACAAATTAAAGAAAGATGAAGAGAGGAGGTTATGAAAAAAAGGAAGGAAAGAAGGAAAATACTCATGTGGGTTGTGGGCTTCCTTATTTTCTTGTCAGTTCACTAGTCTTGCTTGGGTGTCTTTCTGTTAAGGCTGGCTTCTGCCTCAAAGTCAATACCCCAAGGAGCCAAATTCCTGCAGTCTCAAACTCAGGGCAGCTGCAACTCTAACTTTCTTTCACGCTTGAGAAGATTTCCTTCATAAAGCTCCATTTGTTGAAAAAGACATGGACTTGCCAGTAGATAGCCACGAACTCAAGATTTTGCTTCAAAAAAACCAGATTACCTCCTGACAACAAAACCAATCTGTATCCCAGGACTCCTTCTTACCCACATACTCCCTCACCCCTCCCCTTTCCCCAAATTTACCATAACCTTTAGTTCAGGTTGTGCTTCTACTGGGGGACCTTGCTCCTTTATACTGTCCAACCCAACCTGGCATTTCCATTAACTAATCCCTCTTTGGCTTTGGGAATATCACTTCATCTCTAGAGTTTCAGGGTTTTCCCATGTGTTATAGGAATCCTAACTGTCTGCATTTACAAGGCAGGATATCCAGTATGCAAACTGCCTAACTTAATACACAGCATGGCACCACTGTACTCATTAATTTACTCAACAAATATTTATTGAGGGCTAGGTGCTATTCTATGCGTGGAGACATCAATAGTGAACAGACAAAGCTCTTTACCTTATTAAGCTTATATTCTCAAGGGGGGAGATACTAATAAGTAATTAAATTTTATGGTATGTTAGATGGTAATAATCAATATTGTGAAGAAAAATAAAGCAGGAAGGACAATTGGGAATGCTGGAGGGTGTTGCAGTTTAATATGCAGTGGTCTGGGGGAACCTTACTTAGAAATGACATTTAAATAAAACATAAAAGAAGTGATGGAGTGAGCTATGAGGAAAGGATCCAGACAGAGGTAACAAGTGAGGAGACAATGTCTGTCTTCTATTGGAGAAATAGCAAGAAGGAAATTGTGGCTAATGAGCAGATTAGGTTCAAAAGCTAATGAGGGTAGGTCATTTTAAATTTCTAAGTTTATACTCTAAGTCAGGTAGGGAGACATTGCAGGGTTTTGAGAGTGACATGATTTAAGTTTTGAAAGCATCACTCTGGCTGTTAGATTAAGAATTGATTGTAAATGAGCAAAATAGAATCAGGCTGATTAGTTAAAAGGCTATTGCAATAATCCAGGTGAATAGCATTGGGGATGGAGAGAAGTGGCTGAATTCTGGATATGGTATGAAGCCTGCTTTGGAGAAGGAGAAGGAACAGGAAGTAATCGGTCAATGAAGGCTAATTAAAACCTGGCACTGGGGAGAAGAAACTAAAGAGCAGGAAAGTCACGTATTTATAGGAATTTTTTATACATGATCTCCTTTCATCTTTACAACACCCCATGAGTTATTTATTATCATTCCCATTTTAAAGATGAAGAAACTGAGGCTCAGAGAAGTGGCATGACTGTGTAAATGAACTACTGGTGTGTAGTAGAGCTAGGTTCCCATCCTAGGCAGACATGATTGCAAAGTTCATGTCCTTAAATTGGAACCAGGCAAAACATACAACCTCAGGTCTGGGGCTTGGCTTCTGCTCAGGCTCCCAGGCCTGGCTTTCAATCTTTTCCACAACATAGACCCAGTACTCTTGTATTATTCTCTTTCATGTATTCTATCCTGATGCAAACTTGCCTACTTGATATTTGAAATGCAATGTCAGGATGAAAGCCCATGGAGGACCTTTAAAAGTTAGCTAACCAAATATCATTTTTACCTACGAGAAAATGGAGGGCCTGAGTGGGGAAGGTTTTCTTTAAGGCAGTGAATGGCAGGACTGAGATTCAAATTCAGGGCAGTTGACTCCCAGATCAACACTTTCAATGTATGTTTGCTTATGTGCTTATGCAAGTCCCTTTGTCTAGACTTTTTTTTTTTTTGGGCTAGGGGTCAAATCAGAGCTACAGCTGCCACCCTATACCACAGCCACGCCAGATCCAAGCCACGCCATGGCAACACTGGATCCTTAACCCACTGACCGAGGCCAGGGATTGAACCTGCAACCTCGTGGTTACTAGTCAGGTTCGTTAACCACTGAGCCATGACAGGAACCTCTCTAGACTGTTTTTATCAATAAAAATTGTTAAAATTCTCCCTATTCTTCAAGACTCAGCTCAAATTACTCCTCCTCCCTAAAGCCCTATGTTATGATACTCCTCTCAGAAAGTACCCTCCCTCTTGTTTAAATCCTGTCATCAATTCCCCTCCTTCACTGACTAATACTATTCTTGTCCACCTTATTTGGGGTCTTAGCTGAGTCTTTTGGAATTTGAGAGGATGTGAGGAGGTGTGTTTGAGCCCTGTAGAGCGGAGTGTCATGTACATGATAGGATTTCAAGAAATATTTGTGTTCTGAATCAATAAATGACCTTGGAATCAGAGATTGGAAATCATCATTTTGACTCTGCTCTAGGGACATATGGAAGAGAACCCAGTAAGTACATTGTTCAGTGCTTGGCAGAACTTGGCTTTGTGTGTTTTTGTTTATTTGTTTTTCTGGCAGTGGGAGTGGGAGGATAGGGAGGTGGGAGAGTAGGGAAGTGGGAGAGAGAGGTGGACCAGCAGGGAGGTTAAGTCTAGTTTATTGGACTGGAAATTTTGATTTCTTCTCCCTTTTTTTCTTTAACCTGGAGATTAACTAGAGAGGCAGCCTCACAGGAAGCAGAATTACCAGCAACAAAAGTCAAACCCCATGGGCTAAAGATCAGGGCTTTGGCTGTGCAAGGATTATTCAGCACCACTAGGGAGTGATCAATTAGTTTTTCTGAGACTTAGAGAGGCATGGGTCAAATGGGGCTTCAGTTAGACACCCCTCCACTACCCAGCTCTGAGCCGACCCCCACAACCAGGTTATTGTAAGGCCTTCAGGAGATAATGGATGTGAGATTGCTTTATAAATAGTACAGTCCACCTGTGATGGACTATGGGGATCTGGGTAAGCCTTTTCTGTAGCAGGCTTAATGCTTAGGAGGATCTCACTGTCTGGTAAATATTTTCTAAGCCTGGTCTGGCCTCTCAGGGCTACCAGAATAGGCCAGCCCTACTCTCTACTGCCCTCAAACCTCTCCCACTTCTCTGGCCCAGATTTTAGCCTGGTTCAGCCTCTGTGGGACAGAGAGAGGGGAAGGAGTCTGCTCTATGGAGCTTGGCTTAAGCTGTCAGTCATTGGGCCCTTGCTACCACTGGGAGGGATATGAGGAATGCAGATTAAGTCTTTCCTATTGACATGATAACTGAGGCTGAGAGTAGGGAAGAAACCTACCTGAGGCTCACAATAATTTATCTGTGGAACTTGGTTTTAAACCCAAGCATAACTGACTGAAGAACTCTACAAGGCACTCTACCTATCTTAACTTCAGTTTCCAACAGGAAAAATGGGACCGAAAATAGAAATCACTCTATATGGATGTTGGAAGGATTCAGTGAATCATTGATATGCTCAATAAATGGCCATTATTATTGTCATACACCAAGTGGTTGAGATTTCCACAGAGCATGGCCTACCATGCCTCCCCTAGCCCACATGTAAGCATGGAAGGCACTGAGAACTTTCATCAGAGTTCTGTAGTTGTCCTTATAGAGATCTTGTACATACTATGTTAGATTTATACCTGAGAATTTAATTTCTTTTAGATAATAATATAAATGATAATGTATTTTAAAATTTCAAATTCTACTTGTTTACTGTTAGTGTATACAACAGCAATGGGTTTTTAATATTAATTTTGTATCCTGCAGTCTTGCTACAATCATTTATTAGTTGCAGAAGTTATTATTATTATTTCCATTTTTCTACGTAGAGGATCATTTCATTTGCAACAAATTTTTATTTATTTGTTCCCAATTTGTATACCTTTCCCCTCTTTATATGTCTTATTGCATTAACTAGAACTTATAGTATGATGTTGAAAACCAGTGGTGGAAAGACACTGGTTTTATTCTTGATCTCAGTGGGAAGGATTCTTATTTCTCACAGTTAAGTATGATGGTAGCTGTAGGGTTTTGTAAATATTTTTATCAATTTGAGGATATTTTTCTCTACACTAGTTTGTTAAGAGGTTTTTTTTTATGAATAGGTGTTGAATTTTGTCAAATGATTTTTCTGAACCTATTTATATGATCATGTGATTTTCCTCTTCAGTCTGTTGATGTAATGAATTACGGTAATTGATTTTCCAATATTGAACCAGCATTGCATACCTGGAACAAATCCCACTTGGTCATGGTTTATTATAATTCTTTGTATACATTGTTAGATTCAATTTGCTAGTATTTTGTGGTTTTTGTTGTTGTTTTTTTAAAGCAAAAGAGATTTATGAAGGCATCAGAGGGGCACAGGCTGAGCTCAAGATGGCACCAGCCCTGACTGTGAGGAGGTGCTACGCCTATAAAGGATTTGTGGCGGAAATCTGAAGCTAGAGATCATGGCGGAAATATGTGGCAGGAACAACGAAGAAGGAGGAGGGGAAGGTCAAGGGAGGGATAGGTGGGAAGGGGCAGGTGGTTGAGTCCCATGACAGAGGGCAGTTAATCCTTGTAGGTGATTAATCTATGCTCCACATTCCGGGAAAGGGTTTAGATCTTGTTCTGGGCCGTACCCATGTCTGCAGCAGGTCTCCAAGGTGAACAGTCACATTTGGGGGGTGTGGGGGGGCCTGTCTCCATCCTCCTGGGAACCTATCATTCCAGACTTTTGTTATATGGGATAAGGGCAATGATCACTCTTCTGGAGCTACTTCTGGCTGGCTAGGGGTGACAAGTACTGGGTGGCCAGACATGGTAGGTTCCTACCACAAAGGATGGGAAGAAAAGAAAAATAAGATTAAATAGAGGTTTGGGATATAGGTTGATACCAGTACTGTTGAAGGAGGAGTATAGTTTTATCTAAGTCAGTTTTAACCATTTGATGTGGTATTAACACATAATTAACAGGAACTATTGTTCATTATACATGTTGCCTCCTTTCTGTTGTTATAAGGGGAAGCCTTGAAAATGTAAGGTTGCAGCTGCCAGTTGAGCTGCTTTGAGAACAGCTGGTGGCATCAAGTCTGACGGGGCACCTTAACCTTAAGTTCTTAGCAATACAAAGGATTGTCTAAAATTATTCCCATAGTATTTCCTAGTATTACTTGGATGTCTGACCCACAGCTACTCCATTCTGCCTTTTCTGTCTAATGGCCAATGCAGATGCCACTGTTAATGATTTCTATGTTTATAGATATGAGAACATGCAAGAATTTGGGCCCATAAAAATCCTTACCTGAAATCTAACTATGTGAAGCCCTGTTCTGTCAGTTTTTCCAGAGCACAGAGTGCCTGCCTTACTCCTGGTCTTCATGCTGAGCTCTGTTGGTGGGGTGGGGGGAGGGCGCTGTGGGTTGGCAGCTGCAGTGGCTCATGTTTTACTCCATGCAGAGGCAAGTGCTATACTTCAATTCACAGTGTTCTCCCATGGTCATAAATTCAACCATAGTTTTGGGAGGCATTTCATCCCACAGTGCTAGGAATGAACATTCCTAGGTCTGGCAAAGATTTCGCTGATAGGTAACTCAATGTACTATAACTGGACTAGGCCTTTTTAACAGTAGCCCAAAGTCTCTGTATCACCAGTCTTCCTAGTCTCTTATGGTCCAGGAAAATATTCCTTCTTGTTGCATTTTCCCATATCTAGACATCACTGATCTCATACGGAACTGTATATCATTTTATCAGAGACGCATTTACAGATTTGGCAATGCAATAAATAGCAATTTTGTAAAAATGGTTAATAAAAATAATATAGATAGCAGTATTAGTTAAGTCATAAATGAAAATTTAAGAGCTTTCACCAAGTACAGCCCAGTATATTCTTGTTCAGCTGGCTTAGTCTGTTTCTTATCTTTAAAGAAATTATATACTGGCTTTGTCCGTTCAGCCTATTTTCCTAGTGTTATTAGGCCGCTTATCCCTAGATGGTTTAATTACTCTCAACATAAGGGAGCCTTTAAATTTAAATTAATATAGCTTGGCAAAGTTATATCCCTTGGCTGAAGTCTTACTTGTTGATGATTGAGCTTGAGTAACTTTAGAAGGAAGTTAGAAGAAAACATATTTATGGTCTGGGTCAGAGCAGATATTAATTGGCAAGGTGAGGGGATCCCACCTAGTAACATCAATAATAAGAGCCTTGGAGGGCAGAAACCCACCAGGGTAAATCAGAAGTAAAACAAATAACCCTATGAGTCAGATGCAGCAATCTTAGGACAGTGGTCTACTTCTGATGTTTTCTTTTTGTCCAGGCATTGGTGTTTTTCTTATTAGAGCCTTATTTTAGGGTGCGTTTGAAGTCAGTGTTCTCTCTATAGACCAGCCCAATGTAGAGGCCCTTCTTAAGTGAGAAATATAAATTTGAGTTAATTTTCTTCACTTTCTTTGTGCATATGGCACTTAAGAATTCCTGATAAGAAACCCTTTATCTATGCTGGAGACAACCCTTTAAATGATACTTTTCCAGAATGTATATATATTCCCCTGGTTATCATGGGACATCTGATATTCACCCAGAGAGAGTAGAGCAATCAGCTTCAGAAACAAGGATAAAATATTTTTTGTAACAATTGAGTTAAACTTTATAATAATGTAACACAGTGGCAAAGAACTATTTGGGAGGTGAGATTTATTTATTTATTTATTTATCTATTTATTTATTTATTTATGTCTTTTTAGGGCCACATCTTCAGCATATGGAGGTTCCCAGGCTAGGGGTCAAATTGGAGCTATAGCTGCCAGCCTATGCCACAGCCACAGCAATTCCAGCGCTGAGCCATGTCTGTGACCTACACCACAGCTCACAGCAACACCGATCCTTAACCCACTGAGTGAGGCCAGGGATCAAACCTGCATCCTCATGGATGCTAGTCAGATTCGTTTCTGCTGAGCCATAACAGGAACTCCTGGGAAGTGAGTTTTAGACAGTAAAATACTAACCTTAATACATGAAACTAGAATATGAATCAAAACTGTCTTTTTCTTTTAAATTACCCTCATTTTTACCAAATATAGCCAAATTAGGACTGTAGAAAGTATACCCCAAATGGAAAATAGGGTTTTAACCATTTCTTTTTCATTATTGAATTTGCCAGGGAGTCTGGAAGAACCAAGTGGCCATCTTGGATTTCCCATAGTCCTGACTGTTGAATTCGCAGCTATTGCTACCTATCATAACTTCTCTGATTTAGGAGCAGACCATTGCCATGCTACAAGGGCATGAGGATGGCAAAAGTCTGACAATGAAGGGTTGATTTTTTGTGCCATAATCTTTATAGATTTTGTTTTTACTTCTCATTTGACAATGTTTCCTCTGTAATTTACACAGGAAGTTTGTAAAAAAATATAAGGAAAACTTTAAAAATACTTGGTCAAATAGAATCATAGATTATTATTTAACATTACTTATTCATTCAACTGAAGTAACAAATGATTTCAAAAGCAAATACAAATTAAAGGTAAAGAAATTCACATAATCTGTTATCAAAAGCAGCATTTTAAGAAAACCTTTTAACAGAGAGATTAAATTCAAATTCAAGTTTCGCACTAGCTTACTTTTAAAATTAGTCTTAAATTACTTTGGTTTCTCTGTTTAGTAACCGAAGTCTCAGTATCTCATTTGACTTTTATCAAGCCTAGGTACAATAGGTATTATACTTATGTTGATGCCTCTAAAGACATGTTTATATTAATTAGATCAACAAACTTTAACTTTAATATTAACATCCAATAATGGATATTGAAATACTGAATATTTTCCAGTTCACGTGAACCAAAAAATAATTTATGCATTTTGAAAATTTATGTAAGCTTTAATTTCCTTTAAGCCAATTAAGTAGAGCTCTTTTATGACTTAATTTTGGCAATGCCATATATGTTACAAAGATACATACAAACAAGCAAAACAGAGAACTCATATTTCCCATTCTGAAGTTTCAGCCATGAATAAGGTAAAACTGTGTAAAACTTGTTGGTTACAAGAGAGACTGGATTCAAATTAGGTTTCTGGAAGATGGAATAAATCAAGCTCACCTGTCTATATGGCTAAATTCCTTTTTACTAATGTTTATGGAAAAGACATAAGATTTCTATTTGTCCCTGAGAATTCAACTTCCAACTTGTACCCCTTTTCCTGAAATTTGTATTTCAAAAAGATGGTGAGATAAGGGTTCCAGAAGGCCAGGTGGAACATCTGCATCTCAAAGGCACAGGAAAATTCCTCCTGGGATGCCTTTTTCCTTTGAGGCCAGAAAAAATTTCCCTCAATACTTAAAAGTCTCTTCCCTGAGACCTTAAAGGCCATGTCAAGTAAGACCAGGAATGGAGTTTGTGGGCCCTGTTCTAATTTTTGTAATTTTTCTCTGTCAGGGGAAGCCTGGCTTATAAAATGGACTGCAAGAATGGCACATCCTTCACTGGTCTCAGGTCTGGATTAGTGTGTAGATCAGACATGGGAAGGGGACATGGACCCTGGTTGTGCCTAAGACTCCATTAGCAACTTCCCTCTGGGGTGTGTATTGGGGTTGACAGGGGTACGTGGATGGGTCTTTTAACTCAGTTTGAATGGGAGCATGATGTTGAGGCTATGGAGTGGGTGGAGGTATCCCATACCCTGAGCAAAACAATGGAGGCTGGAAGAGGTAGCTTATAAGGTTCTGAGTGAGCAAGGAGGAGGATGAGGGGTCAGAGACAGAGATAGGAGTGAGATGTGTAAGGGAGGCTCTGAATTTATATAAAATGTCTCTGCTGAGAATCAGGGTTTCTTATACTGAAGAAGGGTCTAAATTTGTATATTTTTGGAGAGCCTCTGTTAAGCAAGAAAGAAAGAGGACAGGGTTCTCATCTGGGCCTTAGCAATTTCTTTTAGTTTTTCATAATTAACAGCTCTGTATGCTGCTTTCCAGAGTCCTGCTATGAGACAAGTTACCATGTGACTCCAGTGTCTGCAGCCATGGGGGATCTACCTGATAGTCCCAGTTTGGATCCTGTCTGGGGACTGCACTGCTCTAGCCAGCTGGTGGTTATCTTACTGGTGGAGGTCTTCAACATGGGCCTGAGTGGCAAACCAGACCCTTTCCTTTTCCTCAGGGGAGAGGGTGGAGGATAAGATGACATAGATGTCATGCTGTAGGAGAAAATGTCCTGATAAAAAGGTAGAAAGGAGACATCCTGGCCATGATGACTAAGCAAAGTCCAGCCAACTGCCCCTAACCACTCCTCCTCCATGCATCCACTTTTGTAAACTTGCTTCCACATCTACTACCTTGCCTGTCCTCACTCCAGTCCATCCTGCCAAGCACAGACCCAGAAGAACTAGCCCATAAAAGCCTTGTGAAACCCTTCCTTGGGGCTCAGACTCCGGAGAGTGATCTCCCCTGAGCCCACCGGCATAATAAACCTGAGTTCTCCAACACTCCGAGTGCTCACTTGGTTTCTCGCTGGGTAAAAGAGCTCCTGGAGCTGATACAATGCAGCCACAGGGCTGCTGACAATGCCAGGAGTGAGATATTTGAATTGCTTAATGTAGGTGGAGGTGTCAGAAGAGAAGGTGCCTAATCTTTTTTCAATTTGAGAGAGGTTGGACATTGAAAAATGGACATGGACCTGGACAATCCCTTTAGTTCCTGCAACTTCCCCTAAAGGGAGCAAAGGAACTGGTTGAGAGGTGTCTTTGGAGGCAGGAGGTCAGTCTGGGACTGTGTGTGAGGAGGAAAGAGGGGTTGGGATCTTGATTAGGATAGGGTGGAGCTGAGGAACCTGAGGGTGGAGGAGAGGAGGTTTGTGAGCTGGTGAGAGAGCTAGCTGCATGGAGAGGGTTATACGGGGAGGACAATGATCTGCAGGATCAAAGGACAAGATATCAAAATCAGAGGGAGGTAGTTGTGAATGAAGAAGAAGAATTTGAAAGGTGGAATAAGAACAGAGGGAGGGTTGGGAGTTGAGGGTAAAGGAGGCCTGAACGTGGAGAATTTCGAACAACTTGCCATTACATTGACAAAATTTATCGAGGCCACGTGAGATATTAAATTCAAAAGCACCATTTTGGGGCCATCGAGAGCCATTATCCAATCTGTATTTTGTCCAAGCCATATTACATTTTTAAAATGCTTGGACCTAATATCTTCTTTTAGTCTGAGATTATCTAAAGTTTGTAAGAGGCAGCCAAGAGGCGTGTTCTGGAGGAAGTGTTCCCCATGATTAGAAGAGAAGACTAAGAGGTTATGGAGGGTAAGTAAGGGACCACCTTTGGGAGTGCCACTACTCAGGCTGGGCATCCCCAAGGTCTGGGTAGTGGACCCGAGAAAAGAGAGAGAGGTTGCGCTCTGATGTGGGCATCCCCAGATCAGAGGAACTGGGGCAGTGGCCGTGGAGTCTTCTGACCTAGTGCTAGGATTTTTCTGAGAGGATTGCATTCTAATGTGTCAGAGGAACCAGGGCCCAGTGGCCATGCTGACAGAAGACCTGGAAGGGTGGCAATTACTCACCTGAGAATTAGGAGGTCGGTGTTGGATGCGGAGTCGGTAGTGGAAAGGCAAAGTTCCTGGTTTGGTGTTCCTCCCTGGCTGGGCTCAAGAGGGTTGGAGGGGAGGTGCGTAGATCAGGGGCCCAAACCTGGCTGGGATCTTGAGGTTAGCCCAGGATGAGCTGCCCCTGCCTGCTGCTCTCAGGGTTGCAAACCCTGGAGTTTTGGGCACTGCTGACCTGCTTGTTATTCCCTCACCATTCCCTCCCTGGTTTCAGCACCAAATGTTAGGTTTGCCGAGGGAGGAATGTCAAGGCCAAGTTAGTAAAGCAAAAGGCATTAGAGGGCCATGGGCTGAGCTCAAGATGTTGCCAGCCCAATTTGCTAATATTTTGTTGAATATTTTAGCATCTATGTTCATGAGAGATATTGGTATGTAGCTTTTTTTTTGGTAATATTCTTTGGTGTTGGTTTTGAGGTAATGCTAGTCACATGGAATGAGTTAGGAAGTACTGCCTCTACATTTGTCTTGTGGAAGAGACTGTAGAGAATTGGTATAATTTCCTCCTTAAATGTTTGGTAGATTTCATCAACCCATGTGGACCTGGTGCTTTTTTGTTTTGGAAGGTTATTAATTATTGATTCAATTTCTTGAGTAGATATATGTCTATTCAGATTGTCTATTTCTTCTTATGTCAGTTTTGGCAGATTGTGTCTCTCAAGAAATTGGTCCATTCTAGGTTATCAAATTTGTGGGCATAGAGTTGTTCATAATATTCTTTATTATCCTTTAACATTCATGTTATCTGTAGTTATGTCCCTCCTTTTGTTTTTGATGTTAGTAATTTTTCTCTCTCTTTTTCTCTTCATTAGCATAGCTGGAGAATTATTGATTTTATTTATCTTTTCAAAGAATCAGCTTTGTGTTTCATTGATTTTCTTTATTGTTTTCCTGTTTTCAGTTTCCTTGATTTTTCACTCTAGCATTTATAATTCCTTTTTCTTCTGCCTACTTTTTTTCTATTAACTTTACTGAGGAATAGTTGACAAATATAAATGCATATACTTAAAATATACAATGTGATTTGATATACATTGTACAGTGATTACAGAGATCAACTCAGTTACACATAAGATTTCCCTGTGGCTCAGTGGATTAAAGATCTGGCTTCGTCACTGCTATAGCTTGGGCTACTGTTGTGTTGGGTTCAGTCCATGGCCTGGGAACTTCCACATGCCTTGGGCATGGCAAAAAAGAGAGATAATTACATATCTATCACCCCGTATAGTTGATTAGTTAAGTGTGTGTGTGCGTGCGTGCGTGTGTGTGTGTGTGTGTGCGCGTAGGGAAAGAATGTTTAAGATCATCAATTTTCAAGTATATATTACTGTATTATTAACTGTAGTCACAATGCTGTATCCCCAGAACTTATTCTTACTGCAATTGATAATGTGTACCATTTGACCTACAGTATTCCATTTTCCCCCTCACTTCAGGCCCTGGAAACCACTCTTTTCTGTTTATGAAATTGACTTTAATTTAGATTCTGTATCTAAGTGGTGCCATACAATATTAGTCTTTCTCTGTGTGGCTTACTTCACTTAGCATAATACCCACCAGGTTCATCTCTGTTGTCGCAAATGGCAAGATTTCCTTCCTTTTATGGCCAAATAATATTCCATTTTGTATATATACCATGTATTTCATTATCCATTTTCTATCAATGGATAATTAGGATGTATTTATGTATTGGTTATTGTAAATAATGCTGCAATGAATAGGGGGTTCAGATATCTCTTTGTGATCATGAATTTATTTCCTTTGGGTATAAAGTCAGAAGTGGCATTGCTGAATCATATGATAGTCCTATTTTTAATCTTTTGAGGACCTGATATACTGTTTCCCATAATGGCTGTACCACCAACAGTACACAAGAATTTTCTCCCTGTCCTCTCCAACACTTGTTATCTCTTGTCTTTTTGATAATAGCCACATTAACAGATGAGAGTTATTATCTCATTGTGGTTTTTACTTGCCTTTCCTTGATGATTAGTGATAGTGAGCACCTTTTCATGCATCTGTTGGCCATGTGTATGTCTGAGGAAAAAATGTCTCTTTAGATCCTCTGCCCATTTTTAAATTAGTTTTTTTTTCCTATTGTGTTGTATCAGTTCTTTATATATTTTGAATGTAACCCTTTATCCAATATATGGTTTACAAATAATTTTTCCTATTCTGTAGGTTGCCTTTTCATTTTGTTGATAGTTTTTCTCTGTACAGAAGCTTTTTAGTTTAGTTTTTTTTTTTTTGTCTTTTTGCCATTTCTTGGGCTGCTCCCGCAGCATATGGAGATTCCCAGGATAGGGGTTGAATCGGAGCTGTAGCTGCCAGCCTACACCACGTCCATAGGAACGCGGGATCTGAGCTGCGTCTGCAACCTACACCACAGCTCACAGCAACGCCGGATCCTTAACCCACTGAGCAAGGCCAGGGATCAGATCCGCAACCTCATGGTTCCTAGTCACATTCGTTAACCACTGAGCCACGACAGGAACTCTGGAAGCTTTTTAGTTTGATGTAGTTACACCTGTTAATTTTTGCTCTGGTTGTTTGTGCTTTTGTTGTTAGACCTAATAAGTAATTGCTGAATTTAATGTCAAAGAGTTTTTTCCTTAACTTTTTCTAGGAGTTCTATGGCTTCAGGTCTTACATTCAAGTATTTCATCCATTTTGTATTAATTTCTATGAGTGTCGTAAAATAGGGGCCAATTTCATTCTTTTGCATGTAAATATTCATATTTTCCATCACTATTTATTGAAGAGACCATTCTTTCTTCATGGGTATTGCTGGCTCCTTTGTTAAATACATTGATTATATATTCATGGATTTATTTCTGGTGTCTCAGTTCTTTCCCATTGGTCTCTGTAGCTATTTTTATGCCAGTACTGTCTAATTTGTTTGTTTGTTTGTTTGTTGGCTGCCCTGAGGCATATGGAGTTCCTGGGCCAGGGATCAGATCCAAGCCAGAGTTGTTGGACCCTTTATCCCACTGTGCCAGGCCGAGGATCAAATCTGCATCCTGGCAATGCAGAGGCACTGCAGATCTTAGTGCACCACAGTGGGAACTCAAGTACTGTATAGTTTTGATTACTATAGCTTTATAACGGAGGTTGAAACCAGAAAGTGTGATGTCTCCAGTTTTGTTCTTCTTTCTCAGGATTGCTTTGGCAGTTTGAGGGCTTCTGTGGTTGCATAAAGATTTTATTTTTGGTTTTTCTATTTCTGGGGAAAATACCATTGGAATTTTGATGGGAATTGTGTTGAAAATGTAGATGACCGTGGATGGTAGGCACATTATAACAATATCAGTTTTCATTCTATGAATATAGACTATCTTTCCATTTAGTGTCTTCAGTTTCTTTCATCAATGTCATAATTTTTATTGTACAGATTTTCACTACCTTGGATAACTTTATTCCTGAATATTTTTATTGTTTTTAATGCTGTTGGGAACAGGATTTTTTTTCTTTACTTCTCTTTCGGGTAGTTTGTTTTTAGAATATAGAAGTATGCTTGTGTCTTGTATGTTGATTTTTCTATCCTGCAACTATACCGAATTCAGTCATTAGTTCTAACATTTTTTTGGTGTTTTATTATTTTTTATAAATAACATGTATTTTACATATATGTAAGATTATGTCTTCTGCAAATAGCAAAAATTTTACTTCCTTCTTTTCTATTTGGATGTCTTTTAAATCTTTTTCTTACTTTATTGTTCTGGCTCTGACTTTCAGTACTTTGGAAAACTACAAAACATTGCTGAAATAAATTAGATAAAATCTAAATAAATGGAAAGACATTCCATGTTTGTGGATTGGAAGACTTAATATTATTAAAATGTCAATACTCAAATATATTTAAAAAATAAAATAAAAAAGAAAAGAAATTGACACATAATGTCAACACTATCTGAAGTGATCTACAGATTCAGTGCAACCCTTATCAAAATCCTAATGACCTTTTTGCAGAACTAAAAAAAACCATCTAAAATTCACATGAAATTTAAGGGAACACAGAATAGCAAACACAATCTTGAAAAAAAAGGAACAAAGCTAGACTACTTAAAAACTTATTACAAAACTACAGTAATCATAACAAGGTAGTATTTGCATAGACAAACATAGAGACCAATGGAATTGAATATAGAACCCAGAAATAAACCCTTGCACATAATGGTCAAATTATTTTTGACAAGGGTTTCAATGGGAAAAAGAACAATCTTTTCAACAAACGGTTATAAGAAAACTGTATATCCACAAGCAAAAGAATTCAGTTTGACCCTTACCTAACACCATATACAAAACAAAAACAAAAACAAAAACAAAAACAAAAACAAAAACAAAACCTCAGGAAGGATCAAGGATATATATGTAAGACCTAAAACGAAATTTTAGGGCATTCCCGTGGTGGCGTAGTGGTTAACGAATCCGACTAGGAACCATGAGGTTGCGGGTTCGATCCCTGGCCTTGCTCAGTGGGTTAAAGATCCAGCATTGCTGTGAGCTGTGATGTAGGTCGCAGACGCGGCTCAGATCCCACGTTGCTGTGGCTCTGGCGTAGGCTGGTGGCTACAGCTCTGATTAGACCCCTAGCCTGGGAACCTCCATATGCCGTGGGAGCGGCCCAAGAAATGGCAAAAAGACAAAAATAAATAAATAAATAAAACGAAATTTTAGAAGAAAACATAGGACAAAAGCCTCATGACATTGGATTTGGCAATTATTTCTTGGATAAGACACCAAAGGTAGAAATAACAAGAAAAATAGATAAATTCAATGTCATGAATATTTAAAAATTGTACATCAAAAGAAACTATCAACAAGGTAAAGATGATGGGGGAATATATTTGCAAATTATGTATATTACAAGGGATTAATATCCATAATGTATAGAGAACTCCTGAAACCCAACAAACAAAAACCAAACAAACTGATTAAAAAATGGGCAAAGGACTTGACATTTCTCCAGAAGTTATACTAATAGCCAACAAGCCTATGAAGAGATGGTCAACATCACTGAAAATTAGAGAAATGAAATTCAAAAGCAAAATGAGATGTCACCTCACATTCATTAGACTGGCTCTTATTTTTTTTGAAAGGGAAAGGAAAATAATGAGTGTTGCTGAGGATGTGGTGAAATTGGAACTTTTGTGTACTATTGCTGTGTGAAATGGTACAACCACTGTGGAAAACAATATGGCAGTCCTCAAAAAATTAAAAAAGAAATTAACATGTCATTTGGCAATCCCACTTCTGGACATATATACAGAGGAATTGAAAGCAAGATCTCAAAGAGATATTTGTATACCCATGTTTATTGTAACAATACTCACAATAGCCAAAAGGGGAAGCAACCTAAAAGTTCATCAATGGATAAATGGATAAAGAAAATATAGTGTATATATAATATAATATCATTCTACCTTTAAAGAGAAAATCCTGTCACATGCTATAACATGAATGAATCTGAGGATATTATGCTAAGTGAGATAAGCCAGTTACAAAAAGTCAAGGGTTCTTTTACATTAAAAATTTTTTTTAAAAAATTAATTTTTAAAATTAAAAAAATTTTAAACATTATAGTTGATTTACAATGTTCCTTCAATTTCTGCTGTATAGCAAAGTGACCCAGCCACACATACATTCTTTTTTTGTCATACTATCTTTCATCATGTTCTGACCCAAGAGACTAGGCAAAGTTTCCTGTGCTGCATAGTAGGACCCCATTACTTATCCATTCTAAATGTAATAGTTTGCATCTACCAACCCTAAATTCCCTGTTGTGTCTTTCTTAATGTCAGTACCATAATTAGTATAGTTTTGTAATATAGTTTAACTCTAGATACCTTGATTGATGTCTCCAGCTTTGTTCTTTTTTCTCAAAATTGCTCTAGCTATTCGGAGTCTTTCGTAGATTTACATAAATTTTAGTATTCTCTTTTCTATTTCTGTAAAAAATGCCATTGGAATTTTGATGGAGATAAGAGTGAATCTGTAGATCACTTTGGGTAGTATATAAATTTAAACAATATTAATTCTTCCAACTCAGGAAATAAGGTGTAATTCCATTTACTTATGTCTTCAAAATTCTTAATTTTTCTGTAGTTTTATGAGTAGAAATCTTTTACATCTTTATTTGTAAGTATTCTATTTATCTTCATACTATTTTAAATAGACTTCTTTTCTGAATTTCCTTTTTAGAAAGTTTGAGGTTAGTGTATAGACATGCAACTGATTAAATTTTTTATTTTGGTAAAATACACTTAACATAAAAGATATCATCTTAACCATTTTTAAGTGCACAATTCAGTGGTATTAAATACATCACTCACATTGTTGAGCAACTGTCACCAACACCCATCCTCCTAACCTTTGTTATCTTGTGAATCTGAAACTCTATACCTATTAAAGATCTCCCAATTTCCCTTTCCCCTATCCCATGCTAACCACCATTATACACTCATCTTTATGATTTTGACTATTCAAAGTACCTCATGTAAGTGGAATCATACAGTATTTGTCTTTTTGTGGCTGGCTTATTTTACTTAACATGATGCCCTCGCTGTTCATCCATATTGTAGGATGTTGCAGAATTGCTCTCGTTTTAAAGCTGAATAACACTCCATTGTATGTACAATTGCATTTTGTCTATCAACTCATTCTTTGGGAATTTGGGTTGCTTTTGTGTTTCATCTCTTTTGAACAGTGCTGCTAAGAGGGTACAAATATCTCTTTGAGGCCTTACTTTAAACTCTTTTGGTTATACATTCAGAAAAGGAATTCCTGGATCATATGGTAATTCAATTTTTTTTGTTTTTTTTTTTGTTTTTGTCTTTTTAGGGCCGCACCCATGGCATATGGAGGTTCCCAGGCCAGGGGTCAAATCGGAGCTATAGCTGCCGGCCTAGACCACAGCCACAGCAACGTGGGATCCGAGCCGCATTTTTGACCTACACCACAGCTCACAGCAACACCAGATCCTTAACACGCTGAGCAAGGCCAGGGATGGAACCCACAACCTCATGGTTACTAGTTGGTTTGTTAACCACTGAGCTACAGCAGGAACTCCAGTAATTCAATTTTTAGTATTTGTGAACTGCCATACTATTTCCCACAATGGCTGTACAATTTACATTCACATCAATTGTGCATAAGGGTTCAAATACCTCCACATTCACGACAACACTTGTTTTTTGTTATAGTAGCCATCCAAGTGGGTCTGAGGTGACATCTCATTGCAGTTTTTTGTCATTTTAGGGTTGCACACGCGGCATATGGAGTTTCCCAGGCTAGGAGTCAAATCAGTGCTTGTAGCCACTGGCCTATGCCACAGCCCCAGCAATGCCAGATCCAAGCTGTGTCTGCAACCTACACCACAGCTCACAGCAACACCGGATCCTTAACCCACTGAGTGGGGCCAGGGATCGAACCTACATCCCTGTGGATGCTAGTCAGATTCGTTTCTGCTGAGCCACAATGGGAACTCCATATTGCAGTTTTGATTTTAATATCTTTAATGATTAGTGACATTGCACATCTTTTCATGTGATTTACAATGTAATATTTGTTTCAGATGTACAACATAGTTATTAGATACTTTTATGGATTATAGTACATTTAAATTTATCATAAAATATTGGCTATATTCCTGTGCTATATGTTATTTTCTTGTACCTTGTTTATTGTACACCTAGTAGTTTGTACCTCTTAATCCCTTCCCCATATCTTGTCCCTCCTCCTCCTCCTAACTGGTAACCACATGTTTGTTCTCTCTACCTATGAATCTGTTTCTTTTTGTTATAATCATTCGTTTGGGTTTGTTTGTTTGTTTTCTTTGTTTTGCTTTTTAGGGCCACACCTGTGGCATATTGAAGTTCCCAGGCTAGGGGTCGAATCACAGTTTCAGCTGCTGGCCTATGCCATGGCCACAGCAAAATGGGATCTGAGCCGCATCTGTGACCTACACCACAGCTCACGGTAATGCCGGATCCTTAACCCACTTAGTGAGGACAGGGATCGAACCCACATCTTCATGGATACTAGTCAGGGTCATTGTCCCTGGGCCACGATTGTTACTCCCCATTTGCTTTATTTTTAAAATTCCACATATAGGGAATTCCTATATATCCCCCCCCCTTTCTTTGTCTTTTTGCCTTTTCTAGGGCTGTTCTCGCGGCATATGGAGGTTCCCAGGCTAGTGGTTTAATCGGAGCTGTAGCAGCCAGCCTACACCACGTCCACAGCAATGCCAGATCCGAGCCATGTCTACGACCTACACCACAGCTCACGGCAACTCCGGATCCTTAACCCACTGAGCAAGGCCAGGGATCGAACCTGCAACCTCATGGTTCCTAGTCGAATTCATTAACCATTGAGCCACTAAGGGGAACTCCGGGAATTCCTGTACATATTCCCATTTCTTTATCCATTTACCTGTTGTTTTAAAAAAATTGATGTATAGCTTATTTACAAAGTTTCAGGTATTTAGCAATATAACTCACCCTGGTATACACCTGAAATGTTGTAATTCAAACACACACACACACATTCCTTTTCAGGTTCTTTTCCTTTATAGGTTATTACAAGATATAGATACAGTTGTCTGTGCTATATAGTAGGTTCGTGTTTATTTATTTTCTATGTAGTAGTGTGTATCTGTTAATCCCAAATTTCCAATTTATTCCTCCCTCCTTTCCCTTTTGGTAATCATAAATTTGTTTTCTATACTTGTGCATCTATTTCTATTTTGTAAATAAATTAATTTGCATCATTTTTGTTTCCATGTATAAATGATAATCATGTAATATTTGTCTCTCTGACTTTCCTCACTTAGTGTGATAATTTCTAGGTCCATCCATGTTGCTGCAAATGGCATTATTTCATTCTTTTTAATGTCTGAGTAATATACTATATCTTCTTTATTCATCCATCTGTTAATGGTCATTTAGTTTGCTTACATGTCTTGGCATGTAAATAGTGCTGCTATGGACATTGGGGTGAACGTACCTTCTCAAATGAGAGTTTTTGTCTTTTCTGAATATATGCCCAGAAGTGGATTGCTGGATAATAATGTAACTCTATTTTTCATTTTTAAGGAACCTCCATATTGTTCTCCAAAGTTGCTGCACAAATTTACATTCCCACCAATAGTGTACGAAGGTTTCCTTTTCTCCACATCCTCTCTATCCATTCATCTGTTAATGGACACTTAGATTGCTTTCACATCTTGGCTATTGTGAACAATGCTTCTATGAACATGGAGTGCATATATCTTTTCTAATTAGTGGTTTTTAAAAATATATAACCAGGAGTGAAATTGCTGCTTCACATGCTAGTTCTATTTCTGTTTTTTGACGAACCCCCCTACTGTTTTCCACATTGGCTATACCAATTTATATTCCTACCAACAGTATGCTAGGGTTCCCTTTTCTCTGCATTCTTGTGAACATTTATTACTTGCCTCTTTGATAGCCATTCTGACAGGTGTGAGTTGATAACTCATTATGGGTTTGATTTACATTTTCCTGGTGATTGGTCATGTTGAGCATGTTGAGCATCTTTTCATGAGCCTGTTGGTCATCTGTATATCTTCTTTGGAAAAATGCCCATTCAGGTCTCTGCTCATTCTTTAATTATGTTGTTTGTTTGTTTGTTTTTTGATATTGTATTGTATGAGCTCTTCATATATTTTGGATATTAACCCCTTATCAAACATATCATTGGCAAATATCTTCTCTCATTCATTATGTTGTTATTCTGTTTTGTTAATGACTCCCTTCGCTGTGCAAAAGCTTTTAATTAGGTCCCATTGTTTATTTTTGCTTTTGTTTCTCTTGCCTGAGGAATAGACCCCCAAAATATTCCTAAGATATATGTCAAAGAGTATACTGCGTGTGTTTTATTCTAAGAGTTTTATGATTTCTGTTTTTACACTTAGGTCTTTAATCCATTTTGAGTTTATTTTTGTATATTTTGTGAGAAAATGTTTTAACTTCAGTCTTCTTTTTTTGGGGCTGTACCTGCAGTATATGGGTGTTTCCAGGCTAGGAGTTGTAGAGCTGCAGCTGCTGGCCTACATCACAGCCACAGCAATGCTAGATACAAGCCACATCTGTGACCTACATCACAGTTCATGACAATACCAGATCTTTAACCAACAGAGGCCAGGGATCGAACCCACATCCTCATGGATACTAGTCAGGTTCGTTACTGCTGAGCCATGACAGGAACTCCTAACTTCGTTCTTTTTTTTTATGTACCTGCTTGGTTTTCCCAAAACCAGTTATAGAGAGACTGTCATTTCTCTATTGTATATTCTAGATTTTTTGTCAGAGTTTATTGACCACATATGTGTGGACTTATTTCTAGGGTCTGTATTGATCTATGTGTCTGTTTCTGTGCCAGTACCATGCTGTTTTGATTACTGAAGTTTTGTGGTATACCACAAAATCTGAAGTCAGAAAGTGAGAAACCTCCAGCTTTGTTCCATTTTCTCAGGATTGCTTTGGCAACCCATGGTCTTTTGTAGTTTCATATAAATTTTAGCATTGTTTTTTTCTAGTTCTATGAAAAATGTCATTAGTATTTTGATAGGGATTTCAATAAATTGGTAGATTGCTTTAGGTAGTATGGACATTGTAATGTTAATTCTTCCAACCCATGAATGTGAGATATCTTTCCATTTCTTTGTATCATCTTCAGTTTCCTTCATCTAGTTTGTAGATGTTAAATTGGTTAAGTTTATTCCTAGGTATTTTGTTCTTTTTGATGCAATTGTAAATAGGTTTATTTCCTTGCTTTCTCTTTCTGATAGTCATTATTAGTGTATAGATAGGTAAAAAATTTCTGTATATTGATTTTTTTCTACAACTTCACTGAATTTTAAAAATCAATTCTAATAGTTTTATTTATATTTTTTGGTGGAGACTTTAGGTCTCCATGATATATAGTATCATGTCATCTGTAAGTAGTGATAGTTTTACTTCTTCCCTCCTGATTTGAGTGCCTTCTATTTCTTTTATTTGTATGACTGTTTTTGCTAAGACTTTCAACACTATGCTAAAAAGAAGTGGCAACAGTGGGGGGTCCTTTTCTTGTTCCTATTTTTAGGGAAAAATTTTCAGGTTTTCACCACCAAATGTGATGTTAGCTGTGGGTTTGTCATACATGGCCTTTGTTATGTTGAGATATGTTCTACCCATGCCAATTTTGTTGAGGGTTAATCATGAATGCATGTTGAAATTTGTCAAATGCTTTTTCTGTACCTATTGAGATGTTCATGTAACTTTCACTTGTTATGTTAATGTGTATCACATTGATTGCTATGTGGATTTTAAATCATGCTTGTATCCGTGGAATAAATCATACTTGATTATGGTGTATGATCCTTTTAATTTGTTGTTGAATTTTTTTTTATATTTTGCTAAGGATTTTGCAACTATATTCATCAGGGATTGGCCTGTAATTTTCTTTTTTGTAGTGTATTTGTCTGGTTTTGGTATCATGGTAATTATAGTCCCATTGAATGAAGTTGGGAGTGTTCCCTCCTCTTCAGTTTTTTGGAAGTGTTTAAGATGCATAGGTATTAGCTCTTCTTTATACATTCAATAGAATTCCCCTGTGAAGATGTCTGGTCTTGGACTTCTGTTTGGCAGTCTTTTTATTTCCAGTATTGAATTAATTCGGTTTCAACACAAGCAGTAGGTCTGTTCAGATTATATATTTCTTCCTGATTCATTTTTGGAAGATTGTGTTTCTAGGAATTTATCCATTTCTTCCAGGTTATTCGATTTGTTGACATATAACTACTGTAGTATTTGATTTTGTCTCTGTGATATCAGTAGCAATTTCTCCTCTTTTATTTCTTGTTTTATTTATTTGGGTCCTTTCTCTTTTTTCTTGATGAGCCTAGCTTAAGGCTTATCAATTTTGTTCATCTTTTTAAAAAATAGACCTTAGTTTTATTGATCTTTTTCTATTCTTTTTTTTGAGCTTTATTTATTTCTGCTGAGATCTTTTCTTTTTTTGTCTTTTCTATGACTGCACCCATGGCATATGGAGGTTCCCAAGCTAGGGGTCCAATCAGAACTGTAGCTGCTGGCCTATGCCAGAGCCACAGCAACATGGGATCTGAGCCACGTCTGCCACCTACACCACAGCTCATGGCAATGCCGGATCCTTAACCCACTGAGCGAGGCCAGGGATCGAACCTGCAAACTCATGGTTCCTAGTCAGATTCGTTAACTAGTGAGTCACGACAGGAACTCCCTATTTCTGCTGAGATATTTATTACTTCTTTTTTTCTTCTGATTTTGGGCTCTGTTTCTCTTTCTTTTTTAAATTCCTTTAGACAGTAAATTATGTTTTTTGAGACTTTTCTCATTTTTTGGCTATAAACTTCCCTCAAATTTCTTTTGCTGCATCCCATAAATTCTGGAAATTGTGTTTTTATTTCCATTTATCTCAAGGTATTTTCTGATTTCCTCTTTGATTGCTTCATTGACCCATAGGTTTTTTTAGTACCATGTTGTTTAGTCTATACATGTCTGTATTTCCCCCCTTTCTCTTCTAGTTATTGAGTTTTAGTTTTATACTATTGTGATGAAGAAGATGCTTGATATATTTTCTATCCTCTTAAATTTTTTAAGAATTGTTTTGTGGCTTAACATGAGATCTATTTTGGAGAATATTCCATTTGCACTTGAGAAGAATGCGTATTCTGCTGTTTTTGGATGGAATGTCCTATAAATAAATATTTATTAAATCCCACTGTTCTAATATGCCATTTAAGGCCACTTTTTCTTCATTGATTTTCTGACTGGCTGATCTGCCCATTGATATAAATGGGGTGTTAGAGTCCCCTGCTATCATTATGTTATTGTTAATTCCTCCCATTATGTCCATTAATATTTGCTTTATATATTTGAGGCATATATATTTAGAAATATTATATACTCTTCTTGTAATGATCCCTTTATCATTACAGAATGCCCTTCTTTGCCTTTGTTATACATTTTTCTTTAAAGTCTGCTTCTTCTGAAATGAGTTTTGCTACCCCAGCTTTCTTGTCATTTCCATTTGCATGGACTATCTTTTTCCATTCCCTCATTTTTAGAATGTGTTTGTGTCTTTGGCTCTGAAGTGAGTCTCTTGGAGGCAGCATATGGATGGGTCTTTTTTTTCTTTAAACTCAATCAACCTCCCTATGTCTCTTGATTGAAGCATTTAGTCCATTGACATTTAAAGAGGTTATTGATAGGTATGTACTTATAAGCATTTTGTTACTTGTTTTCTGGGCTTTTTATTTTTTTCTTTTCCCCCACTTTCTTTGTGTTTTCTTTCTCTTTTCTTTATTATTATTATTTTTTGGTCTTTTTTCTATTTCTTTGGGCTGCTCCTGCAGCATATGGAGGTGCCGAGGCTAGGGGTCGAATCGGAGCTGTAGCCACTGGCCTACGCCAGAGCCACAGCAACACGGGATCCAAGCTGCGTCTGTGACCTACATCACAGCTCACGGCAATGCCGGATTGTTAACCCACTGAGCAAGGGCAGGAACCAAACCCGCAACCTCATGGTTCCTAGTTGGATTTGTTAACCACTGTGCCACGACGGGAACTCCATTCTGGTCTTTTTTGTAGTTCTTCTCTGTTCCTTTTTACTTCTCTTAGTGTCTCACCTTGTGAATTTATTTTAGTGATTTTTTTTTTAGTGGTGATCTTGTGATTTTGTTTAGTGTTGATTCTTGTGATCTTTCTCTTCAGTTTTTGTCTATCTATTGTAAGTTTTTTGATTTGTGCTTACCATGGGGTTTATATATGTTGACCTCTAACTATATCTACTTATTTTAAACTGATGGTCGTTTAAGTTCAAATATATTCTAAAATCTCTGTTCTTTTTACTCCTCTCCCCCACAATTTTTATATCATAGCTTACATCTTCATTTCTATTCTTTAACTTTTTATTGCAGTTATAGTTGATTCACAATTTTTGTCTTTTAACCTTTATAGTAACTTATTTAAGTGACTGATCCACTGCCTTTACTATATATTTACCTTTAGTCTTTCTATATTTTTAAATTTCTCACTGTAGTCTTTAATAATCTCATTGTAGAACCTTTAATATTTCTCATAAGTTTGGTTTAATGGTGATGAACCCTTTTAGTGTTTGCTTATCTGAGAAGCTCTTTATCTCTCCTTTGATTCTGAATGATAACCTTAATAGTTAGAGTGTACTAGATTTTAGTTTTTTTCCTTTCAGTGCTTTAAATATATCAAGCCATTCCTTTATTGCCTACAAATTTTCTACCTAAAGACTAGCTGACAGCCTTATGAGGGATTCTTTGTATGTGATTCTTTGTTTATCTCTTTTTGTCTTTAAAATACTCTCTTTAACTTTTGTGATTTTAATCATGGTATGCCTTGGTGTTGGGCTGTTTGGATTCACTTTATTTGGAAGTCTCTGGGCTTCCTGTACCTGGATATCTGTTTCCTTCATGTTCAGAAAGTTTTCAGCCATATTTTCATCAAATGTATTTTCTACCCCTTTCTCTCTGTCTTCTTCTGAGCTCCCTATTATGCAAATGTTAGTACTCTGATTCGATGCAATCTCTATCAAAATCCCAAGAACATTTTTCACAGAAATATAACAAAAATTATAAAATTTGTATGTAACCACAAAAGATCCCAAATTGCCCCCTCTGCAGGGGCTTTTCACTTTAGGCAGCTCTTGAAAAATGTGTTGTTTTGAATCACAAATTATAATCCCAAGCCAAACAGTGGAAACTGCCTCATCATGCTTTGGTTTGGGAAAGGGACCACACTTTAGCCTCTGCAGGTTGATTTCTTAGGGCTGCTTCCTCCATCTGAGGGTACTACATACATGGGTGAATACTTTTACAATTATATTGCTTGCTATACCCACCAGGAACACCTCTGCAGAGCAGGTAACCTCTTTCTTTTCTAAGTATATCCTGCCTCCATTTGGCACTCCTGACCTCATTGACTCAGATCAAGAACCTCATTTTACCACCATGTAACACAACACTGTACTCTCCAACAGGGTATCCAATGGAAATTTCAACTTATGTACCAACCACATACCTCTGACATTATTGAACTCCATGATGAGCTTTTAAAATTCTTGCTCCTAAGTGGACTTCCTTGTTGCAAGGGGCATTACCACTTTAAACTCTAGGCCATATGGTCACCATTTTCATACCAACTGGGCTTGTTCAGCCATGCTGTCTATGTTTGTTATCATGAGATAATCTGATGCCTTCAAGTTATGGGACAGTATTATTTACATTTTCCCCAACAATTTTGATTTCCTTTAAATTTAAAATGTCAACTACTATGCCTTTTAATATTTGTTGGTGATGTGATGAGGGACAGGTTGTTGATTATGACTTCCTAGTCATAGATAGTCCTGGCCTGTTAAAAGATCATAGACCCACTATGCTGCTGCTGGATCACAATTACCACCTTGTATGCACATTCCAATGTATAGTGGCTTTAGTGGATGGCTCATTTCTCCTAATCATAACTTTCCACAGGAATTGGAAATAATTACACCTGGGCCCACTAAAGGAATGGTGTGGATCTCTAAAGTGGGGAAAAAGCACTCAAGTTGGTTGAAACAAGCAACATTAGAAGTTGATATCAAGGAGATACAGTCACAACACTTGATCTTACCCACTTTGGAGAAGGCCACCAACAAGCTGCTGATCCTAATGGCCCCATAATAAAATTTCATATTATGCAGGTGCCAAATCATAAAATACAAATGTTTGCTGCTATTGGCCTTACTCTGTGCATTTTGTGCCATCTGAGTCATGAGGCTTCTCAATCACAGCTCTAGAATATTGCTGGAACTGCGGGGCGCTTGCCTGCAATTGCAGCACAGGATAGGGGACTGTATTTGTTAGAAGTCAGCCCTAGAGTGGCTGTGCTCAAAATGCCAACATGTGTGGATACTACAGGTGTGATGATTCAAGCCTTCTCTCTTAAATGGCACCAATGGCACAAATGCTTAAAGGCCATCAGTCCTGACCAAATGATGACTGACATTTTGACCTTTGAGCACTAGCTATTAGATTGCCTTAATTTCAGCCCTTATTAGCTTATAGGCTTATGCAGTTCAGACCCACTTCCGGTAATATAGGACAAAACATTAAATTGTCAGGTGCATAGAATTAATCTTTCTTTAAACCAAAACTAAACATGCACCTCCAATCTTTACTATTTAAGGATGAAGACTACTCTCCTCAAAGGAGAGTACCACCTGATCATTTGCAAGGTGCACCCCTGGGGAACCCCAAAGTTTTCTGAGAATTTGTGATACCTGTATATACTTCCAACAGTGCAAGCAAATCTTAATCAGGGCATCTCAAATCTATATGACTATATTAGACCCTTTGGCCACCAAGTTCCCCTCCTGCAGATAATAGCACTCTACATGGTGAAGATGACAGCTCCCCAGCTCACAACATCGTGGGGGTGCAACTTTATCCTAAATGCTGCCTTTGCAAATTTCCACTATAGCAGAGATGACACCAAATACTCCTGGGAACTTTGTTGCCAGGCTGAAGACTTTTCAATCTTAATGACTGATGACTCCTTTGAATAGCATTTTGTGAAATTAGCTATGTGTTTACCCCAGTGCCCCCTTGCTTGCTACAATGCTTGCTGCTTGAGTGTGAATGATACTATGACTACCAGTCTGTTCTCTGTTGCACCTTTGAGCTTTGGAAGGCGAAATTATGTGTCAAGTCTCACAACCTTATGGAGGGGGCCCCTTAAACATTTCACTTGGTTGTTTATGCCTTTGCCATATCCATTCAATTGGTCCATATTATGCACCCTACTTGGAGTTAGTGAGTTTAGATTCTGTTGAGAGGACCCCTCCCTGGCTACAGATGCTTCCACCACCCTAACACCCCCTAGTAGCCTATCTGGCTGATTTATTGACCTCGATCTCATTTCCCCAACAGAAAGTGCTCTACGAGTTGCTATCTATGGTGCTCAACTGCTCCCATGCAGAACACTGCAATATAGTATATAGCATTTGGCAGGAACCTCCATGTTGAGCCCAGGCACCAATACCACATGGATGAATACGACCTACACCTCATCCCAAGGAGCACAATCCCCATGGACTTCGGCCTCATGGCCTTGCTGTCTTGGAGGATCCCCAACTTATTTTGTCTTCCCTAACCAAACGGTTGGTATCCACTATGGGTCCAGTGCCCTGGAACTGTCACAAATACATGATTCTTAATATGCGCACTTCTCCTTCCCTTGACCTCCAATGAATTTACCTTCTTGCTACTCATGGGGAGTCTTGTCTGTTCATACCAATTGCTTAATCTCCCTAGGGCTACCCTTACAAATCACTAAACAGAACCCCTGATTTTTCTTTCTGCCCTCTCATGTCAAGAGTGTGGAGTTTGTCTACATTAAGTTGGGAGTAGATCTGCTACTATTCCTCATGGGAATTGACTAGTTGCCACTGCACTGGGCACACAATGAGAAATTATTGATGCAAACACCAGATTGTCAGCCTCAACTCCAAAGATTAGTCTTAATGCAACAAGATTGTTTAGCACAGATTGTTTTGGATAACCGTTTAGCTTTAGATTACTTATTGAACAAAGGAAGAAATGTATGTGTTTGCTGTAAAGGGCAGCACTTGCTACATGTATATTAATAATTCTGGACAAACTAAGCAAAATTTACAAAAGATGGCCCAGTGGGTATAAATATTCTATAATCTCACCCAAATTTTTAATCAAATATATACCTTAACATTGTCCAAGGGCTTTGATTTATTTTCTTGGTTGGACCCCAACAAATTAGGTGGGGTTATGGAGAAGAATTTCCACGTTGTTGGAATATGACAAATATATTGTTTGTTTATCTATTGATGTTACTAATTGGCATTTTTGCTTTGCTCAAATGTTTCATGTGCTGAGTGACCAAAACTCTGTCAGTGGTTTTTAAATATCTCTACCATGCAGACAGTGCCCATGATTTTTCCAAAAGATTAATGCCTAGGCATCACGAGGTAAATTGTTATGAGAAAACAGCAATTTTGAGCTGTTGCCTAGGCATTTTACAGTATGATGACCCTGCTCACACTGAATCCAGACATTTAGATAAGGACCTGAGATTAAGATTCCCATCATAAATTCCTGCTTTTCTTTTCCTGGGGCACCTTTAAAAATAACTACTTAGCATTGAGCTCATGAAAAGCTAGTGACCTCTGCCCCAAGCAAGCTGGTTCTATAGGCTGTGGGATTGTGTTTTTCTTGCATCTGGTATCTTCCCACTAGTGAGTAATGCTGATCCAAAGTCTAGAGCAGGTTTCCTGGAGGGAAGGGCTGCTGCCTGCCCACTGGTAGGTGGAGCTGCGTCCTGCCCTTTAGTGGGCAGGGCCATGTCTAGCGGAGTGTATAGAAGCAGCTGTGGGCTCAGGAAAACTTTAGGCAGCCTCTCTGCTGTTGAGTGGGGCTGTGTCTCAGTCCAGTTAGTTGTTTAAACTGAGGCATCCCAGCACTGGTTCCTACGTTTGTTAGATGGGGCAAGGTCTTGGTGATAATGACCTAGATTTAGAATTCCACAATGACATCCACCTACACTAATTTGTGCATGGTAGAAAAAACTCCCCAAAATAGCTGCCAATACTGTCTATGTCCCCAGGCTGAGCTGCAGCCACCCACTTCACCTCTCCAGGACACTCTTCAAGAGCACCAGGCTTCTATCCAATTATTGCTTTTGTCCTGAGTCTCACAGCATGTGTCTTTTTGTTTTGTTTATGGTTTTCTTTGCTGTGAAAAAGATTTTAGGTTTAATTAGGTCCCATTTTTTAATTTTTGTTTTTATTTTCATTGCCCTAGGAAGTGAATCTGAAAAGATATTTCTGCAATTTATGTCAAAGAGTATTCTGCCTGTGTTATGCTCTAGTAGTTTTATAGTATCAGGTCTTACATTTTGGTCTTCAGTCCATTTTGAGTTTATTTTTGTTTATAGTGTTAGAGAGTGTTCTTAAAAAATTTTTATTATGGTTGATTTACAATGTTCTGTCAATTTCTGCTGTACATCAAAGTGACATATATATATATATATATTTCTTTTTCTCACATTATCCTCCATCATGTTCCATCACAGATGATTGGATATAGTTCCCTGTGCTATACAGCAGGATTTCATTGCTTATACACTCCAAATGCAATAGTTTGCATCAAATAATCCCTGACTCCCAGTCCACCCCACTCCCTCCCCTTCCTCTTTGGTAACCACAAGTCTGTTCTCCAAGTCTGTGAGTTTCTTTTTTGTGGAAAGGTTCATTTGTGCCATACATCAGATTCCAGATATAAGTGATATCATATGGTATTTGTCTTTCTCTTTCTGACTTACTTCACTTAGTATGAGCATCTCTAGTTCCATCCATGCTACTGTAAATGGCATTATTTTTTTTCTTTTTTATGGCTGAGTTGTATTCTATTGTCTATATACTACATCTTTTTTTTTTTTTTTGTCTTTTTGCTATTACTTGGGCCGCTCCCACAGCATATGGAGGTTCCCAGGCTAGGGGTCGAATGGGAGCTGTAGCCACTGGCCTACGCCAGAGCCACAGCAATGTAGGATCCGAGCCGCATCTGCAACCTACACCACAGCTCATGGCAAAGCCAGATCCTTAACCCACTGAGCAAGGCCAGGGACTGAACCCGCAACCTCATGGTTCCTAGTCGGATTCATTAACCACTGTGCCACGATGGGAACTCCAATATATACTACATCTTCTTAATCCATTCATCTGTCGATGGACATTTAGGTTGTTTCCTTGTCTTGGCTATTGTGAATAGTGCTGCAATGAACATACGGGTGTATGTATATTTTTCAATGAAAGTTTTGTCCAAATATATGCCCAGGAGTGGGATTGTTGGATAATATGGTAGTTCTATATTTAGTTTTCTGAGTTACCTCCATACTCTTTTCCTTAGTGGTTGTACCAATTTACATTCCCATCAACGTTGTAGGAGGGTTCCCTTTTCTCCACACCCTCTCCAGCATTTGTTATTTGTAGACATTAATTATGGCCACTCTGACCAGTGTGAAAGAATTACTTATTGTAGTTTTGATTTTCTAATAATTAGTGATGTTGAGCATTTTTTTTTTCATGTGCCTGTTGGCCATCCCTATGTCTTCTTTGGGGAAATGTATATTGAATTCTATAGTCCAATTTTCAATTGGGTTGTTTGTTTCTTTGCTGTTGTATGAGCTGTTTATGTATTTTGGAGATTAAGCCCTTGTCAGTTGTGTTGTTTGCAACTATTTTCTCCCATTCCATAGGTTGTTGTTGTTTTTTAATTGTTTCCTTTGCTGTGCAAATCTTGTCAGTTTGATTAGTTCCTATTGGTTTATTTTTGCTTTTATTTCTGTTGCCTTAGGAGTCTGACCTAAGAAAACATTTGTATGGTTGATGTCAGAGAATTTTTTTTGTCTTGTCTTACATTTAAGTCATTAAGCAATTTTGCGTTTATGTTTGTGTATGGTGTGAGAGTGTGTTCCAGTTCCCTTGATTTACATGTGCTGTCCAGTTTTCCCATCACCACTTGCTGAAAAGAATGTCTTTTCCCCATTTTATATTCTTGCCTCCTTTGTTGAAGATTAATTGGCCTTAGATATCTGGGTTTATTGCTGGGTTCTCTCTTCTGTTTCAATGGTCTATATGTCTGTTTTGGTACCAATAGCACACTGTCTTGATTACTGTGGCTTTATAATGTTGCCTGAAGTCTGGGAGGGTTATGCCTTCTGCTTGGTTTTTGTTCTTTAGGATTACTTTGGCAATTCTGGGTCTTTTGTGGTTCCATATAAATTTTTGGATTGTTTCTTCTAGTTCTGTGAAAAATGTCATGGTAATTTGATAGGGACTACACTGAATCTGTAGATTGCTTTGGGTAGTATGGCCACTTTCACAATATTAATTCTTCCAACCAAGGAGCATGGAATATCATTACATTTCTTTGAATCCTCTTTAATTTCCTTGGTTAATGTTTTGCAGTTCTTAGCAAATAAGTCTTTCGTGTTCTTAGTCAGGTTTATTCCTAGGTATTTAATTTTTTGGGGTGAGATTTTAAAAGGTATTGTATTTTTATATTCCTTTTCTAATATTTCCTTGTTAGCATAGAGAAATGCAACTGATTTCTCCCAAATTCATTGATGGAACCGAATAGTTTTTGTGTGGAATCCTTAGGGTTTTCAATATATAGTACCATGTCATCTGCGTAGAGTGACACTTTTACCTCTTCCCTTCCAATATGAATACATTTTATTTCTTTTGTTTGTCTGATTGCTGTGACTAGGACTTGCAATACTATGTTGAATAAAACTGGTGAGAATGGGCATCCTTGTCTTGTTCCAGATTTTAGTGGGAAGGCTTTCAGCTTTTCTCAGTTATGTATTTTATTGGCTGTGGTTTTGTCATAAATGGCTTTTATTATGTTAAGCTATGTTCCCTTTATACCCACTTTGGTAAGAGATTTTATCATGAATGGATGCTTTTTCTGCATCTATTGAGATGATAATGTGGTTTTTGACTTTTCATTTGTTAATAGGAGGTATGGCATTGATTGATTTGCACATGTTGAACCATTCTTGTGATCTTGGCATGAATCCCATTTGGTCATGCTGTATGATCTTTTTTTTATATGTTGTTGGATTTGTTTGGCTAAAATTTTGTTGAGAATTTTAGAATCTATATTCATCAAAGATATTAGCCTATAATTTTCTTTTTTGGTAGTATCTTTGTCTGGTTTTGTTATAGGGTGATTGTGGTTTCATAGAATGTTTTTGGGAGTGTTCCTTCTTCTTCAATCTTTTGGAAAAGTTTAAGAAGGATGGGCATGTGTTCCTCTTCGTATGTTTGGTAGAATTCTCCTGCGAAGCCATCTGGCCCTGGACTTTTGTTTGTAGGGAGTGTTTTTTTTTTTTAATATTATTATGACATATTCAATTTCATTTCTAGTGATCTGTTCAATTGTTCCATTTCTTCTTCTTTTTTTTTGTCCTTTCTAGGGCCACACTCATGGCATATGGAGGTTCCCAGGCTAGGGGTGCAATCGAAGCTGTTGCCTCCGGACTACACCAGAGCCACAGCAGTGTGGGATCCGAGCCGCATCTGTGACCTACACCACAGCTCACAGCAATGCTGGATCCTTAACCCACTGAGTGAGGCCAGGGATTGAACCCGCAACCCCATGGTTCCTAGTCAGATTCCTTTCTGCTGCACCACGATGTTCCCATCTATCATGATCTATTTCTTCTTGATTCAGTTTTGGAAAGCTGTACATCTCTGGAAAGTTGTGCATTTCTCCTAGGTTGTCAAATTTGTTGGCCTATAATTGTTCATAATATTCTCATGTGTTTTTTTTTTTAATTTCTGCAATATCTGTTGAGATTTCTCCATTTTCATTTCTATTTTTATTTATTTGCTTTCTTTTCTGCTCTTCTTGGTCAGTCTTGCCAGAGGTTTTATCAATTTTGTTTACCTTTTCAAAAAACCAGCTCTTGGTTTTTGTTTTGTTTTGTTTTGCTTTTGTCTTTTTAGGACCACACCTGAGGCATATAGATGTTCCCAGCCTAGGGGTTGAATTGGAGCTATAGCTGCTGGCCACAGCCACAGCCACAGCAGTGTGTATCTGAGCCATGTCTGTGACCTACATCACAGCTCACAGCAATGCTGGATCCTTAAACCACTGGTTTTAATGATTTTTTTCCTATCATTTTTTGAATCTCTATTTTATTGCTTTCCTCTCTGATCTTTATGATGTCCTTCCTTCTGCCGACTTTAGGTTTTGTTTATTCTTCTTTTTCTAATTCTCTTAGGTGTAGATTAAGTTGTTGCTTTGAGATTTTTTTTCCTGAGGAAGGCCTGTATCACTATGAACCTCCCTCTAAGAACTGCTTTTGAGGCATCCTACAGATTTTGAATGGTTGTGTTTTCATTGTCATTTGTCACGAGGTATTTTTTAATTTCCCTTTTGATTTTCTCATTGACCCATCGGTTTTTTTAGTAGCATGTTGTTTAGTCTCCATATAGTCACTTTTTTCTCATTTCTTTTCCTGTGGTTGATTTCTAGTTTCATGCCATTGTGGTCACAGAAGATGCTTGAAACAATTTTTATATTCTTAAATTTGTTGAGATTAGTTTTGTGCCCCAGAATGTGGTCAATCCTTGAGAATATTCCATGTGAACTAGAAAAGAATTTATATTCTGATTTTTTTGGATGCAATGTCCTGAAAATGTCAATGCTTCTGATGTCTGCCCTCTTGTGGGAGAGGTTGGTCCAGGGACTTGTGCAGGCTTCCTGGTGTGAGGGACTGGTGCCTACCCTCTGGTGGGGTAGATCTGGGTCTGTCCCTCTGGTGGTCAGGGCTGTGTCAAGTGATGTGATTAGAGGTGAGGTGTCTGTAGGTGCAGGTTGAATTCAAGCAGCCTGTCTACTGATGGTTGGGGCTGTGTTCCAACCTTTTTGATTGTTTGGCCTGAGGTGTAGAAATGGAGCCTGCAGGCTGTTGAGTGAGGCTAGATCTCTGTGCCAAAATACTGAATCCTAGGAAAACTCACATTGATGAATATTCCCTGTAGCCTCTGCCAATAGTGTTCTTGCCACCATAGTGAGCTACAGCCAATGCTCACCTCCCCAGGAGACCCTCCATGACCCACATGTAGGTCTGGCCCAGGATACCATGGAGTCACTGCTTTGCCCTGGGTCCCAGTGCATGTGGAACTTTGTGTGTGCCCTACAACAGTGAAATCTATGTTTCCTTTAGTCCTGTGGAGCTCCTGCACTCAAGCCCCACTGGCCTTCAATGCCAAATGCTCTTGGGGCTCCTTTTCCCAACACCAGACCCCCAGGTTGGAGAGCCTCATGTGGAGCTTGGAACTCTCACTCCTGTGGGAGGATCTCTGATATAATTAGTTTCCAATTTGTGAATAATCCACCTGGTGGATATGGGTTTTGATTATACTGCAAAAGCACCCCTGCTACTGTCTCATTGTGGCTTTTTCTTTGTCTTTGGATTGTAGAAGATCTTTTTATGTGCCCGTCTTTTTTTTGTTGATAGTTGTTCAGCAATTAGTTGTGATTTTGGTGTTTTTGTGAGAGCTCAAGTCCTTCTACTCTGCCATCTTGTTTCCTCCCCTATATACACTCCAGTTTTTTTGTTTTGTTTATTTCTAGAATCTGAAAACAGTTCTGCAGTTTCTTTGTTAATCAGGGGTTTGGAGAACCAGATTCTGTTTCATTCATAGAAATGAGGCATACCTGGAGACTTCTGAATTCCTATTCTGAGGTCAACCTTATCCTGATGTCTTCTCTTATTGAAACGGAGGTTAATCATCAGTTAATTCTATTACACCTGTAACTACATCCACTCTAGTATGTTTTGTTTTTGTAAAAACTTGCATGCCCTCCAAGCCTCACACAGCCTAAACAATAAGGTGTTTTGCCCAACTTTTTTTTTAGGAACCTGGATTCAACAACATCCTGTTGCAGCTCCAGCTGATTAAGACTGATTAAGCCCACTGACCCTCCATCTGAGCATTATAGTAAATCTTGTTATCTAGTAGTGTTTGGCCTCCCACCCTATCGTTTTCCTTCAATATTAAATTATCTATCCAGGGTATGTTTTTCTCCCCATTCAAAACTTAGAATTGGTTTGTTTATACTCAGGGGATAATTAGCTGGTATTTTTATTGGAAATGCATTGAATCTGTAGATCAACTTGCAAAGAGATTACTTCTTGACATTATTGTGTTTATTTGTCCATTAACATGGAATATTTCTCCATTTATTCAATTCTCCTTTGATTTCTTTTATCACAGTTTTGTAGTTTTAAAAATATAGATCTTGAAAGCTCCTGTTGTGGCTCAGTGAGTTAAGAACCTGACTAGTATCCATGAGGATGTGAGTTCGATCCCTGACCTCACTCATTGAGTTAAGGATCCAGTGTTGCCACAAGCTGTGGCTGAGGTTGCAGCAGTGGCTTGGATGTGGTATTGCTGTGGCTGTGGCATAGACCAGCAGCTGCAGCTGGGAACTTCCATATGCCTCAGGTGTGGTCCCAAAAAGAGATATATATATATATATCTTTTCTTAGATTGTTACATATATACCTGAGTATTTCATTTTTGTTGGTGTTAAATAAATGATCATGTGTTTTAATTTTAAATTCCATTAGTTCATTACCATTATATGGAAAGGTGATCAACTTCTGTATATTAACTTTATATCCTAAAAACTTGATAATACCCCTTTTAGTTCCATGATTTTTTTGTCAGTTTTTTAGGATTTTCTATCAAGAAAATCTTGTCATCTGTGAAGAAAGACAGCTGAACTTCTTTCTTCCAAATCTATATTCTGTTTTGTGATGCTTTAATTTTATGTGTCAAATTTCCTGGTTCACAATCTATCTAAATATTTGATCAAACAGGAGTTCCCATCATGGCTTAGTGGTTAATGAATCTGACTAGGAACCATGAGGTTGCAGGTTCAATCCCTGGCCTCTCTCAGTGGGTTAAGGATCCGGCATTGCCATGAGCTGTGGTGTAGTTTGCAGACGCAGCTCAGATCTCGTGTTGCTGTGGCTGCGGCTTAGGTTGGTGGCTACAGTTCCAATTTGACCCCTAGCCTGGGAACCTCCACATGCCATGGGTGTGGCCCTAGAAAAGACAAAAAGACAAAAAAAATTTGATCAAATAATATAGCGGTGTTTCTGTGAGAGTGTTTTGGAATAAGATTATCATTTAAATTATAGATTGATATTAGATGATTGCCCTCCATAATATGGAAGGGGGGGGTCATATCTAATGAGCTGAAGGCATGAATTGAACAAAAAATGTATTCTTCCCTAAATAAGAGATTTTTTTTCTTGCCTGATGGCCTTCAAAATGGACATTAGCTTTTTCCTGGCTTTGGATTCATATTGAAACATTTGTTTTTCCTGGATCTTGAGCCTACCAACCTTAAGAATGGAATTACACCTTCAGCTTTCCTGGTTAGCTGGACTTCAGACTCAGCCTGGAACTAAACCTTCAGCTCTCCTGTATCTTCAACTTGCCAACTTGCCCTGAAAATTTTATGTATATTTTATAAATTATATGTGTGTGTGTGTGTGTGTGTGTGTGTGTATATATAGAACTCAGTAATACATTAAAAGTATCTTTTACCTTGATTGTGGGATTTGTTGCTCCAGGGATGCAAGGATGGTTTAATATTTCTAAATCAATCAATGTCATACAGAGATTAACAAAATGAAGGATAAATATCATATCATCATTACAATGGATGGAGACACAGCATTTGACAAAATTCAACAGCAATTAGGATAAAAATTCTCAAAATGTGACTATAGAGAGAATGTACCACAACATAATAAAGAGTGTATATGACAAGATCACAGCTAACATTGTACTCAATGGTGAAATGCTATAAACTTTTTCTGTAATCAGGATCAAGACAAAGATAATGACGTGTTACTTTTATTCAGCACAGTATTGGGTGTCTTAGCTAAAGCAATCAGGCAAGAAAAAACATCCAAATCAAAAAATAAGAAATAAAACTAACACTATTTGTAGATGATATGATATTGTATATAGGAAAACCTAAATATTCTATAAAAACTGTTAGAACTAATAAAGAAATTAAATACAGTTTCAGGATACAAATCGATATAAAAATCAATTGCATTTCTATACACTAGTAATATACTTTCATATTGAGAAATTAAGAAAAACAACCCCACTTAAAATTCCATCAAAAAGAATAAAATACCTAGGAATATATTTAACCAAGGAAATGAGATTTTGCACTGAAAACTATAAGACATTAATGAAAGAAATTGAAGATGACACAAATAAATGGAAAGATATTCTTCACTTATTGATTGAAAGAATTAATATTGTTAAAATGTTTATGCTATCAAAAGCAATCTACAGATTCACTGCAATTTCCATCAATACTCCAAATGCCAAAATGGCATTTTTTTAAACAAAAAAGTACAAATAATCCTAAAATTTATATTGAACCACAAAAGACTCCAAATAGTCAAAGTAATCTTGAGAAAGAACAAAGCACACTTTACACTGTATTACAAAGCTATAGTAAATAAAACATTATGGTATTGGAATAAAGCAGACATGTGGGTCAATGGAATAAAATAGAGATCTCAGAAATAAACCACAAATATATGATTAATTAATTTACAACAAAAGAGCCAAAGATATACAATTTGGAAAAGACAGTCTTTTAAACAAATGATGTTGAGATAAATGGACAGCCATGTGCAAAAGGATAAAAAGGGACCACTATCTTACACCATACATAAACCTTGACTCAAAGTAGATTAAAGATATGAATGTAAGACCTGAAACCGTAAAATCCTTGGAAGAAAACATAGGATGCAAACTTTGCGACATTGGTCTTTGCAACAATTTTTTGAATATTACACCAAAAACAAAGGGAAGCAAAAATAAACATGTTGGACTAATCAAACTAAAAAGCTTCCACACTGGAAAGAAACTATCTACAAAAATGCAAAGGCTGATAAGGAGTTAATATCCAAAATATAATCTCTTTAACTTAATAGCAATAAATGAATAAATAAATTTGATAAAGTAACTTAATAGACATTTTCCCAAATTATACAGATAACCAACAGGTACATGAAAAGATGCTCAACATCACTAATCATCAGGGAAGTGCAATTCAAAACCCATATTAGATACACCTCATACTTGTTAGAATAGTTATTAGCAAAAATATAAGAAATAATAAGTGTTGGCAAAGAAATGGAGCAAAGGGATCCCTTGTACACACTTGGTGGGAATGTAAATTGGTGTACACTAAGGAAAACAGTATGGAGGCTTCTCGAAAAATTAAACATATAACTACCATATGATCCATTAATTTCACTTCTGGGTATTTACCCAAAGAAACAAAAACACTAATTCGAAAAGATATCTGCATCAGTATGTTTATTGCAACATTGTTTACAATAGAGCTAAGATATGGAAGCAACTTAAGTGTCCCTTGATAAATGAATGTGTAAAGCAACTGTGATATTTATATACAATGAAATATTATTCAGCAATAAAAAGGAAGAAAATTCTGCCCCTGTGGCAACATGGATGGACTGTGAAGGCATTAGGCTAAGTGAAATAAGTCAGACAAAGAAAATAAATAATGTGTGATCTCACTTATATGTGGAATCTAAGAAAAACAAAAACCTAACTCACAGTTACAGAGAACATACTGGTAGTTGACAGAGAGGAGATGGGGATGGGTGAAATGTGTGAAGGTGGCCAAAGGTATAAACTTCCACTAGTAAAATAAATTTCATGGGGATGTAACATACAGCATGTGGATTATGGTCATAATATTCTATTGCATATTTGAAAGTCGCCTAGCAAGTAGATCTTAAAAGTTCTCATAACAAGAATAATATTTGTAACCATATGTAGTGATGTTGACTAGAAATAGGCAATGATTTTATGATATATTTATATATCAAATCATTATGTTGTACACATAAAGCTAATAGAATGTGTCAATTATGTCTTAATTTTTAAAAATATAAATCACCATATTGATTTCTTACAATATTATTCTCATTTCACAGGTTTTGTTTTGTGGTTTTTGTGGGGGGGTTTTTGGCCTGAAATGTTCTTCAATTCATCTCAGTAGGTCCAGTGCCACTTATACTTCAAGGAGCCTATTTGAATGTCAACCCCACAAGTATATTATCATCTCTCCAGCTCCAGTCAATATTCTCTTCTTTAAAATCTCAAATTAATTTAACTAAACCTCACTTAGATCAAATAGCTCCTTCTATTTGATTTCACTGAAATTTATATAGATCCCTTGGGTTCTTTACAAGGTTAGAAGTTCCTAAACTATGATATCCATATCTTATTGCTATCCCCTATCTCAAGATTAATTCCTTGAACATAGCATGCAGATGGATAAGTCCCTACATAGGTCTGCCATACTCACTCTTTACTAAGCTTTGTAGAACAACTGACCACATGTGTCCACAGAGTGGTTATCTTTTCTCTTTAAATAGCTTTGTTGAGGCACAATTTACATAACATAAAATTCACCTATTGATTGTGTATGTCTGTAAAAAATAAATAAATATTGTATATTGTATATGTATGGTTCTGCTTCTCTTGAGAAACTAACAGATTGTTTCTAGAAAAAAAGAATTTTAAGGAAAATTTTTCTAAATTAGTTCTGAGCTCTGGAATTGATTCTTTTATCTGATTAAATTTAAAGATGCTAACAACTCTATTTCTAGTAGTAAAGAGAGCATTGATAGTTGATAGTTAATGGCGTGATCTGGCAATAGAGATGTACAAAATACCCACATTGGATAGTCCTGATCAAACATTTACATAAGGAAAGGAGCTGAGTCACTGTGTATGACACTTTGGACCATTTTAATCAAACTGAAGAGTATAATGAGTTTGGATGATTATTTCTAATATCACAGAAAAAAAGTGGGAGATAGAAAAGGAGAGTTCAAAGATTCCAGTTATTTTCTCAATAATCACATAAAGGACCTGAAAGTTTTGATGTGTGCCCTGAAGGAGTCCAAGATCCCCTACACATGCAGGGTTGAGATTGCTGAAAACTAAACCCAGAATTGAATTCTGCAACTGACTGAATTACAAAGTAAGTTGAACTCCCAGGCTTCAAGGGTGTCATTTGTTAAACTGAGGACACTGAATGAGGATTGGAATCCTGAAAGGTGGAATGGAGACATTATTCATTATTTATATTATTCATAATGAGAAAGTTGTCTTTTAACTGACCAGTGCCTCCAAAAAGACAAGCCAGATCATTAATCCACTGTGCCACATCGGCAACTCTCAAGAAGGTAGCTTTTAACCTTACTTAGATTTCCTTCTTCTTGATAAACCATTTTTCTCTTTACTGCTTTAAAGATTTTCTCTTTATCTTGGCTTTCAACATTTTCACTAGGTTGTGTTTCAGTGTAGATCTCTTAGTGTTTATCTTATTCGGAATTTATTGAGCTTCTTGTGTTGTTGATTAATGCTTTTAATGAAATTTAGGAAATGTTTAATTATTAATCTTCAAATATTGTTTTTGCTTTTTTTTCTCTTGTTTTCTGGTACTCTTATTAATATATTTGGTGCACTGCATGGTGCCCCACAATTCTCTATCTTTATATTATATTTTTAATAACCTTATATTTAAAATATTAACTTCCTTATAAATAAGAAAGGCGTTACATAAATCCCCCATGACCAATAACCTCCTACCTCTACTCACACATAAATGCATACATGCATATAGTCACACATGCTGTGAACCCTATTTTAGCCTGAACTTTTAAGGGTGTCATATATGGAAAATTATCCTAGATTGTCTGGATTATCCCACATCCAGAGTGGGAGGACAAGCTGCTTTAAGCCACCAAAAGGAAGGTCTACCTTCTTGTAGCTTTGGACTGTAATTTATTACCATCTATTTCAAAGATACTTGGTAGTTTGACTTTTTGGTTTGACTCTCCTTATTCACCAGCTGGCAGGTATTAAAGTGACAAATAGCAGAGATGGAGGGTCTTCTAGCAGAATAAAAGATCCACCATACCTGTGCAGAGAGTTTGACTACTGAAAAAGAAACTCCATGTGCCTAGGGAGAAACCCCCCCCCCCCCCAGTATAGGAGAGAATTGACTACTGGGGCAGAGATTTCCCATCAACCAGAAGGGAGAATTTACCTGTCTCAGGGAGGGAAGATTTCCTACCTAAGGAAATATTCCACTGGCTGTGGTAGATAACCACCCTCCCTGGGAAGAGAATGCAGCGACTGGGACAAGAAACCTGCATATTGAATGAAAAACTGCACTTTCCATGAGGGGAAATCCACCTGCAGTCTCTAAGAAACTGATTGTTGAAAAAGAACATGTACAGACTGAAAGAGAAACACCAACAACTGTGGAATAAAATCAGGCTAAAGATTTCTCTCCCCACTCAAAATTAATTTGCTACCCTAAAGCCTCTCTGCTAATTCTGATTTACTCTGAACATTCAAGAATAAGTGTAGAACTTGAAATAGGTATAGTCTGATCTCAGAGACTATGTTTGCAATACAGTGAATGAACAGAAGATTTAAAAGCCATAACTCAGATTTCTCTTGCTTCTTTTCACAGGCCACTTTTATAAAATTTGTCTTATTTTACATGGAAGTGCTTCAAAGGCTGAAAAGGCAGAGTCCTCCATCTAGTTAGCCCTATCCCAGATAGAACAAGTTAGAGTCCCATACCTCAGCTCACAGGGTGACCAGAGAACATTTCCATAAGATTCACATGAGTACTTTTTAAAAAGTTAGCAGCTAAAAATAGGGCATGATCAGAATCTTGGAGCAATCTAAAAACTGAGAAAAGGTAACTGCTTATACTGGCTTGGCTTTGCTGTTTCTTTACAGTATCTTCCAAGATTTAGCCTGGATAGAGAGAAACCATCAGTTCAGAAAAAAATTGATGTAAAGGGGCTCAGACTCAGTAGATTGTTTATAGAATAAAGGGACTTGATTTTCCTCACTCCTGTCATTAAATCGGGCCAATATATTTAAACAGGACTGAAACAAAGAAACTCATGTCCCATAAATTGTTTACAGATTGATAAAGAATGCAGTGTTTAACTTGAAAAACATTGTTCTTCTAAGGAAGTGACAGGTGCACACATTAAAAACTTGACTGATACAACTAGAGGACTTGTAAAATAGCAGTGTGAGTAGCTGACCAAACCCTGCCTAGTGAAACAATGGTTTAACTGGTAAAAATTTTAAAAATAAGTAGCAACTTTTGGAGTTCCCTTTGTGGCTCAGCAGTAATGAACCCGGCCAGGATCCATGAGGACCCAGGGTCAATCCCTGGCCTTGCTCAGTGGGTTAAGGATCTGGCACTGCCATGAGCTTTGGTATAGGCTGTAGATGCGGTGGATCCTGTGTTGCTGTGGATGTGTTGTAGGTTGGCAGCTGTAGCTCTGATTTGACCCCTAGCCTGGGAACTTCCATTTGCTGTGGGTGTGGCCCTAAAATAAACAAAAAAGATGAAAATAAATAAACAAATAATTTTTAATGTCTCTGGAAATTGTCATAAGGGTATTACATCACATGGTGAGACATTTATTCAAGAAAATTTAATATCTATAAGAAAAATAGAAATCTGTAACACTGGAGTCAGAAACCACTCCCAACCCTGCCCCCAGATCTCAGGTGATGGAAGCTCCAGTCTAGGAGATCTACTTATGGTGGATACAGCCAAAAAGAGAATTTTCCTCTTCCTCCAGATTTCAGTCTAGAGCTAGTTTCACACTGGGATCCTCCAGATTTGCTTATTTTTCTAGCTGCATATTGGTGGATACATTTGAAACTGACAGCACTAACGGCCTGAACCTAACCAGAACACAGACTGGGACTTGAACCCATGGTTTTAAATTAGAATCACTCACCCAGTGTCTGGACTCACAGAGGTTCAGGTTCTTCATGCCTCCACGCAGAAGGAATTCAGCGAGAGACAAAGTGATAGGCAAGAAATAGATTTATCAGGATAGATGCTTGTGAGAGATGCAAGGGGGCAGGCATGGAAGCTCTGCCCCAAGGATTGGGTGGGCTACAGTTTTGTCATCCAAGGGGAGTGGTGGTTGGAAAAAACCACCTCTTCCTTTTTCTTTGAGCAGCAGCTCTTCCTTAGTATCCAGTAAGGTGTGTATTCAAATCACCCTTCTGCTGATTGCCCTTGGTCTGAATCTGAATGCAAGCCTCGTCCCATCCCCCACCCAATGTCTCACGCCTCCACTAGTCAAGCAAGCCTGCCTCATTCTGTGGGCTTTCTTGAGCAATTATTAACTTACAGTGATCTCCCAAAGTCTCCTAAGTTTTCCTCTTTATCTATGGTCCCTTATTGGGACATCTACAACTACCTGTGCCTACTCCATCCCTACCACATTGAAAAGTATAGGGCCTCTTTTCCCCCACCTATCCCTCACTTTTGAGTCTAAAGCTTTATCTCAGGCATAGCAGGTCAAGAATACTGATGTTTTGATTGCCTAAACCCAGTTAATTTTTTAAAATATAAAGTAATGTATATTAATATAGAGTGCTATGGATGATTATCTGACGTGATTTACTTGCAAAAATATTATTTACAGAAACTGGGAATTTCCCATGCATAGGCATATGTATAAATAACCAAAAATGTTAATAACAACATTAGTAATAAAATCCCACTTCATATACTAAAGTAATTCTCCCTATAACAAAATGGGGATGGGGAGTGAGAAGAGAACTAGTAATCAAAATTATTAGATAGGGACACAGGTATTTCTTCATTTTTCAATTGCAAAACAACATTCTTTGATTTTGTGAGGTGCAATTTTAAAAGGTATCGTATTTTTGCATTCCTTTTCTAATATTTCATTGCTGGTATACAGAAATGCAACTGACTTCTGAATGTTAATCTTATATCCTGCTACTTTGCTGAATTTATGAATCAGTTCAAGGAGTTTTGGGGTTGAGTCCTTCGGGTTTTCTATGTATAGTATCATGTCATCTGCATACAGTGACAGTTGTATCTCTTCTCTTCCTATATGGATGCCTTTTATTTCTTTTGTTTGTCTAATTGCTGTGGCTAGGACTTCCAAAACTATGTTGAAGAGCAGTGGTGAGAGTGGGCATCCCTGTCTTGTTCCAGATTGGAGTGAGAAGGCTTTCAGTTTTTCCCCATTGAGGATTATATTTGCTGTGGATTTCTCATAAATGGCTTTGATTATATTCAGGAATGTTCCCTCTATACCCACTTTGGCGAGGGTCTTGATCATGAATGGATGTTGGACTGCAAAACAACATTCTTAAACTCCTGAGTTTACCACCATCAGTTTAATAACTTCTATCCTGTTCATTTCTCAGGCTATAGCTCTGTTCACTTTGGAGGTATAATTTAATCTCTTAAATTTGAGCTTCACTTTTGAACACTAAATAGAACTCATAGAAGTAACTATATGTTAACACCAAGAATTAAAGATATTTTCTTTCTTTTTTTTAATAGATCAAAGATAAGAAAAACAGTTTGGATGATTAAAATGAGCTTTTAGAATTTCACAAACAAGCAAAACAATATTATTGACAAATAGGCTGTGTTTAGAAATTATGCTTATGTTCTGGCCCACATTCTTGTACTTTGAAGTTTAAAAAGACTTTCTAGGAAATTTACCTATTTTACTGGTTATGATTTAATTTTGATTACAAAGATGGAATACTTTAAATAACAGGAGAAAACTACAAGTATAACTGTTAGGTGCTGGTGTTTTGTTGCTGTCTCATCTTTTCAGACATTTAGAAGTAGTAGGAGTTTGACAGGGCATGTAGTGTGTGTGTGTGTTTTAAGCTGTGCGCTTGTTTGGAGCAAGGAATATCTTATTAAAATTTTAGTGATCTTCAAGAAACTGATACTCTGAGATTGGGAGCATAATGGTATAGTGTTAAACTTAAAGATTCAGTTTTTAAATTAGGCACATTGATAATCAGCTAGAGGCATTTTTAAGACCTTCAATCCCAAGATTCTATAAGGTCTTTCTCCTGAGTTAAGAGGGACTTTGGATCAGTATTAAGTCATCGAGCCTATTTCAAGATTTAACCCACAGTGCTGGGCTCCCAGTCATAGAGCTCAATTCAGTTTAGAATTAGATTCAGGAGAGTTGGGTGCTCATCTTAATTTTTACTGTTTGGCAACAGACAGCATATATGCTTTAGGATTTTAATTTCCTTGGCTGCCAAATTGGTGTTTTCTGTCAAATTTTCCAGTAGTTGGTATGAGGAGTCTTCACTCATCACCATGTGGCTCCCTGGTGGGAAGAAGGTACATTTCCCCACTGAGATGTTACTTCATAATCCTGCCCCTCTTATTTCTTCATTTATTTATGTGAAGTTGACACTCTTACCTATGTTCTCAATGGAGCCCTAAGAGACAAGCCCAAAACTAAGCTTCTTTTGAATGCTAATGTTTCTTTGTCTAAGAAACCTTTGTTTTCTTAAGGTCTAAGAAATAGCTTCCTCTGAGCTACTTTGTCTAGAGGGTTTGGGGTCTTATCTGTCCTAGTGGAGCAACAGATTGTTTTAGCATTTCGCATGGCTTTGATATGCAGCAGGGTTCCTCCTCACTCCTCCTTTCTTTAGTTATATTACAGGAAAAGGTGAGGATTTTCACAGCAAGTAAAAAGGGCTGTCTTGGTCTTGATTGTTTTCAGAAAAAAAAAAAAACTGTTAGAAGGGAGGTGTTTATAACCCATGGTGTTATATTGGAATAAACTCTACCAGTTCCTTTCCTTCATCAATTTGAGCCTGGCCTCCGGTGGATATATAATTGAGAAAGGCCAATTAATTTTTGCAGAAGCTGGCTCTCCTCCATTTTATCTGAAGAATATACAGAGGAAGGAGTGTGGACTGGTTGGGAGGGAGCCCTCAGATTTGTGAAGAGCTGTTAATAGTAACGTTATTTGCTGTACTTTTAAAATTCATCCCCACCTCTGTGCTTTGCTGGGAGGGGCTGAAACTAATGGAATACACCTGATCAACTGAGTGTGCGTAAGTAGTTTTCTGACTTTGCTTGTCTGATTTAAAAGGTATGTATACAGGAGTTCCCATTGTGGCTCAGCAGAAATGAACCTGACTAGTATCCCTGAAGTTGTGGGTTTTATCCCTGGTCCCACTCAGTGGGTTAAGGATCCAGTTTTGCCACGAGCTGTAGTGTAGGTCACAGATGCGGCTTGGGTCTGGCATTGCTGTGCCTGTGGTGTAGGCCAGTAGCTGTAGCTTCTATTAGATCCCTAGCCTAGGAACTTCCATATGCAGCAGGTGCAGCCTTAAAAATAAAAATAAAATAAAATTTAAAAGGTATGTATACAGTATTAAAAATTGGGAGATGATTTTAGAGATTCAGGAGAAAGACCAGGAATTTTCAAAATCAAAAAGTGTTTCCTGGAGTTCCCGAGTGGCACAGGGGAAAAAAATCTGACTAGGAATCATGAAGTTGCAGGTTCGATCCCTGGCCTCGCTCCGGTGTTGCCGTGAGCTGTGGTGTAGGTCTCAGAGGTGGCTTGGATCTGATGTTGCTGTGGCTATGGTGTAGGCCAGTAGCTACAGTTCCAATTCAACCCTTAGCCTGTGAACCTCCATATGCCTCGGGCATGGCCCTAAAAAGCAAACAAAAAAAAAAAAGTGTTTCTTAAATTAGTCAGACTGTGAGACACCCCAACCTCATATGCTATCACTTACATGTGGACTCTTAAAAAGGACACAATGAACTTCTTTGCAGAACAAATACTGACTCACAGACTTTGAAAAACTTATGGTTTCCAAAGGAGACATGTTAGGGGTGGGGAGATGGGCTAGGGGTTTGTAATGGAAATGCTATAAAATTGGCTTGTGATGATTGTTGCACAGCTATATATAAAAAGTGTTTCCTAGATTGAAAATATTGGTGGGGAAATCTAGAGTCAACATAGCATCCCCAGTGACTAAATAAACACTTTAGAGTCCCAGGGATGTAAAAACCCTGACAGTTCAGCTTCTTCACGTAACACTTTTCTCATACTTTGTCTGTAGTCGTCTGAAAGATATTTACATATTAATGGCTTGGGAAGTGAAGGAAAGAAAAGTGATGGGAGAACTGTCACCTGATCTAATGCAGGGGCTTGGTGGCTCTTCAACTTTACAGTCATTTCTTTTACTTACTCTATTTTCATTCCTATCGTCCATCGCTTACCTTACATTTCACCTTTGCTTCTTTTTATTTTGTTTCCTCTTTTGCCCTCATTTCTATGTCAGGAATATTGCTCAGTCTTCCTAAATTCCTGCCAGTGCTTCAAGGAGAAAGGTCTAGTCCAAACTCTGCCACTTGGGCAATTTTATTTTTCTCTAAATAACCCAGTTTCCTCATCTATAAAGCAAGGAAGCTGGACCTCAAGAGAGCTCCAGTTTAATACTCTCTGAACTTGTGATTCTTTTTGAAGTATGAGATTAGTGGAGAAAATGAGGAACCAGGCCAGGGTAAATAAAAATGAAATATGTTAGATATGCAGCTGCTTTTCCAAAGAGGTTTTCTGTATATTAGAGGCTAGAATTAGAGAAAGAATTTATCTATAGCAGTTACATTATTTGATCAAGAAGGGCTGAACTAGTGGTTATTCTATGGCTTACTGAGAAGCAGAGTAAAAACAGGATTTATTTTTCAGCTTTTTACTTGTCATCAGGGAATTAGCAGAGGACAAATGTGGGAGGAGGAAGTTAATAGCAATCTTTAAATATGTGAACAGTTACCCTAGAAGTATGAATAAACATTGAAATACAGTGTAAAATTTTCCTTAGAATTATTTTAAAAGGATAATCTAATTTGGTTGGGAAATTTACATGTACCATGCTTTATGGTAGATCTTTAAGGATTCTTTTTTTTTTAAAAAAAGTTAATTTATTGAGGTAACATTGGTTTATAATATCATATAAATTTCATATGTACAACATTATATTTCAACTTTTGTATACACTACAGCGTGCTCACCACCAAAAGTTTAGTTTCCATGTATCACCATAACTCAAGCCCCCATAACCATTTCACTACCCCCTTACTTTCTGGTAACCACCACTCTGTTCTCTGTATCTATGTATTTGGTTTGTTTTACTTTGGCTTGTTCATGTTTTTTGTTTTCAGTTTGTAACTTTGCTTTTTATAATCCACATATGAATGCAATCTTATGGTATTTATCTTTTTCCACTTGACATTTCACTTAAAATAACGTACTCGAGATCCAAGTATGTTGTTGCGAACAGCAAGATTTCATCTTTTTATGGCTGAGTAGTATTCCATTGTGTATATATACCATATTTTCTTGATTCATTTATGTACTGATTGGCACTTAGGTGTTGCCATAGCTTGGTTACTCTAAATAATGCTGCAATAACATAAGGGTGGATATATCTCTCTGAATTAGTGTTTTAGTATTCTTTGGATAAATACCCAGAAGTGGAATGGCTGAATCACATGATAACTCTAGTATTAATTTTTTGAGGAATCTCCATACTGCTTTCCATAGTGGCTACACCAATTTGCAGTCCTACCAACACTGTATGAGGGTTTGCTTTTCTTCATATCTTCACAACAACTACAGGTTATTTCTTGCCTTTTTTTTTTTTGGCCATGCCCATGGCATGCAGAAGTTGCAGGGGCAACTTGATTGAACCTGCACCACAGAAGTGACCCAAGCCACACCAGTGACAATGCCAGATCCTTAACCTGCTAGGCTACCAGGGAACTCCCTCTAGCTTTTTGTTACAATAGTCATTCTAACAGGCATGAGGTGATATCTCATGGTGGTTTTGATTTGCATTTTCCTAATAATTAGTAATGTTGAACATCATTTCATGTGCCTATTGGCCATCTGTATGTCTTCTTTGAAAAAAATATATATTCATCTCCTCTGTCCCATTTTAAATTGCATTGTTTGTTTTATTGTTGTTGAGTTCTATAATTTCTTTATATATTTTGGATATTAAGCCCTTATTGAATATACGGTTTGCAAATATCTTTTCCCATTTAGTAGATTGTATTTTTGTTTTATCGATGATTTCATAGCTGTACAAAAGCTTTTTAGTTTGATTTAGTATATTTGTTTATTTTTGCTTTTGTTTCTCTTGCCTGTGGAGCGCTATCCAGAAAGATATCATTACAAATAATGTCAAAGATTGTACTGACTATATTTTCTTCTAGGAGTTTTATGGGTTTGCATTTTACATTCAAGTCTTTAATTAATTTTTTTTTCTTTTTAGAGCCACACGTGCAGCATATGGAAGTTCCCAGGCTAGGGGTCTCATTGGAGCTAATGCCACAGTCATAACAATGCCAGGTCTGACCTGCCTCTGTGATCTACACCACAGCTGAAGGCAACGCCGTATCCTTTAACCCACTGAGTAAGGCCAGGGATCAAACCTGCATCCTCATAAATACTAGTCAGATTTTTTTCTGCTGCACCACAATGTGAACTCCCTTTAGTTCATTTTGAATTGACTTTTGTATATGGCGTGAGATAGTTTCATTTCTTTCCATGTGGCTATTTGATATTCCCAACATTATTGAAAAGACTATCCTTTCTTTACTGTGTGTTCTTTACTCCTTTGTTGTAAATTAGTTGTCCATGTATGTGTGGGTTTATTTCTGGGATCTCATTTTCTTTTTTCTTTCTTTCTTTCTTTCTTTCTTTCTTTCTTTCTTTCTTTCTTTCTTTCTTTCTTTCTTTCTTTCTTTCTTTCTTTCTTTCTTTCCTTCTTTCTTGTCTTTTCTAGGCCACACCCATGGCATGTGGAGGTTCCCAGGCTAGGGGTTGAATGGGAGCTGTAGCTGCCAGACTACACCATAGCCATAGCAATGACAGATCTGAGCTATGTCTGTGACCTACAACACAGCTCACAGCAATGCTGGATCCTTAACCCAGTGAGAAAGACCAGAGATTGAACCTGCATCTTCATGGATGGTAGTCAGATTCATTTCTGCTGAGCCACAATGGGAACTCCTGGGATCTCTTTCTGTTCCATTGATTTGTATATATATTTTTGGTGCCAGTACCATACTTTTCTTTTCTTTTATTATTATTATTATTTTTTTTTATTTTTTATTTTCCACTGTACAGCAAGGGGATCAAGTTATCCTTACATGTATGCATTACAATTACATTTTTCCCCCACCCTTTCTTCTGTTGAAACATGAGTATCTAGACAAAGTTCTCAATGCTATTCAGCAGGATCTCCTTGTAAATCTATTCTAAGTTGTGCCTGATAAGCCCAAGCTCCCGATCCCTCCCACTCCCTCCCCCTCCCATCAGGCAGCCACAAGTCTTTTCTCCAAGTCCATGATTTTCTTTTCTGAGGAGATGTTCATTTGTGCTGGATATTAGATTCCAGTTATAAGTGATATCATATGGTATATGTCTTTGTCTTTCTGGCTCATTTCACTCAGGATGAGATTCTCTAGCTCCATCCATGTTGCTGCAAATGGCATTATGTCATTCTTTTATATGGCTGAGTAGTATTCCATTTGTGTATATATACCACCTCTTCCGAATCCAATCATATGCGATGGACATTTGGGGTTGTTTCCATGTCCTGGCTATTGTGAATAGTGCTGCAATGAACAAGCGGGTGCATGTGTCTCTTTTAAGTAGAGTTTTGTCCGGATGCCCAAGAGTGGGATTGCGGAGTCATATGGAAGTTCTATGTATAGATTTCTAAGGTATCTCCAAACTGTTCTCCATAGTGGCTGTACCAGTTTACATTCCCACCAACAGTGCAGGAGGGTTCCCTTTTCTCCACAGCCCCTCCAGCACTTGTTATTTGTGGACTTATTAACGATGGCCATTCTGACTGGTGTGAGGTGATATCTCATGGTAGTTTTGATTTGCATTCTCTTATAACCAGCGATATGTTGAGCATTTTTTCATGTGTTTGCTGGCCATCTGTATATCTTCTTTGGAGAAATGTCTATTCAGGTCTTTTGCCCATTTTTCCATTGATTGATTGGTTTTTTTTTGCTGTTGGGTTGTATAAGTTGTTGTATATTCTAGAGATTAAGCCCTTGTCGGTGCATCATTTGAAACTGTTTTCTCCCATTCTGTAAGTTGTTCTTTTGTTTCTCTTGGGTTTCCTTTGCTGTGCAAAAGCTTTTCAGTTTGATGAGGTCCATGGGTGTATTTTTGCTCTAATTTCGATGCTTTGGAGAGCACTGACTGAGAAAATATTCCTGATGTTGATGTCAGAGAGTGTTTTGCCTATGTTTTTTCTAGGAGTTTGATGGTGTCCGTGTGTATTTAAGTCTTTCAGCCATTTGGAGTTTATTTTTGTGCATGGTGTGAGGGTGTGTCTTAGTTTCATTGCTTTGCATGCAGCTGTCCAGGTTTCCCAGCAATGCTTGCTGGAATAGACTTTCTTTTCCCTTTGATGTTCTTGCCTCCCTGTCAAAGATTAATGGACCATAGGTGTCAGGGTTTTTCCGGATTCTCTCTTCTGTTCCATTGGTCTGTCTGTCTGTTTTGATACCAGTACCACATGTTTTGATGACTGTGGCTGTAGTATTTCTGAAGTCTGGGAGAGTGATGCCTCCTGCTTGGTTGTTTCTCAGGATTGCTTTGGTGATCTGGGTCTTTTGTGGTTCCATCTAAATGATTTTGGTTGTTGTCTAGTTCTGTGAAAAATGTCCTGGGTCATTGGATAGGGATTGCATTGAATCTGTAGATTGCTTTGGGTAGTATGGGCGTTTTTACAATATTGATTTTCCCAATCCAGGAACATGGAATATCTTTCCATTTCTTTACATCTTCTTTGATTTCTTTGATGGAAGTTTATAGTTCTCGGCATATAGGTCCTTTACCTCCTTGGTCAGGTGTTATTCGGGTATTTGATTTGTGTGGGTGCAATTTTTAAAGGTATCGTATTTTTGCATTCCTTTTCTAATATTTCATGCTGGTGTACAGAAATGCACTGACTTCTGAGTGTTAATCTTATATCCTGCTACTTTGCTGAATTATTATCAGTTCAAGTAGTTTTGGGTTGAGTCCTTCGGGTTTTCTATGTATAGTATCATGTCATCTGCATACAGTGACAGTTGTATCTCTTCTTTCCTATATGTGCTTTTTATTTCTTTTGTGTCGTTAATTGTGTGGCTAGGACTTCCAGAAACTATGTTGAAGAGCAGGGGTGAGAGTGGGCATCCCTGTCTTGTTCCAGATTGGAGTGAGAAGGCTTTCAGTTTTTCCCCATTGAGGATTAATTTGCTGGGGATTTCTCATAAATGGCTTTGATTATGTTCAGGAATGTTCCCTCTATACCACTTTGGCGAGGGTCTTGATCATGAATGGATGTTGGACTTGTCAAATGCTTTTTCTGCGTCTATTGAGATGAGATTCATATGATTTTTGACTTTTTTTTTGTTAATGTGATGTGTATGATGCTGATTGATTTGCGTATGTTGAACCATCCTTGTGAACCTGGGATGAACCCAACCTGGTCATGGTGTATAATTTTTTTGGTATGTTGTTGGATTCGGTTGGCTAAGATTCTGTTGAGAATTTTTGCATTATATTCATCAATGTATTGGGCGACAGTTTTCTTTTTGGTGGTATCTTGGTTTTGCAATGAGGGTGATGGTGGCATCATAGAATGTCTTTGGGAGTATTCCTTCTTCTTCAACCTTTTGAAAGAGTTTAAGGAGGATGGGCACCAGATCGTTGTATGTTGATAGAATTCACCTGTGAAGCCATTCGGTCCTGGACTTTTTGTCGGGAGTGGATTTATGACCTCTTCAATTTCATTTCTAGTGACTGGTCTGTTCAGTTGGTCTGTTTCTACTTGATTCAGTTTTGGCAGGCTGTAAGATTCTAGAAAATTGTCCATTTCTTCCAGATTGTCAAATTGTTGCCGTAGAGTTGTTCATAGTCTTCTCTTATGTTTTTTTGTATTTTGCAGTATCCGTTGTGATTTCTCCTTTTTCATGTATATTTGGTTATTTGGGTTCTTTCTCTCCTCTTCTTAGTGAGTCTGGCCAGGGTTTGTCAATTTTTGTTCACCTTTTCAAAGAACCAGCTCTGGTTTTATTAATTTTCTCTATGTTTTTTGGTCTCTTATTTATTGATTTCTTCTTTGATCTTATAATTTCCTTCCTTCTGCTGACTTTAGGCTTTTTGTTCTTCTTTTTCTAATTCATTTAGGTGGAGGGTTAAGTTGTCAGTTTGGGATCTTTCTTCTTTTTTGAGAAAGGCGTATTGCTATAAATTTCCCTCTGAGCACTGCTTTCGCAGCATCCCATAGATTTGAGAGGTTGTGTCTTCATTATCATTGTTTCAAGGTAGTTTTTAATTTCCTTCTTGATTTCCTCATTGACCCATTGGTTTTTTAGTAGCATGTTGTTTAGTCTCCATGCAGTAGGTTTTTTCTCTTTCCTTTTCCCATGGTTGATTTCTAGTTTCATGGCATTGTGGTCAGAGAAGATACTTGAGATAATTTCTATGCTCCTAAATTTATTGAGATTAGCTTTGTGTCCCAATATGGGATCGATTCTTGAGAATGTTCCATGAGCATTTGAGAAGAATGTGTATTCTGCTTTTTTGGATGTAGTGTCCTGAAGATATCAATTAAGTCTAGATTTTCTATTGTTTCATTTAGGATCTCTGTTGCTTTATTGGGTTTTCTGTCTAGAGGATCTGTCCATTGGTGTAAATGGGGTATTAAGTTCTCCTACTCTGATTGTATTCTCATCAATATCTCCCTTTACATCTGTTAATATTTGTTGTATGTATCTGGGTGCTCCTGTATTTGGGGCATATATGTTGACGATAGTAACATCCTCTCCTTGGATGGATCCCTTAATCATTAAGTAGTGTCCTTCTTTGTCTTTCTTTATGTCTTTTGTTTTAAAGTCTATTTTGTCTGATATGAGCGTTGCGACTCCTGCTTTTCTGTCATGTCTATTGGCGTGAAATATTTTTGCCCACCCTTTCACTTTCAATCTATATGTATCTTTTGTCCTAAGGTGAGTTTCTTGTAGGCAGCCTATTGAAGGTTTTTGCCTTTTTATCCACTCAGCCACTCTGTGTCTTTTGATTGGGGCCTTCAGTCCATTGACATTTAAGGTGATAATTGATAGATGATTATTTATTGCCATTTTTAACCTGGTGTTCCAGTTGATTCTATGGTTCTCCATTCTTCCTTTCTTTTTTTTTTTTTTTTTGGTTGGATAGTCTCCTGTAATTATCTGGTTGAGTGTATTTTTTTTTCATTTTTTGCAAATGCACTATTTGGTTTTGGCTTGTGGTTGCCCTGTTTTTTAAGTATGCTAACCCCTTCCCATAATTGTGTGTTTTAGCCTGATGGTCCTGTAAGTTCAAACACTTCATTAGTATATTAAAATTAAGAAGAGAAACATACAAACAAACAAAAAGGGTTATTTATTTCCTAACATCCCTTGCCCACATTGTATGATTTTGATGACTCTTTTTTAATTTTTTTCTTTTTAATTTTATTTTGTTTGAAGCATGTTCATGATTAAATCTGTATGCTGGCTTATTTGAGTGACTGCTCTCTGATTGTGGTTTCCTCAGTCCTAGTTCTTCCTCTTCTTCTTTTTTTTTTTTCTTTTCTTTTTTCTTCCCTTTCCTTCCTTTCTTTTTGGTTTAGAGAAGCCCTTTCAGTATTTCTTTTAACCTGGGTTTTGTGTTGCTGTATTCTTTTAGTTTTTGTTTGTTGGAGAAAAATTGTATTTCCCCTTCTATTTTAAATAATATTCTTGCTGGATAGAGTATTCCAGGTTGCATATTTTTTCTTTTAGCACTTTAAATATCTCTTGCCATTCCCTCCTGGCCTGTAGTCTTTCTGTAGAGAAATCAGCTGATATTCTTATGGGGGTTCCCTTGTAGGTAACATTCTCCTTTTCTCTTGCTGCCCTTATGATCCTCTCTTTATCACTAACTTTTGCAATTTTTATTATGATGTGTCTTGGTGTGGGTCTATTTGGGTTCACTTTGTTTGGGGCCGTCTGTGCGTCCTGTATCTTGAACCAAGTATCCTTTAGATTTGGGAAGTTTCCATCAATAATTTCTTCAAATATATTTTCCATTCCCTCATTTTTTCTACTCCTTCTGGAATTCCTATTATGCATAGATTGGCCCGCTTTATATTATCCCATAGGTCTCTTATATTGCTTTCCAGTTTTTTGATTCGGTTTTCTGTCTGTTGACCGGATTGAGTGATTTCCATTATTCTGTCTTCCACATCACTGATTCGTTCTTCTGCATTATTCATTCTGGTTTTTACTGCCCTTCGTTCAGTTTGTATCTCTGCAAATGAATGTTCTAGTTTTTCTTGGCTCCTCCTTATATTTTCTAGTTCCTTTCTGAGGGCATCTGCATTACTGTTCCTATCTTCTCTTAATTCCTTCATTATTTTCACTATTTCTCTTTTGAACTCCAGGTCTGTCAGACTGCAGAGATCTGTTTCATTGTTGACTGTTTTAGGTGAGTTCTCCTGTTGGTTTGACTGGGGGTGGTTTCTCAGCTTCTTCATCTTGCTTGTTGTTTTCTTTCTCCTGAGGGAGTTGTACTCTCCGTGATTGGGCAGTGTTTGCCTTGTCACTGCCGTGGAATATTTCCTGAGGGCTGGCGTTGTTGGTCAATCTTCTTTGAGGCAGTGTGGCTTTTCTGGAGTGTTGTTGGGGCTAACAGTGTTTCTTTGAAGCAAAGGAGGACTTCCTGAGGGCAGACAGGACTGGGAAGTCCACACTACAATGGTAGCAGATTTCACTTGGTCATGCAGAGCTTGCTCTGGTGTTTTTAGGCTGTGGGGTTCTTGCAGGGGGTTGGTGGTGTTGGTCAGCTGTTCCTCAGGAGTGCAGCACCCCCTGGGGGCTGGAGCAGCTATCTGGGTCACTGAGAACCTAAGAGGCTCTTCCCTAGGGCAGCCCAACTCAGAAGGATGGCCTGAGAATGTAGGCGGATCTTTTCACAGTCTGGCCAATCTTGTTGTGGCTTTTCTGGGCTGCAAGGGGTCCTGCAGAGAGCTGGCAGTCCTTTGCAGCTTCTGCAAGAGTGTGGCACCCCCTGAGGGCTTTGGTGGCTAGCTGGGCCGCTGCCAACCCAAGAGGCTCCTCCCCAGGGCACCCCGACTCAGAAAGACCATCCGAGAATTAGGCAGATATTTTCAAGGCCTGGCCAGGCTTGTTGCAGCTTTTCTGGGCTGCAGGGTGGTCCTTCCTGGAGCTGGCAGTCCTATGCAGCTGATCCACAAGAGCTCAACACCCTCTGAGGGCTTGCGCGGCTAGCTGGGCCACTGAAAACCCAAGAGGCTCCTCCCCAGGGCAGCCCACCTCAGAAAGACTGTCCGAGAATTAGGCAGATCTTTTCACAGCCTGCTTAGGCTTGTTCTAGCTTTTCTGGGCTGCAGGCCTTTTCTCAGGGGCTGGTGGTGTTTGGTGCTACTCTGCGGGGGTGCAGCCCCTCCAAAGGGCAAGCAGGCCTGTGCAGGGACAGCCCCTGTGGTGGTATGCTTCAAGCAATTGTTGAGGCCAGCCCTCCCAGATGGCAGGCAGCCCCAGGTCTGGCGAGTGCATAGGGGGTGGTTGGGGTGGGCAGAGGGGATTCACTGGGAAGCACAGCTTTCTGCTAGCTACCAGGCCTGTAAGCTTGCTGTGGCATGGGGAGTATTCTATGGGGACCCACCCCTTCTTCTCTCCTCTCCCCAGTATGTGCATAGACCAGGCTCTTCTTCCAGGTTCCCTCTGATGTGGCTTTCCACTTCCCCGCCCCTAGAGTATTGCTCCCTTCCCCTGTGACAGCTTTGTTTTCTAGTCTCCCAGGCAATCTCTGCCCCGTCAAACTTGACAGACCGGTGTCTAGACCTCCCAAGCAGTCTCTGTTCCTCCCCACCCCCCCAGTCCTTTCCCGGGGACTAACCTCTGGAGCTGAGGTCTCGGTGCCCAGCCCCCACCCAGGCATTTCAATTTTTGGTGACTGTGCCTGTAGTTCAGATGGTCCGTTCGGTTCTCAATCTGCTTTTCAGAACTCCAACTTACTGCTACACTCTTCTCTGCATCTGGAGATTCCTCTGGTTCGTTTGATCTTTCCCCCGAGTAGGTGACTTTCCAGGATGCAGGATCCCTTTCTCCTCCTCAGTGCCCTTTCAGGAGTGCCCATCCCGCTTGGATTCACCTTCTGTCACTCTCCTCTTTTCTCTTGTTTTACCTAGTAATGTCACGAACTTCTTGCTGTTATTGGAGTTTAGGTTCTTTTGCCAGTGATTGGTTGCTGTTCTGTGCGAGTCATTTATCCTGTAGATGTGCTTTTTTTGTTGTGTTTGTGGGAGAGGGTGAGCATGTCCCCCTACTCTTCCGCCATCTTGTCTCCCCCTCCCATACTTTTCTTATTACTGTAGCTTTGTAGTATAGTCTGAAGTCAGGGAGTATGATACGTCCTGTTTTGTTTGTTTTTATCAGAATTGCTTTGGCTATCCAGGGACTTACTTATTCCTAGATTTTTACTCATTTAGTTGCAATTGTTAATTAGATTGTTTTCTTAATTTCTCTTTCTATTAGCTCCTTATTAGTTTATAGCAATGCAACAACTTTTTATATTGATTTTGTCTTCTGGGACTTTGTTTATTATTTCTAATAGGTTTTTAGGGGAGTCTAAGATTTTCTATATATCACATTAATGTCACTTGAAAATAGTGACAGGAGTTCCTGCTGTGACATAGTAAGTTAAGGATCCGACTGCAGTGGCTCTGCAGTCGGATCAAACACTGCAGAGGTACGTGTTTGACCCCCAGCCCAGCACAGTGGGTTAAAAGGATCTGGCAGTGCTGCAACTGTGGTGTGGGTTGCTGCTGTGGTTCACATTCAGCCCCTGGCCCAGGGACCTCCATATTCTGTGAGTGTGGCCATAAAAAAAAAAACAGTGACAGTTTTACTTATCCCTTTTCAATTTGAATGCCTTTTATTTCTTTTTCTTGCCTAATTGCTTGGATAGGGCTTCCAATTCTATCTTTAAGAGTGGCAGGAATGCAGATCTTGGCCTTGCTCCAGATCTTAGGAAGATAGCATTCAGATTTTTACCATTGAGTATGAAGTTAGCTCTGGGTTTGATGTGTGTATTCCTTTATTATATTGAAGTATATTCCTTCTGTACTTATTTTATTGAGAGTTTTAAAATTCATAAATGGGTATTGAATTTTGTCAAATGCTTTTTTCCACATCTATTGAGATGATTCATTTTGTTAACGTGATGTGTCATATTGATTGATTTGCAGATGTTGACCATCCTTGCATCCATGGAATAATTGCTTTTAATGTATTATTGTATTCAAATTGCTAATATTTTCTTGAAGATTTTTACATCTATGTTCATCAGTGATATTGGCCTATAATTTTCTTTTTTTTTTGCTTTGTCTTTGTCTGATTTTGGTACCAGTGTGATGTTGACCTCATAAAATGAGTTAGGAAGTATTCCCTTATCTTCAATTTTTTAGTATAGTTTGAGAATGATAGGCCTAGATCTACATTTGAATGTTTGGTGTAATTCAACTGTGAAGCTATTGGATCCTGAACTTTTGTCTTTTGGGAACTTGATTACTGTTTCAATTTCTGCACTAGAGCTTTGTCTATTCAGAATTTCTATTTCTTTGTGATTCATACTTGTAAAGTTGTATGATTCTAAGAATTTGTTCATTTCTTCTAAATCGTCCAGTTTGTTAGTGTGTAGCTGTTCATAATGTTCTCTTGTTACTTTTCTTTTTTTTCTTGATTTTATCAGACTTCTCTCTTTTTTCCTTTGTGAGTCTACCTAGATGTTTGCCAATTTTAAAAATCTTTTTTAAAAAACTAGCTCTTAGTTCCATTGATCTTTTCTTTTGTCTTTTAGTATCTATTTATTCCCACTCTGATGTTTATTACATCCTTTTATAGTTCTTGGGCTTCATTTGTTCTTTTTTTCTAATTCCTTTTTGTGTAATGTTAGATTAGTTATTTGAGTTTTTTTATTTCTTAAGTTAGGCCTACATTACTGTAAACTTCCCTCTTAGTAGTTCTTTTGCTGCATCCCTTAGATTTTGGTTTGCTGTGTTTTCATTTTTACTTGTCTTCAGGTATTTAAAAAATTTTTTCCCTTTGATTTCTTCATTGACCCAATAGTTGTTCAGTAGTATGTTATTCATTATCCACATATTTGTGATTTTTCCAGCTTTTTCCTTGTAGTCAATTTCTAGTTTCATATCATTATGGTTGGATAGATACTTGATATGATTTAAATCTTAAATTTATTTAGACTTGTTTTGTGTCACAACATACGATCTATCCTTGAGAATGTTCCATTTGCCCTTGAGAAGAATGTATATTCTGCTGCATTTGGATGGAATGCTCTGTATAAATTTATCAAATCCATCTGGTCTAATGTTTCATTTAAGGCCACTATTTTTTTGTTAACTTTCTGGCTGGATGATTTATTCATTGATGTTAGTGAGGTGTTATTTTTTTGTTGCTGTCAACTTTTCACTTTATGTCTGTTCATAATTGCTTTGGGTATTTTGATGCTCTGATGTTAGGTGGATATATATTAATATCTTTTGTCTTCTTGATGAACTGTCCCCTTTGTTATTATACAATGTCCATATTTGTCTCATTATTTTTTTTAGCTTGAGTCTATTTTGCCTGATACGAATACGGCTACACCCACTTTCTTTTGGATGTTATTTGCTTGGAGTAAAATTTCCATCCCTTCACTTTGAGCCTATGTTTGTCTTTTGAATTGAGGTGGGCCTCCTGAAGGTAGCATATAGTTGGGTCTTGTTTTTAATACATTAAGCCACTCTGTGTCCTTTGACCAGTGAGTTCAATCCATTTACATTTAGGGTGATTATTGCTAGATAAGGACTTAGTACTTCCCTTTTATCTTTTGTTTTCTGTGCTTTATATCTCCATTGTTGTTTTTAAAAATTGAAGTACAGTTGATTTACAACAATATGTTTGTTTCAGGTTCACGGCAGAGTGATTCAGTTATACATACATATATATATTCTTTTTCAGATTCTTTTCTCTTATAGTTTGTTACAAAATATTGAGTATAGTTCTCTGTGCTATACCATAAATCCTTGCTCGTTATCCATTTTATATATAGTGGTGTGTATATGTTAATGCCAAACTCCTAATTTATACCTCCTTCTTCTTTCCCTTTGATCATCATGAGATTGTTTTCTATGTCTGTGGATCTATTCCTGTTTTGTAAATAAGTTTGTTTGTACCTTTTCTTTTAGATTCCACATATAAGCAATATCATATTTGTCTTCCTTTGTCTGGCTTACTTCACTTAGTGTGATAATCTCTAGATCCATCCATGTTGCTGCAAATGGCATTATTTCATTCTTTTTTATGGCTGAGTAATATTTTATATATAAATATATAAAATATATGCATATATATATGTAGTAGTATGCCTGTATATATATATACATATACATATATGTAGTATATGCCTATATATATGTATATATATACATATATATATATGTAGTAGTATGCCTGATTCCTCCAGATCTGCTCTTTTTTCTCATGATTGTTTTGGCTATTTGTGGTCTTTTGTGTTTCCATACAAATTTAAAAATTAGTTGTTCTAGTTCTGCAAAAAATGCCATTGATAATTTGATAGGGATTGCATTGAATCTAGATTGCCTTGGGTAATATAGTCATTTTCACAATATGATTCTTCCAATCCATCTGTTTGTATCCTCTTCGATTGTATCCTCTTCGATTCCTTTCATCAGTGTCTTACTGTTTTTTGAGTACAGGTCTTTTGTCCCTTCAGGTAGGCTTATTCCTAGATATTTTATTCTTTTTGATGATAGTAAATGGGTTTCCTTAATTTCTCTTTCAGATCTTTCATATATTAATTTTGTATCTTGAAACTTTACCAAAATCATTAATTAGGTCTAGTAGTTTTCTAGTAGCATTTTTAGGATTTTCTAAATACAATATTATGTCATTTTCAAAGAGCAACAGTATTATTTATTGTCTTCCAATTTGGATTCATTTTATTTTTTTCTTCTCTGATTGTTGTGGCTAAGACTTCCAAAACTATGTTAATAAAAGTGGTGAGAGTGGATATCCTTTCCTTGTTCCTGATCTTAGAGGAAATGCTCTCAGCTTTTCATCACTGAAGTATGATGTTAGCTGTGGGTTTGTGAAATATGATCTTTATGTTGAGGTATGTTTCCTCTATGCCCACTTTCTGGAGATCTTTTTTGAACATCTTTCAAATTGATGTTGAATTTTATCAAAAGTTTTTTCTCAGTCTATTAAGATGATCATATAGTATTTATTCTTCAGTTTGTTGATGTGTGTATCAAACTGATTGATTTGTGGATATTGACAAATCCTTACATCCCTTGGATAAATCTCACTTGATCATGGTGTATGATCCTTTTACTTTATCATTAAGATTTGGTTTACTAATATTTTGTTGAGGATTTTTGTATCTATGTTCATCAGTGATATTGGTAGGTAACTTTCTCTTTTTTTGGTATCTTTGGTTTTGGTATTTGGTAGCCTCACAGAATGGGTTCAGAAGTGTTACTCTGTAATTTTTGGAATAGTTTAAGAAGGATAGGAGTTAACGTTTCTCTAAATATTTGGTAGAATTCACCTGTGCAGCCATTTGGTCCTGGACTTTTGTTTGTTGGGAGTTTTTAATCACAGATTCAAATTTACTACTTTTAATTTTTCTGTTCATATTTTCTTTCTAGTTCAGTCTTGAGAGATTGTACATTTCTATGAATTTGTCCATTTCTTTTAGGTTGTCCATTTTATTGGCGTATAGTTGCTTATAGTAGTCTTTTATGCTCCTTTGTATTTCTGTGGGGTTGGTCATAACTTCTCCTTTTTCATTTCTAATTTTATTGATTTGGCCCCTTGCTTTTTTTCTTGATGAGTGTGGCTAAAGGTTTATCAATTTTTCTCTGTCTTTTCAAGGAACCAGCTTTTAATTTTATTGATTTTTTTCTTAGTCTCTATTTCATTTATTTGTGCTGATTTTTATGATTTCTTTCCTTCTACTGACTTTGGGTTTTGTTTTTTCTTCTTTCTCTAGTTGCTTTAGGTGTAATGTTAGGTTGTTTTTTTGAGATTTTTCTTATTTCCTGAGGTAAGATTATATTGCTATCAATTTCCCCCTTAGAACTGCTTTTGCTGCATTCCATAGATTTTACATTGGCTTGCCCTTTTTCATTTGTCTATAGGTATTTTTTTTTATCTCCTCTTTGACTTCTTCAGTAATCTATGGGTTGTTTCATAGTATACTGTTTAACTTCCATGTGTTTGTGTTGGCAAATTTTTTTTCTTGTAGTTGACTTCTAATCTCATAGTGATGTGGTTGGCAAAGGTGCTTGATTTGATTTCAATTTTCTTTTCTTTTCTTTCTTTCCTCTTTCTAGGCTAAGGGTCAAATTGGAGCTATAGCTGCCAGCCTACACCACAGCCACAACATGGGATCCAAGCCACATCTGCAACCTACACCACAGCTCACAGCAACACTGGGTCCTTAACCAGTGTCCTTAACTGAGCGAGGCCAGGGATTGAATTCATGTCCTCATGGATGCTAGTCAGTTATGTAGCCTGCTGAGCCATGACGGAAACTCCTGATTTCAATTTTCTTAAATTTACTGCAACTTGTTTTGTTTCCAAGCATGTTATCGATCCTGGAGAATGTTCCTGGTGCACTTGGAAAGAATGTGTACCTATCTTCTGCTTTCAGATGAAATGCTCTATAAATGTCAATTAAATCCATCTGGCCTAATGTATCATTTAAGGCCTGTTGTGTTATTTAAGGCCTGTGCTTCTGTATTGATTTCTTTTTCCTCGTATTTCTGTTTGCCATTTTGGATTGGTAGTTTCTATGAAGTTTTTCTCAATTCCTCTTTTTTGTGTGTTTTATATCTTTGCTCTAGATTTATATTTTTGGTTACTGTGGGCTCTGTATAAAATCTTTCACATAAAATAGTCCTCCTTTTTTTTCCACTGATAGCATTTGATCTTCATTTGCCTATACAGATGTTATTCTTTTTCTCTTTCCCTTTTACATTTCTGTTGTCGCAAATTATCCCTTTTCATCTTGTGATTTTTTTTTTTACAAATTTAGAGTTAGTTATTTTTCTCTTTAAACTTTATGCCATAATAAGGTGTTAGAAACTCATTCTGATGCAGAGTTGCAATTTTATAATTGTATTTCTCACATTACTTAAAGTTTTGTGAGTTTTTGCCTTTTTTCTCATAGAAAAATCTCCTTTTAGCATTTATTATAAGACAGAGTGTTGATGAACTTCCTTAGCTTTTGTTTGTCTAAGAAAACCTTTATTTCTCCTTCACATCTTAATTATAACTTTGCTGAACAGAGTTCTTGGTTGAGTTTTTAAATCTTTCCATATTCTGAATATGTCATTCCACTCTCTTCTGTCCTGTAGAGTTTCTTCTGAGAAATCTGATAGCTTAATGAAGATTACTTTTTCTTTCTTTCTTTCTTTTTTTTTTGTCTTTTTGTCTTTTCTGGGGCCACACTCATGGCACGTGGAAGTTCCCAGGCTAGGGGTCTGATCAGTAGCCACTGGCCTATGCCTCAGCCACAGCAATGTGGGATCTGAGGCGAGTCTGCAACCTGCACCACAGCTCATGGCAATGCCAGATTCTTAACCCATTGAGCAAGGCCAGGGATCAAACTCGCAACATCATGGTTCCTAGTCAGATTTGTTAACCACTGAGCCATGACGGGAACTCCAAATGAAAGTTACTTTTGTAGGTTACCATCCTCTTTTCCCTGGCTGCCTTTAAAATCCTTTCTTTCTCAGAGTTCCCATTATTGCTCAGTGGAAACAAATCTGACTAGTATCCATGAGGATGCAGGTTTGATTCCTGGCCTCTCTCAGTGGGTTAAGGATCTGGCATTGCATGAGCTGTGGTGTAGGTTGCAGACATGGCTCAGATCTGGTGTTACTGTGGCTGTGGTATAGGCCAGCAGCTATAGTTCTGATTTGACCTTTAGCCTGGGACCCACCATATGCCGTGGGTGTGGCCCTAAAAAAAGAGAGGAAAAATTCTTTCTCATTGACTTTGATAATTTTAAAACAGTTTGTTTTGTAGAAGGTCTTTTTGGTAATTAGGTGTTTTCTTAACTTCATAGATTTATATACCCATTTCCTTCTCCTTGCTTGGGAATTTTTCAGCTATTATTTCTTTAAATAAACTCTCTACTCTTTTCTCCCTTTCTTCTCCTGGGATACCCATTTACCTAATGCTTTTCTTCTAATAGGGTAGGATAGTTCTTGTAGAATTTTTCCTTTTTTTAAGATCTTAATTCTCTCTCTTCTTATACTTTATCTTTGATCTCATTAATCTCTCTTCTATAAAGTCTGTTCTATTTGCAATATTTTCTGACGCATTCCCCATCTCATTTATTGAGTTCTTCACTTCCAGAATTTCTGGTTCTTCTTTAGTCCCTTTGGTAAGGCACTCTTTATTTTTATTAATTTTATTCCCGAGATCATTGAATTGTTTTTCTGAATTTTCTTGTAGTTCATTGAGTTTCTTCATGATAGGTGTTTTGAATTATCTACCAGTTAGATCACAATATTCTATGATTTTAAGTTTGGTTTTTGGAGAATTATTACTTCATTTTGTGATATAGTGCTACTGTTGTTCTTCATGGTGCTTGCTACGTTGCTCCTATGTTGGCACATATGAAGTAGTGAACACTTTCTTCAGGTAATTCTTTTTTTAACCGTCTTGATTCTAACGATTCAAGTTTAGAAATTAAAGGTCTTTCTTTTGGCTTCCAGTAGGTGGTGCTATAGCACAAGTTTTTGCTTTTCATCTGCCCTTCCCTCTGATCATATTTGATTGATGGCGCTTTCTAATCTTCATTGCCTTTGTTGTGTCCCTATTACAGGGATCGTCACTGCTTATGCCTTCTGAGTCACTGGTGCCTCTCTGCTGCTGGTGTCACTGGCATAGCTGTCTGGGGCATTTGGTAAGGTGGTTGCTTCTGATTCATCTGAGGTCTCCTGAGTCTAAGGCATCTCTACTATTGAGAGAGGGGGAAGGTGGAGAGGGATCTGGCGTTGTGGATGCCTCTGCCTTGTCCAGGTTTGTCAGGTTCATAGGTGCCACTGCTTCAGGATGGGGGTAGGAGGCCAGAAATTGTGGGCACCTTCACATCTGGGGAAGAGGGTCTCAGGTACCACTGTTGTTGCTCAGTTCCCTGTGTCTGCTGGTGCTTCTGTGGCCAGGAGGGCCAGTTGTGTATTACCTCCCCTGATGCCACCACCAGGTTCTCTGGAGCTGCAAGCTCACCCTCTGGCTGAGGAGCCTGGGATTACAGGCAGTTTCACCAACTCTATGTGTTCCAATCCACCCATCTTCAGATGCAGAGATGGGTGCAATTCTCTGGTGTCCTTGTATGTTACATAAAGTCATGTTTGCTGAGTTGTCAATGTGTTACTTGTTGTAGATTAAAGATGTTGGACAAAGGGAGTATCTCATTCTATCATGATGCTGCTTTCTCTGGATTTAGCATTTCTTAAACCTGATGGTACATTTGGGTGAGTTTTATAAAAGTACAAATTCCTTGGACCCACTTCAGCCTCAGTAAATCAGAATCTCTGGCTTTAAGAAAAAAAACAAAGAGCATCTCAGTATCTTTCTGTATCTGCATTTTTCTCTCTGTCTGTACCAGTGACTATGGAAAAGCTATTTATTTTATTTCTTTACAGATGAAAGTCTGGTTCCAGAAATTTTATCTAAAATTCAAATTTAACTAGATCTTTTGCATTTTATCTGTCAATTCTACCCCAGCAGCAGCAATCCTAGAAATAAAACTCCCAAGATTATGCTCCCAGGTCAGTATTCAAGCAGTAATATTCATAAAGATAAAACTCCTATAATAAATGTTCCTAGGGCAATGTTCCCACCTACAACCTAGTGGTGCAGCTTCTAGGAATGATGTTTTCAGAATCAGTGCTCTCAGGGATTAACATTCCTCGAATCAACATTTCAAAAAATAATGTTCCAACAAATAAGACTCCTTAGAATATATCCTGAGAAGTATGTTCCTGAGGGAAAAAGACTCCCAGAAAGAGCTGCCACTGTTGGGGTTATGTCTTAAGAGCTGGTCAAATGATGTTCGCATCCAAGAAAATAAGTTGCCTGGATACAGTTCACCTCGGGAAAGATAGGCAGCCACCACTTGTTTACCTTTCTCATCTTCGAGAATTCAATGTAGAAAATATATCTTTATATTTTCTTAGTAAGGATATGTATAACTCCCACTTACCTCTTCCCTTCTTCTTTTAATATCTAGTCCATTTTTTAGTTGCAAGATATGACTTACAGTTAAATCCACAAGTCTTAAGTGTGCAGCTCAATAAATTGTTTATATAAGTATGCACCAATATAACCATGATCCAGATCAAGATATTGAATTTTTAATCATCCCAGAAAGCTTCCTCACACTCCTACCTAATTAATACTTTTCCAGATATAAATTCTGTCATCATAGATAAAATTCCCCTTTTCATATATGTCATAAATGAAACCATACAGTGAATAAACTTTATGCCTGGATCATTTTGGTCAATATAGGGTCTAGGATATACATCGATCTTGTTAAGTATAGGTGTCATTTACTCTTTTTAATCAGTGAGTATTATTCTATTGTATGACAACACAGAATATATGAATTCATTCACCTTTTGATGATTCCCCCAGATCTTGGTTATTATGAATAAAGGTGTGTAATTCTTGTACACATCTTTTTGTGGCTATATGCATTCATTTCTCTTGGAAATATACATAGGGATGTAATTACTTAGTCATTGTGAGGGAATATGTTGAAATTTAACGGATACTAAAGCACATTTCCAAAAAGTTTGCACCAATTTATGCTTCTGTGATAATGTTTTAGTTGTTCTGTATACTTTATACTCATTTCTAATTTTATCCATTCTTGCATATGTCTATTGCTATATTGTGGTTTTTCTTGCATTATATTTTAAATTAATTATGTTTTAATACATTTTCATATGCTTATTGACTACTTGGAGATTCTTTCTTTTATTATTATTATTTTTTGTCTTTTGTCTTTTTTTTTTTAGGGCTGCACCTGCTGTATATGGAGGTTCCCAGGCTAGGGGTCTAATTAGAGCTACAGCTGCTGGTCTACATCACAGCCACAGCAACGCGGGATCTGAGCCGTGTCTGTGACCTACACCACAGCTCACAGCAGTGCCGGATCCTTAACTCACTGAGTGAGGCCAGGGATCGAACCCGCAACCTCATGTCTCCTAGTCGGATTCGTTTCTGCTGCACCACAATGGGAACTCCAGAGATTCTTTCTTTTAAGTGTGTGTCCAAGTGTTTTGCCATTTTAACTGGGTTGTCTGCTCTTATTGATTTTTAAGAGGTTCTTAAAGAGAACAAGATGGTAAAGTAGGAGGACACGGAACTTATTTTCCCCTACAAACACATCAAAAATACATCTACATGTGGAAAAATTCTCACTGACAACTAATTGGAGACTGGCACAAAGACTCCTGCCTGTACAAGCAAAGCTGTAAGAAAGACACACGGTGTTGGGGAGGAAGGGAAGAAAAGCAATCAGATCCAGACCTGTACCTCTGGGAGGAGACTCAGAAGAGAGGGGAATTACTCTGGCAGAGATCCTCCTTGAGTAGTGAGTGGCTCAAGCCACAGACTGGACACCCCAGCCTGGTGTCCAACACCAGGAAGACAAATCCCCTTGGCTGTTTGGAATGTCAGTAGGAACAACAGGAGGGCTGTGGGAAGCATGCATTCTCTCTGGCTCCCAAGACAGGGCAAGAGGATGGATTTTCACTGCACAGGTTACTGCATAACAATGCTGGTGCATGACCCAGACTGAGCCAAAAACCCATTCTGGTCCTGCTTGCTTCTTGACACAGCTCCATTCGGGAGTGAGGGCTGCCATGGCTGAGGGGAGAGCTTAGCTGTAAGGCACAAAGGCGTCTTAGACCAGAGCAGCCCCTGAGCAGTGTGGGGATAGCCGTTACTGGTACTTATTCAGGCAGTGCATCAGAAGTAGTCCAGATCGCTGACTGTAGCCAGAGTGCCAACAGTCTGCATCCCAACCAGTGTCAACCACCTGTGCCAGTCCCTTTTGATCCAGGACTGCTCCTCTCTAGGGTGAGGGTGCTGGAGAGAGAGCATGTACTTGAAATGAATGGAGCCAGCTTGGACCCAAACCTCAGGACTTTTTGCTTCAACAACATGGGGACTGACACTACCCTCAATAGGGCAGCAATGGCCACTGAGTAGAGAAGAACTGACTCATACCTGGCTCTGGCTCTAGCCCCTTGATCACTGGCAGCACCTACTACCATGGTGATAGCTGCCAGCACAAAATGGGGAAAAACAAAATTTCTGTTTACATCAGATCCAGCCCTTCCACCAAAGCCGCTGGACACAAGTATACTATATAGGGAAATTCCCAGACAAGGACACCCCTTCAAGACTGCCATAAGTAACTGTTTCACCTAATTCCATAAACACAGAGAAAGTTAATTAAAATGAGAATACAGAAGAATTGGTTTCAATGGAAAGAGCAAGAGAAACTACCTCCCACCAAACTAACGAAACAGAAATAAACAATTTACAGATAAAGAATTTCTCAAAACATTAATAATAGAATTACTAACTTAATTAGGGAAAAGATGAACATAATGAGAATTTCTATTTTATTTTTAAAAATAATTTTTATACAATTTTAAAGTTTTTACTTTCCATTTAGAGTTATAAGAAAATATTGACTATATTCCCCATGTTGTACAATATACTCCTAAGCCTATCTTATATCTATCAGTTTGTACTTTCCACTCCTCCACCCCTGTATTGCCCCTCCCCATCACTGGTAATCACTAGTTTGTTCTCTATATCTGTGTGTCTGCTCCTTTTTTGTTATATTCACTAGTTTGTTGTAGTTTTAGATTCCACATATGAGTAATATACAGTATTTGTCTTTATCTGACTTATTTCCTTTAACATAATGACTTTCAAGTCCATAATGTTGCTGCAAATGGCAAAATTTCATTCTTTTTATGGCTGAGTAGTATTCCATTGCAAATATGTACCATATCTTCTTAATCTATTCATCTATTGAGGGACACTTAGGTTGTTTCCATATCTTAGCTATTGTAAATAATGCTGCTATGAACATTGAGGTACATGTATCTCTTTGACTTAGTGTTTTGGGGTTTTGTTTTTTTTTTTGGATATATACCCAGGAATAGAATTGCTGAGTCATATGGTAGTTCTATTTTCAGTTCCTGAGAAACCTCCATACTGTTTTCTATAGTAGCTTCACCAATTTCCATTCCTACCAGTAGTGTATGAGGTTTCCCTTTTAAACACATCCTGTCCAAAAATTGTTAGTTTTCTTGTTGATAATAGACATTTTGACAGGTGTGAGGTGATATCTCATTGTGGTTTTGATTTGCATTTCCTTGATTAGTGATGTTGAGTATCTTTTCATGTGCCTATTGGAAAAATGTCTATTCAGGTCTTCTGCCAATTTTTTAACTGGATTGTTTGCTTTTTTGATATTAAGTTGTATGAGATGTTTTTTGAATGTTAACCCCTTATTGGCCATATCATTTGGAAATATCTTCTCTCATTCAATAGGTTGTATTTTTCTTTTGTTAAGGTTTCCTTTGCTGTGCAAAAGCCTTTACATTTAATTAGGTCTGATTTGTTTATTTTTGTTTTTATTTTCATTACTCTAGGAGGTGGGGCAAAAAAGATATTGCTTCAATTTATGTCAAAGTGTGTTCTGCTTATGTTTTCCTCTAGGAGTTTTACAGTAGTGGGTCTTAAACCCAATAAATTGAGTTTATTTTTGTATGGTGTTAGAGAATGTTTTAATTTTATTCTTTTACATGTAGCTTTCCAGTTTTCCCAGAAATATTTACCAAAAAGACCATCTTTTCTCCATTGTATTCTTGCCTCCTTTGATGTAAGATTAATTGACCATAAGTGTGCAGGTTTATTTCTGGGCTTTCTGTCTTGTTGCATTGATCTGTGTGCCTTTTTTTGTGCCAGTACTCTACTGTTTTGATTACTGCATATCTGATTACTTAGTATAGTGTGATGTTGGGGATACTGATTCTTCCAGCTCCTTTCCTCTTTCTCAAGATTACTTTGGCTATCTGGGGTCTTTTGTGTTTCCATACAGATTAAAAATTTTTTGTTCTAGTTTTATGAAAAATTGCCATTGATAATTTTTTTAGGGTTTGTATTGAATCTATAGATTGCCCTGCATAGAATGGTCATTTTAAATATTAATTTTCCAATCCAAGAACATGATATATTTTTCCAACTGTTTATGTCATCTTCAATTTCTTTTGTCAGTGTCTTATAATTTTATGAGTATAGGTCTTTTTCCCTTCTTAGGTAGGTTTATTCCTAGGTATTTCATTCTTTTTGATTATGATAGTCACTGGGATTGTTTCCTTAATTTCTCTTTCTGATCTTTCATTGTTAGTGTATAGAAATGTACCAGATTTCTGTATATTATGTTTTACCCTGCAACTTCATGCAAGGCATTGATGAGATCTACTGTTTTTGTTGTTGTTGTTGTTGTTGTTGGCATCTTTAGGATTTTCTCAGTATCATGTCATCTGCGAATAGTGACAGTTTTACTCTTCCTTTCCAATTTGGATTCCTTTTTTTAAATTGTTTTCTTTTCTTTCTTTTTTTTTCTTTTTGTCTTTTTAGGGCCACACCTGCAGCATATGAAGGTTCCCAGGCTAGGGTTCGAATTAAAGCTGTAGCCACCAGCCTACGCCACAGCCACAGCAGCACTAGATCCAACCGTGTCTGTGACCTACACCACAGCTTACAGCAATGCCATATCCTTAACCCAATGAGCAAGGCCAGGGATTGAACCTGCAACCTCATGGTTCCTAGTCAGATTCATTTCTGTTGCACCACAACGGGAACTCCTTGGATTCCTTTTATTTCTTTTTCTCCTCTGATTACTGTGGCTAGGTCTTCCAAAACTCCATTGAATAAAAGTGGTGGAATTGGATGTCCTTGTCTTGTTCCTGATCTTTAGAAGAATGCTTTCAGATTTTCACCATTGAATATGATGTTAGCTGTGGGTTTGTCATGTATGGCTTTTATTATGTTGAGGTAGGTTCCCTTTATGCCCACTTTCTGGAGAGTTTTTTTTTAAATAATAAATGGATGTTGACTTTTATCAACAGCTTTTTTTCTGCATCTACTCTATGTATCTGGTATGTTAGTTATATTTGCTGACCTTGGAGAAGTGGCCTTTTGTAGGAGTCACCTTATGCATCCCAGGAGCACACTCCCCTCTGTATATGCTCTAGGGGTGACCCTTAATGTGGGATTTTTGGGTCTTTCTGTTGGTGGCAGGCTGACTACTGTGGGTGTTCCGGTAGGATTGGATAGTCCCTCATAAGGTTGGTTGCCAGTGCCTACCTTGTGTTGAGGCTGCTGGCTGCAACTTGGTGGGCCTGAGTCATGAAGTGACTGGCTCCAGAACCCTGGCAGGCCCCAGGTCTAGTGGCTAGAATCAGGATCCAAGAGATCCTGGGGCTGATGCCTACCCACTGGTAGGTGAAGCCAGGTCCTGGGACTAGTGCTAGCCCACTGACAAACAGAGCTGAGTCTTGGGGTTTGGCTGCAGGACTCAAAGGACCAGAGCTGGTGCCGGACTGCTGGTGGGTAGAGCCAGTTTCTGATACAGCTGGCTGTGGGGTTACGGGTGTCTTAAAGTTTGTTGGTCTATGTCTGCAGACTGAAGGACTGTGGTTGTCCTGAGGCTAGTGTCCACATCCTGGTGGGTGAAGCTGGTTTCAAGGCTAAAGCAGGCTTGCTAGTGGGAGGAGCTGGGACCAAGCTGGTCCCAGAGCCAGAGCTGGCCTGGTAGTGGGTGGGCTGACTCCGTAGGCGGCAGGGTTGTGGTTTTCCTGGGACTAGTGTCCACCCACTAGTGGGTGAGGATAGTCCTAGGGTAGAGCAGGCTTGTTGGTGGGAGGGGACAGAAATTCTGAGGTTGGTATTTGCTCACTGTTGGGTGGAGTTGGGTTCCGAGGTCTCTGGTTGCAGAGCCTTAGGGGTTCTGGATCCAGTGCTTGCACCCTGGTGTATGGGGCCTGGTTTGGGTCCCTCTAGTGAGCAGGGCTCTGTCTAGGGGTAGTTGTGGTCTCAGGGAATCTTAAGGCACTCTTTCTTCTGGTGTGTGTGGCTATTTTTCCACCTAGTTAGCTGCTTGTCCTCAGATATCCCAGTACAGGTGCTATGGACTGGTGTGTATGAGTAGGGCAGGGTCCTAAGGCTAATAAATAAGGCAAGGATTCCAAAATGACTCTTGCCAGCACCAGTGTCCATGTGGTAGAATGAGCTCCCAAAAATGGCCACTGGCATGTGTCTGTGTTCCTGAAGATGGGATCCAATTGCCTTCTGCCTCTCCAGGAAACTCTCCAAGATCAGCAGGTGTTTCTCTCCCAGGCTCCTTTCAAATTACTGCTTATGCCCTGGGTCTGGAACATGTGAGATTTTGTGAGCGCCCTTTAAGAGTGGAGTCTCTATTTCCTATAGTGCTCTACCCAAAGTAAGTCCTACTAGCCTTCAAAGCAAAATGCTCTAGGCGTTAGTCTTCCTGGTGCAAGATCCCTGTGCTAGATAGCCCGATGTAGGGCTCACACTCCTCACTCCTTGGGGAGAACCTCTGAAATTGTAATTACTCTCCTATTTGTGGGTTGCCCACCTGGGGTATGTGTTTTGACTATATTGTAATTCCACCCCTCCTACACATCTCATTATGGTTCCTTCTTTATGTTTTTAGTTGTAGGAGAGCTTTTCTGCTAGGGTCTGTTTTTTTTTGTTTTTTTTTTTTTCAATGATAAATGTTCTGTAAATAGTTGTAATTTTGGCATGCCCATTAATGGAGGTGAGCTCAGGGTCTTCCTTCTCTATCCACCATCTTGGCCAATCTCTCTCAATCCTCTGTTTTTCTGTGGTGTGAGTTGTAATACCTCTTCTTCAGATTTTATTTGCATCTTTTCTCTTTTTTGCTTAGTCTAGCTAAAGGTTATCGATTGTGTTTAGCTTTTAAAAAAATCTCTTAGTTTTCTTGATTCTTTTCTCTTGTTCTGGTCTCTATTTTATTTCTGCTTTGATATTTCCTTCCTTATGCTAACTTTAACCTGAGTTTTCTCCTCTTTTTCTAGTTCCTTGAGGTGTAAATTGAGGTTGTTCATTTTATTTTTTCTTAATCATAGACATTTATTGCCAATAAACTTTCCTTTTAGAACTGCTTTTGCAACACCTTATATATTTTAGTATATCGTTTTTCTATTTTTATTTGAAGCAAGTTTTTGATTTTCCTTTTTATATAATTTCTTTGACATATTGGTGTTTCAGGAATGTTTTGTTTGATTTCCACAAAGGTATGAATTTTTCAGATTTTCTTTTTCTTTATTTCCAGTTTTATCCATTGTGGTCAGAAAAGATCCTTGGTGTGATTTATTTTTAAATTTGGTAAGACTTTCCTTGTGACTTATAATAAAATCTATACTGGAAAATGTTCTGTGTACACTTCAGAAAAATGTGTATTTTACTGTTGTTAGGTGAAATAATCTATATGTCTGTTAAGTCCATTTGGTCTAAAGTATTGTTTACATCTGATATTTGTTTGTTGATTTCCTGTGTGGATGATCTATCCACTTTTGAAAGTGGGATATTGAAATCCCATACTATTAGTGTATTGTCTATTTCTCCTTTTAGATCTGTTAGTATATGCTTAATATACTTAGGTATTCTAATGTTGGGTGTGTATATATTAATGATTGTTATATTAAAAATTTCCCTCAGCTTTATTAAGATATAATTAACAAATAAATTTGTATTATATTTAAAGTGTACAATATGATGGCATGATTTAGTAGATGTGTAAATTGTGAAAGGATTATAGCAATCGTTAGTTGACACATGCATTTCTTCCTTCCTTCCTCCTTCCTCCCTTCCTCTTTCTTTTTTTTAGGGCCACACCCATGGCATGTGGAACTTCCCAGGATAAGGATATAATGGGAGGTACAGCTGGATCTCAGATGCATCTGCGACCTACACCACAGTTCACGGCAATGCCAGATCCTTAACCCACTGCGTGAGGCCAGGGATTTAACCCACATCCTCATGGTTCCTAGTCAGGTTCTTTAACCACTGAGCCACAAGGGGAACTCCAAATGTTTTGCTTTTTTTTTCTTTAGGGACCTCTTTCTTTCTCTCTCTCTTTCATTCTTTCATTCTTTCTTCTTTCCTTCTTTCCTTCCTTCCTTCCTTCCTTCCTTTGTTCCTTTCTTTTTTCCTTTCTTTCTCTTGGTGAGAATACTTAAGTTCTACTCTCTTAGAAAATTTCCATTACACAACACAGTGTTATCGACTATATTCACAATTCTGTATATCAGATCCTCAAAACTTGTTCATCTTATAACTACAAATATGCATCCTTTTACAAATCTCTCTATTAGTGTGATTTTTTTTATATTCCACATATAAATGGTAACACTAAGAAGTTGTCTTTCTATCTGGCTTATTTCACTTATCATAATGCCCTCCAGTTTCATTCCTATTGTCACAAATGACAGAATTTCTTTCTTTTTTAAGGCTGAATAGTCCATCACATATGTATTCCACATATAAGTAATATCATATGATATTTGGCTTTCTTTGTGTGACTTCACTTAATATGATGATCTCTAGGTCCATCCATGTTACTGCAAATGGCATTATTTCATTCTTTTTATGGCTGAGTAATATTCCACTGTATATATAAATATATCACATCTTCTATAGATAGTTTCATCTGTGCCATATTTTAGATTCCACATATAAGTGATACCATATGGTATTTTTCTTTCTATTTCTGCCTTACTTTACTTAGTATAAGAATCTCTAATTCCATCCATATTGCTGTAAATGACATTATTTTGTTCTTTTTTTGGATGAGTAGTATTCCTTTGTGTATATATACCACATCTTCTTAATCCACTCCTCTGTTGATGGATATTTAGGTTGCTTCCATATCTTGGCTATTGTAAATAGTGCTGCTATAAACATTGGGATTCATATATCTTTTTTGAGTTAGAATTTTCTCCGGATATATGTCCAAGAGTGGAATTGCTGGATTATATGGGCACAGCAAAGGAAACCATAAACAAAACAAAAAGACAACCTATGTACTGGGAGAAAATATTTACAAACAATGCTACCAACAAGGGATTAATTTTCAAAATATACAAACAACTCATATAGCTTAATATCAAAAAAGCAAACAACCCAATCAAAAAATTGGCAGATCTAAATAGACATTTCTCCAAAGGAGATATATACATGGCCAATAGGTACATGAAAAGATGTTCAGTATCATTATTAGTGAAATGCAAATCAAAACTATAATGAGGTATCACCTCACACCAGTCAGAATGGCCATCATTAAAAATTCTACAAATAATAAATTCTGGAGAGGATATGTTGGTGGGAATTTAAATTGGTGCAGCACTATGGAGAACTGTATGGAGAGTTTCCTTAAAAAACTAAAAGTAGAGTTACCATATGATACTACAACCCCACTTCTGGGCATACCCAGAGAAAACTCTTATCTTTTGATATTACATGTCCTAACAGGTAAAAGGTTATATTTCAGTGATTTTAATTTGCATTTTTCCTCATGACTATTGATGTTGAGCATCTTTTCAAGTAACTTTTGGCCATTTGTATGTTTTCCTGGGGAAAATGTCTATTCAGATTTTTTATCCATTTTTAATTGGGTTATTTGTTCTTTTACTGAGTTGTACAAATTCCCTATATATTTTGGATATTAATCCCTTATCAAATGCGTGATTTGCAAATATTTTTCTCCCATTCCACAGGTTGCTTTTTCACTTTGTTGAAGGTTCCCCATGATGTTCAGAAACTTTTAGTTTGATGACATCCCACCTGTTTATTTTTGCTTTTATTATCTGTGCTTTTGGTGTCAAATTTTAAAAAAATAATTGCCAAAACCAATGTCAAGGAGCCTTTCCCATGTGCTCTTCTGATATTTTTATGATTCAGGTCTTATATTTGAGTCTTAAACCATTTAGAGTTGATTTCTGTATGTGGTACAAGAGAAAAGTCCAATATCTTTTGCATACAGCTACCAAGTTTCTTCAACACCATTTACTGAAGAGATATTCTTTCTCTATTGTGTTTTCTTTGTGGTTTTCTCAAAAGTTAATTGATTGTATATACATGGGTTTATTTTTGTTCCTTCTATTCTCTTCCATTGATCTATGTGTCTGTTTTTTGCCAATAGCACTCTTTTTTTAAAAATTAATATAGCTTTGTAATATAGTTTAAAATTCAGAAGTGTGATACCTCCAGCTTTGCTCATTTTGCTCAATGTTTCTTTAGCTAATTAAGTATCTTTTGTGGCTTTATATGGATTTTAGAATTTTTTTTTCTATTCAGGTGAAAAATGTCATTGAGTTTTGATAGATAGTGCATTTAACCTGTGGATCACTTTGGACAGTACAAACATTTTAACCATATTAATTCTTCCAATACATGAACACAGGGTATCTTTCAGTTTATTTGTGGTTTTTTTTTTCAATTTCTTTCATCAATGTTTTAGTTTTCAGTGTATAGATCTTTAATCTCTTGGGATAAATTTATTCCTAAGTAACTTATTTTTTTGATGCTATTGAAATGGGATCATTTTCTTAATTTCTCTTTCAGAGAGTTCAAAGTTAATGTATTAAGAACAAAGCTGATTTTTGTATATTGATTTTGCATCCTACAACTTTACTGAATTTCTTAGTTCAAGCAAGTGTTGTCTTTAGGGTTTTCTAGATATATCATATTTCTTGTAAACAGAGAAAATTTTACTTCTTTTCTGATTTGGATGCCTTTTATACCTTTTTATTTTTTGCTAATTGCTCTGTATAGGACTTCTACTACTATGCTGAATAGAAGTGGTGAAAGTGGGCATCCTTGTCTTGTTTGTGATCTTAGAGGAAAAGTTTTAAGCTTTCTACCATGAATATGACATTAGCTGTGAGACTGTCATATATAGCCTTCACTATGTTGAGGTTATTAATTTGTATATGCTGAATCATCCTTAGGATGTATCCTAGGGATAAATATTGCTTGATTATGTTGTATGATATTTTTAATGTGCTGTTGAATTTGGTTTGCTAAATTGAAGATTATTATATCTTTTGATGAAATGACCCCATTTTCATTATGTAATGAACTTCTTTGACTCTTAACACTTTTTACTTGAAGTCTATTTTGTCTAACATAAGTATAGCTTTGCTTGATTGTTTTCTATTTCCATTTACCTGGGATATTTATTTTTCCTTTCATTTTGAGTTCATGCATATCATTGAGGCTGAAGTGAGTTTCTTATGGTTAGCATATTGTTTGGTCATTAAAAAAATCTATCCAGTCACTCTATGTAATTTGATTGTTAAATTCAATTCATTTACATTTAGAGAAATTATTGCTAGGTAATAACTTACTAATGCCAACATACTGTTTTCTGGCTGTTTTGTAGTTTTCTTGTTCTTTTCTGCCTCTCTTGATGCCTTCCTTATCTAATGTAGGCATTCAGTGCTATAAATTTGATATTACTTTAATCATTGCACATGTGTTGATAGGTAGTATTTTTTTTCATTTAGTGCCACATGATTTTAAATTTCCTTTGTCTTCCTTTTTAACTAGGATTATTTAGAAGTATATTTATTTTAAAATATAAAAGTTGTTGAGGTTTTATTGTTATATTTGTTATTTATTTGTACATTTATTCAGTATGTCAGGGAACATACTAAGTATGATTTCAAAACTTTTACATATGTTGAAGTTAATTTCCTGACCCAGTGCAGCCTATACAGTTTTTTTCCCACTTACAAAATATTTTGCCACTTTCTTCTGGCATCCACTGAGAAATCTGCTGTTACCTGTCTGTGGTTTCCTTATAAGTAATGCATCATTTCTCTCTATCTGTTTTCAGGTGATTTTGTTTTTATTTTTTATTAGTTTGATTACTGTGTCTCAGGATTGCTTTCTTTGAATTTGTTCTATATAGAATTTGTTAGTTTTCCTAAATAGATATTTTTATGTCTGCCATCAAATTCGAGAAATATTCAGCCATTAATTCTTTGAAAATTTCTTAGCCCCATAATCAGCCTTCTCTCCTTGTGGGATTCTTATTACACAAATTTTACATATTTTGCTATTTTTCCATGGTTCTTTTGTCTCTGTTTTGGGTTTATTTTCTTTTTTTTTAATTATAGTTGGTTTATAATGTTCTGTCAATTTCTGCTGTACAGCAAACAAAGTGACCCAAGGGGGAAGGGGAGAGAAAGGGATGGACTGGGAATTTTGTGTTAGTGGATGCAAACTATTGCATTTAGAGTGAATACGAAATGAGATCCAGGTAGGGATTAAGATGGTGGAATAGAAGGACTGGAGCTCAACTTCTCTAAAAACAACAAAATTTACAACTACATGCTGAGCAATATTCAAGCAAATGGACCACAAACCTTCAAAAATATATGCTATACCAGAAGACAAAGAGGAGACCACATCAAGAGCCTCCAGGAAAAAGACTTTAGACCATTGATGATGCAAGACATTGGAAATAAACTGGAGGCAAAGATGGATAACTTACAGGAAACACTTGGCAAAGAGATACAAGATATAAAACTTAAGCAAGAAGACATGCAAAATACAATAACTGAAATAAAAAATTCATTAGAAGAGTTAACAGCAGAATACAGGAGGCAGAAGAACGAATAAGTGAAGTGGCGGACAGATTAATGGAAATCACAGATGTGGAATAGAAAGGAGAAAAAAGATTGAAAACAAATGAAGAGAGTCTCAGAGAACCCTAGGACAACATTAAATGCACCAACATCCATATTATAGGGGTGCCAGAAGGAGAAGAGAGAGAGAAGGGGACAGAAAAAAATATTCCAAGAGATAATAGCTGAAAACTTCCCTAACATGGGAAAGGAACCACTCACAAATCCAGGAAGCACAATGAGTACCATATAAAATAAACCCAAGGAGGAATATCCCGAGATATATATTAATCAAATTGACCAAAATTTAAGACAAAGAGAAAATCTTGAAAGCAGCTAGGGGAAAGAAACAAATAACATACAAGGGAACCCTGAAGGTTATCAGCAGATTTTTCAGCAGAAACTCGGCAGGCCAGAAGGGAGTGGCACAATATGCTTAACGTGAGGAAAGGAAAAAAACCTCCAGCCAAGATTCCTTTACCCAGCAAGGCTCTCATTCAGATTTGAAGGAGAAATCAAAAGTTCCGTAGATAAGCAAAAGCTAATAGAATTCAGCAATACTAAACCAGCCTTACAACAAATACTAAAGGAACTTCTCTAGGCAGGAAAGAAAAGATCAGCAACAGGAAACAAAAATGCCACAAATGACAAGGCTCACCAGTAAAGGCATATATACAGTAAAGATACAAAATCATCTATGCACAATTATCCCACCAAAATCAGAAATCATGAAAAGAGTACAAATGCAGGACACTGGAAATTCACTTGCAATTAAGAGACCAACAACTTAAAATAATCTCATATATGCATAGACTCTTATATCAAAACTTCAGAATAACTGCAAACCAAAAATATACATTTGATACACAAACAAATAGGAAACATCAACTCAAATACAACACTAAAGATAGTCATCAAACCACAAGAGGAGAGAACAAGAGAAGAAGGGAAGAAAAAGAGCAACAAAAACAAATCCAAAGCAATTAATAAAATGGCAATAAGAACATATATATCAATAATTGCCTTAAATGTTAGTGGACTAAACGCCCCCAACCAAAAGACATAGACTGGCTGAATGGATACAAAAACAAGATCCATATATATGCTGTCTTCAAGAGACACACTTCACTTCTAGGGACCCACACAATTTGAAATTGTGAGGATGGAAGATGCAAATGGGAATCAAAAGAAAGCTGGAATAGCAATACTCATATCAGACAAAATAGACTTTAAAATAAAGAACATTCTAAGGGACAAGGAAGGACACTACACAATGATCAAAGGATCAGTCTGAGAAGATACAATAATTTTAAATATCTATGCACCCAAAATAGGTTCACTGCAATATAAAAGGCAACTGCTAACAACCTGAAAAGGACAAATCGACAATAACACAATCATAGTGGGGGACTTGAACACCCCACTTACAGCAATGGACAGATCAACCAGAGAGAAAATCAATAAGGAAACACAGGCCCTGAATGAAGCATTAGACCAGATGGATTTAATAGATATTTATAGGACATTCCATCCAAAAGCAACAGAATACACATTCTTCTCAAGTGCACATGGAACCTTCTCTAATTGATCACATCCTGGGATACAAATTCAACCATGGTAACTTTAAGAAAATTGAAATCATATCAAGCATCTTTTCCAACACAATGCTATATGACTGGAAATCAACAACAAGAAAAAAACTGCAAAAAACACAAACATGTAGATATGAAACACCATGCTACTAAACAACCAATGGATCACTGAAGAAATCAAAGAGGAAATTAAAAAATACCTAGAAGCAAATGACAACAAAGATACGATGCTCCAAAACCTGTGGGATGCAGCAAAAACCATTCTAAGAGGAAAGTTTATAGCGATACAAGCCCACCTCAGGAAACACGAAAAAGCTCAAATAAACAAGCTGACTTTACATCTAAAGCAGCATGAGAGAGAAGAACAGACAAGTTCTTAAGTTAGTATAAGGAAAGAAATCATAAAGATCAGAGCAGAAATCAATGAAATAGAAACAAAGAAAGCCATAGAAAAGATCAATGAAACAAAAAGTTGGTTCTTTGAAAAGATCAACAAAATTGATAAACCCTTAGCCAGACTTATCAAGAAAAAAAGAGAGGACTCAAATCAATAAAATTAGAAATGAAAAAGGAGAAGTAGCAATGGACATCACAGAAATACAAAGGATCATTAGAGACTACTATATGCAACTATCTGCCAATAAAATGGAAAACCTAGAAGAAATGGACAAATTCTTAGAAAAGTACAATCTTCCAAGACTAAACGAAGATGAAAGAGAAAGGATGAATGGCCCCATCACAAGAACTGAAATTGGAACTGTGATTAAAATACTTCCAACAAACAAAAGTCCAGGACCAGATGGCTTCACAGGCGAATTCTATCCAACATTTAGAGAAGAGCTAACACCTCTCCTTCTGAAACTATTTCAAAAAATTGCAGAGGAAGAGATACTCCCAAACTCATTCTATGAGGCCGCCATCACCCTGATACCAAAACCAGACAAAGATACCACACAAAAAAAGAAAACTACAGGCCAATTTCACTGATGAACATCAATGCAAAAATCCTCAACAAAATACTAGCAAACCACATCCAACAATACATTAAAAGGATTGTACATCATGATCTGGTGGGATTTATCCCAGGGATGAAAGGGTTCTTCAATATCCACAGAGCAATCAGTGTGATACACCACATTAACAAACTGAAGAATAAAAACCTTATGATCCTCTCAATAGACGTGGAAAAAGCCTTTGACAAGATCCAACACCCAGTTCTGATAAAAACCCTTCAGAAAGTGGGCACAGAGGGAACCTAGCTCAACATCATAAAGGCCATATGTGACAAACCCAGAGCTAACATCATTCTCAACGGTGAAAAGCTGAAAGAATTCCCACTGAGATCAGGAACAAGACAAGAATGTCCCCTCTCGCCACTACTCTTCAACATAGTTTTGGAAGTCCTAGCCATGGCAATCAGAGAAGTAAAAGAAATAAAAGGAATCCGAATTGGAAAGGAAGAATTAATACTATCCCTATTTGCAGATGACATGATACAATACCTAGAGAATCCTAAAGACTCTACCAGAAAACTGTTAGAGCTCATCCATGAATTTGGCAAAGTCACAGGATACAAAATTAATACACAGAAATCAACGGCATTTGTATACACCAACAATGAAAGAGCAGAAGGAGAAATTAAGAAAGCAATCGTATTTACCATCACATCCAAAGAATAAAATACCTAGGAGTAAACCTACCTAAAGAGTCAAAAGACTTGTACTCTGAAAACTCTAGGACACTGATGAAAGAAATCAAACATGACACAAATAGATGGAAAGACATACCATTCTCATGGATTGGAAGATTCAATATTATCAAAATGACTATACTACCCAAGGCAATCTACACATTCAATGCAATCCCTATCAAATTACTAGGGACATTTTTCACAGAACTCGAACAAAATATTTTAAAGTTTGTTTGGAAGCACTAAAGACCCAGAATAGCCAAAGACATCCTGAAAAAGAAAAATGGAGCTGGAGGAATCAGGCTCCCGGACTTCGGACTATACTACAAAGAAACAGTCATCAAAACTGTATGTTACTGGCACAAAGATAGATATATGGATCAGTGGAACAGGATAGAAAGCCCAGAATTAACCCCACCCACCTACAGCCAACTAATCTATGACAAAGGAGCCAAGGATATACAATGGAGAAAGGACAGCTTGTTCAATAAGTGGTGCTGGGAAAACTGGACAGCCACATGGACAAGAATGAAATCAGAACACTCCCTAACACCATACACAAAAATAAACTCCAAATGGATTAAAGACCTAGATATAAGACCAGACACTATCAAACTCTTAGAGGAAAACCTAGGCCAAACACTCTCTGACGTAAATGACAGCAACATCTTCTCAGATTCACCTCTTCAAGTAATGACAGTAAAAACGAAAATAAGCAAATGGGACTTAATTACACTTAAAAGTTTCTGCACAGCAAAGGAAACCCTAAACAACATGAAAAGACAACCCACAGAATGGGAGAAAATCTTTGCAAGTGAATCGACTGGCAAGGGATTCATCTCCAAAATTTATAAACACCTCCTACCACTTAATACCAAAAATCAAACAACCCCATCGAATAATGGGCGGATCTAAACAGACAGTTCTCCAAAGAAGATATACAGATGGCCAAAAGACACATGAAAAGATGTTCAACATCACTCATTGTTAGAGAAATGCAAATCAAAGCCACGATGAGGTACCACCTTACACCAGCCAGAATGGCCATCATCCAAAAGCCCACAAACAATAAGTGCTGGAGAGGGTGTGGAGAAAAAGGAACCCTCTTACACTGTTGGTAGGATTGTATATTGGTGCAACCACTGTGGAAAACAGTGTGGCTATTCCTCTGAAAACTAAACATAGAACTCCCATTTGATCCAGCAATCCCACTCCTGGGCATCTATCCAGAGAAAACCATGACTTGAAAAGACACATGTACTCCAAAGTTCATAGCAGCACTATTTTTGCAATAGCCAAGACCTGGAACCAACCTAAATGTCCATGGACAGAGGAGTGTATCAAGAAGATGTCATACATATAGACAATGGAATATTACTCAGCCATTAAAAGAATGAAATACCAGCAGTTTTAGCAACATGGATGGACCTAGAAATTATCATGCTAAGTGAAGTCAGCCATACAATGAGACACCAACATCAAATGCTTTCACTGAATTGTGAAATCTCAAAAAAGGACAGAATGAACTTTTTCGCAGAACAGATAATGACTCAAAGACTTTCAAAAACTTATGGTTTCCAAAGGAGACAGTTTGGGGGGGGGGGGCGCTGGTGTTGTGTGATGGAAATCCTATAAAATTGGATTGTGATTATCATTGTACAACTATAAATGGAATAAATTCATTGAGTAAAAAAATGAAAAAAGAAATGAGATCCTGTTGTATAGTACAGGGTTTATTTTATTTTGTTTTTCTTTTTACAGTGGCACCCACGGCATATGGAAGTTCCTGGACCAGGAATTGAATCTGTTCAGCAGCTGTGACCTCAGTCATAGCTGTGGCAATGCTGGATCCTTTAACCCATAGTGCCAGGGCCAGAGATCTAGCCCGCACCTCTACAGAGAGCCAAGCCATGGAAATTGGACTCTTAACCCACTGCACCAAGGGGGAACTCCTGTTTTTGGTTTATTTTCTACATATTGTTCAGATTGGATAATCTATTGATCTTTTTTTGAGCTCACTGATTCTTTAGTCTGTTGTTCCTATTTTTTACTCCATTCAATGATTTTTAAGTTATTGTGTTTTTTCATTTATATCATTACCTTTGGTTCTTTTTAAATCTTATACTTTTCTGATATTTTCTGTATTTTTATTTGTTTCAAAAATATTTGTAATTTCTTGTTATGTTATGGCTGATTTAATGTCTTTATTGGAAAATTTACTCATCTGAATGATCTGGTTTTGGTATGTTTATTGTCTTATCCTATATAAATTGTGATTTTTCTTGTTTATTTTTGTATGCTAAGTCATTTTTTAATTGTATCCTGAACATTTAAAATTTTGTTTTGTGTGATTCTGGTTTCTATTTGATTTTATTTTTTTAAAAAAATCATGAAATCAGTCTTTTAGGTATGGAATGTGTGTCCAAATGGGGATGGATGTTCAACCCCATGTTATGCCCCACTGACACCACTCTTGGAAATGCAAAGCACTGACTTACACCACCTTTTTGCTGGAACTTCAGCTTTCTTCTCAGATTTACTTACACCTTGGAAACAACAGATAACTTACTGGAACTGCTTTATTGGTACTTCACGGGAATAGAAGTTTAACTCTCTGCTAGGCACCATTGATAACAGAGGAGGGGAAAGCACAGTGCTGACTAACACAGTTTCTTACTGCCTTGCTTCAGCCACTGTTGTTGACTGGGGGTGGAAATACATCTCCTCACTTGTCCTTGCTGACATAAGTGGAGAGGAACACTTAGTGCCAACTAGTACCACCTCACACTATCTCTTTTTGTCTTGGTGCTGCTATTTGGAAATGCAGTATCGGCATCCTGCTGCCTCCACTGATAGCAAAGAAGGGGAAAGAAAATGCTGCCTAGCATCACCTTGCATGGCCTCATCCCACCTCTTTGTGGGCAGATGGAAGGGAATATCATCCTTACACTGGTCTCTACTGACACCATGGTTGTGGAAAAGCAAAGTGCCAAGTAACCCCACATCATACCACCACATTTCTTCCATGCGAGTGTGGAAGTTGAACTTTCTAGTGAGCTTCACTGACACCACTCTCGCAAAAGCAGAGCAACCACATACACACTGCTTTACACTAGCTCATTTTGGTATCTCATTACTTCTAGGTCAGGGTAGAAATCCTGCTCCTCAGCAGGCCCCATTGACATCGAAGAGGGATATGGACTGCCAACTAGTACCACTTTATACCACCCGTTTTTCCATGCTAAGAAGAGCAGTTGTGCTGAACCCAGGAGCTGGGAAAGCAGTGTGTCAATTAGTGCTACCTGTTTTCTATTGGTGGGAATGTAAGTTCTGCTCCTTTCTGGGACCTGCTGACAGTATCTCTGCAATAGCAGAGTTCTAATTCACACTGCCTGTTGTTTCTGAGTGGAAATGAGAGTTTAGATCATCACTGGACCCTGCTGACTCCAGAGGTTGTAAGCAGTGTGTTGACTAGTAGCACTGCATTGTTGTCTGGTGGGGCTGGAAGTTCAGCTCTCTACTGAGACCCACTGATGTGACACTTGTGTGGAAAGCAAAGTGCTGATTAGCCTTGACCTTCATTTTTCATTCTGCTTCATTGACACTGGGTGGGCATGGAAACCCATGTCCTTGCCTGGCCTCACTGACACCAACTACTTACTATCACGAAGCAGGGAGTGGAAGTTCAGTTCCCTGTTGAGACCCATAATACCATTTATTGTGTCTGTTGATATATTTTTTGAATGCCCCATTCAGTAAATGGAAGACAAACTAAAAAAATGGAACTCACATAGTTCCTAGAGTTTCAAGGTACCTAAACAGTCCACCATCTTTCCATGTACAGGGTTATTTTATGTTTTATAATATTCATGCTTTTGAATTGTAAGAGAGGGAACCAGGGAAGACAGGGATTACTTCATAATGGCTAGAATGCAATAGTTTATTTTTCAATTTAGTTTATTTCTTATTATTAGAATACAAAGGTAAAACTATTTTTTTGTAAACTGTAGTTCAATGTTCTTACTAAGTTGATTTGAATTTGCATAATTTGTTCACAGATTCTTTTGGACTTCATATGTACACAATTTTGCCTCCTATGAGTAATAACAGCTTTTTTCTATTTATAATAATTATACCTTTTATTACTTCTCAATATTTATTTCATTGCCTAAGATATTCATTACAATAATGAATTAATGTAGTGATGATGGACATTTGTTTTTTGTGCTGAAATCCAAAGAGAATTTCTTAAATATTTCCATTGTTTGGGATAGAGATGCTATAAAATTGGGTCATGGTGATTGTTGCACAACTATAAATGTAATAAAATTCATTGAGTTAAAAATATTTCCCAGGGAACCCTCCTGCACTGTTGGTGGGAATGTAAACTGGTACAGCCACTATGGAGAACAGTTTGGAGATACCTTAGAAATCTATACATAGAACTTCCATATGACCCTGCAATCCCACTCTTGGGCATCTATCCGGACAAAACTCTACTTAAAAGAGACACATGCACCCGCATGTTCATTGCAGCACTATTCACAATAGCCAGGACATGAAAACAACCCAAATGTCCATCGACAGATGATTGGATTCGGAAGAGGTGGTATATATACACAATGGAATACTACTCAGCCATAAAAGAGAATGACATCATGCCATTTGCAGCAGCATGGATGGAACTAGAGAATCTCATATTGAGTGAAATGAGCCAGAAAGACAAAGACAAGTACCATATGATATCACTTATAACTGGAATCTAATATCCAGTACAAATGAACATCTCCACAGAAAAGAAAATCATAGACTTGGAGAAGAGACTTGTGGCTGCCTGATGGGAGAGGGAGGGAGTGGGAGGGATCGGGAGCTTGGGTTTATCAGACACAACTTAGAATAAAATTTACAAGGAGAAAGAAACAAAAAAAAATTTCCCCATTAAATTTCTGTTTTCTGTAAGATTTTTGAATATGCTGTCTTATTAATGGAGTCCTCTTCTATTCAAAATTTTCTGCGACTAAAAAATTACACATCTGGAGTTCTCATTGTGGCTCAGTGGGTTAAGAATACGACTAGTATCCATGAGGATGCAGGTTAGATCCCTGGCCTCGCTCAGTGGGTTAAGGATCCGGGATTGCCACAAGCTGCAGCATAAATTTCAGATGCGGCTCAGATCTGGCGTTGCTGTGGCTGTGGCATAGGCCAGCAGCTGCACCTCCAATTTGACCCCTAGCCTGGGAACTTCCATATGCTGCTGGTGTGGGCCTAAGAAGGAAAAAAATTATGCATCTGTATTGAATTTTACCAAATACATTTTCTCTGTATTTTTTCCTTTTTTGTGATTTGCAATGATTTTTGAATGTTAAAGCAATCTTGGATTTCTAGACTGAATACCACTAGGTTATGAAGTATAATGTATTTCATATATCCCTGCATGTTATTAGCTTGTATTTTGTAGGATTTTTGCGTCCTGTTCAAAGTCTATATAGGCTTGTAATATTCTTTTCATATAGCATCAGTCATGTCTTCATATTATAGTTATGCTTGTTTTATAAGACAAGTTGGGAATGGTTTGATATTATATATTATCTGAAAGGTTTCATATAAGGTTATTAAGTAAAAATCTTATATATTCTTTAAATATTTGGAAGAATTAACTAGTTAAGTCATCTGGATTTGAAATAATTTTAATGGGATAAAGTATAACATAGAATTCAATTTCTTCAAAGAATGTTCTGATTACTATTTTTTCTTTTATGTTTTTAATAATGCCATCCATTTAATCTTAGGTATATATAGTTTCATACTGCTATTCACGGTATTTTATTTTATTTGGTCTTTTTGCCATTTCTTGGGCCGCTCTCATGTCATATGGAGGTTCCCAGGCTAGCGGTCGAATTGGAGCCTTAGCGCTGGCCCACCCTACAGCCACAGCTACGCGGGATCTGAGCCGCGTCTGCGACCTACGCCACAGCTCATGGCAATGCCGGATCCTTAACCCACTGAGCAAAGCCAGGGATCAACCCGCAACCTCATTGTTCCTAGTCGGATTCGTTAAGCACTGAGCCACGACGGGAACTCCGGTATTTTATTTTTAATAAGTAAACTCTGTAAGGGTATTCACTTTTTCATTCATGATTTTGATAATGTGTATTTTTTCTTTCATCTATTTCATCAATAAAATTGGCTTTGTTGTCACTATTATGGATCTGTTTCTATTTTATTGATTTCTTTTTTCATTTTTTAAAGTTTTATTGAAGTATAGTTGATTTGCAATGTTGTGATAATTTCTGCTGTTCAATAAAGTGACTGTTACACATGTACACACATAATTTCTCTTTCAGATTCTTTTATCACATAGATAATCACAATTTTTTTTTTTGCCTTTAGGGCTGCTTCTGTGGGATATGTAAGTTCCCAGGCTAGGGGTAGAATCGGAGCTGCAGCTGCCAGCCTACACCATAGCCACAGCAACACAAGATCTGAATGGTTTCTGTGACCTACACCCCAGCTCAGAGCAATGCCAGATCCTTAACCCACTGAGTGAGGCCAACGATCAAACCCACATCCTTATGGATCCTAGTTGAGTTTGTTACCGCTGAACCACTATGGGAACTCCTAGATCATCACAGAATATTGAGTAGAGTTCTATGTGTTATATAGCAGGTCCCCACTGGCCAGTTATTCTGTATACCACAGTGTGCATATGCCAATCCCAAACCCTCAGGCCATCCCTCCTCCTACCCCTTTGGTATCCATAAGTTTGTTTTCAAAGTCTATGAGTCTGTTTCTGTTCTGCAGATAAGTTCATTTGTATCCATATTTTAGATTCCATATATAAGTGATATCATGTAATGTTTGTATTTCTCTGACCTACTTCACTTAGTGTCATAATCTCTAGGTCCATCCATGTTGCTGCAAATGGCATTATTTCATTCTTTCTTATATTTGAGTAATATTCCATTGTACATATGTACCCCATCTTCTTTATCCATTATTTTGTTTATTTCTATCTTTTATTATTCTTTCACTCTAAATATTTGGATTTATTTTGCTATTTTTTCTAGCTTCGCAGATAAATGTTTATGTGATAGGCAGAAAAATGCCCCCATTAAAGATGTCCAAACACTAATTCCTAGATCCTGTATTTTATCTTACATGGCAAAAGATATTTGCAAATATTAAGTTAAAGATCTTGAGATGTAAAATTAAGCTACATTATCCGGGTGAGATCAATATAATCATAAAAGTACTTTTAAGATAGAGGAAGAGGGTCGGAGTCAGAAAAGAAGATGAAAGAATGGAAGTAGTTATCAAAGTGATGCAATAGCTGTTTTGAAAATAGAGAAAGGGGCCATAAGCCCTAATGCAAGAAGCACATAGAAGATAAAAAAAGATAACCAAAGTCTCTTCTGAAGCACTCAGGAGTGCAATCCTGATTACACCTTGACTTTAGTCCAGTCAGATTCTGGACTAAAGTGGAATTTAGTCCAGTCAGATTCTGGACTAAAGTGGAATTTAGTCCACTTCAGATTCTGGTGACCAGTATAATAAAGATAAATTTGTATTGTTTTAGGTCACTAATTTTGTGATAATTTTTTATAATGAAATAGAAAACTAATATGATTTTAATAGTATTAATTTAATAGAAAGTAATATATTTCTAAAAACTAAAACTAATGGCATATATTTTCAACAGAAATCTAATGATATTTTGGTACCTGGCAGTGGGATTCTGCTATAACAAATAATTACAGATGTAGAAGTGGAATTAGAGTCTGGAAGAATTTTGAGAAGCAAATTTAAAAAGTCTAGACTACCTTGATTATACAATTAGTAGAAATATAGATGCTAATAACTGTTAAAACTCAGAAAGAGGTGCTATAAGACTGGATGGCTGCATGCCAAAAAAATGAACCCCAACATAATTCTTATACTTTTTACAAAAATTAACTCAAAAATGACCATAGATCTAATATAAAATAAAAAATGATAACGCTTCTAAAAGAAAAAAAAAACAGAAGAAAATCTTTGTGACCTAGGGTTAGGCAAAGAATTTGTGACATAATAACAAAAATTTAATTCATAAAATAAAAATTCAATAAACTGGACTTCATCAAAATTAGAAATTTTGCTTTGGGAAAGACTGTTAAGGCAGTCTGAAAAGACAAGCTACAGACTGGAAGAAAATATTTGCAAATCACATATCTAACAAAGAACTTACATTTAAAATACATAAACATGAACATAGGAGTGCATGTATCTTTTTGAATCAAAGTTTTGTCCAGATATATGCCCAGAAGAGGGGTTGCTGGATCATAGTTAGTTCTGTATTTAGTTTTCTGAGTTACCTCCACACTGTTTTCCATAGTGGTTGTACCAACTTATGTTCCCACCAACAGTGTAGGAGGGTCTTGTTCTCCACACCCTCTCTAGTATTTGATATTTGTAGACTTATTAATGACAGCCATTCTGACTGGTATAAGGTGGCAACTCATTGTAGTTTTGATTTACATTTCTCTAATAATTAGTGGATATCGAGCATTTTTTCTTGTGCCTGTTGGCCATCCATAGGTCTTCTTTGGAGAAATGTCTATTTAGGTTTTCTGCTCATTTTTTAATTGGATTGTTTGGGCTTTTTTTTTGCTGTTGAGTTATATGTGTTGTTTGTGTATTTTGGAGATTAAGCCCTTGTCGGTTGCATCATTTGCAACTATTCTCTCCCATTCTGTAGGTTGTCTTTTTGGCTTTTTTAATGGTTTCCTTTGCAGTACAAAAGTTTGTAAGTTTGATTAGGTCCATATGCAATCCCATGTTCATTGCAGTGTTATTCACAATAGCCAAGATGTAGAAACAATATAAATGTACATCAACAGATGAATGGAATAAAAAGAAGTGGTACATATACACAATGGAATACTACTCAGCCATAAAAAGAACAAAATGATGCTATCTGCAGCAATATGGATAGAACTAGAGATATTGATACAAAGTAAAGCAAGTCATAAAGAGAAAAACAGATACCATATGATATCACTTATATGTGGAATCTCAAATATGGCACAAATGAACCTATCTACAGAACAGAAACAAACTCATGGACATAGAGAACAGACTTGTCATTGCCAAGGGGGCGGGGGGGGGAGGGAGTAGGATGGACTGGGAGTTTGGAGTTAGTAGATGCAGACTATTGCATTTGGAGTGGATAAGCAATGAGGTCCTGCTGTATAGCACAGGGAACTATATCCAATCACTTGTGATGGAACATGGTGGAAGATAGTATGAGAAAAATAATGTATATATATGTATGACCAGGTCACTTTGCTGTACAGCAGCAATAGACAGAACATTGTAAATCAACTAGAGTAAAAAATTTTAAAAAATAAAATACATAAAAAATTCTCAAAGCTAAGAAAAAGAAAATAATTTAATTTTTTAAAATGAGCAAAATACATGAACCAAAAAGATATATGGATGGCAAACAAGCAAATGAAAAGATGTTCAACATCATTAGCCATTAAAGAAATGCAATTAAATCATGATGAGATCCACTGCACCCTAATTAAAATGGCTAAGCTAGAAAGCACTGACATAGCAAGTGCTGACAAAGATGCAGAGCAAGTGGAACTCTCATCCGGTGCTGGTGAGAATGCAAACTAATATGAATATTTTGGAAAATGGTTTAGCAATTCCTTACAAAGTTAAATATAGTCTATCATATGACCTGGCAATACCACTTCTGGGTATTTACTGTAGAGAAATGAGTGGATAAACAAAGTGCAGTGCATACAACAGAATAATTGTAATATCGCTAATACTCAGCAATAATATAATATTAGTAATATTATAATATTGCTAATACTCAGCAACAATGTGGAATGAAGTACTCATACAGGCAACAATAGAGATGAATCTCAAAAATACTATGCTGAGTGGGTGAAAGAAAACAGTCTCAAAAGGTTACAAACTGTTTCCGTAATTTACCTAGCACTGCCAAAAGGACAAAAATATAGTGACAGATAAGAGACCAGTGGTTGCCATAAGCTGAGAGTGGGAGGGGATTGGGGGAGGAGGTTGGGAGAGGAGGGTGTGGTCCAAGAGAGAATTCTGAAATAATGGATAGTTTTGTACCCTGAGTCTGGTGGAACCTGTATACATGTTTAAATGAATAGAACTATACTCCAAAAAGGGCAATATCACATGTTAATACTAAAACTTAAAAAAAGAAAAAAAAATCTCAGAAAGAAATGATAGAAAAAATGTATCATCTGGAAGTTCCTGTTGTGGTGCAGTGGAAACAAATCCGACTAGCATCCATGAGGATGCAGTTTGATCCCTGGCTTCACACAGTGGGTTGGAGATCCAGCATTGCCATGAGCTGCTGTGTAGGTTGCAGACGAGGCTCGAATCCTGGGTTCCTGTTGCTGTGGCATAGGCCTGCAGCTGTAGCTCTGATTGGATCCCTAGCCTGGGAACTTCCATATGCCACGAGTGTGGCCCTAAAAAGCAAAAAAGAAATTAAAAAAATATCATCTTAGGGTATACCTGAATCATCATGAACAGACTGTTGGTAGAAATATGAAATTTAAGGGCAATGCTAGTGAGCGCTCAGATGAAGATGAGCAAAATGTTATGGAAATTTGAGGCAGATAATTTCTTTTGTTGTTGCTGTTGTTGTTGTTGTTGTTGTTGTTATTGTTGTTGTTGTTGCTATTTCTTGGGCCGCTCCCGCGGCATATGGAGGTTCCCAGGCTAGGGGTTGAATCCGAGCTGTAGCCACCGGCCTACGCCAGAGCCCCAGCAACGCAGGATCCGAGCCGCGTCTGCAACCTACACCACAGCTCACGGCAACGCCGGATCGTTAACCCATTGAGCAAGGTCAGGGACCGAACCCGCAACCTCATGGTTCCTAGTCGGATTCGTTAACCACTGCGCCACGACGGGAACTCCAGATAATTTCTTATTATACAATGGCAGAAACTTAGCTGGATTTTATTTTGATCCTATTCTTTTCTGTAAAAAAAACCAAACAAACGAAAAAACAAAAACAAAACTTGTAGGAGTTCTCATTGTGGCTTAGCAGGTTAAGAATCCAACTAGTGTATATGAGGATGTGGGTTCGATCCCTGGTCTTACTCAGTGGGCTGAGGATCTGGCGTTGCCATAAGCTGCAGCAGAGGTTGCAGATGTGGCTTGGATCTGGTGTTGCTGTGGCTGCAGTGTAGGCCAGCAGCTGCAGCTCTGATCAACCCCTAGCCTGGGAACTTCCACATGCTGTGGGTGCAGCCAAAAAGAAATAAATACAAAAGAATAAGAAGTTAGGAACCAATAACAGAAAGAAAACTGGAAATTTTGCAAGTATATGGAAATCAAACACACTCTTAAAAAGCAATGGCCAAGATAGAAATACAAAGGGAAATTAGAAAACACAGTGACAAGTGATTAGGAGAACACAACTTATCAAAATTATGGGATGCAGCAAAAGCAGTTTTAAGAGAGAAATTTATAGCTGTAAATACTTCGATTTAAAAAATAAGAAAGATTTTGGAGTTCCTGTTGTGGCGCAGCAGAGATGAATCTGACCAGGAACTGCGAGATCGTGGTTCGATCCCTGGCCTCACTCAGTGGGTTAAGGATCCGGCGTTGCCCTGAGCTGTGCTGTAGGTTGCAGATGTGGCTTGGATCTGGCATTGCTGTGGCTCTGGTGTAGGCCGGCAGCAACAGCTCTGATTGGACCCCTAGCCTGGGAACCTATGTACGCCATGGGTGTGGCCTTCAAAAGACAAAAAGAAAAAAAAAGATAAAAAATAAGAAAGATTTTGAGTAAATAACATGTTTACTACTCAAGGAACTAGAAAAAGAACAAACAAAATCTATAGCTAGTAGAAGAAAGGAAATAATAAAGATTAGCACAGGGGGAGTTCCCGTCGTGGCACAGTGGTTAATGAATCCGACTAGGAACCATGAGGTTTCGGGTTTGGTCCCTGCGCTTGCTCAGTGGGTTAACGATCCGTTGTTGGCTGTGAGTTGCGGTGTAGGTTGCAGACGCAGCTCGGATCCCGCGTTGCTATGGCTCTGGCTCAGGCCGGAGGCTACAGCTCCGATTTGACCACTAGCCTGGGAACCTCCATATGCTGTGGGAGCAGCCCAAGAAATGGCAAAAAGACAAAAAAAAAAAAAAAAAGATTAGCGCAGGGCTAAAAAATAGAGAATATGAAAACAGAAAAATCAAAGCAAAAGTTGATTCTTTGAAAATATCAATAATATTAATAAACGTTAAGCTAGACTGACAACAAAAAAGGGAAGATGCAAATAACTTAAAATCAGAGATAAAAGTGGGAAGAAATGATTCAAGATGTTGATGAAAATATTCAATAAACAGTATTGGCTAAGAAAAGGAAAGATTTTTAAAAGCCAAACTAAGGATTATAGCCCAGAAGACAGTCTCTCAGATAACTCCGAGGAATTGCTCTGGAGGAGCATGATTTTTGGCACAGTTTTATATCTTGCCAGAACAAAGAACATTAAACAAGTCAGGGATACATTCTCCTCAAGGTTTCAAAAAGAAGTAAAAACAGATCAGTATGTACAAATGATTCAGTATGGCCTTGGCACCTGGGAAGGGAGTCTTATTATTGAAGGGATATCAGCACTGGCATCCTAGGAAGGGAGGTATTTAATTTTATTTTTAATTTAGACATCCTTTTTAAATTAAAGTGTAGTTGATTTACAATGTTGTGTCAATTTCTGCTATATAGCATAGTTACCCAGTCATAAAACTATATATGTTCTTTTTCTCATACTATCTTCCATCATGTTTTATCCCAAGAGATTGGCATAGTTCCCTGTGCTATACAGTAGGATATCATTTCTGATCCACTCCAAATGAAATAGTTTGCATCTACTAACCCCAAACTCCCAGTCCATCCCACTCCTCCCCCATCCCCATTTGTTCCATACTTTAGGTTCCACATATAAGTGATATCATATGGTATTTGTCTTTCTGACTTACTTCACTTAGAATGGTAATCTCTAGATGCATCCACATTGCTGCAAATGTAATTATTTAATTTTTTATGACTGAGTAGTATTTCATTGTATATATGATACCACATCTTCTTAATCCATTCATCTGTTGATGGACATTTAGGTTGCTTCCATGTCTTGGATATTGTGAATAGTGCTGAGATGAACATTGGGGTACATGTATCTTTTTGAATTATGGTTTTGCATCAGCTGTTTTTATAAATTAAATTTTTTATGGAAGACTAACATACATACAAAAGTGCACACATCAAAAGTACACACCAAAAAGTGCTCACATTGATGGATGATGACAAAGTGAACACACCCATGTACCCACTACCCAGGTCAAAAAGTTAAGCTTGCCCAGGACTAAAGAAGCCATCCTCAAAGCAGTTTTTAGCCATCATTGCAGATCTTCTCACAACAGCCCTCAGAGGAAGGTATAAGTAATTCAATATACTTTAGAGATACTGAATTATTTTTCTTTAAACCAATTCATTTAATTCATCCTTGAGTACTTGGGAAATTAAACATTTTCTCCACTTGATTTTCCTCTAAATATTATTAGAATTTAATATGTATTAGAATAAATACATGACTATTAAACAAAAGAGCTCTTTCACATATATTGAAAATTCCCTCTCTCATACCATTCCCTCACATGCCACTAGCAAAATGCATGCCACACTTTGGGGAACATTGTATTGTGCTGTGGGAATAAACACAAGGAGGAGGCTATTTACATTGGGAAGATCAGGAAAGACTTGAAGCAACACAAGGAGGCAGGTGCAATGCGCCACCTGATATTTGTGAAGAGGATATGTGCTTTTTAAAAATTTTTATTTTTATTGTAGTTGATTTACAGTGTTGTGTGAATTTCTGCTGCACAGCATAGTGACCCAGTCACACATATATATGCATTTTTTCTCATACTATCTTCTGTCATGTTTTATCCCAAGAGATTGGCTATAGTTCCCTGTGCTATACAGTAGGACCTCATTGCTTATCCATTCTACATGACACAGTCTGCATCTGCTAACTTCAAACTTCCCATCCATCCCATTCCCCCCACCTTGGCAACCACAAGTCAGTTCTCCATGAATATAGGCATTCTTTACTTCTGGTCGATTCATCCTTTTATTTAAATAATTAAAGCATATATACATTGTACGGTTGATAGGCCACAAACAAGTTGTTTTAGTTAGCATAAAATTCAAATTAACTCATATATAAGCCAGAATGACTTCCCCATACCTCAGTATGTGAAAATTTCTTTTATCAATGGTAAACCAGGACAATTCTGAACTCATCTTCTACCAAGGACACATTAAATCTACAATTACACATGGAAAAATCATCTCTGAAAAAGACCTGAAAACTAGCTGAGTAACTCCTTAACATCAAACAAATGAGGCAAAAGTCACATTGAATAGGGTCAAAGAGGCTGAGAGAGTTTCTTGATAAATTCCACCTCTGCTGTGGTGACCCACTATTGGGAGGGAGCTAACAGACCTAGAGCTTCTCCTTGAGGCACAGAAGTTTGTACCTGTATCAGGCACCTCAAATTTTAAAACTTCCCCTGAGAGATAAGCCCCCAAAATATCCGTCTTTGAAAACCAATGGAGCTCATGACCATGAGATACAAAGGGCTATAGCAAGCTGAGAAATGGCTAAATGTCTTATTTGCAGGCTTCTGCCCCAGGGCATTGCAAAGATAGCAGACTGAAACATAACCCAACAGTATTTCTGTGAATGAGGCCTGTATGATTATTCTCACCTTTGGTCTGAGGGACAGGCTTCAGATTTGGCACACAACAGAGCCCTACAGAGGTGCTTTCAGAGAATGTAGGCCAGGGAGTACATCCCTCTGCCTCACAAAAGTTTGCCAGTATCTCCCAGAAAGGAACTTAAACACACATTTAGAGTGCATTTTTATGTGCCACTTAGAAATCACCCCCAGATTGCCTGGCTCCGGTTCCAGCTGGGATTATGCTTGTGGTCCCAACAGGACTGTATATATTTGCATTATTTAAAAGTTGTTGCTGGAGTTGCTGTCATGGCTCCTGGCAAGTAACCTTGAGATTATGGGTTTGATCCCTGACCTCACTCAGCGGGTTAAGGATCCAGTGTTGCCATGGCTGTGGCGTAGGCCAGCAGCTACAGCTCCGATTAGACCCCTAGCCCGGGAACCTCCATATGCTGGGGGTTCGACCCCCCCAAAAAAGACAAAAGACAAAAAAAGTTGTTGCCTGAGGGTCTGGCTTCCAATCAGCATGTATCTAGGTGCCAATTAAAAACAACCCCTTTTGGATACTGAAATAGCCTCAACTACTAGGAGTTACTAAAAATAAAGTGAGCTGCTAGGATAATCACAAAGGTTTGAGACAACCAAGAGCTAGGGCAAGGTTGAATGATAAAATTCATCTCTTATGTGAAGCCACTCCTTCAAGAATAGGAAAAAAGGGTTCCCTTGTGGCACAGCAAATTAAATATCTGGCATTGTCACTGCAGTGGTCCTAGGCTGCTATTTTGGTACAGGTTTGATCCCCGGCCCAGGAACTTCCATATGCCACGGGTGTAGCCAAAAGAAAAAAAAAGAATAGAAAAAAAGAATATTTCATCTAATGTGTAAAAACCAACAGAGTAAAACAAAATCTAGGAAACAGGAATATGTTCCAAATTAAAGACACGATAAAATCTCATTTTTCTTATTGCTTTCAAGACTCTCTCCTTGTCTTCAATTTTCAATATTTTAATTATAATGTGTCTTGGTGTAAGTCTCTTTGAATTTCTCTTATCTAGAAGTCTCTGGGCTTCACTGATCTATATATCTGTTTCCTTCTATAAGTTAGGTTGTTTTTAGCCATTATTTCTTTGAATAAGCTTTCTGTCCCTTTCTCTCTCTCCTCCTTCTGGGGCCGTTATAATGTGAATTTTGATCTGTTTTATGTTGTCTATAAGTCCCTTAAACTATCTTCACTTTTTAAAATGTTTCTCTCTCTCTCTCTCTTTCTCTCTCTCGGCCATGGTATGCAGTGGCTTGATGTGGGTTCTCAGTTTGCAGACCCGGGATTGAATAAAGGCTGCAGCAGTGAAAGCAATGAGTCCTCACTACTAGGCCACCAAAGAACCCCCCAAACTCCTTTTCTTTTCTTTTCTTTCTTTTTTTCTTAGGGTCATACCTGCAGCATATGGAAGTTCCCAGGCTGGGGACTGAATCAGGGGTACAGTTGCCAACCCGCACCACAGCCACAGCAATGCCAGATCTGAGCTGCATCTGCAACCTACACCACAGCTTATGGCAATGTCTGATCCTTAACCCATGGTGTACTAGTCGAGTTTGTTACCACTGACCTACAACAGGAACTCCCGCTTTTTCTTTTTGCTGCTCTGATTATGTGAGTTCAACATAGCCCTGTTTTTGAGTTCACTGATCCTCTAGGGTGCTTTTCTGTTCAATCATTGTATTCTTCAGCTCTGTGACTTTTGTTTGGTACTTTCTTATATTTTCTTTCTCTTTGTTGAAGTTCTCATTGTGTTCATTCATTCTTCTGATATTAGTCAACATCTTTATGATCATCATTTTGAATAGACGTTTTTCCAAAGAGGAAATGCAGATGGCCAGCAGGCACATGAAAAGATCCTCAATGTTGCTAATCATCAGGGAAATGCAAATCAAAACCGCAATGAGATATCATTTCACATCTACCAGAATGGCTATCATCAACAAGGACACAAATAACAAATGTTGGTGAGGATTCGGAGAAAAGTGGACCTTTTACGCACTGTTGGTGGGGATGTAAGTCGATGCAGCCACAATGAAAGTTTTTAAAAAAACTAAAAATAGAACTACCATATGACTCAGCAATTTCCTTCCTGGGTATATATCTAAAAAAAAAAAAGAAACACTAATTTGAGAAGACATATGCATCCCAATTTTATAGCAGCATTATTTACAATTGCCAAAACATGGAAGCAACCTAAGTGCCCATCAACAGGTGAACGAATAAGATCTGCTGTGTGTACACACACACATGCGTGCGCACACACACACACACACACAATGGAATACAACTCCGCCATAAAAAGAATGAAGTTTTTCCATTTGCATCAACATGGATGGATTTGGAGGGCATTATGCTTATTTCACTTAGCCAAAAACAAAATGATAAAAGAAGAGGAACAAGACAAGGATGCCCATTTTCCCCACAGCTATTCAGCATAGTATTGGAAATTCTAGCCAGAACAATTACATAAGGAAAAGCAATAAAAAATAAGGCATCCAAATTTCATTTTATTTTATTTTATTTTATTTTTCTAATGATGGAGGAACTATCAGATTATAGTAAGTACTGGGGAGAACGTATATATGTATATATATTTGTCTTTTTGCCTTTTCTAGGGCCACTCCCGAGGCATATGGAGGTTCCCAGGTTAGGGGTCAATTGGAACTGTAGCTGCCAGCCTACACCAGAGCCACAGCAATGCAGGATCTGGGCCACATCTGCGACCTACACCACAGCTCACAGCAACGGTGGATCCTTAACCCACTGAGCAAGGCCAGGGATTGAACCCACAGCCTCATGGTTCCTAGTCGGATTCATTGACCACTGAGCCACGATGGGAACTCCCCAAATTTTAAATGAAGAAGTAAAATTATCTCTGTTTACAGATGTCCTGTAGAAAACCCTGAAGATTAAAAAATAAGAAGCAATAAATAAATTCAGAAACATCACAGGAAACAAAATCAACATGCAAATATTTGTTGCTTTTCTATACACTAACAATGAGTAATCTGAAAAGGAAATTAAGAAAAAAACCATTTATAATAGCATGAAAAAGATAAAGTACTTAGAAATAATTTTAGCCAAAGAGGTGAAATACTTGTACATTGAAAACTACAAAACAGTGCTGAAAGAAATTAAAGAAGACATACATACATGGAAAGACATTCTATACTCATGGATTGGAAGGCCTAATATTTTTTTAAATGATAATACTAGTCAAAGAGACCTACAGAATCAACGCAATCCCTGTGAAAATTCCAAAGGCATTTTTTGAGAAATAGTAAAACCCATCCTGAAATTTATATGGAATATCAATTGATTCCTAATATCTAAAACAATACTGAAAAATGAAGAACAAAGTTGGAGAACTCATATTTTCTTATTTTTAAACTTACTACAAAGCTACAATAATCAAATCAGTGTGAAACTGGTGTAAAGACAGACATATAGATCAATGTAACGTAACAGAGAGCCCAGAAATGAATTCTCACATATATTGTCAATTGATTTTCAGCAAGTGTGCCAAGACCATTAAATGGGAAAAATATTGTCTTTTCAACAAAAGCACTGAGGAAACTGAACATTTGCACACAAAAGAACAAAGTTAGGACCTTACACCATATATACATATTAATTCAAAATGGATCAAAGAACTAGATATATGTTTTATACATAAAACACTTAGAAAAAAACAGGAGGAAAACTTCATGACATTGATTTGGCAATATTTTCTTGGATATGGTGCTAAAAATATGGGCAACGAAATAATATAAATAATGTGGACTTCATTAAAATTAATAACATTTGTTCATCTAAGGACACTGTCAAGAAAGTAAAAAGATAATCCATAGAATGAGAGAAAATAATTTGCAGACCACACATCTGATAAGGGATTAATATCCAGAATACGTAAAGAACTTCTACATCTCAACAACAAAAAACCAAACAAACCAATTCAAAAGTGGACAAGAAGGAGTTTCCATTGTGGCTCAGCAGTAGTGAACTCGACTAGTATCCATTGAGGATGTGGGTTCAATCCCTGGCCTCACTCAGTGGTTTAAGGATCCAGCGTTGCTGCAAGCTGTGGTGTAGGTCGCAGATGCAGCTCGGATCTGGCGTTGCTGTGGCTGTGGAATAGGCCGGCAGCTACAGCTCTGATTTGACCGCTAGCCTGGGAACTTCCATATGACACACATGTGGCCTTAAAAATACAAAAAACAAAAACAAAAACCAACAAACGTGGACAAAGAGCTTGAATAGACATTTCTCTAAATAAGATATACAAATGGATAAGAAGCAGTTGGAAAGATACTCAACATATTTGTTTGGGAAATTAAAATTAAAACCAGAATGACTTCATTTCCATTAGGATGCCTTTAAAAATTGAAAAATAAGTTTCAGTGAGAATTTGGAGAAATTTCAACATTTGTGCATTGCTATTGGGAATGTCAAATTGTACATCCTTTATGGAAAACAGTTTTATCTTTCCTCAAAAATATGCACATAGACTTACCATGCGATCCAGTAATATATGTGCAAAGAATTGAAAGCAGCGGCTCAAATATACGCACAACAAATTTCATAGCAGTATTATTCACAATAGTTGAAGTTGGAAACAACCATAATGTCCACCAATAGATTAATGAGTAAACAGAATGTAATATATATATGCATATACATACATTTCCAGCCTTAAAAAGCAATGAAGTTTTGATACTGGCTACAACATGAATGAACCTTGAAAACATTATGTTAAGTGAAATAAGCCACATACAAAGGTATAAATATTGTATGATTATTGTATAATTAAAAGTATATAAATCATAAATATTAAATCATAAATATTGTATGATTCCAAGTATATGAGGTAACTTAAAATAAATAAATGCAGACAAAAAGTATAATAGAGGTTATCAGAAGCTAGAGGGAGTGAGGAATGGAGAGTTATTGTTTAATGGGTACAGAGTTTCAGTTTGAGATAATGAAGTTCTGAAAATGAACTTTGATGATGGTTGTACAACATTGTGAATGTACTTAATGCAACTGAATTGTATACCTATAAGTGGTTAAAATGGTAAATTTTATGTTATATACATTTTAGCACAATAAAAATTAAATTACAGTACCTTTTATAATAACATCAATCATAATAAAACAATATAAGGTTAAATTTAACAAACATAGTACGAGATTTGTTTACTGAAAACTACAAAACATTGTTGAGAATAATAAGAGAAGATGAATAAATGTAATTTCTTTGTTCACAGATTGAAAGACTCAATCTTGTTAAGATATTGATTCTTCCCAAATTGATCTATAGATTCAAGGCAATCTGTATAAGAATTATAGGTGTATTCCTTTTTTTTTTGTAGAAATTTACAAGCTAATACTAAAATTCGTGTGGACATGCAAAAGACTCAGAATAGCCAAAACTATTTTGGAAAAAGAAGAAAAAAAAATGGAGTACTTTCACTTCCCAATAAACAAATTGATATAATGCTACATTAATCAAGACTGTGGTACTGGCATAAAGACAGACACATAGATGAATAAAACTGAATTGAAAATCCAGAAATAAGGGAGTTCCCACTGTGGCTCAGTGGGTTAAGAACCTAAAGTAGTCGCTGTGAAAATTAAGATTCAATCCCTGGCCTTGATCAGTGGGTTAAGGATCCTGTGTTGCTGCAAACATGGCACAGGTTGCAGATGCTGTTCGGATCTGGTGTTGCTGTGACGTAGGCCAGCAGCTGCAGCTCTGATTTGACCTCTAGCTTGGGGACTTTCATATGCCACAGGTGAAGCCCTAAAAATAAAAAAAAGAAAATCCAGAAGTAAATCCTTACATTCATAGTGGTGGTGAGTTTGTGTCAAGGAAAAGACAAGGAGATAAGGAGATGGCAGTACTACACAAACAAACTTTATTGGGTGGTGTCTGGACCAGGGTTGCTTGAGAGGGTTAAGTTTCTCACAGCAGAAAACCTTACACAGACTTGTCACAGGACCATATCCCAGAAGGGGAAGTGGGCAAGGGAATTTCTGGGACAGAGGTAAATCAGAGAGGAGGCTTAAGTGTCTAGGTGATGTCCTTCAGTAGCAAGGTGGGGAGTCTGTGGATCAGAGACCTCCAAAGGGCAATAGCAGTTTGGGATCTTTTATAGCTACAAGGTTTGTCTTATCTATAGCTATCAGATACAGGGTACAGTTTTGAAGGGTAACAGGCAAGCTCTAAATGACAAAAATGTGCTTATTTAGGCTATATTTAAAGAGGTAGATGTGTGAGAGTTTGAGTTTGATTCTGAAGGGCTTTGAACTAGACTGCTATGACAAATAAACAATGCAGAGGCTGATACACAGGGTCTACCTTTGGTCCATTTATATAACAATAGTCAAGTGATTTGTGATAAAAGTACCAAGGCAATTTATTGAGGAAAAAGATAACTTTTTAAACAAATGGTGCTGGGGCAAATAGACATCCATATTCAGACGCTAAACTTGGGACCTTAACTCACACTGTATGCAAACAATTACTCAAAATGGATCACAGACCTAAATACAAGAAGTAAAACTATAAAACCTTTAGAAGGAAGTATAGCAGAAAATTCAAGATCTTGAATTAGACAGAGATTTCTTAGTTATGACACCAAACACAGTCTATGTAAAATGGCAAATTGGATCTCATCAAAATCCAAAACTCTCGCACTTCAAAAACACCATTTTAGTAGGTATAAAAAGATGTGCAACATACTGGTGGAAAATACTGCAAAACATATATCTGATAAAGGACTTGCATGAATAATATGCATAGAACTCTTATACCTCAATAATAAGATAATCATACAAATAAAAATAGGTAAAAGATTTGAAGATATTATATCGAAAATATGTGAATGGTTAATTTGTACATGAAAAAATGATCATTAGAAAAGTGCAAATCAAACCACAACAGGATATCATTTCATACATCAGAAAGGCTAAAATAAAAAAAGACACAATGTTCATGGTAGCGTAATTCATAGTAGTCAAAGTTAGAAACAACCTCTATGTCCATCAGTTGGTGTAAAAATGAACATAGTGTGGGAGTTCCCGTGGTTGGTTAAGTGGTTAACGAATCTGACTAGGAACCATGAGGTTGCGGATTCGATCCCTGCCCTTGCTCAGTGGGTTGAGGACCTGGCATTGCCGTAAGCTGTGGTGTAGGTTGCAGATGCGGCTCGGATCCCGCGTTGCTGTGGCTCTGGTGTAGGCTGATGGCTACAGCTCTGATTCGACCCCTAGCCTGGGAACCTCCATATGCCACGGGAGAGGCCCAAGAAATGGCAAAAAGACAAAAAAAAAAAAAAAAATGAACATAGTGTGGTGTATCCATGCATTTAAATACTATTTAGCAACAAAAAAAGAACCAAGTATGGACACATTCTGTGGCATGAATCTCAAAATCTTTATTTTCAGTGATAAAAGCCAGACACACAAGGCTATATATTGTATGATTCCATTTACATGAAATACTTAGAAAAGATAAAAGTATAAAGACAGAAAATATATTAACAGTTGCCAATGATGGACATTTAGGTTTCTTCCATGTCTTGGCTATTATAAATAGCACTGCAATGAACACTGGGATGCATGTATCTTTTTGAATTATGGTTTTCTCCTAATAAATGTCCAGATGTGGGATTCCTGGATCATATGATAGTTCTGTATTTAGTTTTTTAAGGAACCTCCATGCTGTTCTTAGTTGTTGCACTAGCTTACATGCCCACCAACATTTTAGGAGGGTTCTCTTTTCTCCACACCCTCTCTAGAATACTTCTTTTTTTTTAAAAAAAAAGTTTTATTGAAGTATAGTTGATTTACAATGTTGTGATAATTTCTTCTGTCCGACAAAGTAATTCAGTTTTAGATATACACACATGCATTCTTTCTCAGATCTTTTCCCATGTAGATTATTACAGAATATTGAGTAGAGTTTCCTTTGCTATACAGCAGTTCCCCATTGGCCAAACATTCCATTTTTTACATATGCCAATCCAAACCCCCAATCCCTCCCTCCCCCCAACTGTCCCCTTCAGTAACTATAAGTTTGTTTTCAAGTCCATGAGTCTGTTTTTCTTCTGCAAATAAGTTCATTTGTACCCATTTTATAGATTGCACCTATATGTGATAGCATATGATGTTTGTCTTTGTCTGACTTTACTTAGTATGATAATCTCTAGGTCAATCCATGTTGCTGCGAATGGTATCATGCCATTTTTTTATGGCTGAGTAATATTCCATTGTATATATGTATCACATCTCCTTTATCTATTCTTCTGTCAATGGGCACTTAGGTTGTTTCCAGGTCTTGGCTATTGTAAATAGTGCTGCAACGAAGATTGGAGTACATGTGATTTTTCGAGTCGTGGTTTTCTCTGGATAGATGCCCAGGAGTGGGATTGCTGGATTATATGGTAGTTGTATTTTTAGTTTTTGAAGGAACCTCCATACTGTTTTCCATAGTGGTTGTACCAATTTACATTCCCACCAACATTTTAGGAGGGTTCCCTTTTCTCCACACCCTCTCCAACATTTGTTATTTGTAGACTTGTTAATGATGGCCATTCTGACTGGTGTGAGGTAATACATTGTTGTAGTTTGGATTTGCATTTCTCTAATAATTTGTGATGTTGAGCATCTTTTCATGTGTTTTTTGGCCATCTGTTTTCTTTGGAGAAATGTCTGTTTAGATCTTCTGACCAGTTTTTAATTTTTTTTATATAAAGGTGTATGAGATGTTTGTATATTTTGGAGATAAATCCTTTGTTGGTTGCTCTATTTGCAAAGTTTTTTTCCCCATTCTGTGAGTTGTTTTTCCATTTTGTTAACGGTTTCCTTTGCTGTGCAAAAGATTTTACATTTAATTAGGTCCCACTTGTTTATTTTTCTTTTTATGAATCAAAAAATGTGGATCAAAAGATACATTTCTGCGATTTATGTCAAGGAGTGTTCTGTCTACATTTTCCTCTGGGAGTTTTATAGTATCTGACCTTACATTTAGGTCTTTAATCCATTTTGAGTTTATTTTTGTGTATAGTGTTAAAGAGTGTTCTAATTTCATTCTTTTATATGTAGCTGTCCAGTTTTCCCAGCACCACTTACTTGTCTTTTCTACACTGTATATTCTTGCCTCCTTTGTTATAGATTAATTGACCATAGGTGCTTGGGTTTATTTCTGGGCTTTCTATCCTATTACACTGATCTATATGTCTGTTTTTGTGCCAGTACCATACCATTTTGATGACTACAGATGGCACATGTATACAGTGGAATATTACTTAGCAATAATAATTCATGAAATAATGTCATTTGCAGCAAGAGGGAAGGACCTAGAAATTATCAAGTCAGACAGAGAAAGACATATATAATATGAAGTCACTAATATGTGATCTCTAATAAATATGATACAATAACAAAAATGAAACAAAATTCAAAGATTTCAAAACCAAACTTATGTTTTAGGAAGGGAAAATGTGGGGGTGAGGAAGGATAAATTAGGAGCTTGGGATTGATATATACACATTACTATATATAAAATAGAGGGGTGAAAAGGCCCTATTGTAGAGCACAGGGAAATTTACTCGGTACTGTGTAACAACCCATACGGGAAAAGAATTTGAAAAGAAATTGACATATGTAGATGTATAACTGATTTATTTTGCTGTACACACCTGAAATTAACATAACTTTGTAAATCAACTATATTCCAATACAATTTTTAAAAATCCAGTTGCCTATAATGGAAATGAACAGTAAGTGTTCATGAAATATCATATTGAGATGATCAACATGTTCTTAAATTGACCCATGGTAGTGGTTGTACAACTTGGTAAATTTAAGAAATCATTGAGGAATTCTCCTATGGTGCAGTGGGTTAAGGATCAGGCATTGTCACTGCAGCAGCTCAGGTTGCTGCTTGCTGTGGTGCAGGTTCAGTCCCTGGCCCAGGAACTTCCACGTGCCATGGGCATGACCAAAAAAATCATTGAATTTTGCACTTGAAAAAGGGTGCATTACATGATATGCAAAATATGGCCCAATGGGGATATTTTAAAAATAATGTTGACATAAACATTATTGTACATTTCTTTTGTTGTGTATATACCTAAATGTTAAATTGTTGGGTCCTAGGAGAAGTATGTGTTTAGATTCAGTTGATAGTGCCAAGCAGTTTTCCAAAGTTTTTAATACCAATTTACACTTCTGGTAGCAATATCTTAAGAGTTCCAATTTCTCTACATTCTTGTGACAGTTTGGAATACGCATTTTTTTTAAGTTATAGGCATTGTCAATTCTCTTTACATAGTAATCATTTATTTGCTTTGTATGTATATGTGTGTATTATGCATATTTTACCTATTTTCACTTAGTGATCATTTTACTTATTGTTTATTTTTTTGTTTATTGGTTTGATTGTTTCAGCATTTTCACTGAAAAATATGCATAACATAAAATTTACCATTTAAACCATTTTTAGGTATACAGTTCAGTGGCATTAAGTGCAGTCACATTACTATGCAACCACCATCACCATCCAGAATGTTTTCATTTTTCTGAACTGAAACTGTGTATCCATTAAATAAAAGCTCCCATTTCCACCTGCCCTAGATCTGGCAACCACCATTCTACCTTCTATCTCTATGAATTTGACTATAGTAGGCACTTCACATAAGTGGGATCATACGGTATTTGTCTTTTTGTGTCTGGATTATTTCACATAGTAGTCTTCAGGTTAATCCATGTGGTAGCATGTGTCAGAATTTCATTCCTTTCTAAGGCTGAATAACATTCCATTGTACATATATGCTACTTTTTGTTTATCTATTTCTCTTGCAGTGGACTTGTGGATTGTTTCCATTTTTTGGGTATTGTGAAAAATGCTGCTATCAACATTGGTGGAAAAAAATCTGAGACTCTACCTTCAATTCTTTTGGGTATATGTACTGCAGTGGAACTGTTGTACCATATGGCAATTCAAGGTTTATCTTCTGAGGATCCGACATACTGCTTTCCACAGCTGCTACACCATTTCATTATATTTCTCAGCAATACACAAAGTTTCATTTTCTCCAAATTTTTGCTGACACTTGTTATTTTCTGTTTTTATTATTTTCATAATAGTTACACTATTGGATGTGAAGTGGTCTTTCATTGTTGTTTTTATTTGCATTTCCTTAATTAATGATGTTCAGCATCTTTTCATGTGCCATTTGTATCTCTTTGTAGATATGTTACTCAAGTCCTTTGCCCATTTTTTAATTGCGTTACTTGGGTTTTTGTTGTTGTTGAGTTGTAGGAACCCTTAATATATTCTCTATATTAATTCCTACCAGTTATATGATTTGTAAATATTTTCTCCTGTTCCATGTGTTGCCTTTTAACTCTGTTGATACACAAATGTTTTTAATTTGAAGAAGTCCAATTTATCTATTTTCTCTTCGTTGTTTATGCTATGTATATGCTTTCTGTCATATACTTTTGTTTCATGTAATAAAATCAAATCATTTACTTCATGATTTCTGTGACTGCATGTATGACTATAAAGGACTCTTCAGTTTTAAAATTAGATGAATATACCTTCTCTTTGTCCTTTAATAGTTTAGTTTAACTATATAGCATATTTAAATAAGTGGATTTTCTTCTAAAATTACACTTTTGGAAACTAAGAACACTGAAATATGTTAACAAGAGGAAAAATTTATGAGTCTATCCCAATTTTATTTTTAAAAACCTCCAGCCTAATACAACATTTACATAAACAGGTTAGAAAGAAAAGGACCAAAATGTTCACATTGGTTTTCTCAGGGTTGTGAGACTAGTAGTGATTTCTGTTATATTCTAAAAATTTCATTTTCTAAATTTAAAAAGTGCGCATGTACTGTATGTATTATCAGAAACCACAAGGAATGTTGTAACTACAGAACCAGAAAAAGAAAACCTGAAATGCAGGACTCAACTATGGAACTACCTAGATTGATACACGAGTCTGAATGTTGAATTTTGTAAATTCTGTAATGGTATATAGAACACAGAGATAAAAGAAGTAGAAAGAAAACCTTAACTGTATACTAAAAGAATTTGTAAAGAAATACAATATGTGAACAGTGTTTATATCTGTGATAATAGCATTCTAGAAATTATTATTTAAATCTGGAAAACAAAAGACATTTAACATTTTAAAAATTGTTCAATTAATAAATGATCAGCATTAGAAATATGGGCAAAATAAACATCACCGATGATACCTACTCAAAGGAAAAATTTTAATGACTGCTTAGTGTTCCAGCCTATGAACACATCTATCATGGTTGGATAACCGAGTCTTTAATGCTGAAATTTAGATTATTTCCCACAACGTTTATCAAACAAATGTTGAATTTTAAAAAATTACTTATACATTTGAGCATTTCTTTAAAAAATTCCCAGTGGCTTTAAAGCCTGCGTCAAGAAGTGGCAAGTCAGTATTAGGATTTGTCCTACAGTTGGCTACAGCATTTTGGCTCTTCATCACAGGCCCTCTTTCACCCTAACTTACATCTAACCATCTAGCCCCCTCTTTCCTGTCCCCACCCCATATTCCAGGAAATGTTAGGAGGATTTTCTAATCTAAAATTACTGCTCACTTAGCATACAGCTTGTGGGAAATACAGAAAAACGTAATATAAAATTTTAAAAATCACTGTTAGTTATACCACCCTGAGACCAACGTTGCTAGTTTTTTTCGCGTTTTCTCTTCTAACCTCTCTTTATAAGTTTCTCCCCCGCTCACGTCTCTCCTTCCCAGAGCCCAGGGCTCAAATTAAACGGACAGATTTAGGATGGGTGAATGCCTTGCCTAACATTTTAGTTATTATTTTCTCTTAGCTCTTTTGAAATTATAAAAAAAATAACACCAGTTGAAAACCGAAAGAGTAAACTAATAAAACCTGGTTTCTAGAAAACCCAGGTGGTCTGGGACGAGTGGGAGATGGATGAATCAGCCATGTTAGAGAACCTGGGAAGGTGAGCAGAGTTGGAAACTTGATAGATCTAATAACTTATTGGCTCATGGTTTGTCAGTCACTACAGCCCAGCAAATGAAATTAGAGTAGAGTTGTGGGGGAGGGAGGGAGTGACGCAGCAAGCTATTTGCACAAAAAAAAAAAAAAAAAAAAAAAAAAATCTAGCCCAGAGACGGCTGCGTAATCACATTGCGGCACCGTTTTTTCCTTGCAGCAGCTGCTGCTTGCGGAGGCGATCTGCCCACTGCGGCTCTCTGCAGTCTCTAGCTCGCTCCTGCAGGACCGGTCACGGAGGCCGTCGCCGCTCTCTGCACCCCAGCCCAGCCACCGCTGCCTCTGTGCCGTTTTTATATCCTCAGCACAGCCTTCGTCCCTGCAGCAGCCTCGACTGTCGCTCCAGGCTCCCACAACCCGACCGCTACCGCTCGTTCCACCTCTGCCCCAGCCACCGCCGCTTCTGATATTCCGGTGAGTCTTCCCTTGCGGAGGTCAGGTCTCCCGATCTTGGCGGTAGCCACCTTAGGCTTGTGAGGTCCTTTGAAAAATGGCCGAGTCAGCCGACCACAAGGAACTGTTAGAATCCACTCAAGAAGAGGCTGGTGATAAGGTAATGATGGAAGGGCCCGGGGAACAGCTGGAGCGCGGTGAAGATGCCGCAGCCGGGCCTGGAGATGATGGGGAGCGCGGTGAAGAAGCCGCCGCTGGGCCTGGGGAAGGCGGGGAAAAAGGTGAAGATACTGATGAGGACTCAGACGCAGACCGTCCTAAAGGACTTATCGGTTATCTTTTAGATACAGACTTTGTTGAAAGTCTACCTGTGAAAGTTAAATACCGTGTGTTAGCCCTCAAAAAGCTTCAAACTAGAGTGGCCAACCTAGAATCCAAATTCCTGAGAGAGTTTCATGGCATTGAAAGAAAGTTTGCTGAAATGTATCAACCTTTATTGGAAAAAAGACGTCAGATAATCAATGCAATTTATGAACCTACAAAAGAGGAATGTGAATATAAATCAGATTCAGAAGACTGTGATGATGATGAGATGTATGATGAGGAAGAGCTGTATGGTAATGAGGAGGGTCTCCTACATGAGTACATGGATGAGGATGACGGTTGTGAAGAAGACTATTATGATTATGTTATTGAGGAGAATGATGAGGATGATGATGACGCTGCTGCTGCTGCTGATGATGATGACGACGATGATGATGACGACGGCGACGACAACGAGGCTGCCAGAGGTGAAAATAAAGAAGAGGATCCTAAAGGAATTCCTGATTTTTGGCTGACTGTCTTAAAAAACGTTGACACACTCACTCCTTTGATTAAGAAATATGATGAGCCTATTCTGAAGCTCCTGACAGATATTAAAGTGAAACTTTCAGATCCTGGTGAGCCTCTCAGTTTCACACTAGAATTTCACTTCAAACCAAATGAATATTTCAAAAATGATCTGTTGACAAAGACTTATGTGCTGAAGTCAAGGCTAGCATATTATGATCCCCATCCCTATAGGGGAACCGCGATTGAGTATTGCATAGGCTGTAAGATAGATTGGAATGAAGGAAAGAATGTCACTTTGAAAACCGTCAAGAAGAAGCAGAAACACCGGATCTGGGGAACAATCCGAACTGTGACTGAAGATTTTCCCAAGGAGTCATTCTTCAATTTCTTTACTCCTCAAGGAATCAACTCGGATGGAAAGGATGGAAATGATGATTTTTTACTTGGTCACAATTTACGTACTTATATAATCCCAAGATCAGTATTATTTTTCTCAGGTGATGCACTTGAATCTCAGCAGGAGGGGGTAGTTAGGGAAGTTAATGATGAAATTTATGACAAAATTATTTATGATAATTGGATGGCTGCAATTGAGGAGGTTAAAGCCTGTTGCAAAAATCTTGAGGCAATAGTAGAAGACATTGATCGCTAAAGCAGAGTGTACACAGCCCTGCACTTAACTGACCTAGATCTAGTTACTCAAGATATAAGAAGTTAATTACAGTGTTGTGTTCTTAATTTTTCTTGAGGTGTCAGTTAAAACTGACACCTTAGAAATATGAAAGTTCGAATACTAATTCATTTGACCTTGCATTTTAGTAGTAGAATGTTTTCAAGAAATATAGACTGTGGTAAATAATTTAAGACATTACTATAGTGATGTGTAGTTTAATCCTTCTGAAGTCCTTTGGTCATGTAGGCACTAAACTATAGCTGTGAATATTATCAGAACTGCTAAATGAGATAAATATTTATTCAGAAAGAAAATCTTGGAGACCCAAGCCAAGGTTCTTTAGCTGTTGTTTGTATACTGCATTTGTGTTTTCTTAGTACGTATTAGCCAGTGGGTTTAATTTTGTTGTGCATGCTTCATTTTGCAGTAAAAATGCAGAATTTAAAACTCGAATGCTTGAGAAAAAGCCTGCATATGGTTAAGAATTTCAGGCAAAACTACATTTACTGTTAACAACAGCTTGTGTGCATAGGCTCTTGTATTTTATGTGACCATGATAAACAATGAAGCAGTCATATTGGTGTTTATCAGTGAAGTGTTAATTGCAGTATTTTCCAAAGATTGCCACATATTATTCTGTGTAATTGTATAAACTGTAATTACAGTGTATAGTTTCTCTTTTCCTATAGTGCATTTAATCATTCATCGAAAGCATTACTTTATCATTTTGCAAAGATTTTTAATGTTCTTTCACCACAAAATAAATAAAAATTTCAGTGTCTCATGTTATAAAAGTGATCTTCAGTAATATGTTAATTACAGGACTTTTGGAAAATATTTAAAAAATGCATTAAAACTAAAATCCATATACCCACTCCCCAAAGATAAGCATTGTTAATGTTTGAATTATTTTCTACCATTCTTTTTTCTTTTTGTTTAAATATACATGCAAATTTACTAAAACTATACTTAGATGTACAAAGAAAGTGTATCTTTCTTTGTTGTTTACAACTGATCTTAATCGTGAATCCACCTCCACCTCCCTGGGCTGCAGAGAAACAAAAATCTCAACTTTAATCTAGTTACTTCATTGTCAGTTAATAATTTAAACACTCCAAAAATAACAGGATCTCGTGTGTTAGTCTATATTTCAGATTTACCTACTCTCCCACAACCTCAACTGGATATAGAGGACCTTATATTGCTTTATGACATTGGTGGGAGGGGGTGTGCACTGACTGGGGACAATGGGATGTGGTTGATCAGAATGCTGACTTTGTCCCAGAGATTATTTTGCCTTCCTCAAGTGTGGAAACCCAGAAGTTTGGCTGCCCCCTTTAGCATACTCTGTGAAAGTCACATCTATCCCTCTGGGACAACAGTGAACTTCTTAGTCCCTTCCATGCCATGTGAGAGCTGAGAGTGGCTAGGAAGTGCTAACTCTGTCTCGTTATTGCTGCCTATCCACTCTTCCATCCCAGGTGGTTGTGATGTGATCCCACAGAATTATAAAATGAAAGTGGAACAAAAGCTCCTCTGCTCGTGACTTATTCTTCCACTATTGAACATATCTCCTCCTTCGGATTTTGTCTCAAAAAGGTAAGTTTATGACAGTGCCTGCTCTTCTTACCACTGTCTCATCTCTACAATCAACTGGGGAGGAAGGTATGGGCTTTTTTTCTCTCCTTTTCTTGTCTGGACAGGATATTCCTCTAAAATATCTTTCTCCCAGGGATAGTGGTAAACAGTGACCAGCTTTTCTCTGGAGTTGTAGTGTTGACAGGGTATCGAGAAATAGACAATTCCCTATTATAGAGGAACCTAAATCAGGAAACACTTCCAGGGTATACTTGGTAAATGCAGACTTTTTCACATTTTTCACAGCCATTAAATCTTGACCTCTATTAAATTTGTGACTCCCTCTAAGCCCCTCCTACATACAAAAGTTAGGCCCCTTTTAATAGTGGTTGCTGTTACTGTGCACTAAAACATCTGGAACATGAGTGTATTTTGCTATTTCAGGGAGGAATACCAGATACTTGAAGTCTCTCCTGCCCTTTTCTCTTGCCTCCATGAAATAAAGCAGTAAAGCTGCTTATGGGTTTTCTCTAAGGGCAAGCTAGTCCCCTTTACTGTATTTCTTATGTCAGTGGTCTCCAGACAAAGGTTTCCGGGGACATACCCATAGTTGAACAGGCTGGGTTTTATTCATCATTGTGGGAATAGAGAACATGCATCATGGGGAACCATTGTATGTTATCAGTAAGTATGTGTTAGAAAACATATTTTAGGATGTGGGCCTTGGTCGCATGTTTTGGTGGATGGGCTAAGGAAGCCAGGGTATTTGTAGCTCAATAAATCTTGTCTATAGGGAGGAGAAATTAGAACAGAATAAGGCAGCAAATGGTAAAGAGGTTTAGCCACTCATTTTAGCTAGAATGGCAGGGGTGGTTGATATTTTTTGGGTGGCACATTGGCCTTGTTTTTGTCTTTGCTTAGACAAAATTAAGAGGTCTTGCTTTGTCTCATTTTATTGTGGTCTCAGAGTAACCTTGTCTGAGGTTGGTATTCTCTGAGCTGGTTTATGTATAATTGAATAACATGGCCTAGCTCTGAGTACCGGGCCAACTTCCCTTCTCAGGAATGTACTTTGATACTGTCATCACTCCCATAGCTTGTGGTGGGATGGAGGTTCATTTGATTCGGATTTCGACTAGTGTATAGGCCCTTTAGGCCTTGAGGAAAAGTCATCAGCTTCAGTCCATATACCAGAAACCTGTATTAGGGTTTAGGGCTCAAGCATGACTAAAAATAGAATTTTACCTTAATTCTTTTTGTAATTGTTCTTAAAATGTATATTATTCATATGGTCCTAGAGGGATTGTTGAGATGACTGTTGGGCATTGTTAGAATTTTGGTATTCCTAGGGAATATACTGAAATACATAAATATAATAAAATTCCATTTGGGGGTACATAATGATTTATAGTGTAAATTATAGTACTTAGTATTATATATCACATGGCAGAGTGGTTAGTCTTTGAAGCCAGACTACTTGGAGTCAAATTCCTAACTTATTAGGTGAGTGGCCTTGTGCAAGTTACTTTATGTCTCAGTTTTCATATCTGTAAAAATATGGTAATAATTGTGCATTTACCTCATAGACTCTTCCGAAGGTTTAATTGGTTTCTGTAAAGTTCTTGAAATATGCATGATATATAATAAGTGCTATATAGGTATACATCTTTATTATTTTTATTATTAAGTTGATCTATGAAATACTCAAATACAGTATACAATAAGGATGCAGTAAATTCTTATTAAATTATTAATAATTGTCCCCGAGTTTGTTTCTAATTTACAAAAAGTGAAAGTACGTACTTTGCATTTTAATGGTAGAATCTCCACGATTTCCACAAATGTTAAAGAGAGCTAAGTGGCAAGTTTAGCAGCAGTACTTATATTACTGAAACAGCATGGTTAATGAAGAGGAAAATAAAGTGACTCTGACTCTGGTGTTCCTCACTGCTGAATGCATTCATAGCTTTGTGACTGTATACCAGGCTCAACACTCATTACAGGCCATTTGTTCACTGGCCAATAAATGCATCGTTAAATTAAAATTTGGAAACAAGACATAAATAGAATACAGAAAATGAAAAATCACATGAAATTATATATCATCTCTAGGTATTTGGTTTTCAGCTACCACAGAGATATGCGCAACATGTAGCTGAATATTTTAAACAGATAACCTTTTTAAAAGGAATATAAAGTATAAATTTACATGGACTACTTTGACACGTGTGAATGTGCTTCCACTCCCAGTTTCCTTCAAAGCTGCTTATGGCACCTGATCCCAGAGTATGCCTTGGCCTGAATTGCCTTCCGTCTTACAGGTCATAAGTATTCTTATGCATAGAATGTGCTTTCATAAAACATCAGGGCCTGAAAGAATATTCACCCACTACTTTTGACCAGCATGCGTGCACAAAGGCCAAAGAGGAGGGACTAGGGGCCTGCATGATGATTCAACCCTTTCCACCCCACCAGCATGTATACTTGCACATGCTCTAGGAAAGTTTAATAAGGGCCAGGGTCCTTTGAGACCTCTAGTTGTAATTTGCTATCTCTATAAAATAGAGAATCTGTGTATGAATTTAAAATACATACAAATCTTCTGACTTCTAATTGCATATGTCACTTGGCCATAAGAAAAAAAGCCATCCAAGTAGTCTTATTTTGTAATATTGGTGCTAAAATAAAAAAGGCAACTTCATAAAAATGGTAAAAAATGACTACTTTTATTAAATTTTCTTTCACAATTAACGTACTCTGAGACATTCTCTTCTCTCTCTCTCACACACACACACACATACACACACACAATTAGATGATCCAGAATGAGAGGAAGCTCATGGTCAGAGAGATTGACAAGTAGAACCAATATGGAGTGTTTTATCATTTGATACTTCTCCATGAAGGTGAAAGGAGGTAATAAAAAACGATATTGCTCATTATTGTGTGTGTTTTCATGCTCACATCTGTGCATATATGTACATGTTTTAATGCAGAGTATGCTAGTAACAAGTGGAAATGATACTTAGACAATAATCTTTGTTGTCTAAAATATCACCTAGAGTTTATTATGAATCCTGCGGATAAGGAAAGAGTGAGTGGTTTGCAATGAGTTCTCTTCCTCACTATGATGAGGCACATGTTATTTACCACTTAGAGGAACTGAAAAAGTGCTTTTACTTGCCAAGAGCCATATTAAACAATTTACATTTCATGATCAAGCATTAAACTTGCATACAGTTACTGTAACTTAACGTGGCATTTGCAGAACATTCCAGTGTTGAGTCTTCAGTAGAATTTGGATAAGAGTGGTTATCTCAGGTGAGAAATCTGAGATATGGCCATTGCAATGTCAGTCATTTGTCAGTATCACTTAACTAGTGAGTGAGAATTCAGATCTGATCTCATTGCTTGCGCTCTTTTCATCACACCATGCTATCTTCAGGAGAAACTGAATGATGCTGCTAGAATATCTCTTGGCACTAGTGCTGGAATAGATATTAACAACTAACTTACATTCCTTTGTCAGGTTTGTTACTTTGTTGACTTAGAGTATATAGTAACTGCCAGGCTGAAGCTTTGAAAGAAAACTTCCTAATGCAGTTTAACAACGTAAAAGTATTACAGAAATTAAATCTCATTTCCTCTTAAGTATTCCATAATTTACGCTTTGGTAATGGGACCCATTCTCTCTCACTTAGTCATAACCTTAATTTATATTTATTGCTTTTTTTTTTAAACCACAGGCTTTAAAAAAAAATCTGGGTTCTTGTCCCTATTATGAAACTTGAATATTATGTGACCTGAGTCAAATGAATAAATTCCACTTGTCAGCAGTTTCCTTATCTGTACAATGGGGATAATTAGTAGTGCCTAGGTCATAAGATTGTTTTGATAATTCATTGCAATAAAGACTGTCAAGCACTTGGCACAATGCCTGGCATGTAGTAAACTATAAAACATTAGGTGATTATTATTATAATCATCATTATCACTTCTTAGGATTGTTATTGGGTTCAAATTACAATATAATGAGCTTTATAGTAATGGGGACTTAAATTATAGCTACTCTTTTATAGCTTTATATCCCCGAGGTGATCACAAACAAAAGAGGATTTGAGGTGAAGAAATGCCATTTTTTTCCCTCTTTTTATTTGACATAATTACAGACTCGCTGGCAGGTGCAAAAATAGAACAGAGAATCATGTGAGCCCTGTAAGCTTATGCTTTTTGCCAGATTTTATAAATTTTCAGCTTTTATTTCCTTGAATATTTTTTCAGCTCTTAATCTCTTCTCTTTTTGGAATCCGGATGACATGAATGTCTTTTATTATCGTCACAGATATTGTGGTTTTGCTCATTTATTTTTTAGTCTATTTTATTTTTGTTCAGTTTGGGTCAATTCTATTTGTCTGTGTTCAAGTTCTTTTCTGCCATCTAAGTTCTGTAATTGAACCCAGCTTGTGATTTTTTATTTTGGTTATTTTATTTTTTCAATGTAATAATTTCTATTTAAATCATTGTTATAACTTCTATTTCTTTGCTGAGATTTTCTATTATTCATTCGTTTCAACAGTGTTCATAACTGCTTATTGAAGCATTTAATGATGGCTGTTTTAAAGTCCTTATCAGATAATTTTAACATCTGAGTCATGTTGGTATTGGCATCTGTTGACAGGTTTTGCTCATTTAAGTTGTGATTTTTGGTTATTGATATGATGAGTTATTTTTTATTATATCCTAGACATTTTTAGTATTATAAGACCCTGGATCCTATTTAAATCTTATATTTTAGCAGATTGTAACCCTGGTTGGACTTAAGGTGCAAGTGTTTTTGTTTTTGATGACCTTGACAGTTTTGAGGAGAATTAGTCAGGTACTTTTTGTAGAGTGCTCCTCAATTCAGATTTGTTTGATGTTTGTTTCATGCTTAGACTGAGTTTATGGATTTTCAGAAGGAAGACTAAAAGTGAAATTCCTTTCTCATCACATCATATTGAAGGAAAGTGCCATCAAAATGACATAATTGATGATATTAACTTTGATCACCTAAGATAGTGTTTGCCAGATTTCCCCACTGTAAAGTTAAACTCCCCTTCCACCTCCACTTTCCATAATGTTACTCTTTGGAGGTAAGTTACTAAACATAGCTACATTTATTTTTTTATTTTATTTTATTTTTTTAAATTTTTTGTCTTTTTAGCTATTTCTTGGGCCGCTCCCGCGGCATATGGAGGTTCCAAGGCTAGGGGTCGAATCGGAGCTATAGCCACCGGCCTATGCCAGAGCCACAGCAATGCAGGATCTGAGCCGCGTCTGCAACCTACACCACAGCTCACGGCAACGCCAGATCGTTAACCCACTGAGCAAGGGCAGGGACTGAACCCGCAACCTCATGGTTCCTAGTCGGATTCGTTAACCACTGCACCACGACAGGAACTCCACATAGCTACATTTAAATGTTGGAGATTTATGCTACATCTCCTAGAGGAGTATCTACATAAATTATTTGGAATTATTTGCAATAAATTTCTCTCTTCTTCCACTTATGTATGTATGGATGTACTCATAGATATGCATTTTATGATTTGGGTTATAATCTAATATTATCTCTTTTGTTACACATATTGTTCCAGTTTTAGCCATTGGTAGCTCTTTGAGTTGGTTCCTATATCCCTAGGAATACCACCATCTTCTATGTGCCTGTCACTACAAGATGCTATAGACTCATTTTGTATATTCCTATTCCAGTCCTAGAATCAGACATTTCTCCAAGGAGACTTTGTTCCTTTTTTTGGAGAAAGGTATCAGAAATCAAGATCTGAGCAATAGCTGGGCTCCATGCTACTGGGATGTCATCGCTTCTATACCTGCTCAGTAAATAGATTTAGGAAATTTATATATATATATAAGCTAACCCTTCTATATACACATTTCTATAATTATTTCTATATCTATCCATCAGTATCTATATTAAACTAAACCTGCTTTCATATTGATTTCTTTGACCCTAATCCATTACCATATGGATCATTCTAGTCCTGTCCCTTTGCTTCTCTGTAACCTCTCCAACAGTGCAAAGTCTTGTTCTCACCATCCATTATCCATTTACTTATTTGCTTAATCCTGTTATAAATATTTCAGAATTGTTAATCTGCACCCTCAAGAGAAACAACTTCACCAACATTGTTTATACAGAGTCTCAGAACTTATATGAATTACATAAAAACCATATATGTAATTTGAGCAACCTGAGTGCAGTCCAAGTTTATGTCATGGATTTTCCAGAACTTGAGCATATACTTGTAAAACTGGCACTTCTGTCTTTTCAAAATCACAATCCATTTATGTTTTACCTTTAGTTTATTCACTCATTCAGACTTAGAATATGTCTACTGTGTTCTTAGTGTGGTCATATAAAGAGGAAAGAAATTGTATTTCTGTCATGGGGACTCACAGATAAAGGAATGAAAGGGATTCACTTATGGAGGGTATATCCCAAGAGTCTCATAGATACCTGGAAATCTAAAATGTGAAAAAGAAAGCAGGGAGTAGAATCTGATATTCAGTGAGAGTACTACTGTTATTGCTCTTTTTTTTGTAATAAGATTGTCCTTGGGATGTCTAAATTATAGGAGATTTTAAAAGAATTTATAAACCTATTTTGTATTAATAGGTTCTATTTTTAGAACAGTTGCAGATATACATTAAAATTGAGCAGAGAGAATAGCAAGTTCCCATATTACCTACCTCTCACATAGACACAATTTCTCTCATTGTTTATTTTGTAGTGGTAAAATAGACATAATATAAAATTTGTAATTTTAACCATTTTAAGTTTACAGCTCAGTGGTGTTAAGCACATTCACACTATTCTTAGACAATCACGACCATTCATTCCAAAACTTTTTATCTTCCCAGAATGAAACTCTATATTTCTTATACAATAACTTCCTATTTTGCTAGCCCCCAGTCTCTGGAAGCCATTTTACTACCAGTATCCATAAATTTGATTATTCCAGGTACCTCATATGAGTAATATCATACAATATCTTTTTGTGTTTGAATTATTTCACTTAACACAATGCCTTCAAGATTCACCCATGTTGTAACATATATTAGAGTCTCCTTCCTTTTTAAGGCTGAATAATATTGGATCATATGTGTAAAATAAATTTGTTTATCTGTTCAACCACTGATGGACAGTTGTCCATTTTCCATTTTGCTATTGTGAATAATGCTTCTGCGAACATGGGTGTGCATATAGATTCGAGACTCTGCTTTCAGTTCTTCTGGGTGTGTATCTAAAAGTGGAATTGCTGAATTATATGATAATTTAATGTTTAAGTTTTAGAGGAACTACCATACTGTTTTCTACTATGGCTGTACTAGTTTATAAGGGTTCCAATTTCTCCACATCCTTGCCAATATATGAAATTTTCTGTGTGTGTGTTTTTTTAAATAACAGACATTATAATGAATGTGAAGAGGTATTTCATTGTAGTTTTGGTATGAATTTCCCCAGTGATTACTGATGGTGAGCCTCTTTTCGGGTACTTAATGGACATTTGTATATCTTTAGAGAAATGTCTATTCAAGTCCTTTACCCATTTTTGAAGTGGATATTTTTGTTGTTGAATTTTAAAAATCCTTTGTGTATTCTATATATTAATGCCTGTCAGATAAATTATTTGCAAATATTTTCTCCCATTCTAGAGTTGCCTCTAATTCTGTTTATAGTGTCCTTGATTTAAAAAAGTTTTTGATTTTGATAAAATCCAATTTATTTATATTTTCTTTTGTTGCCTATGCTTTTGGTACCATACCCAAGAAATCATTACCAATGCCAATGTCATGGAACTTTGCCCCATGTTTTCTTCTAAGAGTTTTATGATTTTAGCTCTTACATTTAGATATTTGATCCATTTTGTTTTAATTTTTGTATATTGTATAAGGTAATGATACAACTTCGTTCTTTTGCATGTGGATATCCAATTTTTACAGCACCATTTGTTGAAGACTTTTCTTTCCCCTATTGAATTATTTTATCAACCTTGTCAGAAATCATTTAACATATATGTGAGGGTGTTTTTCTGAAGAGCCTGTTCTCTTCCATTGATCTATATGTCTGTCTCTATGCCATTTTCACACTGTTTTAAATAGTGTAGGCTTGTAGTCAGTTTGATAACAGGAAATGTGAATCTTCTTCTTTTTCAAGGTTGTTTGGGCGATTGTAATTCTCTTGAGATTCCATGTGAATTTTAGGATGGGTTTTTCTATTTCCACGAAATTATAATTGTAATTTTGATAGGGATTGTATTAAATCTGTAGATCACTTGGAGTAGTATTGACATCTTAACTATATTGATACATCCAGTCCATAAATATAGGATGTCCCTATGTTTATTTCTGTCTTTTAGCAATGTTTTATATAGTGTACAGTGTCCAAATCTCTCACCTCCTTGGTTAGGTTTATTCTTAAATATTTTATCTTTTTTGATACTATTATAAATGGAATTATGCAATTGTTTTCTTAATTTCCATTTTGAGTTGTTCATTGCTAGTGCATGAAAATGTATCTTTTTTTGCATATTGGTTTTGTATCTTGGAACTTAGCTGAATTTGATTATTAGTTCTAACAAAATTGTGGAATCATTAGAGGTTTCTACAAATATGATCATGCCATCTGTGAACAGGGGTGATTTACTCCTTTCCAATTTGGATGCCTTTTCATTTTCTGGGCAAATTGATCTGGGTAAAACTTTTAATAATATGCTGAATTAAAGTGGTGAAAGTGGGCATCCTTATCTTGTTCCTGATATTAGAAGCTTTCAGTCTTTCAACATTGAGTATGATGTTTGCTGTGGGTTTTTCATTATATCTTTAATACATATTCCAGTAATTGCCTTCTATTTCTAGTTTGTTGGATATTTTTAACATGAAAGTATATAGAATTTCATCAAATGTTTTTTCTTTATAAGTTGAGATAATCATGTGTTTTTTTCCCTCATTCTGTTAATGTGGTGTATTACACTGATTTTCATATGTTGAACCATCCGGATGTAAAAAAATTAATGAACAGAAACCTCAATTAAATAGATTTAGGAGACCAGAAGGGGCATTCTCATGCCTTGTGACAATAGCAGAGCCCAACAGGAAGAAGAAAGACTCCTCATTTTTCCTAGCAAGGAGTCAGCCGATGAAAAGCCGTGGATTCTTTGTTTACTATAGCCCTCCCAACCTTTTCTTTTCTCTTTATTAAAGCCTTCTCCTTCCCTTGCCATGTAGGAACATGCACATGGCTCACCATGGTTGCAGACCCTGAATTGCAATTCTCTCCTGCCAAATAAATCCATATTTACTGGAGAAATATCTGGTTGTCTGTTTGTTTCAGGTCAACAATTCCCTTTGAGGAATAAATCCCACTGGGTCATGGTATATAATCATTTTAACATTGCAGATTTATTTGGATAGTACTTTGTTGAGGATTCTTGCATCAGTATTTATGAGGGATAATGGTCTATAGTTTTCTTGTAGTATCTTCATCTTCCTTTGGTATCAGAGTGAAACTGCCCTGCTAGAATGAGTTAGTAAGTGTTCCCCCAAAGGATTGGTATTATTTCTTTAAATATTTGGTAGAATTCACCATTGAAGATATCTGATCCTAGACTTTTCTCCATTGGGAAGATTTTGATTACCGATTCAACCTCATTTCTAGTTATAGGTCTATTCAGAGTTCCTAGTACTTGGAGTCAGTCTTGGTAGGTCATGTACCCCTAAGAGTTTGTCCATTTCATCTCGGTTACCCAAATTGTTCCTGTATTATTGTTCATAGAAGCCTCTTATAATCCTGTCAATTCCTATAAAATTAGTAGTAAAAAGACCTCGTTCTCATTTTTTATTTGAGTAATTTGAGTGTTGTCTCTTTTTTTCTTACTTGGTCAACCTGAAGTTTTGTTAACTTTATTGATTTTTTTTTGTTTTATCGATTTTCTGTGTTTTCCTTGAATGCTTTATTTCTGTTCCCTTTTTTTTTTTTCTTTTTAGGGCTGTACCCACAGCATACAGAAGTTTCCAGGCTAGGGGCTGAATCGGAGCCACGGCTGCTGGCCTACACCACAGCCACAGCAATGCAAGAACAGAGGCACATCTGCGACCTATACCACAGCTTACAGCAAACACCAGATCCTTAAGGATCCTTAATCCTTAACTGAGCGAGGCCAGGAATCAAACCTGCTTCGTCATGGATACTAGTCAGATTTGTTTCTGCTGAGCCACAACGGGAGCTCCCATCTCTGTTCTAATCTTTGTTATTTCCTTCTTCCAGCTTTGGTTTCAGTTACTTCTTTTTCTAATTCTTTGAAGTGCAATTTAAGTTACTGATTTTTATAAAGTAAGCAATTAAAGCAATGAATTCACCCTTAGCACTACTTTAATTCATCCCATAAATTTTGAAATGTTGTCTTTTCATTTTCATATGTCTCAAGACATTTCTAATTTTCCTTGCGATTTCTTCCTTCACCCATTTATTATAGAGTATGTTGTTTAATGTCAACATATTTGTGTATTTCCCTTTCATTCTTCTATTTTTTGTTTTATTCCACTGTGATTGGAAAAGATAGTTTATGTGTTTTCTATCTTTTTAAATGTATTAAGACTTGTTTAATGAGCACTTAAGAAAAAGGGTGTTCTGTTTCTTATTGGATGAGGTGTTCTATATATGCCTATTACATTCAGTTGGTTTATAGTATTGTTCAAGTCCTCTATTTCTTTATTAATCTTCTGTCTTGTGTTACTATCAATTATTGAAGGTAAGGTTTTGAGATGATTACTGCTGTTATATAGAGCTATCTCTTTTTTCTATTATGTCAATGTCATATGTTTATCAGTTCTGGTAATATATATACATACATATATATACTATATATGCATATATACTGTACATACATATCTACTTACATATGTTTTATCTTCTTGGTGAAGAAGATATATAATACTCATTATCTATATATAATACTCTTCATATCTTTTGAGACATTTTATTTTTTTATTTTTTATATAATGATTTTTATTTTTTTCATTATACCTGGTTTACAGTGTTCTGTCAATTTTCTACTGTACAGCATGGTGACCCAGTTACACATGCATGTATAGATTCTTTTTTCTCACATTATTATGCTCCATCATAAGTGTCTAGATATAGTTCCCAGTGCTACACAGCAGGATCTCATTGCTTATGCATTACAAAGGCAATAGCCTGCATCTATTAACCCCAAGTTCCCAATCCATCCCACTCCCCCCCACTCCCGCTTGGCAACCACAAGTCTAATCTCCAAGTCCATGATTTTCTTTTCTGTGGAAAGGTTCATTTGTGCCATATATTAGATTCCAGATATAAGTAATATCATATGGTATTTGTCTTTCTCTTTCTGACTTAGGTCACCTAGTATGAGAGTCTCTAGTTCCATCCATGTTGCTGCAAATGGCATTATTTTGTTCTTTCTTATGGCTGAGTGGTATTCCATTGTGTATATATACCACATCTTCCTAATCTAATTTTCTGTAGCTGGACATTTGGGTTGTTTCCATGTCTTAGCTATTGTGAATAGTGCTGCAATGAACATGCGGGTGCATGTGTCTTTTTCAAGGAAAGTCTTGTTTGGATATATGCCCAAGAGCGGGATTGCTGGGTCATATGGTAGTCCTATGTATAATTTTCTAAGGTATCTCCAAACTGTTCTCCATAGTGGCTGTACCAGTTTACATTCCCACCAACAGTGCCAGAGGGTTCCCTTTTCTCCACACCCCCTCCAGCATTTGTTATTTGTGGGCTTATTAATGATGGCCGTTCTGACTGGTGTGAGGTGGTATCTCACGGTAGTTTTGATTTACATTTCTCTAATAATCAGGAATGTGGAGCATTTTATCATGTGCTTGCTGGCCATTTGTATATCTTCCTATTCAGGTCTTTTGCCCATTTTTCCATTGGGTTGTTGCCTTTTTTGATGTTGAATTGTGTAAGTTGTTTGTATATTTTAGAGATTAAGCCCTTGTCAGTTGCATCATTTTAAACTATTTTCTCCCATTCTGTGAGTTGTCTTTTTGGTTTCTTTTTGGTTTCCTTTGCTGTGCAAAAGCTTGTCCGTTTGATTAGGTCCCATTGGTTTACATTTTTATAAGGAAATTAAAGAAGATGTAAAGAAATGGAAAGATATTCCACGCTCCTGGATTGGAAAAATTAATATTGTAAAAGTTTGTCCATTTGATTAGGTCCCATTGGCTTTTATTTCTGTTGTTTTGGGAGATTGACCTGAGAAAATATTTGTAAGGTTGATGTCAGAGAATGTTTTGCCTATGTTCTCTTCCAAGAGTTTGATGGTGTCTTGTCTGATATTTAAGGCTTTCGGCCATTTTGAGTTTATTTTGGTGCATGGCGTGAGGGTGTGTTCTAGTTTCACTGATGTGCATGCAGCTGTCCAGGTTTCCCAGCAATCTTGCTAAAAAGACTGTCTTTTTCCCATTTTATATTCTTGCCTCCTTTGTCAAAGATTAATTGACCGTAGGTGTCTGGGTTTATTTTGTACCAGTACCACACTGGCTTGATCACTGTTTCTTTAATATAGCCTGAAGTCTGGGAGAGTTATGCCTCCCGCTTGGATTTTGTTCCTCAGGATTGCTTTGTCAATTATGGGTCTTTTGTGGTCCCATCTAAATTTTGGATTGTTTGTTCTAGTTCTGTGAAAAATGTCCTGGGTCATTGGATAGGGATTGCATTGAATCTGTAGATTGCTTTGTGTACTGTAGCCATTTTTACAACATTAATTTTTCCAACCCAGGAGCTTGGAATATCTTTCCATTTCTTTACATCTTCTTTAATTTCCTTGATTAATGTTTTATAGTTCTCAGCATATAAGTCTTTGACCTCCTTGGTCAGATTTATTTCCAGGTATTTGATTTTTTGGGAGTGCAATTTTAAAAGTATTGTATTTTGGTATTTCTTTTCTAATATTTCATTGTTAGTATACAGAAATGCAGCTGATTTCTGAATGTTAATCTTATATCCTGCTACTTTGCTGAATTTGTTGATCAGTTCGAGTAGTTTTTGGGTTGAGTTCTCAGAGTTTTCTATATATAGTATCATGCCATCTACATAGAGTGACAATTTTATCTCTTCCAATTTGGATACCTTTTATTTATTTTGTTTGTCTGACTGCTGTGGCTAGGACTTCCAATACTATGTGGAATAAAAGTGGTGAGAGAGGGCATCCCTGTCTTGTTCCAGATTTGAGTGAGAAGGCTTTCAGTTTTTCTCCATTGAGTATTATATTTGCTGTGGGTTTGTCATAAATGGCTTTGATTATATTCAGGAATGTTCCCTCTACACCCACTTTGGCGAGGGTCTTGGTCATGAATGGATGTTGGACTTTGTCAAATGCTTTTTCTGCATCTATTGAGATGATCATGTGGTTTTTGACTTTTCTTTTGTTTATGTGATGTATGACATTGATTGATTTGCATATGTTTAACCATCCTTGTGAGCCTGGGATGAATCCCCCTTGATCGTGGTGTATGATCTTTTGTGTATGTTTTTGGATTCGGTTGGCTAAAATTTTGTTGAGAATTTTTGCGTATATATTCATCAGAGATATTGGCCTATAGTTTTATTTTTTTGGTGGTATCTTTGTCTGGTTTTGTTATTAGGGTGATGGTGGTTTCATAAAATGTCTTTGGAAGTGTTCCTTCTTCTTCAACCTTTTGGAAAAATTTAAGAAAAATGGGTATCAGTTCTTCTTTCTGTGTTTGATAGAATTCTCCTGTGAAGCCATCTGGTCCTGGACTTTTGTTTGTAGGGAGTGTTTTTTTATTATTATTATTACATATTCAATTTCATTTCCAGTGATATGTCTGCTCAATTGATCTCTTCTTGATTCAATTTTGGCAGGCTGTATGTCTCTAGAAAGTTGTCTATTTCTTCTAGGTTGTCAAATTTGTTGGCTTATAGTTGTTCATAGTAGTCTCTTTTTTTGTATTTCTGCAGTATGTATTGTAATTTCTCCTCTGTCATTTCTTATTTTGTTTATTTGGGTTTTATCTATCCTCTTCTTGGTGAGTCTGGTCAGAGGTTTTGTCAATTTTGTTTACTTTTTCAAAGAACCAGCTATTGGTTTTATCGATATTTTTCTTTCATTTTTGAATCTCACTCATTGATTTCCTCTCTTATTTTTATGATTTCCTTCCTTCTGCTGAGTTTAGGTTTTGTTTGTTTTTCTTTTTATAATTCAATTAGGTGGTGGGTTAAGTTGTTGATCTGAGATTTTTCTTCTTTTTTGAGGAAGGCCTGTATCACTATGAATTTCTCTCTAAGCACTTCTTTTGCAGCATCCCATAGATTTTGGATTGTTGTGTCTTCATTATCATTTTTCTCGAGGTATTTTTTAATTTCCTTTTTTGTTTCCTCATTGACCCATTGGTTTTTAGTAGCATGTTATTTAGTCTCCATACTGTCAATTTTTTCTCATTTCTTTCTTGTGTGAGTTCTAGTTTAATGCCATTGTGGTCAGAGAAGATACTTGAAATAATTTCTATACTCTTAAATTTGTTGAGGTTAGTTTTGTGCCCCCTATGTAGTCAATCCTTGAGAATGTTCCATGTGCACTTGAAAAGAATGTGTATTCTGATTTTTTTGGATGTAATGTCCTGAATATGTTAACTAAGTATAACTTTTCTATTGTGTCCTTTAGGATCTCTGTTGCCTTACTGATTTTGTGTCTAGAGGATCTGTCCATTGATGTGAGTGAAGTGTTAAAGTCTCCTACTCTGATTGTATTCCCATCAATTTCTCCTTTTATGTCTGTTAGTATTTGTTGTATGTATCTGGGTGCTCCTACATTAGGGGCATATATATTGACAATCGTAATATCCTCTTCTTGAATGTATCCTTTTATCATTAATCGTGTCCTTCTTTGCCTTTCTTTATGGCCTTCATTTTAATGTCTATCTTGTCTGATAGGAGTTTTGCAGCTCCTGTTTTCCTGTCTTTTCCTAAATTCTCTTTAATTTTTTTTTGTCCAGCAGTCACTCTTTAGCTGTGGCATGCATTTTTATGTAGTGATAGATGCTCAGCTCTCTGATGAATCCATTGATATCAACCCAATAAAAGCAGAGAGCTGACTCACTGTATCATTGCAGATGGATGTGGTAAAAGTTCAGGTTCCCTTTCAAGACCTTCATGGTGAAAGAGAAGCACCAACCTGCATCACCTCATTGCTACCAGTGAGGTGTAATCTCAGTAACCCAATGACACTAGGGTGTGACTAAGTAGAGTTCTGATTTGTACTCCCTCACAATGTTTCATACTCCCTCATTGTTCCTGGGTGTGGGCAGAAGTTCAGTTACTTACCAGGTCCCATAGTCATCAAAGGAGGATTGGCATGCTGACCAGCCTTGACTGACAAGGATGATTGATACCTGATTGCGTAGGAGGCTCAGCTCCATGCCAGGCCCTGTTGCCACTATCCTGGTAGGGGAATAAGTATATTGCCTGCTTCTCCTAGACTGGGTTAGAAGATCAGCTTCTCCTTTGGCTCTGCCAATATCATCCTTGTGACGGAATCAGGAAGATGGAAAATTGAAGATCTCTCTTCATATCAAAACTATCCTGACAGGGGAATTTTATTTATTATTTTATTTTATTTATTTTTGCTTTTTAGGGCTGCACTTGTGGCATATGGAAGTTCCCAGGCCAGGGGTCAAATTGGAGCTACAGCTGCTGGCCTATACCACAGCCACAGCAACATGAGATCCAAGCTGCATCTGCATCCTACACCACAGCTCACAGCAATGCTGGATCCTTAACCCACTGAACGAGGCCAGGGATCAAACCTGTGTCCTCATGGATATTTGTCAGGTTCGTTTCCACTGTGCCACCACGGGAACTTCCTGACTGAGGAATTTTAGGATTGCCACAGGGAGGTTATAAAAAACATTTAGCTATTGTTTATGATTTCAGCTCCCTGGGGCTACAGTGAACCCCAAGCAGGGTAAAAGAAAGAGAACGGTGCCAAAGCATATCATAATTAAATTATAGAAAACCAGTGAAAGAGGGGGACAAAGACAAGAATTATCTCTAACTTCTCATGAAACAATGTAAGGCGGGATACAGTGGAACAGCATCTTTGATGAAAAAGGAAATCAATATGTGAATCCAGTATTCTCTATCAAAGAAAACTCCTATTAAAATTAAGGTTAAGTAAAGATATTTTTGGTGAAAATCTGAGATAATTGTTTGTCAGTAGACCAGCTCTACAAGACAATTGGAAAATGAATTTATAAAAGAATAGAGTCCAGATATAGACCCAAACATATACAGTCAATGAGTTTAAACAGAGGCACAAGGCAATTCAGTGAGTAAAAAGAAGTTTATTCAACAAATTTTACTGGATCAAATGGATATCTGTATGAAAAAAATAATGACAAGCAACTCCTTACCTCACACTACTCACAAAACATAATTTAATGGAACGTAGCTTCAATATGAAAACCTATGTTATAATATATCTAGAAGAAAGGAGAAAATATTTGTGACCATGGAGTTAATAGTTTCTTACCTAGAGCACAGAAAGCAAGACATACAAAAGAAAATAATAAGATAAATTATCCTTCATCAAAATTGGAACGTTTTCTTTCTCAAGGACACTATTAGGAAAACAGAAAGCAAGGGACATGTTGGGGAAGAATATGTTGAACACATGAAGAATTTGTTTTCAGAATACAGAGAACTCATATATATGAATAAGTGTGAATGAATGGGTGTGAGTACACACAGATATACATATATTTACTTCCTCTGATATATATAAAGTAAATTATATATAATAGAATAGTTATTTCCTCAGATATCTATCTCTGAGGAAGTAAATATTCCTACAGTGTTTTGTTATAAAAAGAAATATCAGGCTGTCTAGTCTGTGTGGAGAACAATATTAGCAAGAAATCCCAGACCCGATCAAACAACCAAAGTAGAGTAAGAATCCTGGTAGATTTTACTAGAAAATTGTTTTCTATTTCTGTTCCCAGTATCTATCTTTTAGAGGTTTTTGCTTTTGAAGTTGCCCATCAATACAAGGTCATATAGGAAAGCAGAGGGCATATTCTAAGCACAGTGGCCATACTCATTGAGTTTAAGTCAGAGGTTCATAAAAATCTGTGTTAGATTCAATGCCCTGGACATTTTGAAATGTGACTGAGAGCATGTGATGACATTCATCATAAGCTTAAGTCTATCACAAACCACAATTGTGAAGAATGTTTCTCACTGGAGAAAGACTTCAGAATCCACTTCCTGGAACAGTTATTGAAGTAGACATTACAGAAGGGAATGGTACTTATTCGGGGGTGAGAGGGTAGATTGGGAAAACCTACAATGTAGATATTCAAATTATTCTCTAAAAAGACTCAGTGACTTTACTAAATTCATTTCAGAATGATAAATTTATATTTTGACCCTACAGTTTCACTTAAACTGATTAAAGACTGTTGTTTACCCTATAATTTCTGAATTTACTGGTGATTTTTTTTTAGGGCCACACTTGCAGCATATGGAGGTTCCCAGGCTAGGGGGTCTAATCAGAGCTATAGCTGCCGGCCTACACCACAGCCACAGCAATGCAAGGTCCGAGTCATGTCTGTGACCTACACCACAGCTCATGGCAATGCCGGATTCTTAATCCACTGAAGAGAGGCCAGGGATTGAACCTGCAACCTCATGGTTACTAGTTGGATTCGTTTCCACTGCACCACAACAGGAACTCATGATAAGGATTTGAATAAACTTGCAATGAATAAAAAAGTGAGGAATTTATATTTTGTGGCCATTGTAGCTGATGTATAATAAAATTAATGTAAAATGTATATGCTTAAAATTTCATAAATACTAGTGAGATTATCCCTATCAGGGGCTAGTTGCTTGTATCTGACTAATCTGAAACCTAATATTGCTTGCTGTGAATTATGTCAGCCTCAGCACTAATTATACTGAACTGAAACCAGATAAAATTGCTCTATTCAATAAGCAGAAAGAAAAAAATGCAAAAAAAATTAGAGAGACACAACTCCCTCGCTTTTAAATGTCAGTGAGCACATTGGAATATAAACTTGTTAGGTATTAGGACAAGAACAGTCTATGTTACTGGTGATTTGTGGTATGATTACTGCATATTTGAGCCTCTGGAAAAATTGAGACAATGTGAAAGTTAGGGAATTTCCAGGCAGAGATATATTTTTAGAATATTAAAAATGAGATTTTAGTCTGCTAAACAGCCCTTCTGGAAATCAAATGCCTGACCATTAGAGGCTGTTGAATTTTTGTCCTGATGTGTGTATTTTTTGAGGTCAATTTGGACTCTTAAGACTGTCAAACTAAAAACTTTTTGAAAGCCTTGCTTGTTTCTTGAACTTGGAACACACATCTGTGGTCCTGCAACAAACATTATTTTCTGATGCCTAAGAAAGTCTCTTGCTTGGTTAGAATCCTGTATTCACAGATGCTAATTGCCTGTACTTAGCTCTGTATCTGAAACCAAGTACTGTTTGCTGTGACAGTAAACTGCTTTAGTCTTAGCACTGGATGAAATTGCTCCACTCAATAAGCAGATTACTATTGCAGATTTGGAACATCTCTCTGTGGGACCATAAACTGTGAAAATATCCTGTATGGACCATTTGGATCACATAAAAATGCCCACCGAAAAGGGCTTATTCTCTAAAGGGACTTTCCAAAATCTAGCTATTGAACGGCTCCTTATTTCTTACACAAAGATTGGTTGCATTTTTTTAAGAAAAGAAACCACTTTATTAAAGTTTGTTCTTATCGTACACATAGAAATAATTGCATTCTTAACTTGTGATTCCAGTTGAAAGCTGTAAGCTGGTGGAGGGCATAGCACAGGATTGCGACTCCTCTACCTACCTATGGCAGATTAGACAGTTGATCCTTTTATGGAGATGACTGTGTCAACAGAAAAAAATGCGCAACCTAAAAGTTGAAAATAATGTTTCATTTGGCAGGCAAAACTGAGATTTTAAGCCCTGAGGACAGCCTCTCAGATAGCTCCAAGGGACTGCTCCAAAGTGGTAAGGGAGGAGCCAGGTGGTATAGGGTTTTTGCAACAAAAAGCAAGTAGTTGGAACTTCAAAAGATGATGATGATAATGATGATGATTGTCTTTTTAGGGCTGCACCCATGGCATATGGAGGTTCCCAGGCTAGGGGTTGAATCAGAGCTGCAGCTGCTCGCCTATGCCACAGTCACAGCAGTGCCAGATCCGAGCCGCTGTCTGTGGCCTACACCACAGCTCATGGCAACGCCAGATCCTTAAGCCACTGAATGAGGCCAGGGATTGAACTCAAGTCCTCATGGATACTAGTCGGTTTCTTTACCCCTGAACCACAACTGGAAGCCAGATTATTGTTAATTAAAGAAAACCAGGAGTTCCCATTGTGAGTGGGTGAAGGACCTGATGTTGTCTCTGAGGATGTGGATTTGATCCCTGACCTTACTCAGTGGGTTAAGTAGCCGGTGTTGCCGCAAGCTGCGGTTTGGATCCTGTGCTGCCATGGATGTGGCATAGGCCTCAGTTGCAGTTCTGATTCAACCCCTAGCCTGGGAACTTCCATAGACCACAGATGTGGCCTTAAAAACAAAAAAGGTGCTTGCTTCGGCAGCACATATACTAAAATTGGAATGATACAGAGAAGATTAGCATGGCCCCTGCGCAAGGATGACACGCAAATTCGTGAAGCGTTCCATATTTTTTAAAAAAAACAGGGCAACCACAAGCCAAAACCAAATATTGCATTTGCAAAAAATGAAAAAAAAAATACACTCAAGCAAATAATAACAGAACACCATCCAACCAAAAAAAAAAAAAAAAAGAAAGGAAGAATGGAGAACCATAGAATCAACTGGAACACCAGGTTCAAAATGGCAATAAATAATCATCTATCAATTATCACCTTAAAGGTCAATGGACTGAATGCCCCAATCAAAAGACACAGAGTGGCTGAGTGGATAAAAAGGCAAAAACCTTCAATATGTTGCCTACAAGAAACTCACCTTAGGACAAAAGATACATATAGATTGAAAGTGAAAGGGTGGGCAAAAATATTTCACGCCAATAGACATGACAGAAAAGCAGGAGTTGCAACGCTCATATCAGACAAAATAGACTTTAAAACAAAAGACATAAAGAAAGACAAAGAAGGACACTACTTAATGATTAAGGGATCCATCCAAGGAGAGGATGTTACTATCGTCAACATATATGCCCCAAATACAGGAGCACCCAGATACATACAACAAATATTAACAGACGTAAAGGGAGATATTGATGAGAATACAATCAGAGTAGGAGACCTTAATACCCCCCTCACATCAATGGACAGATCCTCTAGACAGAAAACCCAATAAAGCAACAGAGATCCTAAATGAAACAATAGAAAATCTAGACTTAATTGATATCTTCAGGACACTACATCCAAAAAAGCAGAATACACATTCTTCTCAAATGCTCATGGAACATTCTCAAGAATCGACCACATATTGGGACACAAAGCTAATCTCAATAAATTTAGGAGCATAGAAATTATCTCAAGTATCTTCTCTGACCACAATGCCATGAAACTAGAAATCAACCATGGGAAAAGGAAAGAGAAAAAACCTACTGCATGGAGACTAAACAACATGCTACTAAAAAACCAATGGGTCAATGAGGAAATCAAGAAGGAAATTAAAAACTACCTTGAAACAAATGATAATGAAGACACAACCGCTCAAAATCTATGGGATGCTGCGAAAGCAGTGCTCAGAGGGAAATTTATAGCAATACAGGCCTTTCTCAAAAAAGAAGAAAGATCTCAAATTGACAACTTAACCCTCCACCTTAATTAATTAGAAAAAGAAGAACAAAAAAGGCCTAAAGTCAGCAGAAGGAAGGAAATTATAAAGATCAAAGAAGAAATCAATAAAATAGAGACTCAAAAAACAATAGAGAAAATTAATAAAACCAAGAGCTGGTTCTTTGAAAAGGTGAACAAAATTGACAAACCCCTGGCCAGACTCACTAAGAAGAGGAGAGAAAGAACCCAAATAACCAAAATTATACATGAAAAAGGAGAAATCACAACGGATACTGCAGAAATACAAAAAACCATAAGAGAGGACTATGAACAACTCTACAGCAACAAGTTTGACAATCTGGAAGAAATGGACAATTTTCTAGAATCTTACAGCCTGCCAAAACTGAATCAAGTAGAAACAGACCAACTGAACAGACCGGTCACTAGAAATGAAATTGAAGAGGTCATAAAATCACTCCCGACAAATAAAAGTCCAGGACCAGACGGCTTCACAGGTGAATTCTATCAAACATATAAAGAGGAATTGGTGCCCATCCTCCTTAAACTCTTTCAAAAGGTTGAAGAAGAAGGAATACTCCCAAAGACATTCTATGATGCCACCATCACCCTCATTCCAAAACCAGACAGAGATACCACCAAAAAAGAAAACTGTCGCCCAATATCATTGATGAATATAGATGCAGAAATTCTCAACAAAATCTTAGCCAACCGAATCCAACAACATACCAAAAAAATTATACACCATGACCAGGTTGGGTTCATCCCAGGTTCACAAGGATGGTTCAACATACGCAAATCAATCAGCATCATACACCACATTAACAAAAGAAAAGTCAAAAATCATATGATCATCTCAATAGACGCAGAAAAAGCGTTTGACAAAGTCCAACATCCATTCATGATCAAGACCCTCGCCAAAGTGGGTATAGAGGGAACATTCCTGAATATAATCAAAGCCATTTATGATAAACCCACAGCAAATATAATCCTCAATGGGGAAAAACTGAAAGCCTCCTCACTCAAATCTGGAACGAGACAGGGATGCCCACTCTCACCATTGCTCTTCAACATAGTTTTGGAAGTCCTAGCCACAGCAATTAGACAAACAAAAGAAATAAAAGGCATCCATATAGGAAGAGAAGAGATACAACTGTCACTGTATGCAGATGACATGATACTATACATAGAAAACCCGAAGGACTCAACCCAAAAGCTACTTGAACTGATTAATAAATTCAGCAAAGTAGCAGGATATAAGATTAACATTCAGAAGTCAGTTGCATTTCTGTATACCAGCAATGAAATATTAGAAAAGGAATACAAAAATACAATACCTTTTAAAATTGCACCTCACAAAATCAAATACCTTGGAATACACCTGACCAAGGAAGTAAAGGACCTATATGCCGAGAACTATAAAACTTCCATCAAAGAAATCAAAGAAGATGTAAAGAAATGGAAAGATATTCCATGTTCCTGGATTGGGAAAATCAATATTGTAAAAACGGCCATACTACCCAAAGCAATCTACAGATTCAATGCAATCCCTATCCAATGACCCAGGACATTTTTCACAGAACTAGAACAAACAATCCAAACATTTAGATGGAACCACAAAAGACCCAGAATCGCCAAAGCAATCCTGAGAAACAGAAACCAAGCAGGAGGCATCACTCTCCCAGACTTCAAGAAATACTACAAAGCCACAGTCATCAAAACAGTGTGGTACTGGTATCAAAACAGACAGACAGACCAATGGAACAGAATAGAGAATCCAGAAATAAACCCTGACACCTATGGTCCATTAATCATTGACAAGGGAGGCAAGAACATAAAATGGGAAAAAGAAAGTCTATTCAGCAAGCATTGCTGGGAAAGCTGGACAGCTGCATGCAAAGCAATGAAACTAGAACACACCCTCACACCACGCACCAAAATACACTCAAAATGGCTGAAAGACTTAAATACACGACAGGACACCATCAAACTCCTAGAAGAAAACATAGGCAAAACACTCTCTGACATCAACATCATGAATATTTTCTCAGGTCAGTCTCCCAAAGCAATCGAAATTAGAGCAAAAATACACCCATGGGACCTCATCAAACTGAAAAGCTTTTGCACAGCAAAGGAAACCCAAAAGAAAACAAAAAGACAACTTACAGAATGGGAGAAAATAGTTTCAAATGATGCAACCGACAAGGGCTTAATCTCTAGAATATACAAACAACTTATACAACCCAACAGCAAAAAAGCCAATCAATCAATGGAAAAATGGGCAAAAGACCTGAATAGACATTTCTCCAAAGAAGATATACAGATGGCCAGCAAACACATGAAAAAATGCTCAACATCGCTGGTTATAAGAGCAATGCCAATCAAAACTACCATGAGATATCACCTCACACCAGTCAGAATGGCCATCATTAATAAATCCACAAATAACAAGTGCTGGAGGGGCTGTGGAGAAAAGGGAACCCTCCTGCACTGTTGGTGGGAATGTCAACTGGTACAGCCACTATGGAGAACGGTCTGGAGATACCTTAGAAATCTACACATAGAACTTCCATATGACCCCGCAATCCCACTCTTGGGCATCTATCCGGACAAAACTCTACTTAAAAGAGACACATGCACCCGCATGTTCATTGCAGCACTATTCACAATAGCCAAGACATGGAAACAACCCAAATGTCCATCGACAGATGATTGGATTCGGAAGAGGTGGTATATATACACAATGGAATACTACTCAGCAATAAAAAGAATGACATAATGCCATTTGCAGCAACATGGATGGAACTAGAGAATCTCATACTGAGTGAAATGAGCCAGAAAGAGAAAGACAAATACCATATGATATCACTTATAACTGAAATCTAATATCCAGCACAAATGAACATCTCCTCAGAAAAGAAAATCATGGACTTGGAGTAGAGACTTGTGGCTGCCTGATGGGAGGGGGAGGGAGTGGGAGGGATCGGGAGCTTGGACTTATCAGACACAACTTAGAATAGATATACAAGGAGATCCTGCTGAATAGCATTGAGAACTTTGTCTAGATACTCATGTTGCAACAGAAGAAAGGGTGGGGGAAAAATGTAATTGTAATGTATACATGTAAGGATAACCTGACCCCCTTGCTGTACAGTGGGAAAATTAAAAAAAAAAGAAACCAGACATTTCAAGTTAATGAATTTAGTGCTTTTCTATATATAAGAAGATGCAAGAGTTCAGGCTCATTGGACTCATCCCTTTGATATACATCTTAACTATCTGGGGCCAGTATCCTGTTTCTCTCCATTCTGCATCCCCTCAGGGTGCACAGTTGGACCAGCTGCAGTGACTGATGGATTGATGGCTACAACATCCTTTGTTTACTTGTATGGTAGGCAACAGTTTTCATCCACAGCTGGATGCTATTATTGACTGGCAGTTTTTGACTTTCTAGATTAGTTGCACTTTGCAGCACTGGACTGGTAGCCTGACTCTACTTTCTCACCTTTCTCTTGGTACTCACATCTTCATCAAGCACTTTGTTTATTCAATACAGGAGTCTCCAGAATGGCATTGCTCGTTTCGAGGCTTCTCACTGGATAAATGATCAGGACAAATGGAGTAAAGGTCATATAAAAACTTGAAAGTTATTGAAAATTAAGAATTTGGTTAGCGCATGATCTGGCTAAGTCATGTATTTCTGTTTTCTGTGAAAATGCTTGGTGCCTCTTTCATAAAACTCATCCAGGTGAATGATCTGGATGAGACAAAAATACTAGAGCAAAGTAAATTATGATTACTGAATAATACACACTGATTTTATAAGAAATAAAAAAACAACAGGCACTGAAGGAAACATAGGAATTGGGTTGGGTTTGGAGTGGGTGGGTGGATAAAGCATTAGAGACTTTTATTTTTCAGAACTACTCCTGACAGCTTTATTCCCCACCGTCAATAAAAGCATCAATGTTTTATCTTCAAAGTTGCTGAGAGTGCTTTGAATTCAAACAGAATGCAGAGCCTAAAATCACACCTGACCATGCTATGAGACAGAAGATGGTATCTTGCTGCATTTTCTATAGAGAGTACCACCAGATGTGGTTCACACTCACAAAGCAGGTGATCTGATGTCATGGACAAGCAAAACTGTTTGTAACTGATCAACTTCAGACAGTCTCCTTAAAAAACCAAGGACTAAACTGAGTTAATTAGATCAGATTAGGGCAGAAAGTCACCTTGTGGGAAGCCACATTAGGGGCCCATATGATCAGCTCCCAGTAAAAACCTTGGCATTCAGTCTCTAATGAGCTTCCCAGTAGATGATGTTTCACAGGTATTGTCACAATTCACCATTGGAGAAATTAAGTGTATATGGTGAGAAATCTCTCAAAGAAGACTCTTGGAAGCTTGTACTTGGTTTCCTCTAGCCTTTAACCTGTAGGCATATTCCCTTTGCTGATATTTATTTGTATCCTTTCACTATAATACATCTTGGTTGTCATTATGACTACATGCTGAGTCCTGTGATCAGTAGTAAAACTCTGAATTTAAAAGTCGTCTGGGATGCCCCATACAGTGAATGTTCAAAAGGACTTACTACAGGATTTTCATTTGTATGAAGCTTTATTCTGGATTGGGTGATATCAGGAGGTGGAGGCAATTCTATGACTTCATACTTTTTAAATGTGTTATATAAAAATAAGGATGATTAAAATAAGGCTAAAATTAGAGTTCCCTTTGTGGATCAGTGGGTTTAGGACCTGACATTGTCTCTGTGAGAATGCAAGTTCAATTCCTGGCCTCTCTCGGTGGGTTAAGGATCTCATTTTGCTGCAAGTTTCAGGGTAGGTCTCAGAGGCACCTGGAGATGGGGGTGTTGCCATGGCTGTGGTGTAGGTCTGATTCTACCCCTGGCCCGGGATCTTCTATATGCCACAGGTGTGCCATAAAAAGAAAAAAAAATGAGGCTAAAACTAGTTCATAAATTAGTATCGTTTACTCCTACTGACCAGGATAGGGGCACGTTTTGGTCATTTTTGTGCTTTGAACAATAACCATGTATTTTTTGTTGTTGTTCAGACATGATTACTAAGTAGTGTCCTTTTATCTTGATCCATTTATTGTCACAGCATGGCCGTCTCTTATGTTGGTGTTGTAAGATTTTTTATATTCAACAGAAAAGCACCAAGAACTACCTATATGCTAGGCCAGCTCCTACTGCTTTTCTTTTTTCAGATTTATGATATGTAGCAATTTTTCTGTTTGGGGAATTCTTTTTATATATTTTCCTAGATGATTTTTTAAAAATAAATTTAACTAGTCTAGGTGAATGAGAAAAGGGACTCAGGAGATCTGTGATTTATTTCCAACATTATTACTGATTCACCATATGACCCAAGGCATCCTTTTCCAGGTGGAGAAACTAGAGAGGAAAATATGTTATGAAGATTTTATAATAAAACTCTCAAGTTCCAACAAAAAGACATTTATAAATCACACTTAGAAAAAGACTGGGAGTGCTCTTTGAAAAATAAGCAGTTGAAAAGTAAGTAATTTCTATCTATGAGTTAGAAGTAAATGGTCTTTTATTTTCTTAAAGTCATTTTTAAGTGATAGTAAAGCCAGGGTGGGGAAGTTACAACATGAAAAATCAGCTGAATTTGCAAGTAAGTAGGGTTTTTCTTTTCATTATTTATTCGTGTGTGGTTAACAATAGGGACATCCACTAAATATGATGTAAGATGTAAGAACGGTGAGGCTTTGTCTATGGAAACAAATGTCCATTTGTTTATTTTTAGAAGATGTTATTGGGAAGTCAATTAGTGGGATAGTTGTTTTGGTAGTGAGTTGGTATGAGCATACTGGGGATTTAAAGGCCCAGTGAAAACACTTGACATCTGTGCATGAAGTCAAACCTAGAGCCACACTGACTTGACATTTCCTTCATTCTACTATACAGATTCCAAGGGGGACATATTTGTATTAGCCACTGTATTAGCCATTTAGCCAATTCACTGGAGATTTGGGGTTTTTTTTGAAAACCCATGGATGACTTTCTCTAAACTTAATTATCTTGAAATAGATCTATATGATTTAACTTGCCCTGTATTTGGAATGTCTACTTCCATGTAGCACACAGCTAAAGAGTCTATCTAGACAGAGAGATAAAAAAAATAATCTACCAAAAAGTGTGTATCCATTACTTGTGTCACTATTCTAATTTAATGTAAGTTAAAGGGTCAACCAGTTTTTCTGATTTTTTTGTTGTTTTAAAATTAGAATTATTATAGAGCTAGGTAGGAGTTTTATTGTCAGCTAATTAAAGTTCTGTAATTTTTATAATAGAGGCAGAAATTTCCATAGCTAAGTGAAAGACAAGCTAAAGCAACCAGCACTGTTTGGAAATTGGTAATTTATGTTGTCCCTATGGAAATTTAGAGGAAAGAAATTTGCAAGGACAAAGTTATCAGTAGTTATTGAATTGTTACTGTGTGCCAAATAAAAAACTTTTCTACATATGTTGTATAATTATAATGTGCATAAGTCGTATTTTCATTTAGAGCAATATAGTAATTGCAACTAGAACTGTTAAGTTGAAACAGAGTAGTTCAATAGTGTTATTTGTGTTTCTCTCATTTTATTGGTGTATACTTAATTTACAATATTGTATTTGGATCTCATGAGAATTTGTGTCTTAGCCTTCTTAATTCTGTGAAAATCAGTTTCCTTTCTCATTCCATTAAGGCCTCAACATTGTCTCTATGAGGATGCAGGTTTGATCCCTGGCCTTGTTCATTGGGTTAAGGATCCAGCATTGCCACAAGCTATGGTATAGGTCAAAGATTTGACCCCTAGCTTGAACCTCCATATGTTACAGGTGTGGCTGTTAAAAAAAAAGGTAATTCTGAAGGCTGTTTATTGATATGAGAAGATACTTTTGATAAGAACCTAAAAGGGGAAAAATGGCAAGTACAATAAGAGCTCAGTTTTTCAAATTCTCTATTTGTTGTTCACACTCAAAGAGGAAAAGAAGGGAAGGCATCAATATATTCACATTAGTTCTCTCAGAATAGTGAGATTGCCAGTGTATTCATTATCTACCACAAGTCCCTTGTTCTCCAAATTTTCTAAAATGAGCTTGTATTATATTTATCAGAAAAGGAAAAGGAATTTTCTAATTATGGAATTTTAAAAAGGAATACAATTTTTAAAAACAATAATAAAATATTAAAAAAATTAAAAATTAAAAAAATAAAAATACTATTTAAAACACACACACACAAATACAAAAATAAAAAGGAAACAAGCAATATAGGGCTCATAACTATGAAACTAGGCAACTGACACAGGAGCCTGAAGCTTCATATATTATTTGAGCCTTCTACCTTCAGTCTAATTTAAATGTGTTTTAATCAAACACAGGCACACATGTGCACACACACAGGGACATAATTGAAGCTGTTAAATATTTATACGATATTCACCAAGGGAAACATCTTTTCTTTATATTTTATGTAAGTTTCTTGCTCCATCCTCCACACAGACAGCTTCTGGGAACTTCCAACTTCTGCGACTCTCGAACATGCATCTTTTAACCCAATAAAAAGAATTTCTTCCACTCCCATTTCTTCCCCTCACCCCCTCCTTTTTCCTGACTGTTATCAATTTTTTTAGGGCCCCACCTGCAGCATATGGAAGTTCCCAGGCTAGGGGTCAAATCGGAGCTCTAGCTGCCTACACCACAGCTCATGGCAACACCAGATCCCCGAACCACTGAGCTGGGCCAGGGATCGACCTACATCCTCATGGATCCTAGTCTGGTTCATTACCACTGAGCCATGACAGGATCTCCTCAAGAAAGTTTTTTAAGTGGAAATTTGGATGTGTGGAAAGTAACACAGGTACCACATCAACTATAAAACAACCAGCCACCCATCCTTAGAAACCTATCATATAAAAGGGAGGCTATGTGGTAGAGTGAGAAGCACTACAATAATACTGTTTGTAGTTTTCTATATAAACACATACATGCACATCTAAAAACCTGGAAAGAAATAAACTAACATTCTATGATTATTTTTGTGATTATTACACAAAGTGACTGTTAAATTTGGAATATAATAACAAACATTCTTTAAAATAAAAATCTTTTAGTTCTATGTGGTCAGTATTGAAGTATGGACAAGAAAAACCTAGCTGTGACCCCTACCCTAGGAAATTTTTAATGTCACATGGCATTCCATTTTGTTAATACATTATCATGTCTTTTTATTTTTTTCCCTACTGCCAAGTCATTGAATATTTCCAGTTTATTCAGAATTTCAAGCAAATATTTTGTTTTTCAGGGATATTATTTCACATTTGCATATTCTTTTGTTTTATCTCCAAAAGAGCCAGCACAGAGAAAGGGTATTTTGCAATTCAGCAGCAGTCTTCTGGGATATTGATAATCTAGGTATAAAGTTAACTAGTCACACATATATATAACTGTGGGCACTAGTCCCCATAGGTCCTCCTTTATCCCCACCCTTGTTCCATCTCATTTTACTCTTCCTAGGAAATGTTATCAGAGTTGATACCATTTTAAACATATGGACACTCTTCACAGAGATTTTGAAAATCCAAAATTAGCAAATAAAAAAATCTCCAGGGAATCAACATAGTCTAAAGATGTTCATTGTTAATATTTTAGTATTTTACCCTTTCTCTCTTCTATGTGTACTTGAATATAAAAAGATCTCCCCACCCACCCATGTGTCCTTAACAGTGGGAGATAAGATACTTTCAGTGGGTTCAGGACATTTCTTTTGTTTGTTTTTTGTTTTTATAATTGCTGGTAACGTTATAGCTGCAAACTTGAACTCTTTTGGAATTTTAAAACTAATATTTTTTTTTAAACAGAATTAAAGGAAAGCATGTATGTTATTGAAAAGGTTACTGAACCTCTACTGGTGGTCATCCCTATTAGATCTATTAATTTTCCATATAATAGAGGCTTGGAAGTCACGTTTCATGCCTGTACTTTTTGCTTTTCTAAGGTAAATTTTCTCAGGCTTGCTTAAGAGCTACATTAGTTTCAGCCCGCCCCTCCCCCACTAGATGGTCCTTCACCCCTCCCGTCAAGACATTTTGGAGCTGATGTCGCTAGGAAGGGGGATGGCGGTGGCAGTGTGATGGGCCTAATCATTCATTGGACAAAAGTTTGTCAATCACAGCTACTCAACAAATAAGGTGAACCTCGAAGCAAAAAAAAAAAAAAAAAAAAAAAGAAGAAGAAGAAGAATTTAGAGGGTCATCTTCCGCGCAATCGGCTTGGGACTCTTCCTCCTTTGGCTCAGGCGTCTGGTGGGAAAGGCGAGTTAGTGGGAAGTTCCTGCTGCAGCCTTACGCCTGCTCCGGTAGCTCGCCAGCCTGCCGCTCCACTGCTTTCCAACCCCTCCGTCCAGCTTCCACAGCAGCCGCAGCCGCTTCCGCTTCCACTTCTGCCACCATCTTAGCCCGTGCGGGTGCACGCGTCCCAACCTGCAGCGGTCTCCTCCACTTAGGTGAGTCTTTGCTGGTCACAGAGCTAATGATGGAAGAGTTTGGGGAACAGGGCGCAGCCGGTCCCTTAATCGATGCGGCGGTGCAAGCCTCTCCCCAAGCCTTAATAGGGTACTCCTTAGATGAGGACTTTATTGAGAGCCTGCCTCTGGCAGTTAAGTATCGAGTGTACGCTCTCAAAAAGCTTCAGGTCAAATCTGCAGGCCTAGAAGCCAAGTACTTGAGGGAATTTCATTCCATCGAGAGGAAATTTGCCGGCATATATGGGCCCTTATTGGAAAAGAGGCGCCAGATCATCAATGCGCTCTACGAGCCCACAAAAGAGGAGTGTGAGGTGAAGTCCAAGGCCGAGGACTATGATGATAATGAGGTGGAAGATGATTGTAATGCTCAGATGCAGGGTCCAGAGGAGAATCCGGCGTATGAAGACTTGGAGGAATATTGCGAGCAAGATTTCGAAGATATGGAGGAACTCTTTGGGGAGTATGGAGGACTCCAGGGACATAATGTGGACGGAGAGAAAGAGGAACCTACAGGGATCCCCAATTTCTGGCTCATGGCTTTAAAGAACGTCGAGGAGGTCTCTCCCTTGATTCAGAAATATGACGAGCCCATTCTGAAACTCTTGCGGGACATGAAAGTCAAGTTTTCAAAACCCAACGAGCCACCCTCCTTCACTCTGGAATTTTACTTTGAACCTAACGACTACTTCACAAATGAAGTGCTGACCAAAACTTATACGCTCAAATCTAAGCTCCATTACTCTGACCCCCACCCCTTTAGGGGATCTGCAGTGGAGCATTGCAATGGCTGCAAGATAGATTGGAAGGAGGGGAAGAACATCACTGTGCAAAGGGTCCTGAAGAAGCAGAGGCACAAGTTTTGGGGACTAATGCGCACCGTAACTCAGGAAATTCCCCGAGAATCCTTCTTCAACTTCTTCAGTGCTCTCCAGTGGGGTCTGGATGCAGATGAAGATGAGGAGGACGTCTTCATTGCTCACACTTTGCGCACCTTTGTCATCCCAAGAGCTGTGTTATACTTCACAGGAGAAGCGCTTGAGACTGAGCAAGAGGGGGTGATCAGGGAATGTAATGACCTGTTTTATGACAAAGTCACTCATGAAAACGGGGTGGCTGTTGTTGAGGGTGCTAAAGATCAATGCCTGGACTCTCAGGCAGAAGATATTGATCGCTAAAGCAGGGAGGTTGGTGTAAGTTTGGTTCCCAGGTTAAGAGCCTGAATTTGCAATAACCAAAACTTAACTGTAAGTTACTTACAGTCTTAACCCTGTTGTCTCTTCCTGGTAGTCTCAGTATAAAACAAAGTCCAAATATATTTAGCACTTCATTCCATCTAGCACTCCAGTAGTGTAAACTTTTTAAAAAATCTAGATGGCAGTGAATTCACTAAGCATGTGAATACCTTACTATTGTGAATCCATGAGTTTTGTGATTGGTATTAGTTTCTAACCATGAAAATTTATCAGACCTTATAACTGAGGTATATCTATTTGGAGATTTCTTTTTTCCTTGGAAAAAGCAAAGCGAGGTTGCCCCTGTTCCCCAGCCTTCTTGGTGAATGGTCTTTATTCTGCTTGCACTAGCTGTGCCTTCATCTCTTTGTTATAGTAATGCAGCAAATTATACTAGAATACACTTGATTTATAATTTGAGAAACCACTAGCATAAGAAAAAACATTTGCAGTAAATCCACATTTATCATTGACTGTTAGCTTGTTTACAGGCTCCTGTATTTTATGTGATATAGTGATCTACTCAGAAACTCAGTTGTATTATTGTTTATCAGTGAGGTAGAGTTAAAACTGATATAGGTAGAGATTTCCTGAATCCTGCCATAAACTCTACCATGAACTTCTGCAAAGCGGGGATTAAAGTATGCATTTTCTTTTCTGTAATGTTGCTCTCTTTCATGAAAATTATATGATTGGTTAAGTCTTTTTTTCTTGTGTTTATTCATTTAAAATAAAATTAATACAAATGTTAAGTACTATTTCTTCTGAGGGTATTCGAGTTAAGGACATGGCCTTAACCCTTTCAAGTACCAGGTGTAGGATTTGGTTAGGAGGTATTAGCAGGTCTGATTTATCCTTTGTGTATAGCATGCATTTCCTAGGACTTACCACATTTTCAAGTGTCCACGATGATGTTTTAATTCCTTTTGAAATCAGAAGAAAATTAATATAATATATAATAATAATGATGCATACATAAAATTAATATACCCTGGATTATCTTTATGTTCTACCAAAAAATATATAAAATATTATTCATTTATGTATATGTGAATGTCACAGAGGAAAGGGACCAGGAAGGTTAAGCTGCCTAGATTCCATGAAAATCATGATGAGGTCCTGGTCCATTAGAAATAAGTGAAGGAGGGAGGGCAAGAGTAATTGAGAGGGGTGGTAATGTGGCAAAGGAGAAGAAAAGAAGGAGGGGAAGAAGGAAAGAGAAGGAAAAGCACCAATGAGTTCATCAGGGAAAGGGGAATAGAGGGCCTCCAGGCTCTAGGAGACAGTGAATGTCCTAACTGGCCAGAAAAGAGAGGGTTAATAGAATGTTGGAGAGGTAGGGGTGGGGCCAGAGGGTGGTTTGGACCTGGCCTGGGAGAAATTAGAGTGGCTAGGGAAAAGGAAAAAGACTGGAGAGGACAGGGGAGGGGGAAAGGAAGGCAAAGATGTGAGATTTGGAGGAAAGAGAAGCAGAAGATGAAAGGGTGAAGTTTGTTAGAAATGAAAGAGCATTCCTTGGCTCGAGGTTACTGAAGTTCAGGTTTTATGATTTTGATATATTTTGCAAAACATTAGTACCCTGCCCAGGAAGACAGACACAGAGACGAACATTGGCCTGTTGTAAGTAATCTTTAATCATGTCCTTTCATTGCCAAAATACATATACATATGAATTCAGTATTTTTTATTTAGCACTTTATATTGTACTATTTCTGTGTGCCAGACACTGTTCTAAGCACTTTACAAATATTAACCTCTGTAATATTTATTTTATAAATGAAAAAGTAGTAAGTGTAGCTGAGAAGAATTAACTATAATACCAACTAATACTTTCCTCCAAACCCCATTTTAACTGCTTATACAATTTTTACCCTTCTTTTATTTATTTATTTATTTTTGGCCATGCCCCTGGCATGTGGAAGTTCCTAGGCCAGGGGCTGAACCTGTGCCACGTCAGTGACCTGAGCCACGGTGGTGACAATGCCAGGTCCTTTAACTGCTACACCCCCTGGAAACTCCTGTATCCTGCTTTTTATTTATTTATTTATTTATTGGCCACCCCACGGCATATTGAGTTTCTGGGCCAGGGATCAGATCTGAGCCACAGCTGCCACCTATGCTGTGGCTGTGGCAAGGCAGGATCCTTTAACCCATTGTGCCAAGCCAGGGATTGAACCTGCATCCTGGCGCTGCAGAGGTGCTGCTGATACCCTTATGCCACACCAGGAACTCCTATATCTTGCTTTTTAAAGAAAGAAACTTAGCATTATAGAATTAGTATTTTCCTGAATTTTAAAAGCAAAATTATTAATGATCATGTAGAATGTATGAAATGTATGAAAACATAATTTAACTGTTATTTTAATGTTCATTTGGTTTCTGATTTATATGATGAAGTAGGCAAATATTCTGTTTTTTAATATTAAAACTTTTTATTCAAGTTCTTTTTTTCAAATTTGCCCTGAAAGGATTTTGCTAACTCTATGAGAGCTAAATGGCAAATCAGAAGGAGTCAAATCATTGATTATTAGTCAAAGGTTCAATGAGAAATATAGTCACTAGACTGTACCTTAGTCATTCACAAGCATAGTTACAAACCTTGGAGATGGTAAAAAAGTTGGAAATAGAAGGGGGATTTCTTTTATAACTGGGGATTGAAAAATCTGTCAAGGTAAATAATGGACACATAAGTGTATATTTAAATGATGCCCTAAGAAAAACAATATAATCAACAAAAATTAGAGACTAATTTTTTTTCCTATCATTGTTCATGGTAACAAGTCAGTAGATAATTTTTTAAAATAAATCAGTAATTAAACATTAAGTTGTGTTTATAAATTAACAACTGGGGGAAAAAAGGCAAAATTTCCAAATTATCAAAAGAAAGATTTGAAACTAAGAAAATAAAGACGTATAATAAATAAGAAGGAAAAAAGATATACAGAAAACCTAAAACAGATATGGTTAGTGAAATAAGATGTAACATTTAACTCTCTCCTTTGTCTGGAAAGTGTTTCCTTAGATACTTTCATGGATATCTCACATCCTTTCAAATATCACTGTCTCAATGAGGCTTACCTTGACCACCACTATTTTAGACCTTATGTGCTTCATACATGTACTTACAATTTTCCCTTACCCAGCTTTGACTTTTCCCCATAGAAAATAACACCTTTTAACTCACTATGTGATTTGCTTATTTGTTATTTGAAGTGTTGTTTGTCCTTTAACAGAAGAATATAAGCTCCGTGACAGTAGGGATTTTGTTCATTGATGTTCATTGATTTTTATTTTTGGCCATGCCTGTAGCATGTGAAAGTTCCTCAGGCCACTGCAGTGACAACACAGGATCCTTAACCCACTACTCCACAAGGGAACTCCAATGTTCATTGATCCTTCATCAATGTATCCTAAGCACCTATAATGGTGCCTGGCACAAAATAGATGCTCAGTAAGTATTCGTTAAATATATAAATCAATATCTGTCTTAGTAAATGTGAATGGGATAACTCATCTAGGAATTCATCCTACAAATATACTTTTGCAAAAGTACATGCTCAAGGATTTTTTTTTTGTCTTTTTAGGGCTACACCTGTGACATATTGAAGTTCCCAGCCACAGCCACACCAGATTCCAGCCACATCTTGTGCAACCTACACCACAGCTTGTGGCAACACTGTATCCTTAACCTGCTGAGCAAGGCCAAGGAGGGAACCCACTGAGCCACAATGGGAACTCCCATCAAGGACATTTATTGTAGCACTGTTATACCAAAATAATGAGAAAATTTCAAGTCCATTGGTAAAGGTCTATTTATATAAATTATGGTCCACCAATACAATAGATAAACACTATGAGACAGCTATATACACCAACGAGGAACACTCTCTAAGGTAAAATGTTAAGTGAATATAGCAAGATGTTGAATACTATATTATACTATAATTTTTGAAAAATTAAAAAAGAATACAAAAGGATTTGATCACATATATATTGATCATATATTGATTCTGTACTCTTCTGGAAAGATACAAAACACTAGCAATGGAGGTTGCCTCTATGGAGGGGAATGAGGACATAATGTTGGAAGGGAGACTTCCTCTTACTCTATGCTTTTATCATATGCATATAGATTTCATAGGCATAAAAAACTGGACCTCTGGGAAGGCTTTGAAGAGAGCTTAATAAAGAGGTTTGGATTTTTCTACCTAAAATATTGGGAGGCAACAAGGAGAGTCTCATACCAAGTGAAGTAAGTCAAAAAGAGAAAAACAAATACCGTATGATATCACTTATATGTGGAATCTAAAATATGGCACAAATGAAGCTATCTACAGAACAGAAACAGACTCACAGACATGGAGAACAGACTTGTTGCCAAGGGGGAGTGGGGAGGGAGTGAGATAGGTGGGGGGTTTGGGGTTAATAGATACAAACTATTACATTTAGAATGGATAGGCAATGAGGTCCTACTGTACAGCACAGGGAACTGTATCTAATCTCTTGGGATAGAACATGATGGAAGATGATATGAGAAAAATTGTATGTATAGATGAATGGGTCACTTTGCCATACAGAAGTAACTGGCACAACATTGTAAATCAACTATACTTTAATAAAAATAGATAATTTTAAAAAATAAAATAAAATATTGGGAGGAATTTGTTTCTGCTCTAGTTGCTTTGTTATTACTATGTGCATTCTTTTTTCTTTTACTTTTGTAACTTTTTTCATTTTTTAAAGTTTTATTGAAGTATAGTTGATTTACAGTGTTGTGATAATTTCTGCTGTATAAGAAAGTGATTCAGTTATACGTATACACACATCCATTCTTTTTCAGATTTCTTTGCCTATATAGCTTATCACAGAATTCCCTGTGCTACACAGCAGGTCCCCAGTGGCCAGTCATTCAATAAGCCACAGTGTGCAAAAGCCAATCCCAAACCCCCAGTCCATCTCTCCACCTCCCACCTTCCTCTTTGGTAGCCATAAGTTTGTTTTCAAGGTCTGCAAGTTTGTTTCTTTTTGACAAATAAGTTCATTTGTATCCTTTTTTTAGATTCCACATATAAGTGATATCATATCTTTCACTGTCTGTGATATCATTGTCTTTCACTGTCTGACTAATCCAATCAAAAATAGGCAGAAGATCTAAATATCTCTCCAAAGAAGACATACAGATGGCTGAAAAACATATGAAAAGATGCTCAACATTGGTAATTATTGGAGAAATGCAAATGAAAACTACTATGAAGTACCACCTTGCACCAGCCAGAATGGCCACCATCAAAAAGTCTACAAAGAGGAGTGTTCCCACTGTGGTGCAATGGGTTAATGATCTGCTTGTGTCTGTGGTGGTGTCACTGTGATCCTGACCTGGCCCAGTGGCTTGGGGGACGAGCATTGCTGAAGCTCTATGTAGGTCTCGGCTGTGTCTTGGATTTGATCTCTGGCCCAGAAATTTTCATATGCCACAGGTGTGGCTGAAAAAGAGAGAAAAAAGTCTACATGAGGTTCTACTGTACAGAACAGGGAACTATATCCAATCTCTTGGAGTAGAACATGATGGAGGATAGTATGAGAAAATGAATGTATATACATATGTATGAGTATGTCACTGTGCTGTACAGCAGAAATTGACATAACCAACTATAATATAAATAAACAAATAGAAACATATTCTACAAACAATAAATGCAGGACAGGTTGCAGAGAGAAGGAACCCTCTTACACTGTTGGTAGGAATGTAAATTGGTATAACCACTGTAGAAAACGGTATGGAGGTACCTCAGAAAACTAAATATAGAACTACTGTATGATCCAGAAATCTCACTCCTGAGCACCTTTCCAGACAAAACCATAATTCAAAAAGATAACTTCACTCCAGTGTTTATTGCAGCACTATTTACAATAGCCAAGACATGGAAGCAACCTAAATGTTCATCAACAGAGGGATGGATAAAGAACATGCAGTACATATATACCATGGAATATTACTCAGCCATTAAAAAGAATGAAATAATGCCATTTGCAGTAACATGGATGGACCTAGAGATTATCAAACTAAGTGAAGTTAGACAGTGAAAGACTATGTGCATTCTTAATGGCCTGTTTGCTTCCAAGACCAAAATTAGAAATAAGGCCTATTAAAATGTAAAGAGACTTAAGCCTGAGGTGGTAGAATTGTGTAAGACCCCTTTTAAAAATAGGAATATCTAATAATCCATATAACTTGTAGAGATAATGGGATAGCAAGAGTGTCTACCAAACTTATTTAGCAAAAATTGTAGTTGGGAGTCACATGTGCATGGATACTGCAAAAGCCATTTTCCTTCACAATTAGTTCTCTTTAAAACTGATTGCTCTAGTCTGATTCTTTGATTCTCAAAGGATCTAGTACTCGAGCTGATATGCTGGAGTATTAGAGTGTGTGCGTGTATTCCTTTGAAATCCAGTGCTTGATATACAATTTATTTAACTCCTCTTTCCCTGGCATAATTCCATGAGTTTTATAGTGAGAAAACAACTGTGCTTGATTCTTACCTCACTCCATGACTTAGTAGTTGTGTGATTTTTTTGATGATTATTTAACTTACCAAGTTCTGTTATCTGTGTGTAAAGTAGATTTAACAATACCTATTCTTATGTACATATATTTTTGTATTCCTAGGATATCTACCCCTGCTGACAAATACCCCTTTATTTTTGGAAAATTACTTCTCTTCTCACTCCTAGAATTTTGGTTCTAATGGAGGTTGTGTCTCTGGCCACAGAAGTACTTATGTGACTCAAGCTAGTACCATTTGAGTAAGTATTCTACAAATTCAATTCAATTCCTGTCAAAATTCTTACAGTATTTTTTCTTACAGTATTTTTTGTAGAAATAGAAAAACCCATTATAAAATTCACTCAGACTCTCAAGGGAACCCAAATCTTGACAAAGAAAAACAGTTATAATAAAATATTGCATAATACTAGAGGACGTCTGTCAATATTTTTTTTCAGATAGATTCTATGTGCATTAAACTTTCCAAGTCCTTGCTTATTTGAAAATATCTGTTTTCCTTTCACATGATTGATATTTTAATGATATAGAATTCTAGCCCCTTTCTCTGAATCTGGACTCAATCTGCAGTAAAATGTTTATTCATGTGTTTTTTCACATTTTATAATTGGATTTTTATTGTGATAAAAAACATACATGACAGATAATTTACCATTTTAACTAAAGTGTAGAATTTAGTGGTATTTAGTATAGTCACAATGTTGTGCAATGATTACCTCTATCTTTCTTTATAACTTTTTCATCATCCCTAATAGAAACTCTGTACCCATTAAACAGGTCCCCATTACCTCTTCTCCCAGTTCCTGGAAACCTCTATTATATCTTTTGTCTCTGTGAACTTGCCTATTCTAGGTACTACATATAAGTGTAATCATACAATATTTGTCTTTTTGTGTCTAGCTTATCTCATTTAGTGTAATGTTTTCAAGTTCATCCATGTTGTATCATATATCAGAATTTAATCCCTTTTTAAGAGCGAATAATATTCATTTGTATGTATATACTACATATTGCTTATTCATTTGTATGTTAATGGACTCTTGGGTTTTCATTTTCTGACTATTGTGAATAATGCTCCTAAGAATATCAGTGTGCAAGTTTCTGAGTCCTTACCTTCTCTATCAGGTATATATCAGGTATCTGATATATATCAGGTAGTTCTATAAGGTATATACCTAAAAGAATAATTCTATGTTTACTTTTTTATGGAACTGCCAAATTGTTTTCCACAGTGACCGCACCATAGTATATTCACATAAGCAATGCACTGGATTTCCAATTTATCTACATCTTCACCAAAAATTATTTTCAATTTTTAATAATAGCCATCCTAATGGATATGAAGTAGTACCTCACAGACACTTCAATTTTCTATTTTCTTAGTGAGATTAGTGATATTTAATATATTTTCATGTACTTCTTGGCCATTTGTATCTTCTTTGGAAAGAGTCTATTCATATGCTTTGTACATTTTTTAATTGGATTGTTTGATTTTCGGTTTTTGTTGAGTAGTAATAGTTACTTGCAAATGTTTTTCTTCCCTATTATGCAGGATTCCTCTTCACTCTCTTAATTTACCTTCAATGCATGAAAAGTTTTTCATTTTGATGCAGCCCAATTTATCTATTTTTCCTTTTGTCATCTGTGTTTTTAATGGTCATCTAACAAATAATCATAAAATATAAAAGCTACAGAGCCTTCTGTGTTTTATTCCAAGAGTTTCATAGTTTTAGCACTTATGTTTAGGTCTTAAGTCTATTTTCAATTAGTTTTTGTATATGGCATAAAGAGTCCAAATTCACTTGTTTGCATGTGTATATCCAGTTTCCTCAGCACCATATGTTGAGAAGACTGTCCTTTCTACATTGAATGGTGTTGGTACATTTTTCAAAAATTAATGTAAAACCCTGAACTGCCTGGGTTATATTTGGAATGGATGGGCAATGGGGCCCTACTGTACAGCACATGGAACTGTGTGGGATTGGGTCATTTTGCTGTACAACAGGAATTGAAAAAACATTGTAAATCAACTATATTTTAGTTTTAAAAAAATCAATGTAAAAGTTTATTTCTGGACTTTCTGTTCTGTTCCATTGGTCTGTATGACTGTTTGTGTCAGTGCCATACTGTTTTGATTACTGTAGCTTTGTGGTAAATTTTGTAATCAGAAAATGTGAGACCTCCCACTTTATTTTTCTTTTTCAAAATTGTTTTTTCTTTGTCAAGATTTGGGTTCTCTAATTGTAATGTATACATGTAAGGATAACCTGACCCCCTTGCTGCACAGTGGGAAAATAAAAAAAAAAGATTTGGGTTCTCTTGAGAGTCTGAGTGAATTTTATAATGGGTTTTTCTATTTCTACAAAAAATATTGTAAGAATTTTGATAGGGATTGAATTGAATTTGTAGATTGATTTGGGTAGTATTGTTATTTTTAGAATTTTAAGTCTTCCAACCCATGAACAAAGGATGTATTTCCATTTATTTATGTCCTTTAAAATTTCTTTCAGCAATATTTTGTAAGTTTTAGTGTACAAGTTTTTATTTTCCTCCTTAATTAAATTTATTCCTATTTTCATTTGATGCTATGGTAAATGTAATTGTTTCCATAATTTGCTTTTGTGACAATTCACTTCAAAGGAAAGAGACACAACTGATTTTTGTGTGTTGATTTTGTATCCTGCAATAATTGTTGTTCATTTATTGTCTCTAAGAGTTTCTTCATGGAGTATCTAGAATTTTCTACATATAGTACCAAGCCATCTATGAACAGGATAATTTTACTTCCTTATTTCTAATTTGGATGTCTTTTGTTTATTTTTCTTGCTGAATATGTCTGCCAGAAAGTCTATTACTATGTTCAGTACAAGTGGCGAAAATAGACATCCTTGTCTTGTTCCTGTCTTAGGGGAATTTTTTATTGTCTCCATAGTTTTGCTTTTTCTAGTCAAAATGTTATAATATATAGCCTTCTCAGGTGGGCTTCTTTCACTTAGTAATATGCATTCAATGTTCCTCTGTGTCTTTCAAGGCTTCATAGGTCAATTATTTTTAGTGCTGAAAAATATTACATTGTTTGGATATACTACATTTAACTATTGAAGGAAATCTTGGTTGCTTTTAAGTTTGGGAAATTATAAATAAAACTGCTATAAACATCTGTGTTCAGGTTTTATGTGGACATAGCTTTTCAGCTCCTTTGGGTAAATACTAAGGAGTGTGATTCCTTGATCTATGGTGAGAGTATATTTGGTTTTTAAGATACTGCCAAAGTGTCTTTTAATGTGGCTGTACCATTTTACATTCCCACTTGATCGAATGAGTTCTTATCGCACTACATTCTCACCAGCCTTTGATATGTCCATGTTCCAAATTTTGGGCATTCTAATTGATGTATAATGGTATCTTATTGTTGTTTAATTTGCGTTTTTATGATGACATATGATTTGGAGTTCCTAAACTTCCCAAATCAGGAGAGAGGAATGAACATCCAGAACCATGAAGCCCCGTCCACCCCAAACAGACTAAATATAAAGAGAGCTTCACCAAGATATTATAATCAAATTGTCAAAAATCAAACACAAGAAGAGGCTTTTGAAAGTAACAACAGGAAAAAAAACTATCTCATACAAGGGAACCCCCACAAGACTACTAGGAGATTACTCAGCAGAAACCTTGTAGGCCAGGAGAGACTGAAATGATATATTTAAAGTGTTGAAAGAAAAAAAGGCTGTCATCTAAGAATACTATACATGGAAAAGATGTCCTTCAGAAATGGAGAGATAATGACTCACCGGAAATGCTAAAGGGAGTTCTTCAAGTTGAAACAAAAAGATGTTAAAAACTTGAAATAGTATGAAAGTTTAAATTCACTATAAAGGTGAGAGTCTAATCAAATTCAGAATATTCTGCTACTGTAGTCATGATGTATAAATCCCTTGTAATTCTAGTATAAAAGTTAACACACAAAAGTATTAAAAATAATTATAGCTATAATGAATTTGCTAATGAATAAACAATATAAAATGATATAGATTGTGACATCAATGAATTAAAATGTGGGAGGAGGAAAAGTTAAAATGTGGATGTTTGTATGCAGTTGAAATTAAGTTATCATCTTAAAATAGCCTGTTATAAAATGTTTTATGTAACCCTCATGGTAACCACAAAGAAAACACCTGTAGTAAATATCATAGATAAATAGAAAGGAATCAAAGCACATTACAAAAATTTATCATTCACAAGGCAAAATACCAAGAGATGAAGAAAGGTACAAAGGAACTACAAAATAGTCTGAAAACAATTAACAGAATGGCAAGTTAAGTCCTTACCCATAACTAAACCTGAATGGATTAAATTCCCAATCAGAAGAAATAGACATAGAGTAGCTGAATACATTTTTTTAAAAGAGCCAATGTTATACTGCCTACAAGAAAATTAATTTAGGACCTCCCATCATGGCTCAGCGGTAATGAACCCGGCTAATATCCACAAGGATGCAGGTTCAATCCCTGGCCTCACTCAGTGGGTTAAGAATCCAGTGTTGCCATGAGTTGTGGTGTAGATTGCAGATGCAGCTTGCATCTGGCATTGTTGTGGCTGTGGCATAGGCCGGCAGCTGCATCTCTGATTCGACCCCTAGCTTGGGAACTTTCGTATGCTGTGGGTGTGGTCCTAAAAAGAAAAAAAAATCAATTTAGCTTTAAGGACACACATAAGCTGAAAGTGAAAGTATAGAAAAATATATTTCTTGAAAATAGTAACAAAAAGAGATCAAGGAGTTCCTATCATGGCGCAGCAGAAATAAATCCGACTAGGAACCATGAGGTTGCGGGTTCAATCCCTGGCCTTGCTCAGTGGGTTAAGGATCCGGCGTTGCTGTGAGCTGTGGTGTAGATTGCAGACATAGCTCGGATCCCGTGTTTCTGTGACTGTGGCATAGGCAGGCAGCTACAGTTCCGATTGAACCCCTAGCCTGGGAACCTCCATATGCTGCAGGAGCAGTCCTAAAGAAGATGAAAGACAAAAAAAAAGAGAGCGAGAGATCAGAAGTGGGTATAACTATATGAGAAAAAAGTAAACTAAGTAAAAATATTCCACAATTGTAAATATATATGTACCCAATGTTGGAGCACATAACCATATTAAGCAAATAAAAAAGAGAAATAATAGTATGATGATAGAAGGTAACTTCAATACCCTTCTTTCAACAATGGATAAATAATCCAGACAGAAAATCAACAAGGAAACATTAGATTTGAACTATACTTTAGACCAAATGAACCTTAAAGATATACAAAGAACACTATCTAACAGTATCAGAATGTACATTTGCAAGTGCACACGGAATATTCTCCAGAATAGGTTGTATGCTGGGTCATAAAAAAAGCCTTAAAAAATTTAGGTAGATTTATTAGTTATAATAATTTTGTAAAGTCTTTAGGATTTTAGTGCTGGAAGTTCTAACCAGAACAATTAAGGAAAAAATGCAATAAAAAGCATTTGGGAGGTGTCACCAGGATTGAGGAAGAAGACTCTGAGCTTGCATCCTCCCATGGGCACACCAAAATTACAACTATTTACGGAACAACTTTCTTTGAGAATAACCTGAAGACTAGCAGAAAAGATTTTCCACAACTAAATACATGAAGAAGGAACCACAATACGATGGGTAGGAGGGGAAGAGAAGCAGTATAGTCAAGACCCATACTCCTGGGTAGGCAACCCACAAATGGGAGAATAACCACAGTTACAGGGGTTCTTCCTAAAGAGCGAGGGGTCTGGGCCCCACAGGAATACAAGCCCAAAGAATATTTGGCTTTTGTACGCAAGAACTGGAGAGCTAGAGGAAACAGACTCCACTCTTAAAGGCAGGCACAAAATCTCACACGCTCTTATTCCCAGCACAGAGACAATAATTTGATATGAGACTGGGCCAGACCCACTTGCTGATCTTGAAGAGATTTTCAGAGAGGCAGGAGGAAACTGGGACTCCCTCTAGAAACAAAGATGCTGGCAGTAGCCATTTTGGGGAGCTCATTCTACACTGGTACTGGCAAGTGCCATTTATGGACTTACTGGCTCACAAGCAGGGCAGCACCAGTCATAGTCCCCTCTGGACCCACAACAAGCCATCTTGGGACATCACTATGCACATTAGTGGGCCAACACCAGACCCAGACCCTACTGGCACCCACAGAGAGCCAATCTAGGACCTGAACCCTCCCAACAGTGGGCCACAACCAGCTCCAATACCTCAAGACCCACAACCAGCTGTGCCAGGACCAGGACAGGATCTACCAATTTCACTTATTTGTATTTACCAGAGGAAAACAAAACAAAAATTATAATTTTAAAAGTTATATGCATTTTAATGTTCATTGCAGCATTATCTTCCATAGCCAAGATATGGAAGCCTTCTAAGCGCCAATTAATAGACAAGTGGATAAAGAAGATACGCCAGGTAGAATAGAATAGAATATCACTCAGCTGTTAAAAAATGAAATCTTGCCATTTGCAACAGCATAAATGTGGTCTAAGAGAGTATTATGCTAAGTGAAATAAGTCAGGCAGATAAAGACAAATACTGAATATTACTTATATGTGGAATCTAAAAAACAAAACTGAAAACGAACAAAACAAAAATTAAAAAGCACTCATAGAAAATAAACAGGTGATTGCCATAAATATGGAGGGTGGGGAGTTGGCAAAATAGATTAAAAGGAACAATCCTCCAGTTATGTAATAAATGTCATGGGGATGCAATATGCCAAATAAAGTATATGGTCAATAATATTTTAATAACTTTGGGGACAGACAATTATTAGACTTATGGTGATTATTTCATAATGCACGCAAATATCAAATGATAATGTAGTACATCTGATGCTAATATTTTACATCAATTATATTTTATAAAAATAAGCATCCAATTCAGAAAATAAATTATATCTATTTGTATGTACATACATAACAGATCTAACCTATTAAAAATCCTAAATATTTATAAAACTATTATAACTAATAAATGAATTTTAAAATGTTACAGGATGCAAAATAAATGTACAAAATCTTTCTTGCTTCTATATACTCACAACAAACTATTTGAAATATAAATTAAGAAAATAATCTTACTTACAATAGCATCAAAAAAATAAAATGCTTAGTAATAAATTTAACTAAGGTGATGAAACATCTGTAAATTGAAAACTGTAAGACAATGGTTATAAAAAATGAAGACACAAGCAAATGGAAAGAAATTCTTTGTTCATGGGATGGAAGAATTAGTACTTAAAGTGTTCATACTACCCAAAGCAATTTATAGATTTAATGTGATCCCTATTAAAATTCAAATGGCATTTTTTCACAGAAATAGAAAAAAAAATCCTAAAATATGTGTGGAAACAAAAAAGACCCACAATAGCCAAAGCAATCTTGAGCAAGAAGTACACAGCTGGCTGCATCACACTACCAGATTTCAAATTATACTACAAAGCTATGTTGATTGAAACAGGTAGTACTGGTCTGAAAACAAGCATATAGAACAATGGAATATATTAGAGGGCCAGAAATAAATCCATGAATTCATGTTTAACTGATCTTGGATAAAGGTGTCAAGAACACACCTAACCAAAACTTCAGAAACAGAGACCTGATTGAAATAAAAAGATATTTATTTGGGATTTGTTAGTACTGCAACCCAGGAGACATGTGTTGCTCTAATGAGGAAACTCTGGATTGTTCCTGGATAGAGGCTGGTCACTGGTAGACCAAGCCATGATTATAAGCTTGGAATTTTCTGCCTCAATCCCCACTTCTCCAGAGAGAGGAAAGGGGCTGGAAATGAGTACTACTAATAATTGATCATGCCTACCTTAGGAAGCCTCCATAAAATCCCAATAGTTTGGGGTCTGAAGAGCTTTCAGGTTGGCAAATACATCCATACCTGGAGGGTGATAACCCCCATTCCACAGGGACAGAAGCAGCCACTGTGTCCAGGACCTTCCCAGACCTCACCATATGTTATCTCTTCATCTGGCTGTTCATCTCTATCCTTTATTTTGTCCTCCAATAAATTAATAGAGGTGTTTTTGAGTTCTGTGAGCCTCTCTAGCAAATTAATCAAACACAAGGAAGTGGTCACTACAACCTCCTACCTACAGCTGCTTGACCAGGGCATAAGTAATAACCTGTGATATGGCATCTGAAGTGTGTGTGTGTGTGTGTGTGTGTGTGTGTGTGCGCGCGCGCGCGCGCACACGCACGCATGTGTGAATGTGCACTGTACATCAGTGCTTCAAAACTTATTTATCCTATAACTGGAAGTTTGAACCTTTTGAGCAATAGCTCCCCATTTCCCACATCTACGGCTCCTGCCAACCACCATTCTAGTTTCTGCTTCTGTTTAATGTTTTTTAGATTTCCACATACAGGTGATATACAGTATTTATCTTTCTCTGACTAACTTATTTTACTTAGCATAATGCCCTCGACTTCTATTCATGTTGTCACAAATGTCAGGATTTTTTTCTTTCTTCTGGTTGAATAACATTCATACATTAATTCTCTATTCATTCAACTATATATGGACACTTAGATTGCTTCCATATTATGGAGGTGCAGATATATCTTCACGGTTCTGATACATACCTGGAAGTGGGATGGCTGAATCATATGGTAGTTCTATTTTAAATTTTTTGAGAAACCTTCATACCAGTTTCCATTGTGGTTGTACCAATTCACATTTGCACCCACAGTGCACAAAGGATCATTTTTTTCTGTATCCTAGCCAACACTTATCTCTTGTTTTGTAATAGCCATTCTTTTTTAAAAATAAATTTTATTGGCATACAGGTGACTTAACAATATTATGTTAGTTTCAGGTGTACAGAAAGCGAGTTAGCTGTACATAATTATATACCCATTCTTTTTTAGATTCTTTCCCCATAGAGGCTATCACAGAGTATTGAACAGATTTCCCCAAGCTATATAGTAGGTTCTTCTTACTGATCCATTTTGTATATAGTGGTGTGCATATGCCAATCCCAACCTCCCAATCCATCCCTCCCCCCAGAGTTTCTCCTTTGGTAACTGTAAGTTTGGTTTTGAAAGAATTGTGTCTGCTTCTGTTTTGTGAATAAGTTCTTTTGTATCATTTTAATTAGATTCCACATATCTCATATGATAGTTGTCTTTCTCTGTCTGACTTAATTCATTTAGTATGATAGTCTTTAAGTCCATTCACATTGCTGCAAACTGCACTATTTCATTCCTTTTTATGGCCGAGTAAAATTCATTTTATATATGTAGCACATCTTCTTTATCCATTCCTCTGTTGATGGACATTTAGGTTGTTTCCATGTCTTGGCTATTGTAAATAGTGCCACAGTGAACACTTTGGCGCATGTATCTTCTTGAATTATGGTTTTATCCAGATATATGCCCAGAAGTGGAATTGCTGGATGATATGGTAGTTCTATATTTAGTTTTCTGAGGAACCTTCACACCGTTTTCCATAGTGGTTGTACCAATTTACATTCCCACCGACAGTGAAGGAGTGTTCACTTTTCTCCACACCCTCTCCAGCATTTGTTATTTGTTGACTCACCTCACAACGGACATCCTGACCACTGTGAGGTGGTACTTCATTATAGTTTTGATTTACATGAAATGCATCTCTTGCAGGCAACATATTTGGGTCTTTTTTAAAAATCCAAACATCTACTCTACAGCCTTTGATTGGAGAACTGGTTCCACTTGCATTTAGAGTAATTATTTATAAGTAAATACTAGTTCCATCTTTTTTCCTTGCTGTTTTGTAATACTCTTGTTCTTCTTTTGCTGCCTCCCTTTGTGAACTGATGATTTGCCATAATGGTATGCTTTGATTCTCCTCTGTTTATTTTTTTGTGAGTCTTTTGTAACTTTTTGCTTTTTGTAGGTTTTTGTGGTTTCTATGAGGTTTACATAAACATAGCAGTCCATTTTTCTCTGATATTATTTAACTTATATCACATATTCTCTCCTCTTTTTGTTTTTGATGCCACACTGTTCCCTTTTTTGTATTGTGTATTCATTAATAAAGTATCATAGCTATAGCTTAAAAAATAATTTTGTCCTTTAACCATTATACTAAAGTGGTTAATATGCTATCTTATGACAGATTTGAATATTCTTTTTTTAAGTCAATGAATTTTATTACATTTATAGTTGTACAGTGATCATCCCAACCCAAGTTTATAGCACTTCCATCCCAAACCCCCAGCCCACCCGCCCTGCAACCTGTCTCCTTTGGAAACCATAAGTTTTTCAAAGTCTATGAGTCAGTATCTATTCTGCAAGGAAGCTCATTGTATTCTTTTTTTAGATTCCACATATAAGTGATAGCATATGACGTTGGTGTCTCACTGTCTCACTAACTTCACTTAGCATGATAATTTCTAGGTCCATGCTTGTTGCTTCAAATGCCATTATTTCTTTCCTTTTAAAGGCTGAGTAATATTCTACTGTGTATATGTACCACTTCTTCTTTATCCACTCCACTGTCAATGGACATTTAGGTTGTTTCTATGTCTTGGCTATTGTAAATAGTACTGCAATGAATATTGGAATACATGTATCTTTTTGATTCATGGTTTTCTCTGGATAGATACCCAGGAGTGGGATTGCTGGATCAAATGTGAATTCTATTTTTAGTTTTCTGAAGAGTCTCCACACTGTCTTCCACAGTGGTTGCACCTATTTACATTCCCACCAACAATGCAATAGGGTTCCCTTTTCTCCACACCCTCTCCTGCATTTATTATTTGTAGACTTTTTGATGACAGCTATTCTGGCTGGTGTAAGGTGCTACCTCATAGTAGTTTTGATTTGCATTTCTCTAGTAATTAGTGATGTTGAACATCTTTTCATGTGTTTTTGGCCATTGGTATGTCTTCTTTGGAGAATTGACTCTTTAGATCTTTTAGCCATTTTTTTGATGGGGTTGTTTTTTGGTATTAAGCTGTAGGAGGTGTTTATAATTTTTGGAGATGAATCCCTTGTCAATCACTTCATTTGCAAATATTTTCTCTCATTCTCTTGACTGTCTTTTCATTTTGTCTAGGGTTTCCTTTGCTGTGCAGAAATGTTTAAGTTTAATTAGGTCCCTTTTTGTTGTTGTTGTTGTTGTTGTTGTTATGATCACTACTCTAAGAGGTGGATCTGAAAAGATATTGCTGTGGTTTATTCAGAGAATGTTTGGCCTATGTTTTACTCTGAGAGTTTTATAATATATGGTCTTATATCTAGGTCTTTAATCCATTTTGAGTTTATTTTTGTGTATGGTGTTAGGAAGTGTTCTAATTTCATTCTTTTACATGTAGCTATCCAGTTTTCCTAGCACCACTTATTGAAGGGACTTTTCTCAATGGTATATTCTTGCCTCCTTTGTCATATATTAGATGACTGTAGGTGCATGGGTTTAATTCTGGGCTTTCTATCCTGTTCCACTGATCTATATTCCTGTTTTTGTGCCAGTACCATACAGTTTTGATGATGTAACTTTGTAGTATAGTCTGAAGTCAGAAGTCTAATTCCTCCAGCCCCATTTTTCTTTCTCAGGATGGCTGTAGCTATTTTGGGTCTTTTGTGCCTAAACAGACTTTAAAACATTTTGTTCTAGTTCTGTGAAAAATGGCCCTGGTAATTTAATAGGTATTTTATTGAATCTCTCGATTGCCTTAGGTAATAAAGTCATTTTGACAAATTGATTCTTCCCATCCACAAGCATGGTATGTCTTTTCATCTCTTTGTGTCATCTTTGATTTCTTTCATCAGCATCTCATAGTTTTCAGAGTACAGGTCTTTTGTTTCTTTAGGTAGGTTTATTCCTAGGTATTTTATTCTTTTTGATGTGATGGTTAATGGGATTGTTTCCCTAATTTCTCTTTCTGATCTTTTATTGTTAGCATATAGAAATTCAATTAATTTCTGTGTATTAATTTTGTATCCTGCAACTTTACCAAATTCATTGATGAGCTCTAACAGTTTTATGGTAGAGTTTTTAGGATTTTCTAGGTGTAGTATCATGTCCTCTGCAAACAGTGATAGTTTTACTTCTTCCTTTCCAATTTGGATTCCTTTTCTTTCTTTTTCTTTTCTGATTGCTGTGGCTAGGACATCCAAATCTGTGTTGAATAGCAGTGGTGAGAGCAGACATCCTTGTCTTGTTCCTGATCTCAGCAGGAATTCTTTCAGCTTTTCACCATTGAGAATGATGTTCCCTGTGGGTTTGTCATATATGGCCCTTATTACATTGAGGTATGTTCCCTCTATGCCCACTTTTTGGAAGGTTTTTATCAGAAATGGATGTCATATTTTGTCAAAGGCTTTTTCTGCATCTATTGAGAGGATCATATGGTTTTTATTCATCAGTTTGTTAATATGGTGGATCATGCTGATTGATTTGTGGATATTAAAGAGTCCTTGCATCCCTGGGATAAATCCCACTTGATCATGATGTACAATCCTTTTAATGTATTGTTGTATTTGGTTTGCTAATATTTGTTGAGGATTTTTGCATCTATGTGCATCAGTGATATTAGCCTGTAATTTTCATTCTTTTTTGTGGTATGTTTGTTGGGTTTTGGCAGTTGATATTTTATTGAGATTTCTTTAGGTTTTACCTACTGTCCTTTTTCATCGTTGTTATTCCAGAATCCCATCCAGAAAAGTGTATTACATTTAGCCTCCATGTTTCCTTAGGCTCTTCTTTGCTGTGATACTTGTTTTTAATGAAAGCAAGTATTATTTCTCACACTTGTTTTTAACGAACTTGATAGTTGTGAGGAGGACTGGTCAGCAGTTTTGTAGATCATTATTCAATTATGATTTGTCTGATATTTTTCTCATGATTGGACCAGGGTTATGAGTTTTGGAGAGTAAGGCCACAAAGGTAGAGTGCTATTTTTATCACATCATAACTAAGATACATGTTAGCAACTAAAACCTATGACTTATTATGTTACCCTTCATCACCTGAGGGCTTGTCAAATTTCTCCATTGTAAAGTTACTCACCCCACCCTTTTCTAATCTTTGTTCTTAGGAAGAAAGTCACTATGTGCAGCCCACCTAAGGAATGGGGAATTATACCTCACTCGCTTGAGGGGGGTGGTGTCTACATAAATTATTTAGAATTTTTATGCATTATAGATCCATTTTCCCTGTTTATTTATTTACATAAGTATGGATTCATGGATAATCTTACTTTGGGCTACCATCTAAAACTGTCTTGTTTGTTTTCTTGTTTGTTTCATAGTTTTCCAGCTTTGGGAATTGGGAACTCATTCAATTGGATCTTGTTTCCCATCGTTATACCACCATCATTTTTGTTTTGTGCACTTCCTTTCTTTATGGAACTACAAGATGCTCCAGGCTCATCTTGTATATGCTCTGCCCTATCCTTAGAATCAGACAATTTTCCAGAAACCCTGTTTTCTTTTTATTGTAGAATAGTATTAGAAACCAAGATCTGAGTGCTTGATTTGTTTGTCCCTACTGTGGTATTTTTCTGTGTACTTTCAGCTACTGCTCCCCATTCTATAGGGCACTCAGTGGAAAGGCTAATTAATACCTGTGAAAAATACTAGCCCATTGGCACATTTGAAGAAGACTAGTCATTGCAGTATGCTGAGGCCCACACTCTTAAAAGCAAACAGCTCACTAGGACCCTACAATGCCTTAAATGCTGCTTCTACTGCTGTCTACACCTTGTCACAACAAAAATTCTGATCCTCAGGATTATAGGGGAGAAACACCCATAGTACCCTATGGCCAGACACTTATGAACATGGGCATGAATGTTTTATCCCTGCCCCTCTTAAAAGGGGGGACCCTAACCCTAACCCTAACCCTTTCATCCTGTTGGACAGCTGTACAAATGAACCAACAGAAATACTGATTTCTATTGTGTACCACAACAAAGAGTTACTTCAAACCCAAGTCAATCCTGAGGTTCTTAAACCCAATAAAATAAAACTTACCATGTGGAGACACTAACCCTGAAGGTGCTGAATTGAGAATCTCTGGAGAAAGAAGTCTATAAATTTGATCAATAAAGAAAGGACAATTGGGAGTTCCTGTACTGGCGCAGCAGAAACGAATCCGACTAGGAACCATGAGGTTAAGAGTTTGATCCCTGGCCTTGCTCAGTGGGTTAAGAATCCTGTGTTGCTGTGGCTGTGGTGTAGGCCAGCGGCTACAGCTCTGATTGGACCACTAGCCTGGGAACCTCCATATGCCATGGATGTGGCCCTAAAAAGACAAAAACGCAAAAAGACAAAACAAACAAACAAACAAAAACAATAAACAAAAAACCCTTGTTCAGGGTGAAGAAACAAAAACTAAAAGTCTGTTATTTGATGTAATTGAATATCCAAATTTTACTAAAAGAATGTATGCAATAAAAAGATTTAAAAGGATACTGATTATCACTTTTTGTACCTCTAGAATATAGGTTTTTAATTAACTTTAGCATATAAAGAGATGGGGTAAATTTTCATGGCCTTAATGAACACTGGGCTTTAAGTAATAGTTATAAGTGGGGAATCTCACTAAACTTAAATAAGGTTATCTCCTATACTCTTAGAAGATATTCCAAACATAAAATACAAGACAAACAAACAAGTATGCTTCATTTTAGCAACTGAAACAATTTCCTTGCCTATATTCCTTATAGTGTCTGTTGACCTAAAGCATCACCTAGAAGGCATGTCTGAGCCAAAGAATAATAAATTAAAATAAAATTAAATCTTTGCCACTTAGAATAAGCTTTAACAAATGAGACTCCATGGACCTTTCCCCTCGGTTAAAATAGTTAATATGTCCAAATAGATTAAGACAAGGTATATAGGAATTGAGACCCATTATATTACTTCCCTCATCTTAAGAAAGAAAGCACTATTCCTACTGCCTTCCTCTTTAATATCCCAATTTAGCCATTGCCCCCAAATGATTTTTTTTTTTAAAAAATGACACTGAACAGTAGATTATCACAATCTTAATGCTATGGTACTCCTGATTAAAGCCCCCATATCCAGTATTATTCAAATTATTGACTCCTTTAAATCAAAAACTTGAAAACATATGTCTTTGTAGGTTTAATTAGTATGTTTTATTCAGTGGTTATTTCAATAGCTTCTCAATCACAGTTTGCCTTCACTTTTAAATGGACATAGTACACATTTACTCAAGTATCCATTAGGAATCCCATCATCCCTGCCATCCCACACAGAATTTTCAGACAATAAATCAACCTCATCCAATTTTTTCCAGGAGCACAGATATGATAGTTTATTAATAACATCCTCTGGGAAAATTCATTTTATACACATATTCAAAACATACCAATATTCATAAAGGAGTCCATAGAAAAGGATGAGTCACTGTCCCACATAAAATATAAGGTCCTATAATTTCTATAAAATTTCTTGGCAATAATTGGATAGTTGAGGGCTGCTCCAACCCTGAAACTGTCAAGAAAGCACAGTTGACAGGCAGTGTAAAACAAGTCCAAAAACTTTTAGACCTTTTGGTTTCTGGAAGCAACATATTCCTCATGAACAAATTTCACTTAAGCCCATTTATGCTATTACTCACACATCAGCCCACTTTGATTAATATGGAACCCTACAACAAAAGGTTCTAGACTCTGTCCAAGTTGTAGTATAATAGGACTTCCATTAGTGCCCACACAGACTCTTCTCACTCCAGAGGCTTTAGCAATCTCTTCTCATGCCTATTGAAGTCTCTGGACCACCAATGATGGCTACAAGTTAGTCATGGGCTTCTGTTGCAAAAAAATGTACATCCTTTTCACTGTACTATACACCATTACCTTAACTACTGCTGGCTTCACAATGACCCCTTTGGGAAAATGTGGCTCTCACAGGCCTGCACCTATAAGTCTCTGCACTTAGCTGCCCATTACGCTTTGATTCATGGAGGCAAGACTTGTGACTTGGCATAGCCACAGAGCTCCGCTTATTGAAATAAACTGATACTTAAATAAAAAAGCCAAACCTGGACCTGCAGGAAGAAGTAGGTGCCAGAGGAGATCACTATTCTCTCAGATCCCATTTCCACCTAGGATCCCTTTGAAAAAATATGTGGTGATTAGAAAAGAGAGTCTATATGTTTTACAGATGGTATCACCACCATCACGTGTGATGGTGTCTGATGGAGAGTTGATGTCATTTATCCCATAAGAGGGACATCACTGATCAAGGCCAGTAACCAAGGGTCAGCATGATTAGCCAAACTTCAGGCAATAATCTTAACTTTAGAGAATACCCTGGTAAACAATAAGCTCTACCTGCTCTTTATCTTACCTATAGCCATTGTCAATTGTTGGGACATCTGGTTTGAATAATGATAACAAAAATTTCTTGTGCAAGGTTTTCTCCTTTGAGGTAAAGAACTCAGATACCCAAAATATAATTCGGGATAACATATTTCCCTCTCTCTCTCTCTCTCTCTCTCTCTGTGTGTGTGTATACATATATATATATATATGTATATATATACACATACATATATACACTTCCATACCTACCAACCAGATGGCTTAAACAATAGAAATTTACCTTTTTTTAAACAAAAATATTTTCTAAGGCCACACCCGCGGCATATGGAGGTTCCCAGGCTAGGGGTCTGATCAGAGCTATAGCTGCTGGCCTTCGCCAGAGCCAAATCCGAGCCACGTCTGCGACCTGCACCACAGCTCACGGCAACGCTGGATCCTTAACCCACTGACCAAGGCCAGGGATCGAACCCGCAATCTCATGGTTCCTAGCCGGATTCGTTAACCACTGAGCCACGACGGGAACTCTAGAAATTTTCCTTTTGCCACTAAAGTTGGTTTTGAGTAAGACTCTCTCCTTGGTGTGTAAATGGCTACTTTTTCACTGTGTCATCACATGGTCTTTTATTTATTTTTTAAACATATCTATCACCTCATATAGTTACCTTCTTCGTGTATTTGTTAAAAAATAAAAAGTAGACAAGATATGGAATCAACCTACGTATCTCTTCACAGATGAATGAATAAAGAAAATGTGGTATGTATATACAATTAAATAGTATTCAGCATTAAACAAGAAGGAAATCACACGGCCTTTTCTCTGTATATGTGCACTTCTGGTGTGTTTTCCTTTTCTTATAAGGACAACATTTCTATGAGATTAGGGCTCCACCCATATGACTTCTTATAACTTTAAATATTGTAGCCTTGAAGGACCTATCTCCAAATAGAGTCACTATGTTGACTGTATTTGTATGTGTGTTGATTACGCTTCAATATAAGAATTTGAGGGGGCAAGAAAAATTAGAAAATTCATTTGCAGCAATGCAAGCTGAATTAAAGGCAGTAAACAGAAGAATAAATAATGCAGAGTAATTAATAAGTGACTTGGGGATGAAATAATGGAAATCATCCAATCAGGACAATAGACAGAAAGCCGAATTAATAAAATGAAAACAATATAAGCTCTAGGGGTAATATAAAGCATGCCAATCTATGCATAATAGGGATTCCAGAAGGAGAATAAAAAAGAAAGGTGATTAAAAATATATTTGAAGAAATTATGAATGAAAACTTTCCAAATCTAAAGGAAACAGATATCCAGACACAGGAAGCACAGAGGTCCCCAAACAAGTTGAACCCAAACAAACTTATACCAAGGCACATTATAGTAAAAATATCAGAAGTTAAAGATAAGGAGAGGATTCTAAAGGAAGCAAGAGAAACAAAGACTTAATTATAAGGGAACCCCTATAAAGGCTGTAGAACTGTTTTCTCTACAGAAACACTACAGGCCAGAAGAGAGTGGCAAGATATATTCAAAGTTCTTTTTTTTATTTATCTAACCAGTTTTATTTTTTTATTTTACTTTTTTTTATTACTCAAATGAATTTATCACATCTGTAGTGACTGGGACCACAGGCAGTGCCTGTTCATGGGACTCTCAATGGTGGTTCATGCCCATTTCAGGAACCCAGGATGGCTGCAGCAATTTGCACCTGCCCTGCTGCTCTTGCAAGAGATGCCCTGCCTCATGAGAGCCCACAATTGCACAAAGTGGTTCCTTTGGCAGTCCCATGCATTTTCCTCTTGCCCTCCCCAATAATGGTGTCTTGATGCTCCTGTGGCCCCAGGCCTCCTCCTGTGTTTCTTCTGCTGTGGTGCACTGCTTACTAGCCCATTGCATACCACTCTCTAGCCCCCTTATGTGGTTTCTACATAGCCAACCCTAGTCCTCTACCTGGAACTAAACTTTGAAGCCCAGGCCTCAGCACTCAGTCCCTGCTCAAGTGTCTCAAGCTGTGGTTTGTGCGATGGTGCTACCCATCATCTGTGTGGCCCTTTCTCTGATTTCACTCCTCAGACTGGCTGCTGTGCTTTTCTCTTTGGCTTTGATGCTCCCCCCTCCATCCAGCTGATCTCCTTGTCAGTTATGTGGCCTCCCAGGGTGTGAATTCCTTTCCTCTTTCACATTGTCCTCTCAAGAGTGCTGGTTCTGTCCTGATTTCCTCTTTTTTCCCCTCTCCTCTCTCTCTCTTTTTTCCTTTTGTTCTACCCAGTTATGTGGAGGGTTTCTTGCCCATTTTGGAAGTCTAAGGTCTTCTGCTTGCATTCAGTGGTTGTCCTGTGCTAATTGTATTCCATAGTTTCAATGCTGTATAGTGTTCAATATACTACTATGACACAATTTATTTATGGGGCACTACAATGTTTTCCATGAACAGTCTTGCACATGTTTCCAGTGCATTCATAAATATATTTCTATTGGACATATTTCCAGAGATGAAATTGTTGAGTTATAAAATAAACTATGTTCAGCTTTATTATATGTTGTCAAACAGATTTACAAAGTGGTTGTACCTATTTGCATATCTCCAAAGAGTCTATGAGAGTATAAATTTTTCTACTTTCTTTATACCATTTGATATTACCATATTTTGCATTTTTGATATTCTAGTGGTTGTGTAGTGATATCTTATTGCAATTATAATTCATACTATAATGATGAAAAATGAAGTTCAGCATTTTTCCATATCTTTCTTGGCCATTTAGATTTTTTGAAGTTCCCATTAAATATTTCTGTCAGTTATCTAAATTGGGTTTATTGTTTTACACTGATTTATAAGAATCTGAATGTATTATTGAGTGTTTGATGAGACAAATGTATTGCAAAATTTTTTTCTCACTTTACAGCTGGCCTTTTTCATTTATGGAAAAACTTTTGAAGAACACAAGGTTTAAATTTGAATGAACTTCAGTTTATTATTCTTTTACTTTATGATTTGTTTCCCTGTTTAAGGAATATTTATCTACTGAGATGATGAAACTATATTTTTTTACCTTTGACATGTATATTCATAATTTTGCTGTAATTAATTTTTGTGTGTGGTGTGAGATTTTTTCTTTTTTTTTTACATGGATATCCAATTGTCACAGCATAATTTCTGAAAAAAAATCATTTTCCATTTCTAATTCATTGTCACTACTATTAAATTTAAATCCTGTATATATACATATAAAAAGAATTTGAGGGGCAAATAATTCAGTCCCTAGTAATATCCTAAAGCCACTATACAGGTTATACCAAAAATCTTCTTATCTACTTTGATGTTACAGACTTTGTTTGATAAAGACCAAGACACTCATTTCACTTCTCAAAATAGACAACATCAGGTTCTTCAATAAGGCATCCAATAGAACTTCTATCTTCCTTATTGGTTTTAGGCCACAAGCCCTGTAGAGTCCCATAAACAAACAGATTCAATAAAATAGAACATGGCACATCTTGATCAGCAGTGAAATATCAAAGCTGAACTGCAATGGGAAACAGGACTACATTTTTTAGTGTTTAATTACTGAGAAATTTCAGGCTTCAAAACTTCCTATTTACCTCCTGCCTCACAGCTGGACAAGCATATAAAAAAGCCTGAATACTCTATGCCTTGATGTCTACAGAAAAGTTCAAACCATGCAAACTCTTGGCCCCTATGTGGAAACCCTCATTTTTCCTGCCCCCTAAATACAATAAAGACAATAATTGTCCCTCCCTTCACTGAAGCCATTCTAGACCAGATTGGGTGTTTTTCATGCTCTCCTCAGAAATGCCCATTGTATGAGTAATAAACCTACTTATACCTGCTTGATGTGCTTTATGTTATCGGTGTTGATCTTCAAGCCAGTTTATGTGGCTGGAGGTTGACCCCTCTTGGAGGCAACTACAGAACACTTAGTAACTTGGATCTCTGTAAATAAAAGATGAACATCAGCAAAGGAATAAATGAAGGAAAAATGAAGCCTTTGATTTTTTCTTATTTTTAACATAAAAGAAAACCTTTTTTAAAAAAAGTAGTAATAGAATCAATGTATGAGTGATTATAGCAAGTGGATAAATAAAATGAATTACAACAATATCACGAGGACAATAGAAAGTAATAGGAATACTCTGTGGTAAAGTTACTATATTATATGTGGAGAGGTATATATAGTCTTATTTGAAGGTAGATATGTTACTAAAATATTTATTGTAAACCCTCGTGCAACAACTTAACATTTTTAAAAGATGTATAAATGACACACCAAAAGAAGATACAACAGAATCATATAAAATGTTAAATTGAAAGCAGGTCCAACATGGTTGATTTCATCCCAACAATATGAGTAATCACTTTATTATTGTTATTTTTAATCATATATATATATATATATTTCTACTGTACAGCATGGTGATCCAGTTATACTTACATGTATACATTCTTTTTTCTCACATTAAGTGTTCCATCATAAGTGACTAGACAGAGCTCCTAGTGCTACACAGCAGAATCCCATTGCTAATTCATCCCAAAGGCAACATTCTGCATCTATTTACCCCAAGCTCCCAGTCCCTCCCACTCCTCCCTTTCCCCCTTGACAACCACAAGACTATTATTTTATTTTTTTGCTTTTAGGGCTGAACCTGCGGCATATGGATGTTCCCAGGCTAGGGGTCGAATTGGAGCTACAGCTGCCAGCCTACACCATAGCTACAGCAATGCCAGATCTGAGCCGCATGTGTGACCTACGCCACAGCTCATGGCCACACAGCCCATGGCTACACAACCCATGGCAACAACGGATCCTTGACCAACTGAGCGAGGCCAGGTATTGAACCTGCATCCTCATGGATCCTAGTCAAGTTTGTTAACCACTGAGCCATGATGGGAACTCCAGTAATCACTTTAAATTTGAGAGGTCTAAACTAACTAAAAACAAGATTGTCAACTTGAATAAAAAAGAAGACTCAACTATACAGTATTTCAAAGAAATGCATTTTAAAGACAGGGACTTAGGTTAAAAGCAAAGGGATGGAATAAAAGGCACCTAACTTGTGAAGGAAGAAGTAAATTATCTTAGTCTGCAGATGATATGATCTTACACACAGAATATTTAAAAGATTCCACAAAAAACCTGCTAGAACTAATAAATGAAATTATCAGAGCAGTAGGATACAAAGCCAACACACACAAAAAATCAGTTGCATTTCTATACTCTAACAACCTAAAAATTAAATTATGAAAACTCTTCCATTCACAAGAGCATCAAAAAGAAGAAATACTTATTAATTACCCAAGGAGATGAAAGACTTGTTCAATGACAAATACAAAACATTACTGAAAGGAATTAAAGAAGACATAAATAAATGAAAGGAGATTATAAGTTCATGAATGGGAAGTCTTAATAGTGTTAAGATAGCAATACTACCTAAAGCAATCTACAGATTAAATGCAGTCCCTAACAAAATCCCAATGATGTTATATTGAAGAAGCAGAAAACTCATTATAAAATTCATGTGAAATTTCAAGGTACCCTGAATAGACCAAAAAAAAAAAAATCTTGAAAAAGAACAAAGCTAAGGGATTCACATTTTTTGATGTTAAAACTTTCAAAGATATAGGAATCAAAACACCGTGGTTCTGGTATAAAAACAGATATTTAGACCAATGGAATACAACAAAGAGCAGAAACAAACCATTATATATGTGTCAAATGATTTTTCTCAAAGGTATCAAGACTATTCAGTGGGGAAAGAGACATTATTCAACAAATGGTGCTGGGAAAACTGGATATCCACTTGTAAAAGAATTCAGTTGGGACACTTACTTAATACCATATACAAAAATTAACTCAAAATGAATCGAAGACCTAAATGTAAAAATTAAAACTATAAAACTATTAAAACAAAACATAGGAAAAAACTTTAAGACTTTGGATTTGACAATTATTTCTCAGATATGGCACCAAAGGCAGAGGTAAAAAAGAAAAAAAATAGAAAAACTGGACTTAAAAAATTTTTTTGAAAAATTGTGCATCAAAAAATAATATGAACACACTTCCATACCATGCACAAAAATAAAATCAAAATGGCTTAAGACTTAAACATAAGATAAGACACCATAAAACTCCTACAAGGGAACGTATGCAAAACATTCTCTGGAGTTCCTGCCGTGGCTCAATGGAAACAAATCTGACTGGCATCCATGATGATGCAGGTTCAATCCCTGGCCTAAATCAGTGGGTTAAGGATCTGGCATTTCCATGAGCTGTGGTGTAGGTCACAGATGTGGCTCAGATCTGGCATTGCTATGGCTATGGTGTAGTCCAGCGGCCTAAGCTCTGATTCGACCCTTAGCTTGGAAACATCCATATGCCACCAGTGTGGCCCTAAAAAGATAAAATTAAAAAAAATTCTCTGACATAAATCATAGAAATGTTTTAAATGTTTTATTAGGTCTCCCAAAGCTATAGAAATAAAAACAAAATCAGCAAATGGGACATAATGAAACTTACAAAGTTGCCCAGCAAAGGAAATCTTAAAACGAAAAGATAACTCACAGAATGGAAGAAACCATTTGCTAACAATGCAACTGACAAGGGTTTAATTTCCAAAGTATACAAACTCCTCCAGCAGCTCAATATATAAAAAAAAAAGAACCCAATTGACAAATGGGCAGAAGATCTAAATAGACATGTCTCCAAAAAGACATACAAATGTCCCAAAAAACACATTAAAAGATGCTCAATATCACTAATTATTAGAGAAATGCAAATCAAAACTACGATGAGGTACCACTTCGCTCCTGTCAGAATGGCCATCATTAAGAAGTCCATAAATAACAAATGCTGGAGAGGGTGTGGAGAAAAGGGTACTCTCCTACACTGTTGGTGGGAATGTAAATTGGTAGAACCACTATGGAAAAGAGTATGGATGTTCCTCAGAAAACTAAATATTGAAATACCATATGATCTAGCAATCCCATTCTTGGGGATATATCCAGACAAAACTTTCGTTAATATATACATGCACTCCATGTTCATTACAGCAGTAATCACAATAGCTTAGAAATGGAAACAACCTAAATGTCCATCAATAGATGAATAGATTAAGAAGATGTGGTACCCATACACAATGGAATACTACTCAGCCATAAAAAAGAACCAAATAATGCCATTTGCAGCAACATGGATGGAACTAGAAATTCTCATACTAAGTGAAGTGACAAATACCATTTGATATTATTTACATGTGGAATCTAAAATATGGCACAAATGAACCTATCTACAGAACAGAAACAAACTCATGGACATAGATAACAGACTTGTGATTGGCAAGGGGGAGGGGGAGGAAGTGGGATGGATGGGGAGTGGGGTTAATAAGATGCAAATTATTGAGAACTATGTCTAGATACTCATATTGCAACAGAACAAAGGGTGGGGGAAAATGTATACATGTAAGAATAACTTGATCCCCATGCTGTACAGTGGGAAAAAATTAAAAAAAACATTATAAAAAAAGAAATCATCTTGTAAATTAAAAAAGAAAAGAAAATGTCTGAATTTGATATCTGAATCCAAACTATAGATTATATACATGCAAGATGGAGCAATAAAAATGCAACATATGCTAAAAAAAGTAAGATGCAAGTTATTGCATTTGGAGTGGATAAGCAACAAGGTCCTGCTGTACAGCACAGGGAACTATATCCAATCACTTGTGATGGAACATGATGACATTTGGAAGATACTATGAGAAAAAGAATGTATATATGTGTATAACTGGGTCATTTTGCTATACAGCAGAAATTGACAGAATGTTATAAATCAACTATAATAAAAAATTTAAAGAATAAAATAAAATGGAGCTATCATAAAAAGCCAAAAAAATTAATAGAACAGAGTAAAAAGACAATTAACAAAATGGGAAAATATATTTGCAAATCATATATCTTATAAGGGACTAATCCATAATATACAGAGAACTCCTAAAATAAAAGAACAACAATATAAACAACAAAAAAGCAAACAATCCAATTCAAAAACTGGCAAAGGACTTAAATAGATATATTCCTAAAGAAGACTATGAATAGCCAATAAGCACATGAAAAGTACTCAACATCACTAATCATAAGGGAAATGCAAATCTAAACTACAGTGAGATACTGTCACATACTCACTAGGATGGCTACTCTAAAGGAGAAGAAACAGAAAACGACTGTTGGTGAGAATTTAGAGAAATTAGAAGCCCTGTACACTGTTGGTGGGAAAGTAAATGGTATAGCTGCTTATGCTGAATGATGTGGCAGTTCCTCAAAAAAATAAAAATATAAAAATATAGAATTACCATGGGATCCAAATGTTCTTCTTCTGTGTATATGCCCACAAACAATGCAAAGCAGACTCTTGAAGACATATTTATACACCCAGGTTTGTAACAGTGTTATTCACAATAACGAAAATGTGGAAGCAACTTAAGTGTCCATCAATGGAAGACTGGGTAAGGAAAATGTGATATACACAGACAACGGAATAGTATTTAGTAATCTTAAAAAGGAGGAGGTATCTTGTGGCAGTTTTTGATTTGCATTTCTCTCATAATCAGTGATGTTGAGCATTTTTTAATGTGCTTGTTGGCCATCTGTGTATCTTCCTTGGAGAAATGTCTATTCAGGTCTTTTGCCCATTTAATTGACAGAACACTGTAAACCAGCTATAAATGGAAAAAAAATCGTTATACCAAAAAAAAAAAAAAAAGGAAAAAACATACCTAGTTCTTGGCAGTTAGGAGATTAAAGGAAAAAAGAAAAAAGGAGGAGATTATGACACATGCTAAAACATGGATAAACCTTGGAAACATTATACTAAGTGAAACGCAAAAGAAAAATACTATATGACTCCACTTATATGAGGTACTTAGAGTAGTCAAAATCATACAGACAAAAACAGAAAGTATAATGGTGGTTATCAGGGGCTGAGGGAGAGGAGAATGGGGAGTTATAGTTTAGTAAGTATAGAGTTTCAGTTTTATAAAATGAAAAGAGTGGTGAAGATGGATGTTGATGATGGTGGCACATTATGAATGTATTTAATATCACTTAACTTTACATTCAGAATGGCTAAGACAGTAAATTATAAATGTATATTTCACTACAATTTAATCACTTTGGAAAAATAAGAGATGGCAATACTCCAAAAGAAACTGCAATAACTATTTAATTTCAAAGAAAGCACAGTTCAGAACAAGGAAGATTATTAGGGAGAAAAAGTGACATTGCATAATGATTAAAGGGTAATTCTCCAAAAAGACATGACAATCCTAAATGCGCATTCATCCAACAAGGGAGCATTAAAAAATTAGGCAAAAACTCATAGGGCTGACAAAAGAATTAACCATACTATTACAGCTGGAAACTTCAGAATCACTCTGTTAATAATTGATAAATCAAGGAAGCAGAAAATCAAGGATATAGTGATCTGAAGAGCACTATCAATCAACCCGACCTATTTAATGTGTATAGACTACTCCATCCAGCAACAGCAAAATACACATTTTTCTTCCATACATGTGGAATATTCCCCAAGATACATCTCATTCTGGACCACTTTCAGAAATTTTAAAGGATAGAAATCATACAAAGTATATTCTTGGACGGCAAGAGAATTAAACTAAAAACCAATAATAAAAATCTGGAAAACAAACAAATATCAGAAAGTGAATAAGATACTTCTAAATGGATAACATCATCTGGAGTTCCCGTAGTGCCTCAGTGGTTAACAAACATGACTAGCATCCACGAGGACGCGGGTTCGATCCCTGGCCTTGCTCAGTGAATTAAGGATCTGGCATTGCCATGAGCTGTGGTGTAGGTCGCAGGCACAGCTCAGATCCCATGTTGCTATGGCTCTGGCTTAGGCCAGCAGCTACAGCTACAATTTAACCCCTAGCCTGGGAACCTCCACATGCTGTGGGTGTGGTCCTAAAAAGACAAAAAAAAAAGTTGGTAACATCAGCATAAGGATGTAGTGAAATGCTCCTTTTGTCTCTCCTCTTCAATCTATAACCAGTAAAACATCCATAATTCAACAAAGGTGTCTCTGTCTAACACAGCAGGATGACCGAGAATTCCACACATCTGTACGTCTAAAGATGAGTGAACTGAAACACATAGAGGAGACAGAACCAAGGCAATAGCAGAGGCAGTGCCTGTGATACTGGTCTCACAGCCATAGCAATGAGGGCAGACTAAGAGATCCAAGTAATATCAGGAAAGGCAGTACACACAATTCCAGCCTTACCAGCCATAGCAGCACTTGCTGCTACAAAGAACCAAGCAGCAATGGTAGTGGGGCCTATTACCTCTGCCTTCCAGTCATGCAGATGCTCATGACCCTGTCTCCTCCCACATACAGCAAAGGCGCCTGCAAATCTGACAACCCTAGACACCCATGGCTGTGGCTTCTTCTCAACCTTCCTTCTCTTCCAACAGCTGCTGTTCTGAAACCCAGGAGACTTTGGACACAGTGAAAGTGCTTGCTATCCTGATGCTCCAGGCCATGATGCCAGTGACACCAACAGCAGCAAGATATCAATCACCCCAGAGGCAACAACAAGGGCTTGGGTGATGCCTATGACTTATAAGGTGGAGAGTAGAAAGTGCCAATTCTCAAATATAGCCAGAGGCAGCTCAGGGGAGCAAAACCAAAAACTCGTGTTACAGTGCCATCTACTAGAAAATAAAAGAAAAGCCTCTAATTACCAATCTGTTGAATCTTTAGAATCAATTTATTTTATTTTATTTATTACTCAAATGAATTTATCACATCTGTAGTTGTATAATGATCATCACAATCTGATTTCACAGGATTTCCATCCCATAGCCCAAGCACATCCCCTCACCCCCCTAGAATCAATTTAAAACACACACACACACTGAATAGGAAAACATATTTGCAAATGGAGAGACTGAGAAGGGATTAATCTCTCAAAATATACAATGTAAAAAAAAACAAACAATCCAATCAAAAAATGGACAGAAGATCTAAATAGACATTTCTCCAAAGATGTACAGATTGTCCAAAAAAACCTGAAAAGATGCTTAACATTGCTAATTAATAGAGAAATGCAAATCAAAACTACAATGAGGTATCACCTAACACCAGTTAGAGTGGCCATCATCAAAAAATAAATGTTGTGGAGAAAAGAGAACCCTCTTACATTGCTGATGGGAATGTAAATTGGTACAACCACTCTGGAAAGCAGTATGGATATTCCCCTGAAAAACTGAATATAGAACTACCATATAGTCCAACAATCCCACTTCTGGGCATATATCTGGAGAAAACCATAATTCATAATGATACATGCACCCCAATGTTCATTGCAGCACAATTTACAATAGCCAAGACATGGAAGCATCCCGAAATGTTCATCAACAAAGGAATGGATAAAAAAGATGTGGTACATATATACAATGGAATGTTACTCAGCCATAAAAAGAATTAAATTATGCCATTTGCAGCAACATGGATGCAATTAGAGATTCTCATACTAAGTGAAGTAAGTCAAAGGCAAACATCATATAATATCATTTATATGTGGAATCTGAAAAAGGGATACAAATAAACTTATTTACAAAACAAAAACAGACTCACAGACTTTGAAAACAAACTTATGGTTACCAAAATATCAGGTGGCGGGGGTGGGGAAGGATGGATTGGTGGTCTGTAACCAGGATATGCACACAGTGGTATATGGATTGATTGGCCAGTGGGGACCTACTGTATAGCACAGGGAACTCTACCAAATATTTTGTGAAATTTATGTGACAAAAGAATCTCAAACAGAATGGATGTGTGTACATATATAACTGAATCACTTTATTGTACAGCAGAAATTGTAAATCGACTATACTTCAACAAAACTTTAAAAATGAAAAAAAGTTTTACCTAAAGAATAAAAGTGTTCAATACTTCAAAAGCACCAGCAGAAGAACAACACATCAAGTACCATGAAGAACCATGGTAAAACTGTGTCACAAAATGAAAGTGATAATTATCCAGAAACCAGACTTAAGGTTACAGAATATTTCAATCTAGCTTATAGAGAATTCAAAAATATCTGTCATGAAGAACTCAGGGAGCTACAAGAAAACTTGGAAAGGCAGTTCTGTAAGCCCAGAGATAAAATTAATGAACTGAAGGAATACTTAACCAAAGAGATGAAAATGCCAAGAAAGAACCAAACAGAAATTCTGCACCTGAACAACTAAATATGTGAGGTGAAGAATGCATTGAAAAGTACTGGAATTATGGCAGACCATATGGAAGAGAGAATTAGTGAGCTCAAAGATAAATGTTAGAAATGATACAGGCAAAAGGGAAGAGAGAATTAAGATTTTTAAAATGAATAAATATGAGAACTATCTGACTCTATTAGGAAAGGCAACATTCACATGAAAGATATCACAGAAAGAGAAGAGTGAGAGAAGGGAGCAGAGAATTGATTTAAAGAAATAAATGCAAAGAATGTCCCAAGCCTAAGGAGGGAGTCAATATACCAGTTCATGAAGCTAAGAGAACACTTGATGCAAGAAGGCTTTCTCCAAAACATATTACATTGAAACCATCAAAAGTCAATGACAAAGAAAAAATTTTACAGGCAGCCAGGGGAAAAAGATGGTAACTTACAAAAGAATCTTCACTGAGCTATCAGCATATTTCTTAGCAGGAACCCTAGAGGCCAGAAGAGAGTGGAATGACATAGTCAAAACATGGAAAGAAAAAATTTCAGCCATGAATACTCTACCTAGCTGTTATTGTTCAGATATGAAGGAGAAATAAATTCTTTCCCAGAAAAATAAAATTGTTAATGAAATCATCAACACTAGAACTACCTTTCAAGAAATTTGAAAGGAATTCTACATGAAAAAAGGCAAAATACACAAAACTTTGAGTAAAGTGATAAATAGAACTCAACATTGCAATTCTGCATCAGAATAGGTTAACGCTTAATTATAATACAAAGTTAAAAGGAAAAAAGTACTAAAAATTGCTATACTTCAATTTGGTAAAGAGCTCACAGAATAAAAAGGGATAATTTAAGACAATGAAAACATAAGAAAGGAAGAGGAAAAGGATGGTACCCATACAGGCAAAAGAAGATAAGATGCTGTCAGAATAAAAAGGAATATTTTATATAGGAGATGTTTTATACAAACCTCATGGTAACTACAAAATATAAATCTAGAACAGAGACATGAAACATAAAAAAGAGGAAACTGAGAAAATGTCATAGAAATCCACCAAACCAAAATGGCAGACAGAAAACCAAGGAGTTCCTATCGTGGCACAGTGGAAACGAATCCGACTAGGAACCATGAGGTTGCAGGTTTGATTCCTGGCCTCGCTCAGTGGGTTAAGGATCCGGCATTGCCATGAACTGTGATGTTTGCAGACATGGCTCCAATCCCGCATTGCCATGGCTCTGGTGTAGGCCAGTGGCTACAACTCTGATTAGACCCCTAGCCTGGGAACCTCCATATGCCAGGGGAGCAGCCCTAGAAATGGCAAGAAGACAAAAAAAAAAGAGAGAAACAACAGAGATATAGAGCATATAGAAAACAAAAGATAAGGAGTTCCCTGGTGGTGAAGTGGGTTAAGGATCTAGTGTTGTCACTGCTGTGGCTTGGGTTGCTGCTGTGCTGCTGTGGCATGGTTTCAGTCTCTGACTTGGGAACTTCCACATGCCATGAGAGCAGCCAAGAAAGAAAGAAAGAAAAAAAAAAGATAAAATGGCAGTATGAAGTCCTCAGTTATCAATAATCACCCTAAATGTAAATGGATTGAATTCACCAACGAAAAGACACAGTGACTGAATGAACTAAAAAACAAGACCCCAACTATAAGCTGCTTCCAGGAGACTCATCTAGCACTAAAGATAAACATAGGCTAAAAGTGAGGGGATGGAAGGTGATAATATAAGAAAATGGCAGCCAAAAAAATGAATGTGGCCCTACTCACACCAGACAAAATAGATTTCAAGTCAATTAAAGGTAAAAAGACACAAAAATGGACATTATATGATAATAAAGGGTACAATTTGTTAAGAAGATGTAACAGATATTAATATATGAACATAACATAGCAGCATCAAAATATATAAAGCAATCATTAACAGGCCCAAAGGGAGAAATTGACAGCAACACAATAGTAGGGAACTTTAACAGTCTACTTACAACAATGGATAGATATCCAGACAGAAACCCAATAAAGAAACAGTGACTTTCAATGAAACATTAGATCAAATGGACTCAATAGATTTATACAAAACATTCCATCAATGCAGCAGAATACATATTCTTCTTGAGTGCACATGGAACATTCTCAATAAATATTTGGACACAAAAAGTCTCAATAAATTTAAGAGGATTGAAATCATCAAATGTATTTTCTGATCATAATGGTATAAAACTAGAAGTCAACTATAAGAAGAAAGTTGGAAAAATAATGAATATATGTACACTGAACAAGATGGCACTGAATAACCAGTAGGTCATTAAAGAAATAAGAGGAGAAATAAAAAAATCACTTGAAGACAAATGAAAATATTGCACACCAAAATATATGAGTTGCTACAAAATTGGTACTAGGAGGAAAGTTTATAATGATACAGGCCTATTTCAAGAAACAAGAAAAATCTCAAACAATCTAAGCTTATACCTAAAGGAACTAGAAAAGAAGAGCACGAGAAGCCTAAAGTCATTAGAAGAAAGGAAATAATAAAGAACAGAGCAGAAATAAATAAAAGAGTCTAAAAAGATTATAGAAAAGTCAATAAAGCTAAGACCTGGTTCTTTGAAAAGGTAAACAAAATTGACAAACTTTTAGCCAGACTAAGAAAAATAGAGAGAATGCTCTGACAAAATCAGAAATGAAAGAGAAGAAATAGCAATGAAAACCACAGATATACAAAGGATTATGAGAGAATATTATGAACAGCTATACACCAACAATTAGACAACCTAGAAAAAATGGACAAATTCTTAGATTCTTATAACCTTCAAAAACTAAATCATGAATAGAAAACCTGAATAGGCCTACCACTAGTAAAGAGACTGAAACAGTAATAAAAAAATCTTACCAACCGCCCTCAAAATTCCAGGATCAGATGGCTTTACAGGTGAATTTTACCAAACATTCAAGGATTTAATACATATATCTCTCAAACTCTTCCAAAAAAAACTGAAGAGGAGAAAACATTTCCTAACTCATTTTATGAGGCCAACATTACCATGATACCAAAATCATTCAGGGGCAATACAACAAAAGAAATTACAGTCCAATATCTCTGATGAATGTAGATGTAAAAAATCTCAATAAAATGTTAGCAAACTGAATTCAACAATGCATTAAAGGGATCATATATCACTATCACGTGGCTTTTATTCCAGGTATGCAAGGATGGCTCAACATCCACAAATCAATCAATGTGATACACCATATTAACAAAATGAAGGATAAAAATCATACGATCATCTAAATAGATGAATAAAAATCATTTGACAATATTTAAGGCTCTGGGAAGATGGCAGACTAGTAGGATATGAGACTCACCTACTCCCACGAATACATTGCGAAATGCACCTACATGTGGAACTATTTGCACAGAAAATTTGCTAAAAACTCACAAAATAAAAAAATCACTTGAAGACAAATGAAAATAATGAAATTACCTTAGGATTATGATAGAGCAAGAAAAACTTCACAAAACTGGATAGGACAAAAGAAAGAAGAAAGAAGAAAAAAAAGAGAACAGAAAATACATGAGCTTGGACCTGCACCCCTAGGAGGGAGCTGGAAAGAGGAAAATCTCCTGCACCATGAGAATTCCCCCCACCAGCAAGGAGATCAGCCAGGACAGAGGAGGAAATCTAGATAACTGGAGTGAAGAAGGTAAAATGGAAACAATCTTCCACAAATGGTCACTGCTATAGCAACCATGTGCAGGTGCCAGCAGGTGTCGGGAACTAAAATTCTGGCCTTAAGAGATCAGACTCAAAGAGAGAGCTGGGACTAGCTATGTAGGAAAAGACTTGGGTTGACCATGCAAAAAAAGCCTGGAAGGACTAGAGTATAGAGTGACCACACTTGAAGGCATAAGCTGAGGCAACCCAGTCCGGCTTAGAAGCTAGGTGCCATTGTTTGGAGCTGCCAGAGGGATCCACCACTATAGCCTTGTGCCCTGCATGCACTCCCAGGCTGTAAGATACTCTCTGCTTCAGCTCTGGGAGCCAGTCAGCAGAAGCAGCTGCCTAACAACAACTGGGAAGCAGTCCCGCCCTTAGGGCTACAAAAAACTTGGAGCAGGTGGAGAGAATAACACAACTTTTGGGGCTCCTGTCAGTGGCCCCACACTAACAGCACCTGTTCTGTACCAGAAGAGCTGGGAGAGGGCCACCAGCACACATTCTCTGCCCAATGGGGAAAAGCACAAGCTCTGCAGTGTTGGACAGTGGCTCTGCAGGGGCTCCCTCTAGTGGCACCCAACCCAGGCCAAAAGAGCCGAGAGAGTGCACTCGCTGTGGAAGCTGCAAACTGCCCACCCAGAAAAGCATAAGTTCTGCCCAGTGGCCTTGTGGGGGCCCACACCAGTGATGCTCCTTGCATGCCAAGGGAGTCATGGGAGGCCTACTGGTTCACATTCTGATCATTGGCAGCTGCAGAGACCACTCTGGCCAGGAGCCTGGCAGGGGAGGGACTGCCAGAAGTGCATGTCCTGCAGCTCCAGAGAGCCTTTTAGCAACAGTTAGGCAGTAGCCCCCTACCCTTGGGGCTACAGAGAGAGATCCTTAGAGTGTCCAAACAAGGGGAGTGACTGCAGAACAGTGCCTGCCCCTATAGAGAGCAGTTCCAAGAGCCTCCCCAGCAATGTCAGCAGCTTATGACATTGCCAGCTATAGGAAATAGTCCTGAGAGTTACCTGGTAGCAGGACAGGTTGCAGGAGCCATTGCTGCCCCTGCATGCCACAGAAGCAATCCTGTGAACTGAGAATCATTGCCACCTTCCTCACATACTCCATCCCTAGAAGCTACCCAGCCCCAAGAAAGGTAGTGTGATCCTGCTGCTCCCATCATGTGCTCTAGGTACATGTGAGCCACTACCACCCCCGAGAACTCCAGGACTGGGTACCTGCTGCTGCATCTACATATCTGGTGTCACGGGGATGATAAACAGAAAGGTAGACATTATGAGATGACAAAGAAGTAGCTTTCAGACGAAAGAACAAGACAAACACACACAAAAACAACTAAATGATGAGGAGATAGGCAATCTACCTGAAAAAGAATTCAGAGTGATGATAGTAAAGATGATCCAATATATTGGGGGGGGGGAATGGAAACACAGATTGAAGAGTTAAAAGAAATTTTTAACAAAGAGCTAGTGGATTTAAAGAGCAAGAACACTAAGATGGATAGCACAATATCTGAAATGAAAAATACACAAGGAGGTATCAATAGCAGGATAATGGAGAAAGAAGAATGAATAAGTGAGGTGAAAGACAGAGGGGTGGAAATCACTGCCACAGAAAAGAACAAAGAAAAAAAGAATGAAAAGAACTGAGGAAGGAATTGTTGACCTCTGGGACAACAATAAACAGACCAACATTTGCATCATAGGGATTCCAGAAGGAGAAGAAAGAGAAAAGGACCAGAGAAAACATTTGAAAAGATTATAGCCAAAAATTTCTCTAATATGGGAAAGGAAACACTCACTCAAGATGAAGAAGCAGAGAATCTCATGCAGGATAAATCCAAGGAGAAACACAGAAAGACACATACTAATTAAGCTGAAAAAAATTAATTACAAAGAAAAAATACTAAAAACCACAAGGAAAAAACAACAAATAACATACAAGAGAAACCCCATAATGATAACAGCTAATGTTTCAGCAGAAAATCTACAAGCCAGAAGGGAGTGGTGAGATATATTTGAGGTGATGAAGAGGAGGAATCTAGAACCAAGAGTACTCTACCCAGAAAAGCTCTCACTCAGATTTGATGGAGAGATTAAAAGCTTTTCAAACAAGCAAAAGCTAAGAGAATTCAGCACCTCCAAACCAGCTCTACAACTACTAAAGGAACTTCTCTAAGCAGAAAAGGAAAAACCACAATTAGATACAAGAATATTACAAATGAAAAGCTTTCTGATGAAGGTAAAGATAATATAAAAGTAGGAAATCACCCATTGATAAATACGACATCAAGACTAGCAAGCATGAGAAGAAGAGGACAAATGCAAAACATTGAAAAATGCATTTGAAATTAAGAGACAAGCAACCAGAAACAAATCTGCACACATATAGATGGTTATATCAAAATATAATTGGGAACCACAAATAAAAATACTATAATGGACACACAATAAAAGCGAAAAATCACCCCAAACATAACACTAAAGATGGTTTGAAAAGAGAAGGCAACAAAAGAGGAAGGGGAAAAAAAAGACCCAAAATAACAATCCAAAAAATTAAGAAAATGGCAATAAGTACAAACTTATCCATAATTACACTGAATGTAAATGGATTAAGTGCTCCAATTAAAAGACATAGATACAAAAACCAGACCCCTATGAATGCTGCTTACAAGAGCCCCACTTCAGATCTGAGGACACATACAAACTTAAAGTGAGGGGATGGAAGAAAGTATTACATGCAAATGGAAATCATAGAATAGTGGGTGTAGGAATACTCATATCAGACAAAATGGATTTTAAAATAAAGAAAGTCACAAGAGACAAAGAAGAACATTACATAATGATTAAAGGATCAATCCAAGAAGATATAACCATTTTAAACACATATGCACCCAACATAAGAGCACCACAATATATAAGGCAACTGCTAATAGCCATAAAGAGAGAAATCAACAATAACACAATAATAGTGGGGGACATTAATACCCCATTTATAGCAGTGAACTGTTCATCCAGACAGAATATCAAGGAAACACAAACCTTAAATGACACACTATACCAAATAGACTTAACTAATACCTATAGAACTTTCCACCCCAAAGCAGCAGAATATACTTTCTTCTTGAGTGCACAGGGAGCATTCTCCAGGATAGATAACATCTTAGGACACAGATCAAGTCTTGGTAAGTTTAAAAAAATGAAATCATTTCAAACATTTTCTCTGACCACAGTGCTATGAGACTAGAAACCAACTACAAGAAAAAAAGCACCAAACTCCACAAACTCCTGGAAGATAAACAATATGCTACTAAACAACCAATGGATCATTGAAGAAATAAAAAGGAAATTAAAACATACTTACAGACAAATGACAATGAAGATACAACAATCCAAAACCTATGGGACATAGCAAAAGCAGTTCTGAGATGAAAGTTTATAGCAATATAATCATATCTCAGGAAAAAATAAAAAACTAAAATAAACAACCTAACCTTACACCAAAAACCTCTAGAGAAGGAAGAACAGAAAAAGCCCAAATTTAGCAGAAGAAAACAAATCATAAAGATTAGAGCATAAATTAATAACATGGAGACAAGGAAAACAATAGAGAAAAGCAATGAAACAAAAGCTGGTTCTTTGAAAGATCAACAAAATTGATAAACCCTTAGTCAGACTCATCAAGAAAAGAAGAGTGTTCAAATCAATAAAATTAGAAATGAAAAAGTAGAAGTTACAACTGACACCACAGAAATACATAGGATCATAAGAGACTACCATGAGCAACTGTATACCAATAAAATGGACAACCTAGAAGAAACAGACAGATCCTTACAAAGGTACGACCTACCACAACTGAAACAGAAAGAAATACAAAATATGAATAGGCCAATCACAAGCACTGAAATTGAAAATGTGACTAAAAAAACTTCCAAAAAACAAAAGTCCAGGGCCTGATGGCTTCATGGCAAATTCTATCAGACATTCAGAGAAGAGGTAACACCTATTCTTCGAAATTCTTCCAAAAATTTGCAGAAGGAACACTCCCAAGCTCATTCTATGAAGCCACCATTACCCTGATACAAAAACCAGACAAAGATACCACAAAAAAGAAAATTACAGTCCAGTATCACTGATGAACATAGATGCAAATATCCTCAACAAAATATTAGCAAACCACATACAGATATACTTTAAAAAGATCATATACCATGATCAAGTAGGATTTATCCCAGGGAGGTAGAGATTCTTAAAAATCCACAAATCAATCAATCACAAACTGAAAAATAAAAACCATATAATCATCTCAATAAATGCAGAAAAAGCTTTTGACAAAAGTCAACATTTATTCCTGATAAACAATCTCCAGAAAGTGGCAGAGAGGGGAACTACCTCAACATAATAAAAGCCATATAAGACAAACCCGCAGCTAACATCACTTCCAATGGTGAAAAACTGAAAGGATTTCCACTAAGATCAGGAACAAGACAAGGATGTCCACTTTCACAACTGTTATTGAACATAGTTTTGGAAGTCCTAGCCATGACAATCAGAGAAGGAAAAGAAATAAAAGGAATCCAAATTGGAAAGAAAGAAGTAAAACTATCACTGTTTGCAGATGATATGATAATCTATCCAGAACATCCTAAAAACTCTACCAGAAAACTATTAGAGTTCATCAATGAATTTGGTAAAGTAGCAGGATACAAAATTAATACACAGAAATTGATTGCATTTCTATATATTAACAATGAAAGATCAGAATGAGAAATTAGGGAAACCATCCCATTAACCATCACAACAAAAAGAATAAAATACCTAGGAATTAACCTACCTGAGAAACAAAAACCTGTACTCTGAAAACTGTAAGACACAGATGAAACAAATCAAAGACGACCCAAATAGATGGAAAGATATAACATGCTCTTGGATTGGAAGAACCAATATTGTAAAAATGGCTATACCACCTAAGGCAATCTACAGATTCAATGCAACCTCTATCAAATTACCAATGACATTGTACACAGAACTAGAACAAAATACTTTAAATTTTCTATGGAAACACAAAAGACCCAAATAAGTAAAGCAATATATATTTTTTCTGTTTTCCCACTGTACAGCAAAGGGATCAAGTTATCCTTACATGTATACATTACAATTACATTTTTTCCCCCACACTTTCTTCTGTTGAAACATGAGTATCTAGACAAAGTTCTCAATGCTATTCAGCAGGATCTCCTTGTAAATCTATTCTAAGTTGTGTCTGATAAGCCCAAGCTCCCGATCCCTCCCACTCCCTCCCCCTCCCATCAGGCAGCCACAAGTCTTTTCATGACTTTCTTTTCTGTGGAGATGTTCATTTGTGCTGGATATTAGATTCCAGTTATAAGTGATATCATATGGTATTTGTCTTTGTCTTTCTGGCTCATTTCACTCAGTATGAGATTCTCTAGTTCCATCCATGTTGCTGCAAATGGCATTATGTCATTCTTTTTTATTGCTGAGTAGTATTCCATTGTGTATATATACCACCTCTTCCGAATCCAATCATCTGTCGATGGACATTTGGGTTGTTTCCATGTCTTGGCTATTGTGAATAGTGCTGCAATGAACATGCGGGTGCACGTGTCTCTCTTAAGTTGAGTTTTGTCCGGATAGATGCCCAAGAGTGGGATTGCGGGGTCATATGGAAGTTCTATGTATAGGTTTCTAAGGTATCTCCAGACTGTTCTCCATAGTGGCTGTACCAGTTTACATTCCCACCAACAGTGCAGGAGGGTTCCCTTTTCTCCACAGCCCCTCCAGCACTTGTTATTTGTGGATTTATTAATGATGGCCATTCTGACTGGTGTGAGGTGATATCTCATGGTAGTTTTGATTGGCATTGCTCTTATAACCAGCGATGTTGAGCATTTTTTCATGTGTTTGCTGGCCATCTGTATATCTTCCTTGGAGAACAGTCTGCTTAGGTCTTTTGCCCATTTTTCCATTGGCTGATTGGCTTTTTTGCTGTTGGGTTGTATACGTTGTTTGTATATTCTAGAGATTAAGCCCTTGTCGGTTGCATCATTTGAAACTGTTTTCTCCCATTCTGAAAGTTGTCTTTTTGTTTTCTTTTGGGTTTCCTTTGCTGTGCAAAAGCTTTTCAGTTTGATGAGGTCCCATGGGTGTATTTTTGCTCTAATTTCGATTGCTTTGGGAGACTGACCTGAGAAAATATTCATGATGTTGATGTCAGAGAGTGTTTTGCCTATGTTTTCTTCTAGGAGTTTGATGGTGTCCTGTCGTATATTTAAGTCTTTCAGCCATTTTGAGTGTATTTTGGTGCGTGGTGTGAGGGTGTGTTCTAGTTTCATTGCTTTGCATGCAGCTGTCCAGGTTTCCCAGCAATGCTTGCTGAATAGACTTTCTTTTTCCCATTTTATGTTCTTGCCTCCCTTGTCAATGATTAATGGACCATAGGTGTCAGGGTTTATTTCTGGATTCTCTATTCTGTTCCATTGGTCTGTCTGTCTGTTTTGATACCAGTACCACACTGTTTTGATGACTGTGGCTTTGTAGTATTTCTTGAAGTCTGGGAGAGTGATGCCTCCTGCTTGGTTTCTGTTTCTCAGGATTGCTTTGGCGATTCTGGGTCTTTTGTGGTTCCATCTAAATGTTTGGATTGTTTGTTCTAGTTCTGTGAAAAATGTCCTGGGTCATTGGATAGGGATTGCATTGAATCTGTAGATTGCTTTGGGTAGTATGGCCGTTTTTACAATATTGATTTTCCCAATCCAGGAACATGGAATATCTTTCCATTTCTTTACATCTTCTTTGATTTCTTTGATGAAAGTTTTATAGTTCTCGGCACATAGGTCCTTTACTTCCTTGGTCAGGTGTATTCCGAGGTATTTGATTTTGTGAGGTGCAATTTTAAAAGGTATTATATCTTTGTATTCCTTTTCTAATATTTCATTGCTGGTATACAGAAATGCAACTGACTTCTGAGTGTTAATCTTATATCCTGCTACTTTGCTGAATTTATTAATCAGTTCAAGTAGCTTTTGGGTTGAGTCCTTCGGGTTTTCTATGTATAGTATCATGTCATCTGCATACAGTGACAGTTGTATCTCTTCTCTTCCTATATGGATGCCTTTTATTTCTTTTGTGTGTCTAATTGCTGTGGCTAGGACTTCCAAAACTATGTTGAAGAGCAGTGGTGAGAGTGGGCATCCCTGTCTCGTTCCAGATTTGAGTGAGGAGGCTTTCAGTTTTTCCCCATTGAGGATTATATTTGCTGTGGGTTTATCATAAATGGCTTTGATTATATTCAGGAATGTTCCCTCTATACCCACTTTGGCGAGGGTCTTGATCATGAATGGATGTTGGACTTTGTCAAACGCTTTTTCTGCGTCTATTGAGATGATCATATGATTTTTGACTTTTTTTTGGTTAATGTGGTGTATGATGCTGATTGATTTGCGTATGTTGAACCATCCTTGTGAACCTGGGATGAACCCAACCTGGTCATGGTGTATAATTTTTTTGGTATGTTGTTGGATTCGGTTGGCTAAGATTTTGTTGAGAATTTCTGCATCTATATTCATCAATGATATTGGGCGACAGTTTTCTTTTTTGGTGGTATCTCTGTCTGGTTTTGGAATGAGGGTGATGGTGGCATCATAGAATGTCTTTGGGAGTATTCCTTCTTCTTCAACCTTTTGAAAGAGTTTAAGGAGGATGGGCACCAATTCCTCTTTATATGTTTGATAGAATTCACCTGTGAAGCCGTCTGGTCCTGGACTTTTATTTGTCGGGAGTGATTTTATGACCTCTTCAATTTCATTTCTAGTGACCGGTCTGTTCAGTTGGTCTGTTTCTACTTGATTCAGTTTTGGCAGGCTGTAAGATTCTAGAAAATTGTCCATTTCTTCCAGATTGTCAAACTTGTTGCCATATAGTTGTTCATAGTTAAGGTGATAATTGATAGATGATTATTTATTGCCATTTGAACCTTGTGTTCCAGTTGATTCTATGGTTCTCCATTATTCCTTTTTTTTTTTTTTTTTGGTTGGATGGTCTCCTGTTATTATCTTCTTGAGTGTTTTGTTTTGTTTCTTCATTTTTGTGAATGCAATATTTGGTTTTGGCTTGTGGTTGTCCTGTTTTTTAAGTGTGCTAACCCCTTCCCATAATTGTGTGTTTTAGCCTGATGGTCCTGTAAGTTCAAACACTTCACTAGTATATTAAAATTAAGAAGAGAATCATACAAACAAACAAAAAGGGTTATTTATTTCCTAACATCCCTTGCCCACATTTTACGGTTTTGATGATTCTTTTGTATTTTTTTCTTTTTAATTTTATTCTGTTTGAAGCTACTTCATGATTAAATCTGTATGCTGGCTTATTTGAGTGACTGCTCTCTGATTGTGGTTTCCTCAGTCCTAGTTCTTCCTCTTATTATTTTTCTTTTCTTTTCTTTTCTTTTTTCTTCCCTTTCCTTCCTTTCTTTTTGGTTTAGAGAAGCCCTTTCAATTTTTCCTTTAACCTGGGTTTTGTGTTGCTGTATTCTTTAAGTTTTTGTTTGTTGGAGAAAAATGTTATTTCCCCTTCTATTTTAAATGATATTCTTGCTGGGTAGAGTATTCTAGGTTGCATATTTTTTTCCTTTTAGCACTTTAAATATCTCTTGCGATTCCCTCCTGGCCTGTAGTGTTTCTGTAGAGAAATCGGCTGATATTCTTTTGGGGGTTCCCTTGTAGGTAACATTCTGTTTTTCTCTTGCTGCCCTTAGGATCCTCTCTTTATCACTAACTTTTGCCATTTTTATTATGATGTGTCTTGGTGTGGGTCTATTTGGGTTCAGTCTGTTTGGGTCCCTCTGTGCTTCTTGTATCTTGAACCCAGTATCCTTTAGATTTGGGAAGTTTCCATCGATAATTTCTTCAAATATATTTTCCATTCCCTCATTTTTTCTACTCCTTCTGGAATTCCTATTATGCGTAGATTGGCCCACTTTATAATATCCCATAGGTCTCTTATATTGCTTTCCAGTTTTTTGATTCGGTTTTCTGTCTGTTGACTGGATTAAGTGATTTCCATTATTCTACCTTCCATGTCACTGATTCGTTCTTCTGCATTATTCATTCTGGTTTTTACTGCCCTTAGTTCAGTTTGCATCTCTGCAAATGAGTGTTCTAGTTTTTCTTGACTCCTCCTTATATGTTCTAGTTCCTTTCTGAGGGTATCTGCATTACTGTTCCTATCTTCTCTTAATTCCTTCATTATTTTCACTATTTCTCTTTTGAACTCCAGGTCTGTCAGACTGCAGAGATCTGTTTCATTGTTGACCGTTTTAGGTGAGTTCTCCTGTTGGTTTGACTGGGGGTGGTTTCTCAGCTTCTTCATCTTGCTTGTTGTTTTCTTTCTCCTGAGGGAGTTGTACTCTCCGTGATTGGGCAGTGTTTGCCTTGTCACTGCCGTGGAATATTTCCTGAGGGCTGGCGTTGTTGGTCAATCTTCTTTGAGGCAGTGTGGCTTTTCTGGAGTGTTGTTGGGGCTAACAGTGTTTCTTTGAAGCAAAGGAGGACTTCCTGAGGGCAGACAGGACTGGGAGGTCCACACCACGATGGTAGCAGATTTCACTTGGTCATGCAGAGCTTGCTCTGGTGTTTTTAGGCTGTGGGGTTCTTGCAGGGGGTTGGCGGTGTTGGGCAGCTGTTCCTCAGGAGTGCAGCACCCCCTGGGGGCTGGAGCAGCTATCTGGGTCACTGAGAACCTAAGAGGCTCTTCCCTAGGGCAGCCCAACTCAGAAGGATGGCCTGAGAATGTAGGCGGATCTTTTCGCAGTCTGGCCAAGCTTGTTGCAGCTTTTCTTGGCTGCAGGGGCTCTTCTAGGGGGCTGGTGGTGCTGAGCAGCTATTCTGCGGGAGTGGGGCACTCCCTGGGGGCTTGGGCGAGTAGCAGGGCCGCTGAAAACCCAAGAGGCTCCTCCCCAGGGTAGCCCAACTCAGAAAGACCGTCTGAGATCTTTTTACGGCTCAGCCAAGCTTGAGCGAAGCAATATTGAAAAGAAAAAACAGAACTGGAGGAATCGGCCTTCCTGACTTCAGGTTATACTACAAAACTAAAATAATCAAAACAATATGATACTGGCACAAAAACAGAAATATAGATCATTGGAACAGGATAGAAAGCCCAGAAATCAACCCAAACACCTACGGTCATCTAATCTATCACAAAAGAGGCCAAGAATATACAGTGTAGAGGAGTTCCTGTCGTGGCGCAGTGGTTAACGAATCCGACTAGGAACCATGAGGTTGCAGGTTTGGTCCCTGCCCTTGCTCAGTGGGTTAATGATCCGGCGTTGCTGTGAGCTGTGGTGTAGGTTGCAGACGCGGCTTGGATCCTGCATTGCTGTGGCTCTGGCGTAGGCCGGTGGCTACAGCTCCGATTCAACCCCTAGCCTGGGAACCTCCATATGCCGCTGGAGCGGCCGATGAAATAGCAACAACAACAACAACAAAGACAAAAGACAAAACAAAACAAAACAAAAAGAATATACAGTATAGGAAAGACAGTCTCTTCAATAAATGGTGCTGGAACAATTGGACAGGTACTTGCAAAAGAATGAGATTAGAAATTCTCTACCACCATACACAAAAATAAACAAAATGGATTAAAGAGCTAAATATAAGGCCAGCTACTATAAAACTCCTAGAGGAAAACATAGGCAGAAAACTCTTTGACATAAATCACAGCAACATCTTTTTTGATCCACCTCCTAGAATAGTGATAATAAAGACACAAATAAACCAATGGGACCTAATTAAACTCAAATCTTTGCATAGCAAAGGAAAGCATTAAAAAATGAAAGCAACCCACAGAATGGGAAAAAACATCCTTGCAAATGAGGCAACTGACAAATGATTAATCTCCAAAATATACAAATAACTCATTCAACTCATCAACAACAAAAAACCCTATCAAAAAATGGGCAGAAGACCTAAAGAGACATTTCTCCAAAGACACACAAATGGCCAATAAGCACATGAAAAAATGCTCAACATCACTAATTATTAGATAAATGCAAATCAAAACTACAATGAGATACCACCTCACACCAGTCATAATGGCTATCATTAACAAGTCAACAAACAACAAATGCTGGAGAGAGGGTAGAGGAAAGGAAACACTCCTTCACTGTTGGTGGGAATGTAAATTGGTACAATCACTGTGGAAAACAGTATGGAGGTGCCTCAGAAAACTCAATATAGAATGGCCATATGATCCAGCAATCCCCCTCAGGGGCATATATCTGGACAAAACTTTCATTCACAAAGATACATGTACCGCTATATTCTTTGCAGCACTATTTACAAAAGCCAAGACATGGAAACAACCCAAATGTTCATCAAAAGATGAATGAATTAAGAAGTTGTGGTACTTATGTACAATGGGCTACTATTCAGCCTTAAAAAGGGCAAAATAATGCCATTTGCAGCAACATGATGGAAGTAGAGATTCTCATACTAAGTGAAGTAAGTCAGAAAGAGAAAGACAAACACCATATGATATCACTTATATGTGAAGTCTTAAATATGGCACAGATTATTTATCTACAAAACAGAAACAGATCCTGGACATGGAGACCAGATTGGTGTTTGCCATGGAGGAAGCGAGAGAGAAGGGGACGACTGGGGAGTTTGGGGTTGGTAGATGCAAACTATTACTTTTAGAACTGATAAGTAATGGGGTTCTACTGTATAGCACAGGGAACTGTGCCCAGTCTCTTTGGTTAGAACCTGATAGAAGATAGTATGAAAAAAAAAAAGAATGTGTGTGTGTGTGGCTGGGTTAATTTGCTGTATAGCAGAAATTGAAGGAACATTGTAAATCAACTATACTTTAATAAAAAATAAACATGAAAGGAAAAGATTCAAGGCCCATACATAATAAAAAAAATAACTCTCTAAAATATGTATACAAGGAATTTATCTCAACAAAATAAAGGCTACATACATATGATATACCCACAGTGAACACCATACTCAATGATGAAAAACAAAAAGCTATCCATGTAAGATCAGAAACAAGACAAAATGTCTACTCCTGCCACTCAAGAAAAAGAAATGAAAGACATCCAAATTCAAAACAAGAAATAAAACTGTCATTATTTGTGGATGACATAATTTTTAAATAGAGAAACCTAAAGACTCAACAACAAAAAAAAACCATTAGACTTTATAAATGAACTTAATAAATGTGCAGGATGCAAAAATGAATATACAAAATCTCTTCCATTTCTATTCACTGACAACAAACTAGCAGTAAAAGAAATTAAAAAAACCAAAGAATAAAATACCTCTGAGTAAATTTAACCAAGGAGATGAAAGACCTATACATTGAGAACAATAAGACATTTTTGAAAGAAATTGAGAAAGACACTAGGAAACGGAGAGATACTTCATATTCATATATTGGGAGAATTAATACTGTTTAAACGTCAATAACTCCTAAATCAATCTATAGATTCAATGCAGTCTCTATCAAAATCACATAACATTTTTTCACAGAAATAGGACAAAAATTCTAAAATTTATATAGAAACACACAAAAAAACCTATATAGCAAAAGCAATCCTGAGAAAAGAAAACAATGCTGAAAGTATCACACCCTTTGATTTCAAATTATATTACAAAACTATAGTAATCAAAACAGCACAGTATTGTCAGAAAAACAGACACATAGATAAATGAAACAGAATTTAGAGCCCAAGAATAAACCCACACTTTTATACAAACAATCCATTTATGACAAAGGAGCAAATAAAAACAATAGAGAACGAATAGTGTCTTCAATAAATGGTACTATTTATTGTGGAGAACTGGGTTGCCACATATAAAAGAATGAAACTAGAACACAATCTCACATCATACACAAAAATAAACTCAAAATAGGTTAAAGATTTGAGTCAAGAGTTCCTGTAGTGGCTCAGTGGTAACAAGCCTGACTAGGATCCATGGGGACACAGTTCAATCCCTGGCCCTGCTCAGTGGGTTAAGGATCCAAGGTTGATGTGAGATGCAGAATAGGTCACAGGCACATCTTGGACCTGGCATTGCTGTGGCTGTGGCTTAGGTTGGCAGCTACAGCCCTGATTGGACCTCTAGCCTGAGAACATCCATATGCCGTGGGTGCAGTCCTAAAAAAACCAAACCAAACCAAACAAAAAGACTTGAGTCTTTAAGTCTTTTAAGACCTTGAAACCATAAAATTCTAGAACAAAACAGGATTTACACACTTTGACATCAGTCGCAGCAACATCTCTCCCCAGGCAAGGGCAACGAAGGCAAAAACTAACAAAAGAGACTATATCAAACTAGAAAGCTTCTGCACAGCAAAGGAAACCATCAATAAAACTAAAAGACAACCTACCAAGTAGAAGACATTTGAAAATTTTATATAAGGAGGTAAATACCAAAAATATATAGAGAACTCATCAACTCAACAACAACAAAACAAACAACCCCATTAAAAATAAGCAGAGGAACTACAGATATTTTTCCAAAGAAGACATACAAATGGCCAACAGGAACATGAAAAGATGTTCGACATTACTAATTATTAGGGAAATGCAAATCAGAACCACAATGAGATTTCATATTATGCTAGTTAGAATGGCTATTATAAAAAATGGAAGAAATATCAACTGTTAGAGAAGATGTGGGGAAAAAGGAATCCAATACACTGCTGGTGGAATGTAAAATGGTGCAGTCACTATAGGAAACAAAATAGAGATTCCTCAAATAATTGAGAACAGAGCTATCAAATAATCCAGTTATTACACTTCTGGGTATTTATCCAAAGAATACAAAACACTAATTCAAAAGACACTTGTGCCCCTGTGTTCACTGCAGCATTACTTACAATAGCCAAAATATGGAAACAACCAAAGTGCCTATCAACAGATGAATGAGTGGAAAAGATGTAGTATATACATATATATATATATATATATATATGTAGTATACCATGTATATATAAATATATAAAGTACCATATATATTATATATATGTAATATAGTGGGGTATTGATAAGCCAGAAAATTTTCCATTTGGAATTACATGGATAGACCTTGAGGGTATCATGTTAAGTGACATAAGTCAGACAAAGACAAATGCCATATGATTTCACTCATATATGGACTATAAAAAGAAAAAAAATGAACTGAGCAAAAACAAGCACATAAATACAGAGCACAAAGTAGTTGTGCCAGAGTAGAAGGGGGTTAGAAGGGAAAAATGGGTAAAGATGGTCAAATGTATGGTAATGGATGGGAACAAAAGTTTTGGTGGAGAGTATGGTGTAGTGTATACAGAAATCAAAATACAATGTTGTACATATGAAACATATAATGTTATAAACAAATTATCACCTCAATAAATTTTTTAAAAATTTCTAAATGATCCATAGGTTTAAGAGGAATCTCAGGGAGTTCCCTTGTGGTGCAGAGGATTAAGGATCTGGAACTGTCACTGCTGCAGCTAGGGTAGCTGCTGTGGTATGGGTGTGATCCTGGCATGGGAATTTCTGCATGCCACTGGCATGGCCAAAAAATAGAGAGGAATCTCAAGAGAAATTTTTACGTATTTTTAACTAAATGAAAATGAAAATTCATCTGATCCAAATTTGTGTAGCATATAAACACTGGTTAGATGGCAATTTATAGCTTTAAATATATTAAAAATAAGAATAATCTAAAATGAATAACCTGTTTCCCCCTTAGTAAACTAGAGAAACAAAAGTTAATTAAACCTAAGACAAAAAGAAGAAAAATAATTTTAAAGTGGTACAGAAATCAATGAAATCGAATACAGGAAATACCAGATAAATTAATACAACCAAAAGTCGATTCTTTGAAACAATCAGAAAAAATGATAAAACTTCTAGCCTGGTCAACCATAAGAGAGGACATAAAACATCAATGTCAGGAATAAAAGAGGGTCCATCATCACTGATTCTAAGACATTAAAATGATAACAAGGGGCATTAAAATGATAACAAGTGTCTATGAACAATCTATGCTCACAAATTTGATATCTTAGGTGAAATGGACCAATTCCTTGAAAATTCACTCAAGGAGCTATAGATAACTTGATTAGTCCTATATCTGAAATAAATTGAATACGAAATTTAGAACTTTTTTGTTTTTATTTTTTTGCTTTTTAGTGCTGCACACCCCCCCTCCCCGGCATGTAGATGTTCCCAGCCTATGGGTCTAATCAGAGTTACAGCTGCTGGCCCACACCATAGCCACAACAACGCAAGATCCGAGCCACATCTATGACCTACACCACAGCTCACAGCAATGCCAGATCCTTAACCCACTGAGCAAGGCCAGGGATCGAACCTGCAACCTCATGGTTCCTAATCAGATTTGTTTCTGCTGCGCAATGATGGGAACTCCAGAAATTTTTTTAATGGAAGAAGAAGTCTGGCCAAGATGGTTTTACTGAAGAGTTATAACAAATATTTAAGGATGAAAGAACATTAGTTCTACACAATTCTGTTCAGAAAATATGTATTGTGTTGATATGGTATAAAATCTCAAATTTTTCATCAGCATAGTTAGTAAAAATGAACAGATTATCTGGAAGCTGTAGGACAACTTCAAGTTTCCTAACATATGTATAATAATGATTCCTAAAGGAAAAGTCATAAAAATAACTGAAGAAATAAAGGCCAAAAATTTTCCAAGCCTGTTTGAAAAGTATGTACTCACAGACACTGGAGGATCAACAAACTCCAACTATAAGGAACATGAAGAGAACTGCATAAATGTCCATCAAAATAAAATTACTCGAGAGTATCTATAAGAGAGAAATCTTTAACACAGAGAAAAAAAGTCATATTACATTAAGAAAAACACAGAGTTCCCATTGTGGCACAGCAGAAACAAATCTGACCAGGAAGAATGAGTTGCAGGTTTGGTCCCTGGCCTCGCTCAGTGGGTTAAGGATCCAGAGTTGCTATGATCTGTGGTGTAGATCACAGACGCGGCTCTGATCTAGCATTGCTGTGGCTGTGGTGTAGGCCGGCAGCAACAGCTCCGATTGGACCCTTAGACTGGGAACCTCCACATGCTATAGGTGCGGCCCTAAAAAGCAAAAAAAAAAAAAAAAAAGATAGAAAAGAAAGAAAAAAGAGAAAAGAAAAACACAGATGCGTATGTTAGCAGATTTCTTGTCAAAAAATTTGCAAGTGAAAAGACAGGAAAGCAACATTTTTAAAATGGTGAAAGGAAATTGTCATATTCAAAATCTGTGCTAGGCAAGGAGAGCTTTCAAGTAAGAAGGTAATGAAGCTCCCGTTGTGACTCCATGGGTTAAGGACACGATCTTTTCTCTGTGGCTGAGGTTGCAGGTTCTAATCCTAGCATCACTCTGTGGGTTAAGGATCCGGTGTTGCTACAAGCTGCAGCATCAGTTGCAGATTAGCTTGGATCTGGAGTTGCTGTGGCTGTGGCATGGGCCCCAGCTGCAGGTCTGATTTGACCCTTATCCTGGGAACTTCCATATGCCACAGGTGTGGCCGTAAAAAGGAAAAAAGGCAAAATAATGGTTTTTTAAACATTCAAAAACTCAAATAATTAATTACCAGAAAGCTGTAAGAAATATTGAAGTCCTTTAGTCAGGGCAAAATGTTACCAGATGTAAAAATATTATCAACTATTTAAAACTAATAATACATGATTGGGAGTTCCCGTCGTGGCTCAGTGGTTAATGAATCCGACTAGGAACCATGAGGTTGCGGGTTCAATCCCTGGCCTTGCTCAGTGGGTTAAGGCTCTGGCGTTGCTGCGAGCTGTGGTGTAGGTCGCAGACATGGCTCGGATCCCACGTTGCTGTGGCTGTGGCATAGGCCGGCAGCTACAGCTCTGATTAGACCCCTAGCCTGGGAACCTCCATATGCTGCGGGAGAGGCCCTAGAAAAGGCAAAAAGACAAAAAAAAAGAAGGTAAAAATAATAATGCATGATTGGGATTGCAACATACATATTATAAGTAAAATATATGGCAAAAGTAGCACAAAGGTCAGGAGAGGAGAAAGGAAGTATACTATTGTAATGCTCAAATGTGAAGTTAGTGATGTCCCTTGAAATTATACATTGAAAGTGATAAGATAAAAATGTATAATATAAACCTTAAAACAACCAGTGAATTTATGAAACAATGGAGGAGACATTTGATAGGGGTATGTTATGGGCTTTGAGTCATTAAAGATTCCACCTAGGATGAGCCCAACAGTTTGATGGAAGTCAACATGATGAATGAGTCCAATTGTGAGGCTGAAATCAACACTGAGAATGAGTCCAGCTAAAGTTCTAAAATCATTATCAGGAGTGAGTTCAGATGTTGAGATTGACCGTCAGTTCATAACAGAATTTAATGAAATGTGAGACCATGGACCTCAATATGTTTGTAATAATTTGGAGTTGAATTTAAGACCTTGAGACATAATGCTTCATTCATCACTAAATCCTAGAAATGTATGAATGTATTTGTATAAAGAGGAGCAGAATGACTAAAAAGAGGCTGCTATTTTATCATCATACTGAAAATGTAATAATCCCCACATATGACTTTTCATTGCCCTGTCAACAGTGATCTGACGTATATATTGAGAGACAAGATCTGGGAACTGGGATATTAATTCAAGATGCTTAAACAATGTGGCACGCTGCAATTATATGCAGTGCCTCCCGGGCTGTGTGAATCCTTTGTGAATATTACTTTTGTTTATTTATTTATTTATTTTTATGGCCTCACCTGCAGCATATTGAAGTTCTCTGGCCAGGGGTTGAATAGGAGCTGCACCTGCTTGCCTAGGCCACAGCCACAGCAACACAGGATTCAAGCAACATCTGCAGATTTTGGCAACACCAGATCCTTAACCCACTCAACAAGGCCAGGGATTGAACCAACATCCTCACAGAGATAATATCAGGTCTTCAACCACTGAGCTACAATGGGAACTTCTCCTTTGTGAATTTTAGATAGCTACTAGGGACTGCTTTAAACACTGCCAGTGAAGTGGGAATGAAATTATGGTTCCATCTAGTGCTTGGCTACAGCAGTGTTGTTGAAGAGACCAAATAAGTATGAGTGGCAACACAGCCAAAATAGAGTTTGGCACCCATTCTACTTCCAAGTGGAGTATCCCAGGCACAGGTTAATACCCAAAGTAGGCATAACTAGGCTATGATTAAGTCAGGATGTAAAAAAAAAAAACAAAAAACAAAAAACATGTGCATTATGTGGGTACTAGAACCTGATGTACTAGAGAGTTACTGACCAGATGGGCATAGTGTGAACTAGGGTTGTTGTCCACATTCCAGGTGATTGTAGATAGGCAGAGCCTGCATTGCTTAGTGGAAGAAGCTCCTAGGTGACCAATTTTAATTATTGGCTGTTTCTGCTGTACACTTAGCTGTGGGTGTGAGTCCTAGAGCTATGATCTCAACTTAGTGAGTGAGATCATTATTGACATTATTATTTAAACATCTTTAGTAGCCATAAACTATTGGCAAAGCTTTTACTTAGGGATATCATATCATTATTTTCGTCATCATCATCATCATCATGCCAGAATAGCTCTAAGAGATACCAGAGGGACATTTAATAGTGAGTGGATCACAACTAACAACCCAGCCTTGCTCTAGTTTCTACTCATCTTGGATAAGGCAAGAACAAAAAATTAGGTAGAGGAAAGGGAAGAGAGTCATGTAAGAATACCTAGTTTAATGTGACATTTGTAAACCTTGATATACTAAGTGTCACCACTGAGGGCAAGGAAAGACAGTTGAGGTGTTTTCAGTGCATTTCAATAAAGAGTAGGAGGCCACAAAGCTGAGGATTTAGTAAAATGAAGGCCAATGGAACGAAAAAGACCACTCAGGACATCATTTTTTCCCCTCATTTCAGTAATATTTGTTTAAGCAATCCATTGTGACATTGTAAGACTGGCTGCTTTGAGCCAAAAGAGAAAATGAAAGTTTGATTAAATGCCTTGTTCATGGAACCAGTGTTGTGTATTTCGAGAATTAAGGTGAGTGCATTGGACACTGTCAATAATATCTAGAATCCAAAGGGGATAAGGAGTGTTTAGTGAACCAATGTCAGGTTTAACAGCTGCGTGTCTAGTGGAATTGGTAAGATGCAAGTATAGGTATCTACCACCTTAGGCTGGAAAGAAGGGGCACTAATTATTAATAAGAAACATATGAAAGTAGAACTCTCACTAGTAAAAATAAATATATAACAAAGATAGTGTATTCATCACTTAGGAAGCTAGTATAAAGGTTAAGAGAAAAAGTAGTAAAAATAACTATGAATACATAATTAGTAAAGAGACACACAGGATAAAAAGATGTAAAATGTAAAAAAGTTTAAAAAGATGTAAAATATGATATTAAAAGCATAACATATGGTGGGTGGGGGAGAGTAAAAAGGTAAAGCTTTGGAATGTTTACAAACTTAAGTTTCTATCAGCTTAAAATAGACTGTTGTTATATGTGTGCTTTATTCTAACCAAAAATCAAAAATCTATAGTAGATACAAAAACATAAAGAGAAAAGGGTCTGAGTATAACACTAATGAAAGTCATTAAGCCACAAAGGAAAAGAGCAAAAAAAGAAGAAAGAGACAGAAGGACTAAAAACAAATTAGAAAACAACAGTTAACAAAATGGCAACAAGTACACACCAGTCAATAATTGCCTTAAAAGTAAATGGACTAAATGCTCCAACCAAAAGATGTAAAGTGGCTAAATGGATTAAAAAACAAGACCCATGTATATACTGCCTATAAGAGACTTATTGCAGACTTAAGGACACACAGAGACTGAAAGTGAAGAGACAGAAAAATAAATTCCATGCAAATGGAAACCAAAATAAGCTAGGATACATATTAATATATATGTATATGTACATCAAGAAATGTAGACTTAGGAATTCCCATCATGGCGCAGTGGTTAACGAAGCCGACTAGGAAACATGAGGTTGCGGGTTCAATCCCTGGCCTTGCTCAGTGGGTTAAGGATTCGTCATTGCCATGAGCTGTGGTGTAGGTGGCAGACGCGGCTCGGATCTGGCATTGCTGCGGCTCTGGTGTAGGCTGGTGGCTACAGCTCTGATTAGACCCCCAGCCTGGGAACCTCCATATGCCACGAGAGGGGTCCAAGAAATGGCAAAAAGACAAAAAAAAAAAAGAAAGAAAAGAAAAGAAATATAGACTTAAAAATAAAGACTGTTAAAAAAAAACACACACACACAGAGAAGGGCATTATATAATGATGAAGAGGTCAATCTAACAAATGGATATAACATTTCTAAATACATATGTACAAAACACAGAAACACCTAAATATATGAAGCAAACATTAATAGACATAAAGGAGAAAATAGATAGCAATACAAGAATAGTAGGGACTTTAATACCCCACTTACATCAATGGATAGATCATCCAAACAGAAACTCAATAAGATAATTTTGACTTTAGGAATTCCCGTCATGGCGCAGTGATTAACGAATCCGACTAGGAACCATGAGGTTGCGGTTCGGTCCCTGCCCTTGCTCAGTGGGTTAACGATCTGGCGTTGCCGTGAGCTGTGGTGTAGGTTGCAGACGTGGCTCGGATCCTGCATTTCTGTGGCTCTGGCGTAGTCTGGTGGCTACAGCTCCGATTCGACCCCTAGCCTGGGAACCTCCATATGCCATGGGAGCGGCCCAAGAAATGGCAAAAATACCAAAAAAAAAAAAAAGATAATTTTGACTTTAAATGACATGAGAAACCGGGTGGGTGGAACAGATATACAGAAAACATTTCATCTAAAAGAAACAATACACATTCTTCTCAATGGCATAAAGAACATTTACCAGAATAGTTATGTCAGGCCACAAAACGAGTCAATAAATTTAAGATGTTTGAAATCATACAAAGAAAGCACTTTCTCCAACCTACAATGGTATGAAACTTGAAACCAATTACAAGAAGAAAACTGGAAAATTCCCAAGTATGTGGATATTAAACAACATGCTACTGAAAAACGAATGGGTCAAAGAAGAAATCAGAAGAGAAATTTTTAAAAATCTACAGCTAGATAAAATAGGAAATAGGAAAAACTTATGGGATGCAATAAAAGTAGTTCTAAAAAGGAAGTTCATAGTGATAAATGTCTACATGAAGAAACAGGAAACGTCTGAAATAAACTGTCTACTTTTACCCCTAAAGGACTAGAGAAAGAACAAATAAAGCCCCAAGTTAGTAAAAGGAAGGAAATAACAAACAGAATAGAAATAAATGAAATAGTGATTAAGGAAACAATACAAAAATCATGGAAACTAAGATCCGATTTTTTGAAAAAGTAAACAAAATGAGTAAATCTTTAGTGAGATCCACCAGGAGAAAAAGAGAGAGGACAAACATAACGGACACAAATAAAATCAGAAATGAAAGAGGAAATATTACAGCTGATACCACAGAAATAGAACACGAGACTACTACAATTATTTGCCAACAAATAGGACAATTTAGAAAAAAAATGGATAAATTCCTAAAAACATAAAACCTACCGAGAAGGAATGATAAATTAAAATTAGAACAAACTGATTAATAGTAAGGAGATTGAATCAACAATTAAAAACTTCCCAACAAACAAAAGTCCAAAAACAGAGAGCATCACTGGTGAATTATACCAAATATTGAGAAAAGATTTAATATCAGTCATTCTGAAACAGTTTCAAAAATAGAACAGGAAGGAACACTTTCAGACTGATTTTACAGGGTCAGCATTACCCTGATAGCATAATCAGACAAGGAAAACACAAGGAAAGAAAATTACAGACCAATATCCACAATGAACATAGATGCAAAAATCCTCAACAAAATATTAGCAAACCGCATTTAAGAATACATTAAAGAATCATACATAATGATAAAATGGGATTTATTACAGGGAGGCAAGGATGATTCCACGTCTGTAAAACAGTCAATGTAATACACCACAAAAACAAGCATTGATCAAGATCTCTTACTACATATCAGCAAAATCTGATATGAAACGGGTGACTGATCAAAAAGTAACCTTAAGGAAAATCTAGAGGAAAACATACAGAAACCTGTTCTGACCTTATGTTGGGTCGTGTGTGTTCTTAGAAACAACACAAATAAATCTGATCAAGGGCTGTTATCCCAATTATAGAGTGAGAACTTTCAACACTCGATGCTAAGAATACCAAAAACCCAGTTAAAAGTGGACAAAAGACGAGAACAGACACTTTACCGTGTGTCCATGGATGGGAACTAAGCACGTGAACACGTGTTCCACATCCCTGGTCAATTAGACAAATGCAGCTAAAAAACCACCATCTGATAGCACCACGCAACTCTTGAAACAGCTAAAATTTCTGAAGACTCTCCATAGCAAGTGTGAGCTAGGATGTGATGGAACGGAAACCATCATCCACCACTGATGGAAATGTAAAATGTACAACTGCCTTGGAAAACTTTTTTTGTAGTTTACTGAAAAGTGAAATACAAACTTACCACATGACTCAGCCTTTCCAATCCTAGGTATTTATTTACCCAAACCAAATGAAAGCATACATCCACACAAAACTTGTGCATGGATGTTCGTAGTAGCTTTATAGGCCATAACACCAGGTTAGAAATATCCCACATGTGTACCAGCGGGTGAAGGGATAAAGAAACTGCCATACATTTACACAGCAGAATATTCGTTTGCAATAAATATTAATGAGCTATTGATGCATGGATGAATCTCAAAATAATTACTCTTATTGAAAGAAGCCAGACCCACAAAAGTTCATATCACAATGTGTGTGCCTGTGTGTATGCGTGCGTGACAATCATAAATTGTGCACTATTCCAGAAAATGCAAAATCATCTAACAGTGTTTGTTTCTGGTGATGGGGAGGGAGGTGTCAGAGAGCATGGTGGTGGTGGGGAGAGCGGAGAAGTTAAAAGGGGCCTGAGGAAAAGTTTCCTCTCTTAATGATGAAGATAATTTCATGGGTCATGTGTCAAAACATATCAAATTGTGTGCTTTAAACATGTGCATTTTGTCATATGTCAGTTACACTTTAATAAAGCTGTTAAACAATCAAAACCAGAAAGAGCCTCACTGACCCGTGGGACAATACCAAGTCACCAAACGTACATGTAATTGGTGTTGCTGAAGAGAAAAGAGGGAGTGAGGAAGGGACAGAAAAACATTTAAGGATAAAATGGCAGGAAATGTTGCAAAATAGGGGGCAAAACCATCAACTCACATCCCCAAGAATGCCTATGAATTCCAAGCCGGAAACAAAATGAAAGGCCCGTTAAAGCCCACCATAAATTAATTTCTTTCAAATAAACATAAATTTTTAAAAGCAGGCTGAGAATAAAAAGACACATTACAGAAAGGGGGGGGGCGGCGAAAGCAGGAATGACTTTTGTCTTCCTGTCTGCAAAAATTAAAAATAAATCTGAAACAATCAGGGCATTGTTGCCTAAATTCCAGTTTGTCCCTGGTGCAGATTTTAATAAGAGAGAATTAATTTAATCTACGTGTTTTAACCTGTTCTGTGAATGGAGAAAGTCACAGAAAAATGCAACTTTTTTGGAGACAAAATTAAATGTCAGGAAAATGTCAATCTGTTTTTATAGATTTGTATGAGCTCGAGAAAAGTGTGGGGGAAAAAAATCAGATAATTTTTCATCTGAAGCCTGGGATTGGTGGGGATTTTGAAAGTTAAGGTGACTGATTGTCAACCATTACTCATACATCCCCAAGCTGTTCCACCTGTTTTAACAGCATGGGTTAACTTGGCAACGGTTATAGATTCTGAGAACTCGCAAGAGAGGAGCTTAATGTAGAATAACATAGTGGTCACCAAGTCCAACTCTGGAACGAGACTTTCTTTCAGTCAATCCCCGGCTCTGCCATTTACACCATAGGAGACCTTGCCTGTTATTTAAGTCCTCGCTGCCAAAGTTTTCCCAGGTATAAAATAGAGTTTATAAGAACACTCATTTTAGGAATTGTAATAGGATTAAACCGTTTAATGATCAATTGCCTGGCAACAATTTAATCGTGTGTGGGGCGGGAGAGGGGAGAAAGGGGGGGAGGGGGAGGGAGGGAGAGAGACTGAAGCATAGGTCAAATATAAATCAAACTCAAATGTGGCAGACCTTTCAGAAGTTACCTACACTCAGTGAAGAAATATGGCCCTGTGGTCAACATTGTTCATTAAAAGGTAAAAAGCTTTTCAAAAGAGAAAATGTTTTTAGGTTTCCAAAAGTGGACGTAAATGATTATGAGTCTCGTTAGGAGAGGATGCAGAGAGGAGGAAGAGAGGTGGTTGAAGGAAGGGAAGGATAGAAGTGGTACTATCTTCATTCTATGGAAAGAAAGAAAAGCTAAAGGAACTAAAGCGTAGGCGAGAAACTGAGGGTTAAGTATATCATTGAAAGTTACTAGGGCCACTCAGAGAGGAACTAAACCACCAAAGAAGGTATAAAATCTAGAGAGAAAGAAAGTGAGGGCAGATTGAAGACCTGTGAGTGAGTTGAATTCTCTTCTCTAAGCAGAATGTGGTCACTTGAAGACAGCTAAAGTTGATGAAATGCTGAAATAGCAGATTTAGCCCTTTATTTAGATGTAAGAAGGTAACTGCCAAAACAATGCAGGTGGGAATTATTAAAATCACCTACCCTGGGAAGCATAGCTGGGGAGTGGGAAGTGATGGGGCATCAGGCCTTTGCTTGTTCAGCACAAACTTCTTTGGACTCTTTGGTCATCACTCTTTTACTGACCATGTGTAGGACTTCCTTTCAGTAAGAACACTTTATTTTTGAGCATGGTGTGTATGGGAGGAGGTCTCAAAGCGAAACACTATGCCTTTAGCCAGGAAGGCTGCACCACATGGAAGGAGATTTCATTGTACATCTATGCTGCACAGTGAAAGCTTAAGTTGCTCGGCAACTCACGGTAATGAAGATCAGTGGCTCACGGGCCACCTGCCTGTGAAGGTGTCATAGCACAATTGTGAATGTTGGCAGTGGTGTTCCAGAGACATCATGGAGACTTTGAGATGCATTCAGTACCGTACAGCAAAGAAAGCGGGGGGGGGGGGTGTTGCCTTATAGTAATTTATCTCCAACATGGTCCCCAAAGGGGGCTAGAAGGAAGGAGTAGCATTTGAGGGAAAATGCCACTCTGACGCAACACCCTGTCCTGATGAGATAGTATTATCAAATCTTCTGGGTGGCAGCTTTCATGTGTTGACTTGCAAGGCCCTCGGACCTCTGGGAAATAAATAAATGGGTCATCAAAGGTCCTAAGGTCAAGAGAACGAAGAAAAACCTGAATGGGAGGATGAGCTAAGTGAGTTCAGCCCAAAGAAGCAGGCACTTGCCTAGAGTAAAATCTAGCCAATAACCTGGGCTATAACCCAGAGGATCAGGGTCCCTCTGAGCTGACACCTTGCTCCTGGCTAGAGAGAAAATGCCAAGCTTCCTTGGGCTCCAGAAAGGAGAAACATTGCGCTTTCAAAAACCAGCTGAACAAGGATATCCCCAGGACAGAGGGAACCGATATTAACAATAAGGAATCTCTTGTGTTGGGCATTGAATGCATGCCAGGCGTTGTGAGAAACATTTTCCAAACATTATCACGTCTTTTCATCCTTGCAAATATCCATCCCATGGTACAGACGAGGACTCCAAAGCTCACAAAACCAACAAAACAGGGAAAACAACCTGACAAAGGTAAGCACAGCTATTAAAGGAATGGCCTGGGGTGGGTGTACCTACAGGCGCATTGTTTTCTAAGATCACACCTGTAAGCTGCCTAAGATTATGACAAAGAAGGGTGTTAAAATTTTAAGCATACATTGGAAGGAGAATCTGTTCCCAGAGGAAAAAATATCTGAAATTCTACATAAAATCCATCAGTGGAGACAGCCCCTTGTTCTTGGTTCCTAAGTATGGTTGGGGCAAAACTACTTGGTTTTTTTTTGTTTGGTTGGTTGCTTTGCTTTTGGGGGCCGCACCAAAAAACCTCCATGTGCCACCGCCATATGTCATAGGGCAGCATATGGAGGTTCCCAGGCTAGGGGTCCGGTCGGAGCTACAGCTGCCGGCCTACACCACAGCCACAGCAACGCAGGATCTGAGCCGCGTCTGCGACCTACGCCACAGCTCACGGCAATGCCGGATCCCGAACCCACTGAGCGAAGCCAGGGATCCAACCCGCGACCTCATGGTTCCTAGTCAGATTCATTTCCTCTGTGCCACGACGGGGACTCCAAAACCACTTGTTTTAAGTATACATCTGCCTACATATAGATATATGTGAATTTATATCTATTTAAAAATTCATATCTATATCTCTATAAATATATTTATTATATTTAATTTAATAGATATACATATATTTAAAAACCACCCTCGGAACCTTCAATAGGGTTTCTGAAATTCACACTCAAACACATGCCGAGAAGTTCCCGTTGTGGCTCAGCAGAAACAAATCTGACCTTTATCCATGAGGACACGGGTTCGATCCCTGGCCTTGCTCAGTGGGTTCAGGATCTGACGTTGCCGAGCACTGTGGCGCAGGTCGCAGACGCGACTCGGATCTGGCATTGTGATGGCTGTGGCTGTGGCCAGCAGCTACTGCTCTGATTCGACCCCTGGCCTGGGAGCCTCCATATGCCATGGGTGTGGCCCTAAAAAGACTGAATAAACAAACAAACAAACAAACAAACAAACAAATAAAAAGCACATGCCGAGGTTTAGAGCAGTTAAGCGTTTTGCTCTGGACTCTGCCTCCAAGTCCATCAGACTCCAAGGCCCATGTTCTTTGAGCAATTTTGGCCCAGGAATTCAGGAACATACAAGAACCGCTAGGGTAGGCATCTTCATTTCTTATGACCATCCTGAGCCCCAATATCATCACTTATGTTCTCTTTTGAGGACCTTGTTTACTTCTGAGAGCACGGGGAGGTTGGCAAGGGCCTGGTTGTGCAGCTCATTATATTTAAGTCATGTTGAGGGGTTTGCACTTCAGGTGAGGTGAAGCGGGAAACCCTTCTGGGGTGTTGAGTAGGGGAGGCAAAAGGCACCATTCCTTTTTCAGAAAGATCATTCTGGCTCCTGGATGGAAAGGAAGCTTGGTGGAAGTGGGAGACCAGTGAGGAGGCTTGGCAGAAACCCATGAGAGGCATGATGGTAGACTCTGGTGAAGCTGGAGAGGTTCCAGTGGGGTTTCGGAGGTAGAAGTGATAGAAACGGCCAAAGGATGAGATAGTGGCCAGAGGAAGATGTGGCAGTGGGAGAGGAAGGAAATAAGGGTGCCCCTCCATTCTTATTTCACTTGACTACCTCAGAGGAAGCAGGTGCTATTCCTTGAGAAGAGCAAGGCTTCTGTGGGAGGAGCCAAGTTAGGGAGGGTAGGGGACTGGAGATAAAAGCAGCTCAGGGGTTCCATTTTTGTCGTTTTAGGATGAAATGCCTAGGAGACCTCATGTCTCTCCCCATCTCCCCGCGTGACCTGCCCCCCCCCCCCCCACAACACACACAAAAGGGCCATATGTGGTTCCCTTCTCTGCAATGTGCTTTCCTCATTTAATAACAGCATATTTTGCAACTTCCTGTAAGCACCCCTTATAGACAGAACTCATGCTTGTTAACGTTTGCATAATGATCCACAGAATGGCTTCACCACAATGTCTTCAGTCCTTCCCCAACCTACCAGTGCTTGCTATGTATCCTAGTTTGCCCAGTAGGAAATCTTTGGTGATAAGCCTGCTCCCGTGTGTGGCCTGATGCCCTGGGGCTCTTATTTCTACCGGGTCGGCTCTCATTCCATCTCTACTGCCCTGTGACGCCTTGCTGTATAAGGAACCAAAGGGCCATTTGCTAAATGTGTTGTATTTACTCAGGACAACTCAATAACCATAGGTCTCATTTTTTAAATACCTGGGGCACATCCAAACACTTTCCAACTCTTCCTAAAGAAAAGCCTAAGGCTGCTTTGTTGTTGTTGTTGGCTTTGTTCTTGTTTTGTTGTTGTTGTTGTCGTTGACATAATTACATGTCATCATTCATTCATTCATATATTCATAATTCATATATTTATTCGGGGGAGTTTGGGGGCAGTGTGAGTTGATGAAAACAGCTTCCCTGCTACAAAATACAGGTATGCTTTCATTCTCTGTTCCCCTGAGCATTCCTCCTACAGCTATGTCCATGAGAATTCATGGGAAGAGATTTATGTAGATCCCTGTTTTCAGCATTTTGATTCTTTTTTCTTTTTTTTTTTCTTTTTGCCGAGAGCGTTGATCTGTCCCTCTCCCCGTTGGTACCCGCTCCCACCCCCTACCTTCTTCTGTGACTTCTATTCCTTCCCCCTTGCTCTCTGACCCACACCCCCATTTCCTTTCTATTGCTCCCTCCAGTTGGGAAGAGGGAGGTGGGCCATATGAAATGGAAAGAGCAGTGCTGGCTCCAAACGCTCTTTGGATGTCTCTGTATCTGAATCTATCTCTTTTTAAAGCTCCACCTTGAAACGAACAGCAAGAGAAATTGAAACTCTAGCACACAAAAGTCCTTGTTGTTCCCTCTTGAGCCAACCCCAACCCCCACGTGCACATACAACCAATAGCACTGATAGCAAGGCCTGAGGGAGGACACCGAGGCTGGACCATGCAAAGTCTTGGAGAAAAGTCAGGTTTGGGGCTGGCCCGTTCTCCATCCAGTCCTTCTCAGTCTCTTCTGCTGGCTCGTCATCCTCAACCCAGTTTCTTCTACATGTTGGGCATGTCTCCGGGAATAGCTCTGCACCGTCTTCTGCCAGTACTCTCTCTAGGTGATTCTGTCCAGTCCCGTGGCTTTAATACTATCTGTGTCCTGTTGTCCCAACAATTCTCTTTTTGCAGACAACCCAGAGAGTGGGGTTCTCCAGACTTCAGACCCTTCACATGTACAAATGGGAGCTCTTGACACGCACCCCCAACTGTCTGTCTCCCCTCTCCAAATCTACCCCATCCACTCCTGGTATAGTCTATGACCATACCTAACACACCCCTGACCAAGCCTTGCAAGAAAATACTCTCCTAGTAACCATTCATTTCTTAAGTGCGTTCACCAACTGCCTTCAACCCACCAGCAAGTGATGTCTGTTCCCATTCCAAAATATCACGTGAATGAACCCATGCACTATGCTGCAAATTCATGCTGCCAGTCTGGGCAAGCCACTTGCCTCTCCCAATGAGACTACTGCAAGAGGGTCTGAACTGGCCTCCCTGCTTTGTTTTGTGCCCTGCCCACTTGCAGTGTTCTCCACGGAGAGCAGCCAGAGAGAAATTATTGAATTCTAATTAGATCACGGCCCCTCCCTTGATTCAATCCTCTCTCTGGCTCCCCGGAGCTCCTTGAATGAAAACCAAACTCTTCCTCCTGGCTCCTTCCCACCACTGCACTGTCCTTTGTTCCCTCCGTCCCCGCTCTCGCTGGGCTCCAGCCACACTGACATCCTTCCTGCCCCTACAGTGCCCCTCTTTTCTGCCACCAGGCCAGAGCAATTGCAGTTCTCCCTGCTGGACAGGTTGTCCCTCTGTTTCCCAGCGGGACTGGCCACATATCACTCTCCTCGGAAAGCCTGTCCCTGACCTTTGCCGCTTCTCCTAGGCTCTGGGGAATATGTACCAAATCGACTCACTTATTTCCCTGAGGGCAGCCCTGGCAACCTTTAAGTGCTTTTACATTTTCTGCCATGTTTATTGCCTGTCTTCCCCGCTAGAAAATAAGTTCCTCAGGTGCAAGGACTCTACCTAGAACAACACCTGGTACAACGGAGGCCCTCCATAAATACTTGTTGAATCGCTGCCTGAATGAAACAAGGAACACTTCCTCCCCAAAGAAAGGGACCTTTCCCTCCCTCTCCTGACACCGCATGGGGGGTGGGGGGTGGGGGTCTTCACTTTTGCGTCCATCACAGCAACTAGTAGTCGGAACACCTTTGATTGCAGATGTGACCAGGAACTGAAGAAAAAGGAGAGGGGGACGCCATGGAGGCCTCTGTGAGAAAGGGCTGCGAGAGCATTCCCCAGCTGCTCTCCTTGTCACTGTACTGGCCCTGGTGCTCTTGCTGGAGGGTCAGGGGCCTAGAGACTGTCTCCTGGTTTGACAGGTTTGGGGATTCACTGGCCACAGCATGACTTTGCTGAACCTCTTTCTCTTCCCGTTTCACCGACTTTTGTTGGCCCTGTGGGGTGGAAGTCAAAGCCAGACAAAGAGATCTCGTTGAGTCCCGGTCCTTGAATTGGTCCCTCTTGTCATTCTGTCTCCAAACAATGGGCCGAGAAGTTCTTCTCATCTTGTCCTGTTGTCTCGACAATCCTCACATCCTCTCCTCCTAGCAATCATGGCTTCCCCCTTAGCCTCTGGCTCCTCGGGTCCCTCCTGGATGGCCACCCAGAATGGTGAGGCACAGCTCATCTGCCTCCTGCAACTTAGACCCCCAAGAGATGGCTCCTAAGAGTGGCGACAGTGACCACCTTGGTCAAGGTCCCAGCTGCAGAGCAGGCTTTTCCTAAGTCTCGGCCACTTCCTTTGGCTGGCACTAGCCCTGTCTAGTCGCAGAGGGCTAGACCGCGCAAGCTGGCGAGGTACATGTCTGTATGTCTGCTTCTCAGCCATCTTGGGATGCTTTCCAGCCAGCGATGAGAGAGTTCTCACTGCCTCCTCAACCCAGTTCTGATGCTTCAGGGTTGTTCTGTCATGTGCAGTGGCCCAGGTCCAGCCAACGCTGCCACCATGGAAAACAGCTTTATTGACCCAAGGAAGGTGGAGGGGCGGGGGTGAGGGGGAGGAGAGAAAATGTTCGGGGCAGATGAAACTCCGTGGCTACCACAGGCCAATCACAGAAGGTATAGCCCTCGGCTGGCATTTCTCTTACTTGTATGGGCAGCCTGAGCTTTAGTGGAGTGAGACGTCCTGAACGAAGGCACTGTGATTTGATCACTTTTTATATCTGACCCCAAAGTCCACGGTTCAATGCCTGATCACAGCAAGTGTGAAACCTCTATTCATGGAAGGAAAGGAGGGACTGAGGGAAGCGTTGTTCTGACTCTTTTGGAACTCGTCACATCTGACTGTCTTCTTTTTGTTCTGTCCACTCCATCTCAGTTTGGGTGTGCGTGTGCCTGTGTGCGTGCATGGGCACACACACATTTATGTGTGTATTGAGGGGTCCCCCTCCCCCCAGTTTTACTGAGATATAACTGATATACAACACCGTATACGTTTAAAGTGTACAACGTAAGGATTTGATATACATACGCGTATCACTAAGTGATTACCACAAAAGTTTAATGAACTTCATCACCTCAGTTAGTTACATTTCGTTTCCCCCTTGTAATGAGGACTTTTCAGATCTACTCTCTCAGCTGTGTTCTGTATCGATGTTGAATTTGTACCCTTTCTAAAGATCTGATTATACCGAGCCCCTCCTTGAATGTGCTCAGTGGGGTCCATGAGCTTGGGTCTAGAGCACCCAAGCAAGCACCTTAGCTTGCTTTGCAGGGTCCTGCACCTTCCCGCCCTCTTTTGCCACCTATTCCTGGGGGCCATGAGCCCTGTCCAGGCCAGATAATTAGGCATAACCAGAAGTGACCAGGCGTGTGCTAAGCATGCCTCAGGACCTTGGACACACACCAATCCCTCTATCTGGCATGTCTTCCCTCCTGCCTCAACATGGTGGTGGACGGCTACTCATCTTTCAGAGTTCATGGGCAAGGGGGTGGGGGTGTCCATCTTCTCTGCAGCCTCGCTTGTTTCCTACGGGGAAGAGTTAGTGGCTGGGTCCCCCTTTCTGGAAGAAGTGGGACTCTAGCCTCTGCTGCACTCTAAGGGTGGACTGCCGTCTATCCCCTCAGCATTTGGCCCTGTGTGGCCTCTCTGTTCCCACAACCCACACTACTCACCTTTTCACACCCTGCCCCATACTCCAACGCATCAACATTCACTGCTCACTTTTCGCATTGCCTGTCTCTGAGCCCTCAGTGCCAAGTACTTGGTAAGGCTTCCACAAATACGAGCTGGTGAACCGGGAGAAGACACCTCATTGTAGAGAGAGCCCAGGTTTTGTTTTTGTTTCCAACATAGATGTGCATTTCTTGGTTCATGTTGGAAACCTCAGCACCTTGGGCACAGAGCCAAGAACAAACTAGTGCCTGGCTCCGGACCAGGCCCTGTCCCCAGCCCTTGATTTGGCTTTCCTCACCTATATCATGGAGCACGGCACTAAGGACGGGGTGCTGGTCTTGATTCCCTCACTTCCAGGCTTCATGAATTGAGACCGGGTGGGTGGGAGGGGTTGAGGGAGGCTGAAGAACCTCAGGTCCCTAGTTCTTCCAAAGTCTGGAGCAGGGACAGGGTTTCCAGGGGGGACCGTCTGCTCCCGAGGTCAACCTCAAAGCCAGTCTGTTTCCTCCTGCCTCCCAGACCCCTGTATCCCTAGGGACCCAGCTCCATAAATATTCGTGGCATGGCATTAGGGATGAATGGATACGTGTTGCTGTGTTCCTTATTTCCTCTTTTGCAAGTGTTGCAGAGGAGGGAAAGAGCTGGAAAAGGGGGAGGGATCTCTGAGAAAATGGGTCAGCAGGCTGCAGGGGGAGCTTGCCCCACCTGCCCCAGCTTCAGCTCGGAACAGGAGTTGTCGCTGTGGTGGCAGTGATGCTGAGAGAGAGAGAGAGAGAGAGAGAGAGAGAGAGAGAGAGAGAGAGAGAGAGAGAGAGAGAGACAGAGAGACAGAGAGACAGAGAGAGAGAGTGTGTGTGTGTTGTGTGTGTGGTGTGTGTGGTGTGTGTGTGTGTGGTGTTGAAGTGGGTAGAGCCCCCGAGCGTGAGAAAACCATTTTTCTTGGCTTTGTTTGGACCAGCCAAGTGTATTCTCAACAGCCACCCACCCTCCCTCGCAAGGTGCTTGATTGAGTCATTTAGACGTTCTTTGGGGGAGAGGAGGAATAAAACCAAGCTCCCTACATCTAAACCCCTATTCCCTTGGTCCACCTGGAGCCCTTCCCCTTGGCTCCCTCTTCATACACACCCAGGCGATCCAAGAGGCTGAGGGCTCACACCCCCCGCCCCCCAACCCCAAGCCTCCCGCTCCCGCCCCCTCCCACCGCCCGCGGCCCCGCAGCCCCGCAGCAGCCACAGGGGGAACCAAAGAGACAGAAGCCTTCCCAGCTGCCCGGACCACAGACGCCAACACCCCCCGCCCCCCACCACACGCCGCCCGCCCGCGCCCCGCACGCTAGCCCGACCGAGCGGCGGGGAAGCGGCAGGGCGGCAGCAGCAGCAGCAGGCTGCAGGCTGCGGCGACTCGCACCGGTGCGCTCCTGGCAGCGCTCGCCATCGCAGGTGATTGGGACTCCCCAGATCGGCTCGCCCGGGATCCCTCTCCCCAGCTCGCGCTCGCGCCCCCAGCCCGGGTTCCGGGGCCCACCCACCCTCCTGCTCTCCTGCTCTCCTGCTCTCCTGCCCTCCTGCCCTCCTGCCCTCTCCCGCCTCTCTGCCCCCCCCCCAGCTCGCGGGAAGAGGAGGTCGCGGCAGCGGCCCGGCGGCACCGGCGACCGTGGCGACAGCGGCGAGAGTGGCGGCAGCGGTGGCAGCGGCGGCTGCGGGCGGCGGAGGCTGCGGCGGCGACCGTGGCAGAGGCGGTGGCGGAGGCCTCTGTGGCGGAGGCGGAAGCAGAGGTGGAGGCTGAGGTGGAGGCCGAGGCCTCAGTAGTGGAGGCAGTGGCGGAGGCCACCCTGGGGGAGGCGGCGGCAGCCCTGGCGGAGGAGGAGGCGAAGGCCGCCCTGGCGGCAGCGGCCGTAGCGGTGGCGGAGGCCAGCGCGGCCGAAGCCGCTGCCGCCGCCGCCGCAGCAGCAGAGGCTGCGGCGCCCCCCTTGGGGGAGGCCGATGCGGATGCGGATGCCGAGGTGGCGGCAGCGGTAGCGGCGGCGGCGGCGGCGGCGGCGGCGGCTGCCGCCGCGGATGCAGATGCGGATGTGGAGACGGGCGGGGGCTCCGAGGGAAACCCGGACTTTCCTATGGCCTCGCTCTATGTGGGCGACCTGCACCCTGAGGTGACGGAGGCAATGCTGTATGAGAAGTTCAGCCCGGCCGGGCCCATCCTCTCCATCCGCATCTGCAGGGACAAGATCACCCGCCGCTCGTTGGGCTATGCATATGTCAACTACCAGCAACCGGTGGACGCCAAGCGGGCCCTGGAGACCCTGAACTTTGATGTCATTAAGGGCAGGCCAGTGCGCATCATGTGGTCCCAGCGGGACCCCTCGCTCCGCAAGAGCGGGGTGGGCAACGTCTTCATCAAGAACCTGGGCAAGACCATCGACAACAAGGCTCTGTACAACATCTTCTCGGCGTTCGGCAACATCCTCTCCTGCAAAGTGGCCTGCGACGAAAAGGGGCCCAAGGGCTACGGGTTCGTGCACTTCCAGAAGCAGGAGTCCGCCGAGCGCGCCATCGACGCGATGAATGGCATGTTCCTGAACTACCGCAAAATTTTCGTTGGGAGATTCAAGTCGCATAAAGAACGAGAGGCCGAAAGGGGAGCCTGGGCCAGACAGTCCACCAGTGCTGACGTCAAGGATTTCGAGGAAGACACCGACGAGGAGGCCACCTTGCGATGAAGACATCCCAGGAGCGAGCCAGCCAGCAGAGCCAAGCCTTGGCTCCCACCCGGTTTACAACCCCCCTTTGCCTCCCCCACCCCCAACCCACCAGCAGTATATTGTATTGGGAGTGCAGGTCTCTCGCTCTCTCGCTCTCGCTATCTCGCTCTCTGTCCGTCTCTCTCTCTCCCCCTTCCACCTTGCCTCCCTCCATCTCTCCCTCCCTCCCTCTCTGTCTCTCTCCCCTGCCCTCTCGTGCCCCCTCCCCCTTCCCCCACACCACCTTGGATCTTGTGAATAACCTTGCTAATCTGTGCCACTTGATAGGTTAAAGCCTGCCTCTTCTCCTTGTGGTTTGGTTTAAAAAGCACTTTCTCTCTTTGTTTATTGCACAGGTGATACAATTTCATGGTAGGAACATCAGGAAGGAGAAGGAAGTCAGATGAGGGAAAACCAAGAGAGCAATTGCTCCCCATGACCCTACTACCCAGAGACAACCACTTTTACCTTTTGGTGTGCTCTTTATCCAGGCTCTCTTTTCTCCCTCTCTCTCCTGCCCTTCCTCACCTCCCCCCCCCCTTCACCTTCCCCTTTAACACACTGTTATAGAATGGTTCATGTATGTGGTGTTTCTTAACCTGCTTTTTCAAAAACAAAAACCAAACAAAAATCACCCACTGAACTCCTTTCCATGTTATTCAACAGGCTTCAGAAACATAATCTCGGTGCCTGCAGAGGTATCAATGGACCCTATCGTTTCTGTAATCATTCCCGCATTGTTGGACATTCAGGTGGTGCCTAGTTCTTTTCCGTGTTTAAACCCAGCTGTGTATACTCTGATGAGGAATTCTTCCTTGTCAAGCCAAATCTTCGCTAGCATACCGGATGATCTTAATTGTGGACTTGCAGGATCCACATGTGGACATTTTAAAGACCTTTCCTGTGTGTTGCCAAATGGCCCCTTCATAAGCTTGTACTGATTTGCATTCATGCCAGCCAGCTCAGCTAGTAAAAAGAGTATGCCCATTTTCCCTGCATAGTCTCCTGGTCACTGGCACTGACGTGTGTGTGTGTGTGTGTGTGTGTGTGTGTGTGTGTG